>NW_027361738.1:64675000-65275000 GCF_039654945.1 Dendrobates tinctorius | reverse complement strand
CTCGGCCTTAAGCACAATCAGAGCGGCTATTTAATAAGAAGATTGTTTCACTATATAGTTACATTCCTGTGATCCAACACCTTATTGTCCTCTCATTAGATCTGCTGGACACCAGACCCAACAATGCAGACGAGCTGAAGGCTGCTATCAAAGCAACCTGGGCTTCGATAACACCTCAGCAGTGCCACAGGCTGATCGCCTCCATGCCACGCCGCATTGCTGCAGTAATTGATGCAAAAGGAGCCCCAACCAAGTATTGAGTGCATTTACTGAAGATACATTTCAGTAGGCCCGACGTTTCAAATTTTAAAATCATTTTTCAAGCTGGTGTTATAAAGTATTCTAATTTACTGAGACAATGACTTTTGGGTTTTCATTGGCTGTAAGCCATAATCATCAGTAGAGTTGAGCGACTTTTGGTTTTTTAGGGTCGCGTTTCGTTTTGTGAAACCCGACTTTTCCAAAAGTCGGGTGGAGCAAGATCGTCCGATTATAGGGAAAAGTCGGGGTCGTCCCGAAACACGAAACCCAATGTAAGTCAATGGGGAATAAAAGTCGGCAGTGAGAGGAGGACAGGAAACACACCTACAGTGCCCATTTGAATGCCAAAAGCATCAATTCTTCTTACTTAAGCTTGTCAACCTTAATTAACTTCATAATTCAAGTTACGCACTGAAAAATGGGGGTTATTTGGCTAAAGTTGTGGGGGGGGGGGGGCTGGCTGCAGGTTTTCATGTGCCCTGGGCGAAAGAGCGCCCCTTTAACACATACCACAACTCATCATGCTCCGATACGGCAGATAAATAGCGGTATAGTACAATGAAAAATACCTCACTTTTTACATCTCATGACGAGGCCTATCTATTTCTCCATACAGAATCATTGGTCCTATATAATGTTTGAAACAGTATATGATGAGCTCCACATAATGCTACAGTATATGTTGGTCCCCATGGATGAAGCTCCACTGTCTTATGGGCCCAAATAATGCTCCAAACATAATGGGCCCCATTTCTAATGCTCTAGTGTATAATGGGCCCTGTAAATGCTGCTCCAGTGTCTGATGTCCACCTTTGGAATGTTCCAGTGTATCGTGGGCCCCATCTATCATTCTCCAGAGTATAGTGCTCCCCAAAAATTGCTGTCCCAACATTGAAAACAATCAAATAAGTCTCCTCGCTAGGGAATCCCTTGTCAAGTCGGACGCTGTTCACACCACAGCGTCCGGCAGGCAGAGGTAGTTCCACCTCCAGCCACTATAGCCTCAGTGGCGCCGGCTTGATCTTCAGGCTCTCGGGGGTTAATCCTGCTGGAGACCAGGTTGGAAGGTTAGTCACGCCCACGGTCTTTAAATAGTCATACTGGCATATGGGCGTCGCCGATTATAGCTTGTGTTTCATACCAAGTGGTTCCGGTCTGGAGTGGAGGTGTTGCAGAGAGAGGGAGATTCGTATCTGGTGTCGTATGATCCGTCGTTATCCTTTCTCCTTCCCATATTTGTGTTTAGTTGTGCCCTGTTCACATTACTGTATATTCCTGTGTGTGTGCGGCGCAGTGCAGTTTAAGTTCTCCCTGTCTGTCATTATTTGTGTGGGAGCTTTGGTGGTGTGACTCCTCACTGGGTGGAGGGTGGAGGGTTAAGTGCAGGGCTGAGCAGGAGATAAGGAAAGGTCGGAGGCTCAGGCATTTGCACCTTCAGCAAAAACCCTGGGTTGAGGGTCAGACAGGGTTTTCCCTAGTTATAGGGACATCACAGGGGCCCGGGAATTACAGCCTTAGTTGAACTAAGTCCCCGTGACATTATAATCGGCCCACATTTTTTCAGGAGTCCATGGATCCATTAGATTCCATAACCCGCCAGTTGGCGGCGCTGTCCTTACAGGTCTCCGAGTTGAAAGGGGCAGTTCAGCAGCAGGGCCTGGTAGTAGCAAAGGTGCAAACGGCATCTGCAGGTATCAGTGCAGAGCCGAAGTTTCCGCTGCCAGAACGATTTTCAGGCGATCGCAGCAAATTTGTCGTATTTCGGGAGGCCTGCAAATTATACTTCCGCATGCGGCCAATATCCTCAGGTAATGAGGCCCAGCGAGTAGGGCTGGTGTTGTCATTACTGAGTGGTGACCCCCAAGCATGGGCATTTTCCTTACCAGCTGACTCTGCTACATTTCATTCGGTCGATAATGTTTTTTCTGCCCTCGGGCTCATTTACGATGACCCTGACCGACTGGCTCTAGCAGAATCTAAAATCCGCGCCCTCCGCCAGGGGGAGCACTTGGCAGAAGACTATTGTTTGGAATTTCGCCGCTGGGCTGTAGACACACAGTGGAATGACCCAGCACTGCGGAGCCAGTTTATTCATGGGGTATCAGGGAGGGTGAAACAAGCCCTCCTGATGTATGAGACTCCAGCATCATTGGAGTCTGCCATGAGTTTGGTGATACGTATTGATCGCCGTTTTCGTCAGGGGGCACAGGAGACGCTACCTCTGGGGGAAAACAGGTGCAGGTGTGGTTGAAGTAGATGAGTCCCCTGAACCTATGCAGATTGCTGGCGTGGCACAGGTTCAGCCTCGCGCTCCGGGATTCCGGAAGCCCGGAGCATGTTTCTACTGTGGTAAAGGAGGTCATTATGTTAACGTTTGCCCGGTACTACCTAAGAGGGTCACATCGGCGGAAAACTGTTAAGCTCAGAGGGTATGGAGGAGACCCAACTGAGCGTATGCATATCCTCCATGATGGTATCTCAATGTATGCTCCCTGCCAAGGTTATTATCGCCGGCAGAGAGCTACCTATATCAGTGTTTGTGGATAGCGGTTCCGCCACCAATCTCATAGATGAGGAGTTTGCACACACCGCCGGGTTTAAGATCGAAAAACTTCCTCACCCCATACAGGTGGTGACCATTAATGCTGTTCCCCTCCCTCAAGGGGAGATTACTGAGTTTGTGGCAGAGGTGAAACTCCACATTGGGGTCCTACATTCTGAGTCGGTTACATGTAGGGTCCTCCGTAATCTCCCAGCTCAAATGGTCCTGGGTTTTCCATGGCTGTCCAGGCACAACCCGGTAATTGATTGGAAAACTCAGGACATTGTACAATGGAGGGGTTTCTGCCAAGACAATTGCTTGGCCACATGTGTGTCCGCCGTGACGCCCAGCCTGCCGGAGGCTTTGCAGGATTTCGCGGATGTTTTCTCTGAGAAGGGTTGCTCAGAACTGCCTCCACATAGAGCCTATGACTGTGCGATTAGGTTAAAACCCGGGGCCAAATTACCTAAGGCCAGGATGTTTAATATTTCTGGTCCTGAGAGACAAGCTCTGAAAAACTACATCGCGGAGAGTCTGAGCAAAGGTCACATCCGGCCTTCGTCCTCGCCTGTAGCCGCGGGGTTTTTCTTCATTAAGAAGAAAGATGGGGGGTTACGCCCGTGTCTGGATTTCCGAGAGTTAAACCAGATTACTATCCGTGATCCCTACCCAATGCCGTTGATCCCGGATTTGTTCAACCAGGTAGCGGGGGCGAAATGGTTTTCCAAGCTGGACCTCAGGGGGGCGTATAACCTCATAAGGGTCCGTCAGGGGGATGAGTGGAAGACGGCGTTTAACACTCCTGAGGGTCATTTTGAGAGTCTGGTTATGCCGTTTGGGTTGACCACCGCGCCTGCCGTTTTCCAACATTTTATTAATGATGTATTTGCTCATGTCCTGGGGAGATTTGTGATTGTATACCTGGATGATATCCTCATTTATTCTAGCGATCGGGACACTCATTTGGAGCATGTTAGGCAGGTGTTACAGTTGCTCCGGGAGAACCAGCTCTATGCTAAGCTGGAAAAATGTTTATTTTTTGTCCAGGAGTTGCCCTTTTTGGGATATATTGTGTCCGCAGCCGGTTTTAAAATGGACACCGCTAAGGTGCAAGCGGTGCTGCAATGGGAGAGGCCGGAGAGTCTGAAAGCACTCCAGCGGTTCCTTGGGTTTGCGAATTATTATAGGAAATTTATAAAACACTTTTCGACTGTCGCCAAACCGCTCACGGACATGACAAAAAAGGGTGCCGATCTGGCGAACTGGCCTGAGGTGGCTATATGTGCATTTGAGCGTCTGAAGAATAGTTTTGCTTCAGCCCCCATTCTGGTGCAACCAGACGTGTCTAAACCTTTTGTGGTAGAGGTTGATGCGTCGGAGGTGGGAGTGGGGGCAGTACTGTCTCAAGGCTCGTCCTTGAGCGAGATGCATCCATGCGCCTACTTCTCCAAGAAGCTGCCGCCGGCCAAACGGAATTATGATATCGGCAACAGGGAGTTGTTGGCCATCAAACTGGCTTTTGAGGAATGGCGACACTTCTTGGAGGGGGCGGCTCACCAGGTCACAGTTATCACCGACCATAAGAATCTGCTCTACCTGGAGTCGGCCAAGCGTCTGTCTCCTAGGCAGGCTCGCTGGGCATTGTTTTTTACTCATTTCAATTTTCTTGTGACGTACCGTCCCGGGGCTAAAAACACCAAGGCGGATGCTTTGTCTAGGTGTTTTCCGGGGGGAGAACCTCGGGAAGAGCCGGTACCCATCCTCCAGAAAGGGGTAGTGGTCTCGGCTCTCACGACTGAGGTAGAGGCGGAGATTGCCGAGGCCCAAGAGGAGGTACCACCAGGTTTTCCCGCCAACAAATCATTTGTACCCCTGCATCTTCGGCTTAAGGTGTTGAAGGAACACCACGATTCGGTACTGGCTGGTCACCCAGGGGTGAAAGGCACCTTAGAGCTGGTATCGCGTCGTTTCTGGTGGCCCAAAATCCGGCAGGACGTGGTCTCGTACGTGGCAGCTTGCATCACGTGAGCTAGGGCTAAGTCACCCAGAACCCGTCCTGCTGGCACGCTACAGCCTCTGGGGGTACCCAATAGGCCATGGACAGAAATCTCCATGGATTTTATTACTGACTTGCCAGCCTCGGCAGGGAACACGGTCATCCTGGTGGTGGTTGACCGTTTTTCAAAGATGGCGCATTTTGTGGCGTTGTCTTCTTTGCCCAATGCTAAGACGTTGGCTCAGGTATTTGTGAAGGAGGTGGTCAGACTCCACGGAGTACCGTCTGACAAAGTATCTGATAGGGGTACGCAATTTGTGGCGAGGTTTTGGAAAGCTTTTTGCTCAAGGTTGGGGATCAAGTTGTCACATTCATCGGCGTTTCATCCACAGTCTAATGGACAAACTGAGCGCATGAACCAAAATCTAGAACAGTATTTACGATGCTTTGTGTCCGACAACCAGGAGGAGTGGTCTACTTTCCTTCCTCTGGCCGAATTCGCGTTAAATAATCACCGCCAAGAGTCATCAGGAGAGTCTCCATTCTTTTGTGTGTACGGTCAACATCCTCAGTTTTGTACCTTACGTCAGGGTGACTCCGGGGGTGTTCCGGAGGAGGATCAGCTAGGAGCCCAATTGTCATCAGTCTGGAGGCGGGTGAAACAGCGTTTGTTGAGCATGAGTGCCAGGTACAAACGGGTGGCTGACAGTAGACGCGTGCCAGGTCCGGACCTGTGTGTGGGTGAATGGGTGTGGTTAGCTACGAAGAACATAAAACTCAAAATCCCATCTTTAAAACTGGGTCCAAGGTTTATTGGGCCTTTTAGGATTTCTGCCATCATTAACCCAGTGGCTTATCGGTTGGAACTTCCTGCGGTGTACAGAATACATAACGTTTTCACAGGGCTTTATTGAAAAAGGTGGTAGGCTTGGTGGACACGACGCTGATGCCACCTCCAGTCATGGTGGATGGCGATTTAGAGTTTGAGGTCGCCAAGGTAGTGGACTCTCGAGTAGTACGCCGTACTCTTCAGTATTTGGTGCACTGGCGGGGGTATGGTCCGGAGGAGAGGTCTTGGGTTCCAGCCTCAGACATACATGCGGATCGGCTGGTCAGTTCTTTTCACCGTCGTCATCCGGACAAGCCAGGTCCTATGAGTCTTGAGGGCCCTGGGGTCCCTCGTAGAAGACGGGGTACTGTCATGTCGGACGCTGTTCACACCACAGCGTCCGGCAGGCAGAGGTAGTTCCACCTCCAGCCACTATAGCCTCAGTGGCGCCGGCTTGATCTTCAGGCTCTCGGGGGTTAATCCTGCTGGAGACCAGGTTGGAAGGTTAGTCACGCCCACGGTCTTTAAATAGTCATACTGGCATATGGGCGTCGCCGATTATAGCTTGTGTTTCATACCAAGTGGTTCCGGTCTGGAGTGGAGGTGTTGCAGAGAGAGAGAGATTCGTATCTGGTGTCGTATGATCCGTCGTTATCCTTTCTCCTTCCCATATTTGTGTTTAGTTGTGCCCTGTTCACATTACTGTATATTCCTGTGTGTGTGCGGCGCAGTGCAGTTTAAGTTCTCCCTGTCTGTCATTATTTGTGTGGGAGCTTTGGTGGTGTGACTCCTCACTGGGTGGAGGGTGGAGGGTTAAGTGCAGGGCTGAGCAGGAGATAAGGAAAGGTCGGAGGCTCAGGCATTTGCACCTTCAGCAAAAACCCTGGGTTGAGGGTCAGACAGGGTTTTCCCTAGTTATAGGGACATCACAGGGGCCCGGGAATTACAGCCTTAGTTGAACTAAGCCCCCGTGACATCCCTGTACTTGTCTGGACTCCTCGTCGTCCCCATCTTCCATCTCACTGCACAGTATTTCAACTTTGCAAGTGCTGTGATCCTGAGCAAGCAGGGGGGGCCCACTCGTTGGCGACGGCACTGGCACAGGGCCCCTGATAGTACGGTGGTGTGTCTGATGGCGGGTGGGCCGAACCTGCACTTTCATCTGCAGCTTCCTCTTTGTCACCGTGTAAGATGGAACTGTATATGGGAAGGGTAACCTGAGTTTCATCAGGGTCAGATTCAGGTCGTGTAGCGTGCGAGGGGAATGTAGTGGTCTGGGTCAATGTACCAGCAGATTCATCGAGCAGTGGCTGGGCATCAGTGCACTTGTGTCGCCCCCAGGAGTACGGTCGCCACAGTGGCATTACCTTCTTCCTAGGGAGTGTGATGTCATGCTTGGGAGCAACGAACGATCTCTCTAGCAGGTTAACTGATTGGGCGGCGTTATTCCCACGAGTCATGACCCTCTGAACGCTCATGAAGGCAAAGTGTTTGTTTTACGTGGGCAGTATGGTTGCAAAGCTGAACCTTAAAGGAATGTCCAGAAGGGCACCACCAGGAGTGGAGCCTACGGTTAAATTCGACTCCACCTGGGAAACCTCAACCATGCCAGCTACAGAACAGATGCACACATTGCAAGCTTAATTCCGTTAACGAACGAGACTCCGTCATGCCCCGCGGTCCGAGTCTGGCTTACTAGAGGGACACGTGAGGCTCTGGCACATGAGATTGGCCAATAACTGGTGTGTCATGCCATTACATGTCCGTGGCTGCATGTGCGCTACACTGAAAAGGCCAGCGTTTGTCGCTTACAGGTGCAGATAACCCGCTGAACAACGTTAGTGATGGGGATCACTGATTACAATTATTACCCGCGAACAATGATTTTCCAGTAAGTGCAGGTCAACCGCAGTTCCGGAATTAGGCCTAACCGTCATTCCTGAAAAAATGAAAAACTTACGTGTGCAAACCACAGGTGCTGTAGCTTGCTTAACAGCTCGCCAGCCGTTCTCACGCCCAGTATGGATTACACATGATTGCACAAAGGTGAAAAAGGGTACCGTATCCCCAGATAACATGTATGGATAGCGTACACATTCAAAATATATGTCTATACATCAGGAGGCAGGCTCAGACGGTGTTAGGCCCAGTATGGATTGCACGTGATTGCACAAAGGTTAGAAAGGGTACCGTTTCCCCGGATAACATGTATGGATAGCGTACACATTCAAAATATATGTCTATACATCATGTGGCAGGCTCAGACGGTGTTAGGACCAGTATGGATTGCACGTGATTGCACAAAGGTTAGAAAGGGTACCGTATCCCCAGATAACATGTATGGATAGCGTACACATTCAAAATATATGTCTATACATCAGGAGGCAGGCTCAGATGGTGTTAGGCCCAGTATGGATTGCACGTGATTGCACAAAGGTTAGAAAGGGTACCGTTTCCCCGGATAACATGTATGGATAGCGTACACATTCAAAATATA
The DNA here is from genome assembly GCF_039654945.1 of Dendrobates tinctorius. Lineage (NCBI taxonomy): Eukaryota > Metazoa > Chordata > Amphibia > Anura > Dendrobatidae > Dendrobates > Dendrobates tinctorius. The sequence continues at coordinate 65,266,875 of NW_027361738.1, read as the reverse complement.
TGTCTATACATCAGGAGGCAGGCTCAGACGGTGTTAGGCCCAGTATGGATTGCACGTGATTGCACAAAGGTTAGAAAGGGTACCGTATCCCCAGATAACATGTATGGATAGCGTACACATTCAAAATATATGTCTATACATCAGGAGGCAGGCTCAGACGGTGTCAGGCACAGTATGGATTTGACGGCCCAGACTACACAGCGGAGGAGCAGGGAGAGGTAAAGATTGCAAATGCTGGGGCCCTGCCCAAGCAAGGGGGGCCCACTCGTGGGCGTCGGTACTGGCACTGGGCCCCTCATAGTACGGCGGTGTGTCTGACGGCAGGTGTGCACCACCACCGTCAGAGCCACTTGATTGCACTATGAAGGACCCTGTGCCAGTGCCCGCGCCCAAGAGTCGGCCTACCCACCTCTCCAGGGCAACGGCACTCGCACGGTGTCGTGCGCTAGGTGGTGACCCCGGCCATGGGGGGGGGGAGGCAGCACAGTTAGGGAGTTTTAGAAAGTGGCATATGTTGATGTTGGACATTCAGCTGATGCAAAAGGTGAAATAGGTCAAGTCCCAGGAAGAGGTGGACCAAAGCAAGCCATTTTTCTGTCACCCTATGTGTCATCAGGGGAAGGTGGGACAAAATCCTTGGAAACCCATGCGTGGTTCATTTTAATGAAGGCTAGATCATCCACATTTTGGGTTGACAGACGGGTCCTTTTTTCTGTCAGGATTGATCCAGCTGCACTGAAGACTCTTTCCGATAGCACACTTGCAGCTGGGCAAGCGAGCTCCTGTAAGGCATATTGTGCCAATTCAGGCCAGGTGTCCAGTTTAGCGGCCCAATAGTCAAAGGGGAATGACCTGTGTGGGAGAACATCGATATGGGAGGAAAAGTAGTTTGTAACCATAGTTGACAACTGCTGTCTCCTGTCACTTTTCATCGATACCAGTTGTGTGAGCGGTACTTGAAAAATCAGTCCACAACATTGTCATGAAACCCCTGTCTCCAACGCCACTTCTGCTGTGTGCACCACGAACACCTCTGCCAAGCTGCCCCCGGCCCGTACGGCTCGTGTGAGAACCATCACCGCTGCTGTGTGCTGGGAATGCCTCAAGCAACCGATTTACCAGAGTTGCTTGTTTATTAGCCAATATTAGGTCAAGGTTCTCCTGTGGCATGATGTTTTGTAATTTGCCTTTATAGCGTGGATCCAGGATGCTGGCCAACCAGTAGTCGTCATCGTTCATCATTTTGGCAATGCGTGGGACCCTTTTTAGGATCTGCAAGGCATAATCTGACATGTGGGCCAATGTTCCCGGTGTCAATGATGCACTGCGAGTGCTGGTTGGAGGAGCACTTTCTGGCAAATCCACATCCCTCCAGTCACGCACAAACCCTGTACCAGACCTTGCCACGCCAACATTTTCACTTGCCCCACGAGATGCATCCTCCTCCCCTAAGTAATCATCCCCATCATCCTCCTCCTCCTCCTCTTCTTCCTCCACCTCGTCCAGGAGAGGTCCCTGAGCAGACAATGGCTGAATGTCATCAAGGATTCCCTCCTCCTCTTCCTCCTCATCAACATTGGCTGCAGACGCCTGCTCCTTAAGGTGCGTCAAAGTTTGCATGAGCAGACGCATAAGTGGGATGCTCATGCTTAGGATGGCGTCGTCTGCGCTTACCAGCCGTGTGCATTCCTCAAAACACTGAAGGACTTTACAGAGGTCTTTCAGCTTCGACCACTGCACACCTGTCAACTCCATGTCTGCTCTCAAAGTGCCTGGCCGTGTATCCTCCCACAAATGCATTATGGCCTGCCTCTGCTCGCACAGCCGCTCCACCATGTGCAGGGTGGAGTTCCACCTTGTTGCAATGTCGATAATGAGGCGGTGGTTGGGAAGGTGGAGCAATCGCTGCAGCTTCTGCATACGAACGGAGTGTACAGGCGACCGGCGGATGTGCGCGCACAGTCTTCGCACCTTCTGGAGCAGGGCTGTTAACTCCGGATAATTTTTGAGGAAGCACTGCACCACCAGGTTCAAGGTGTGAGCCAAGCAAGGTATATGGCTGAGTTTTGAAAGGGCTATGGCTGCCACAAAATTACGGCCGTTATCACTAACTACCTTGCCTGCCTCAAGATGTACACTGCCCAGCCATGACTCAGTTTGTCGCTTCAAGTAATCGGCCAGCACCTCGGCGGTGTGTCTGTTGCCCAAACACATCATCTGCAACACAGCCTGCTGACGCTTTCCACTAGCTGCTCGATAGGGGGACACATCGTGTGCAACAGTGGCAGCTGCAGATGGAGTGCTCGTACGACTGCGCTCTGTGGACGAGCTTTCGCTTCTGGAGGAGGAGGAGGAGGAGGGTCGAACGCCTACAGCCAACTGTTTCCTATACCGTGGGCTAGGCAGCACTGTCCCACCACAGCTGTCCCCTGTGGACCCTGCATCCACCACATTAACCCAGTGCGCAGTGATGGACACGTAACGGCCCTGGCCAATGCCGACTGGACCATGCATCAGTTGTGAGGTGCACCTTTCCGCTCACTGACTGCTTGAGTGCATGGACAATGTGGTCTTTCACATGATGGTGGAGGGCTGGGATGGCTTTGCGAGAGAAGAAGTGGCGACTGGGTAGGTCATAGCGTGGTACTGCATAGGCCATGAGTTCGCGGAAAGCTGTGCTTTCCACCAACCGAAAGGGCATCATCTCAAACGAGATTAGTTTGGCAATGTGGGCGTTCAAACCCAGTGTACGCGGATGAGAGACTGAGTACCTTTCTTGACCTACTCATAGTGTCTGGGAGGGTGAGCTGGACTTGAGAGCTGCATATGGTGGAAGTAGCGGTGGACAGGGCGGACTGAGAGAGGGTTGATGATGGTGATGGAGTTGGTGTTCTTTCTGATGGCCTAGAATCAGTCTTTCGTTGATATAACAGTGGGATTCCCTGACTGCTGTGGCCTTGCAACGACACCTCAACATTTGCTGCTGTGCTAACCGGTGGGCTTACAGTGGGGGAAACAATGTAGCGTTGCTGACTACCTTCGTTGTGATCAGTTGCACATGTGGCACTTGAGGTTTGGTGTTGTGTCCACGCTTGCAAGTGCATGCTGGTTAAATGTCTAAGCATGCAACTGGTATTCAAATTTTTCAGATTTTTCCCTCGGCTAAAGGTCTTTGCGCACTTCTTACAGATAACCTTGGCCTGATCATGAGGATTTTGGTCAAAAAAGTGCCACACTGCACTCTTCCTACTTTGGCAGACATTTTGCGGCCTAGCACGCTGTGATCTTTTGACCCTCTGGACAAGCTGTCCAGCAACTCTTTTGATGTTTGGAACCTGTCTTTGGAGTGCTCCGGGCCTGCCAGATAACAGCTGTTGCGATGTCGATGTCTGCTGTGGATGCTCCTCATCTGAGCTATTGGAAGCAGCACCCTCTTCCCCCAATGGATGCTAATCTGGGTCAACAACTGGGTCATCCATCACCTCCTTTTCTATGTCATGTGCACCTTCCTCTGTGTCACCGTGTATGGTGGTATAGTGTGCGGGAAGGGGCACCTGAGTCTCATCAGGGTCAGAATCTGGCTCTGTACACTGCGAGGACAATGTAGTGCTCTGAGTGAATGTACCAGCAGAATCATCCATCAGCGGCTGTGCATCAGTGCACTCCATGTCAGATTCATCTTGGCCTGGGTAATTCACCATTTGACTTGATAATCCAGGCATGGTATGTGAAAACAGCTCCATGGAGTAATCAGTAGTATGGCCTGCGTCATCCTTCAATCTTGGTTGGGGTGAAGGACACAAGGAAAGGTGTGGTTCATGAACATGAGCCTCCAATGACGACTCAGTGCTTTTACTTTTTACAACTGAAGAAGAGGAGGCGATAGAGCTGGAGGCTGAGTCAGCAATGTAAGACAAAACTTTTTCCTGATGCTCTGGCTTTAAAAGCGGTTTGCCAACTCCTAGAAAGCTAAGCGTTCGAGGCCTTATGTAGCCAGACGATGACGCAGGCTCAACACCTCCTGCATTCGGTCCTATTTTGCTCTTGCCACTATCATCAGATCCACCACCAACACCATCATTACCAGCTGCCAACCCCCGCCCAATTCCACGGCCTCTTCCACCAGCCTTCCTCATTTTTGGTAGAAATGTAGACAAAATCCAACAAACTATATAGTAATGTAAAACAAGGTACAAGGTGTCTATAGGACAGGGGAGATTTTGAATTTCTGCAGACACTTGTGGACACTGGACACTTTTGGATTGTGTGAGGCCCACTGATATCTGAGCGCTATGTCACAGGCTCGATGGCACAGCTGTGACAAAAGTGACGAGAGGATAAGGGAGATTTTGAATTTCTGCAGACACTTGTGGACACTGGACACTTTTGGATTGTGTGAGGGCCACTGATATCTGAGCGCTATGTCACAGGCTCGATGGCACAGCTGTGACAAAAGTGACGAGAGGATAAGGGAGATTTTGAATTTCTGCACACACTTGTGGACACTGGACACTTTTGGATTGTGTGAGACCCAATGAATATCTGAGCGCTATGTGACAGGCTCGATGGCACAGCTGTGACCAAAGTGACTAGAGGATAAGGGAGATTTTGAATTTCTGCACACACTTGTGGACACTGGACACTTTTGGATTGTGTGAGGCGCAATGAATATCTGAGCGCTATGTGACAGGCTCGATGGCACAGCTGTGACCAAAGTGACTAGAGGATAAGGGAGATTTTGAATTTCTGCACACACTTGTGGACACTGGACACTTTTGGATTGTGTGAGGCCCAATGAATATCTGAGCGCTATGTGACAGGCTCGATGGCACAGCTGTGACCAAAGTGACTAGAGGATAAGGGAGATTTTGAATTTCTGCAAACACTTGTGGACACTGGACACTTTTGGATTGTGTGAGGCCCAATGAATATCTGAGCGCTATGTGACAGGCTCGATGGCACAGCTGTGACCAAAGTGACTAGAGGATAAGGGAGATTTTGAATTTCTGCAGACACTTGTGGACACTGGACACTTTTGGATTGTGTGAGGCCCACTGATATCTGAGCGCTATGTGACAGGCTCGATGGCACAGCTGTGACAAAAGTGACGAGAGGATAAGGGAGATTTTGAATTTCTGCACACACTTGTGGACACTGGACACTTTTGGATTGTGTGAGGCCCAATGAATATCTGAGCGCTATGTGACAGGCTCGATGGCACAGCTGTGACAAAAGTGACTAGAGGATAAGGGAGATTTTGAATTTCTGCAGACACTTGTGGACACTGGACACTTTTGGATTGTGTGAGGCCCACTGATATCTGAGCGCTATGTCACAGGCTCGATGGCACAGCTGTGACAAAAGTGACGAGAGGATAAGGGAGATTTTGAATTTCTGCAGACACTTGTGGACACTGGACACTTTTGGATTGTGTGAGGCCCACTGATATCTGAGCGCTATGTCACAGGCTCGATGGCACAGCTGTGACAAAAGTGACGAGAGGATAAGGGAGATTGGATTGCTTTTAAAAAAGCAGTTTGCAGAGCAGTGGGTAAACAGCAATGCCAGCCTGTCAGGAAGCCTTAAAAGGCAGCCCAACAACCAACACCACTGATACACCACAATATAGCCTCCCCTTGCACTGCACACACAGTGACTGGTGTGTTGTGCAGGCCAAATCGCTAGCAGCAGAAGCAGGTTTTTTTTCTTCTCAGCAGGACAAAAAAAAAAATTGGGATTGCTTTTAAAAAAGCAGTTTGCGGAGCAGTGGGTAAACAGCAATGCAGGAATGTCAGGAAGCCTTAGAAGGCAGCCCAACAACCAACACCACTGATACACCACTATATAGCCTCCCCTTGCACTGCACACACAGTGACTGGTGTGTTGTGCAGGCCAAATCGCTATCAGCAGAAGCAGTTTTTTTGTCTTCTTCCCTGCCTAACGCTCTCCCTACAGAATCAGCAGCAACATCTCCCTATACTGAGATCGGCAGAAGTAAGATGGCGGTCGGCGTGCACGCCCTTTTATACCCCCTGTGACTCCCACCAAAGCAAGCCAATCACTTGCATGCCCTTCTGAAAGATGGTGGTGACCCCTGCCTATGTCATCACGTTGCCCACAGTGTCCGTGGATCCTGATTGGCTGAAAAAGAGCGCAAAACAAACTTTTGAAACGCGACTTTGCCAAAAGTCGGCGACTTTTGACATTTTTCGACCCGTTTCGCTCAACTCTAATCATCAGCATTAACAGAAATAAACACTTGAAATAGATCTCTCTGTTTGTAATGACTCTATATAATACAGCTCTGGCAAAAATTAAGAGACCACCACATCAAATCCCTGTCATGGGCAGCCCATTCTCCAGACCCGAACCTTATTGAAAACCTCTGCAATGTAATCAAGAGGATGATGCATACTCACAAGCCATGAAACAAAGAAATTTTTGCACCCGGAGCAGTGTGAAAAACTGGTGGCAAGCATGCCAAGACGCATGAAAGCTGTGACTAAAAATCATGGTTATTCCACAAAATATTGATTTCTGAACTCTTCCTGAGTTAAAACATTAGTTTTGTTGTTTCTAAATGATTATGAACTTGTTTTCGTTGCATTATTTGACGTCTGAAAGCAGTGTTTTTTTTTTTTTTTTTAATTTTGACCATTTCTCCTTTTCAGAAAAAAAACAAACAAAATTTATTGCTTGGAAATTCGGAGACATGTTGTCAGAAGTTTGTAGACTAAAAGAACAATTTACATTTTACTCTGGATATCATTTTCACTTTTTGTATTGAAGAACTGAAATAAATTAGCTTTTCGATGATATTCTAATTTTGTGAGAAGCACTTGTACTTTACCATGGGTCTACTGGTTGAACATCTCCTTCACATGTTAACAGAGATGATCGGATCGATCCACCGAGGGTAATGTTTGAATAGAATTTTCGGAAATTCATGGATTCAAGTGAATTCGACCGTTATGAGATTTGATTCTCAGTTTGCAAAAAAAAAAATAAAAACTTGCCCACATCATTTCCTACATTGCTGAAGTATCAGAGAACGGGCTGTCATTTTGCATTGTATAAGCTTTTATGCTCAGTGGGGTCCAGTCTCTTTTGTAGAGTATATGCTCTTACTGTCAGTGTGGTTCTCTCTCTCTCCTGTAGAGTGTAAGCTTTTATGGTCAGTGGGGTCCTTTCTCCTGTAGAGTGTAAGCTCTTATGGTCAGTGGGGTCCTCTCTCTCTCTCCTGTAGAGTGTTAGCTCTTATGGTCAGTGGGGTCCTCTCTCTCCTGTAGAGTGTAAGCTCTTATGGTCAGTGGGGTCCTCTCTCTCTCCTGTAGAGTGTAAGCTCTTACTGTCAGTGTGGTTCTCTCTGTCTCCTGTAGAGTGTAAGCTTTTATGGTCAGTGAGGTCCTTTCTCCTGTAGAGTGTAAGCTCTTATGGTCAGTGGGGTCCTCTCTCTCTCCTGTAGAGTGTAAGCTCTTATGGTCAGTGGGGTCCTCTCTCTCTCCTGTAGAGTGTAAGCTCTTATGGTCAGTGGGGTCCTCTCTCTCTCCTGTAGAGTGTAAGCTCTTGTGTTCAGTGGGGTCCTCTCTCTCTTTCTCTCTCCTGTAGAGTGTAAGCTCTTATGGTTAGTGGGGTCCTGTCTCTATTGTAGGGTATAAGCTCTTATGGTCAGCAGTGTCCTCTCTCTCCTGTAGAGTTTAAGCTCTTATGGTCAGTGGGGTCCTGTCTCTCCTGTAGAGTGTAAGCTCTTATGGTCAATGGGGTCATCTCTCTCTCTCCTCTAGATTGTAAGCTCTTATGGTCAGTGGGGTCCTCTCTATCTCTCCTGTAGAGTGTAAGCTCTTATGGTCAGTGGGGTTCTCTCTCTCTCCTGTAGAGTGTAAGCTCTTAATGACAGTGGGGTCCTCTCTCTCTCCTGTAGAGTGTAAGCTTTTATGCTCAGTGGGGTCCTCTCTCTCCTGTAGAGTGTAAGCTCTTATGGTCAGTGGTGTCCTCTCTATCCTGTAGAGTGTAATCTCTTATGGTCAGCAGTGTCCTCTCTCTCCTGTAGAGTGTAAGCTCTTATGGTCAGTGGGGTCCTCTCTCTCTCCTGTAGAGTGTAAGCTCTTATGGTCAGTGGGGTCCTCTCTCTCTCCTGTAGAGTGTAAGCTTTTATGCTCAGTGGGGTCCTCTCTCTCCTGTAGAGTGTAAGCTCTTATGGTCAGTGGTGTCCTCTCTATCCTGTAGAGTGTAATCTCTTATGGTCAGCAGTGTCCTCTCTCTCCTGTAGAGTGTAAGCTCTTATGGTCAGTGGGGTCCTCTCTCTCTCCTGTAGAGTGTAAGCTCTTATGGTCAGTGGGGTCCTCTCTCTCTCCTGTAGAGTGTAAGCTCTTATGGTCAGTGGGGTCCTCTCTCTTCTGTAGAGTGTAAGCTCTTATGGTCAGTGGGGTCCTCTCTCTCTCCTGTAGAGTGTAAGCTCTTATGGTCAGTGGGGTACTCTCTCTCCTGTAGAGTGTAAGCTCTTATGGTCAGTGGGGTCCTCTCTCTCTCCTGTAGAGTGTAAGCTCTTACTGTCAGTGTGGTTCTCTCTGTCTCCTGTAGAGTGTAAGCTTTTATGGTCAGTGAGGTCCTTTCTCCTGTAGAGTGTAAGCTCTTATGGTCAGTGGGGTCCTCTCTCTCTCCTGTAGAGTGTAAGCTCTTATGGTCAGTGGGGTCCTCTCTCTCTCCTGTAGAATGTAAGCTCTTATGGTCAGTGGGGTCCTCTCTCTCTCCTGTAGAGTGTAAGCTCTTGTGTTCAGTGGGGTCCTCTCTCTCTTTCTCTCTCCTGTAGAGTGTAAGCTCTTATGGTTAGTGGGGTCCTGTCTCTATTGTAGGGTATAAGCTCTTATGGTCAGCAGTGTCCTCTCTCTCCTGTAGAGTTTAAGCTCTTATGGTCAGTGGGGTCCTGTCTCTCCTGTAGAGTGTAAGCTCTTATGGTCAATGGGGTCATCTCTCTCTCTCCTCTAGATTGTAAGCTCTTATGGTCAGTGGGGTCCTCTCTATCTCTCCTGTAGAGTGTAAGCTCTTATGGTCAGTGGGGTTCTCTCTCTCTCCTGTAGAGTGTAAGCTCTTAATGACAGTGGGGTCCTCTCTCTCTCCTGTAGAGTGTAAGCTTTTATGCTCAGTGGGGTCCTCTCTCTCCTGTAGAGTGTAAGCTCTTATGGTCAGTGGTGTCCTCTCTATCCTGTAGAGTGTAATCTCTTATGGTCAGCAGTGTCCTCTCTCTCCTGTAGAGTGTAAGCTCTTATGGTCAGTGGGGTCCTCTCTCTCTCCTGTAGAGTGTAAGCTCTTATGGTCAGTGGGGTCCTCTCTCTCTCCTGTAGAGTGTAAGCTCTTATGGTCAGTGGGGTCCTCTCTCTTCTGTAGAGTGTAAGCTCTTATGGTCAGTGGGGTCCTCTCTCTCTCCTGTAGAGTGTAAGCTCTTATGGTCAGTGGGGTACTCTCTCTCCTGTAGAGTGTAAGCTCTTATGGTCAGTGGGGTCCTCTCTCTGTCCTGTAGAGTGCAAGCTCTTATGGTCAGTGAGGTCCTCTCTCCTGTAGAGTGTAAGCTCTTATGGTCAGTGGGGTCCTGTCTCTCCTGTAGAGTGTAAGCTCTTATGGTCAGTGGGGTCCTGTCTCTCCTGTAGAGTGTAAGCTCTTATGGTCAGTGGGGTCCTCTCTATCTCTCCTGTAGAGTGTAAGCTCTTATGGACAGTGGGGTTCTCTCTCTCCTGTAGAGTGTAAGCTCTTAATGACAGTGGGGTCCTCTCTCTCTCCTGTAGAGTGTAAGCTTTTATGCTCAGTGGGGTCCTCTCTCTCTCTCTCTCCTGTAGAGTGTAAGCTCTTATGGTCAGTGGTGTCCTCTCTATCCTGTAGAGTGTAATCTCTTATGGTCAGCAGTGTCCTCTCTCTCCTGTAGAGTGTAAGCTCTTATGGTCAGTGGGGTCCTCTCTCTTCTGTAGAGTGTAAGCTCTTATGGTCAGTGGGGTCCTCTCTCTCTCCTGTAGAGTGTAAGCTCTTATGGTCAGTGGGGTACTCTCTCTCCTGTAGAGTGTAAGCTCTTATGGTCAGTGGGGTCCTCTCTCTCTCCTGTAGAGTGTAAGCTCTTATGGTCAGTGGGGTCCTCTCTCCTGTAGAGTGTAAGCTCTTATGGTCAGTGGGGTCCTGTCTCTATTGTAGGGTATATGCTCTTACTGTCAGTGGGGTCCTCTCTCTCTCCTGTAGAGTGTAAGCTCTTATGGTTAGTGGGGTCCTCTCTTCTGTAGAGTGTAAGCTCTTATGGTCAGTGGGGTCCTCTCTCCTGTACAGTGTAAGTTCTTATGGTCAGTGGGGTCCTCTCTCTCTCTCTCCTGTGGAGTGTAAGCTCTTATGGTCAGTGGTGACCCCACTCTCACTTGCAGAGTATATGCTCTAACTGTCAATGGGGTCTTCTCTCTTTATCCTGTAGAATGTAAGCTCTTAAGATCAGCGGGGGCCTCTGTCTCTCTCCTGTAGTGTGATCTCTTATGTATGGTCAGCAGGGTTATCTCTTTCTAATTTACCCCATGTGTATTAGAGCTAGAATTTTTCAAATATGGAGATTCGCATGAATTCATTCGCAGCGAATCAAATTTTGAGAGAAAATGTGGCAAATTGGAATTTCAAAAGATCCGCTCACCTCTGTCTGCTAACATTGAAGAGAAAAAAAGCAAGTCAATGTAACCTGCTTACCTCCCATTATATTACATTGCAATACACTATGTTGAAGACGAAGACTGAGACTTCTTGTTAGTCTTACATACAGTGCAGGAATTTCACATCACGTGAAGAACCACAAGTTAGAGGTGGCTCTAGCTGGTCAGTGGACTATAGACCTCATGATGTTGTATATTGCAGGTTCACCAGGTTATGTCATGAGATTTTAAGCTGTTATTTTAATGATAACATTACTAAATGTAATTACTTAGATGACATTTCTCTCAAGTTCTTGAACATTAGGGAACACATCTTTAGCACTCCTGGTAGTTTGCAAACTAGATTTTGTTTTTATTCATGCATTCAAAAACAAATTGCCTTCCAATCACCAACTCAGACCTTCTTCAAATACATTGTTTGCACAGGATAGACACATGGAAAAGATGAAATATGGAGCCGACTGTGTAGACCACTGAGAGGTAAGTTTTCCATACCAATATGCCGTGATCTACAGTAGTGTGAAAAATAGTTTGTCCCCTTCCTGATTTCTTATTTTTTTGCATGTTTGTCACACTTAAATGTTTCTGATTATCAAACAAATTCAAATATTAGACAAAGATATCACAAGTAACCACAAAATGCAGTTTTTAAATGAAGGTCTTTATTATTAAGGGAAAAAGAAATCCAAACCTACAGGTCCCTGTTTGAAAAAGTGATTATCCCCCCCATATAAAACATAATTTAACTGTGGCTTATCACATCTTTGGGAAGCTGAGTTAAAAAATCCCTAGCCACACGCTGATTACTGCCACATCTGTTTTCAATCAAGAAATCACTTAAGTAAGACCTGCCTGACAAAGTGAAGTAGATCAAAAGCTCCTCAAAAGCTAGACATCATGCCACGATCCAAAAAAATCTGAAATAAATGAGAAACAAATAATTGTGATCTATCAGTCTGGAAAAGGTTATAAAGCCATTACTAAAGATTTGCGACTCCAGCGGACCACAGTGAGACCCATTATCCACAAATAGTGAAAAAATGGAATAGTGGTGAACCTTCCCAGGAGTGGCAGGCTGACCAAAATTACCCCAAGAACGCAGCGACGACTCATCAGGAGGTCACAAAGGACCGCACAACAATATCCAATGAATTGGAGGCTTCATATGACTCAGTTAAGGTCAGTTGTTCATGACTCCACCCTAAGAAAAAGACTGGGTAAAAATGGCCTGCATGGAAGATTTCTTAGACGAAAAGCACTTATGAGCAATAAGAACATAAACGGTTGTCTTGATGATCCCAAGATTTTTGGGAGAATACTTTGTGGACTGATGAGCAAAAGTTGATCTTTTTGGAAGGTGCATTTCCCATTACATCTGGTGTAGAAGTAATACAGCATTTCAGAAAAGGAATATCATACAGATACTAACAGTAAAATATTGTGGAAGTAGTGTGATGGTTTGGGGCTGTTTTTCTGCTTCAGGACCTGGAAGACTTGATGTGTTAAATGGAATCATTAATTCTGCTGTCTACCTATTAATCCTGAAGGAGAATGTCTGGATATTCCGTTCATGACTAGTGTTGAGCGATACCTTCCGATATCAGGAATTATCAGATCAGATTGGATCGGACCGATACCCCAAAAATATCGGATATCGCCGATTCCAATACCGGAAACCAATGCAAGTCAATGGGACACAAATATCGGAATGAAAATAAACCCTTACTTTCCTTGTAGGTTAATTCTACATGAAGGAAAACAACTAAGAATAATGTAGAATATATTGGGGGAGGTGGAGGAGACATTAAAGGCATAGAGGTTTAGCCCAATCAAATGGAATAGCAAGAATTAATTTTTTTTTAAGACGTTTCGCCTTCTTCTTCGGGGTGGTCTTCAGGGTCGTCGTCTTTAGAGTCGTCGTCAGGGAGATCCAGAGTGATTACCAAAAACCATTTCAAAAAGCTTGAACTTGGAAATGTAGCAGAAGGTACAAGAAGGCTGAGGAACTGCTGAGAACCAGCTAACGGTACTGGAACCTGGATGGGTAGCCGAAGGTACAAGAGCCAATGGAACTACTGAGGATCAGCTGATGGTACTGAAACCCGGTTACTAAGTAGGAGGTACCTGTGCCAGAAAGTACTACCAAGGACCAGCAGACATTGGGGCAACTCGGATACCGAGAAGAAGGCACCTAAGCCAAAGGCTCTGCCTGGAACCAGCTGACATTGCTGGAACCAAGGGGGACATATTCAAGGTTGACTTCCAAAGAGCCAGCTAATGGTACTGGAACTCAGATAGGCAGCAGAAGGTACACATGAAAAAAAAAGTTGCAAGGCCGCGAGCCGGCCGGAGTTACCGAAACCCACAGTTCTACGGGGGAGCTTGTCCTATTGGCACTACGGAACCAACCTTCATTGCCAGATCCCGCAGCCCACATAGGAAGCACCTAAACTGCAGGCACCATAGAGTCGGCTAACCCGACCACAACACGACAGGACAACGAATTGGAGGCAAAGTGACGTTGACACTACCCGGAAACAGCTGGCGTGCTGGAACCAGGCTGGGCAGGAGGGAGTACCCGTGCCAAAGACACTTCTGAGCAGCAACTGGCGGTGTTGGAGCCCAGGGATTACAGTAGAAAAAGAGTGTAGCCAGAGGCCTAATTGGAGCAAGTTTAATATCTCTAGTAGTGTGAATGTGGACAGAGCAGGCGAAATTGCCGGACACACAGCAGGGGATCAGCTGACGTTACTGAACCCCAATAACACTGGAGCATGTGTTGACTGTGCATACGGCACTTCTGAGCAGCAACTGGCGGTGTTGGAGCCCAGGGATTACAGGAGAAACAGAGTGTAGCCAGAGGCATAAATGGAGCAAGTTTAATATCTGTAGTAGTGTGAGTGTGGTCGGAGCAGGAGAAATTGCCGGACACACAGCAGGGGATCAGCTGATGTTACTGAACCCCAATAACAAAGGAGCATGTGTTGACTGTGCAGACGGCACTTCTGAGCAGCAACTGGCGGTGTTGGAGCCCAGGGATTACAGTTCAGGTGGTAGAAACATGAACACAACAGGAGACCTGGATACTGTTGCCAACCAATTATTTAATCTGGAAGAGAACTGGCAAATTCCTGCGAGATCCAGGCCTTGTTCATTTTCAGAAAAGTAAGCCGGTCAACGTTATCGGAGGATAGTCGCATGTGACGGTCTGTTAGTACACCACCTGCGGCACTAAAGACGCGTTCCGATAATACACTAGCAGCAGGGCAAGCCAGCACCTCCAATGCATACTGGCTAAGCTCTGGCCATGCATCCAGCTTAGAGACCCAAAATTTGAAGAGGGAAGAGCCGTGTGGGAGAACACTGAGAGGGCAAGACATGTAGTCTGTCGCCATCTGACGGAAACGTTGCCTCCTGCTGACTGGAGCCGTCTGTGATGGTGTAGACATTTGTGGCGGGGACACAAAACTTTGCCACATTTGGGCCATACTGGTCTTGCCTTGTGCTGAGGCGCTGCTTCTGCTCCCTCTTTGTGCAGAGCTTCCTCCACTGCCTCGACGCACTGAGCTGCTTTGTAAAGCACTAGCAGCACTGCTCTCGGGTGGAATGGAGAACATGATGGAATGCACCAGTGTGTCTTGGTACTCCCGCATTTTACACTCCCGGTTCAACGGTGTTATGAGGCTTTGTAAGTTGTCCCGGTAGCGAGGATCTAGGAGGGTGTACACCCAATAATCAGCCATGTTGAGAATGTGGGCGATGCGGCGGTCGTTTCTCAGGCACTGCAGCATGAAATCAACCATGTGCTGCAGACTGCCAACTTGCCAAGAAACGCTGTCCCCTGCTTGAGGCGTCATCTCTGCCTGCTCTGCATCACCCCACCCTCGCTCTACATACTGACAACTAGAGCATTGTGTACCTCCCTCCTCTGGACAGATGTCTTCCTCCTCCATTGACTCCTCCTCATCCTCCTCCTTACAAAGTGTCCCCTGCCTAGGCCTTTGTGAGGAACCATGTTGCGCAGACTGTCCAGAAGCAGATCGCATTTGTGACTCCTCATCCTCCACCTCTTCCACAACCTCCTCCCTTAGTGCTTGCAGTGTTTTTTCAAGCAGGCAGATAAGGGGGACAGTCATGCTGACTAGTGCATCATCTGCACTCACCATCCGCGTGGAAGGCACTCAAAATGTAGCAGATGTCCTTCATAGAGGCCCACTCAGTGGTGGTGAAGTGTGAACGGCGCGCAGTGCGACTTGTTTGCGCATGATGCAGCTGGTACTCCATTACTGCTGCCTGCTGCTCACACAACCTCTCCAACATATGTAACATTGAATTCCACCTTGTGGGTAGGTCACATATGATGTGATGTTCCGGAAGGCGGAATCGGTGCTGCAGAGCTGCAATGCGCGATCTTGCCATGCTGGAACGCCGCCAGTGAGCACACTCTATGCGGACCTTGTGCAGCAGTGCATCAAGATCTGGATAGTCCCTCAAAAAACTCTGCACGACCAAGTTGAGCACATGTGCCAGACATGGGATGTGAGTGAGGTTGCCTAGGCCCAGAGCTGCCACCAGATTTCGGCCATATTCACACACTACCATGCCTGGCTGGAGATTTGCTGGCACAAACCACACGTCGCTCTCCTGCTTGATGGCATTCCAGAGCTCCTGCGCGGTGTGGCTTCGATTCCCCAAAGAAATTAATTTCAATACGGCCTGTTGACGTTTGGCCACGGCTGTGCTCATATCGGTCGTAACAGGTAAGCGTTCATGGGTCCATGTGGAGGTAGACTGTGACGGCTCCTGCAGTGCTGATTCAGAGGAACTGGAGTATGAGGAGGAGTCAATGTGCACAGACTGGATTCCTGCAATCCTTGGAGTTGGCAGAACACGTACAGCGCCACTCTCAAGATCTGTACCCGGCTCCACAACCTTTACCCAATGGGCAGTGAGGGAAAGATATCGTCCCTGTCCATGGTTACTGGTCCACGCATCGGTGGTCAGGTGGACCTTGCTACTGATGGCGTTTAGTAGCGCATGTTTAATTTTTCCCTCCACATGCTTTTGCAGGGCAGGGACGACTTGCCTGCTGAAATAAAAGTGGCTGGGCACGTTGTATTGTGGGACTGCCAATGCCATGAAGTTATGGAAGGTGTCAGTCTCCACCAGCCTGAATGAGAGCATTTCAAGGGACAGTAGTTTTGCAATGCCAGCATTCAGAGCCTGTGCTCGGGGGTGGTTTGCCGAGTATGGGCGTCTTTTCTCCCATGCCTGTGCTACCGATGGCTGTAGACTGGCCTGGGAGTGTGAGGAAGACGGAACGTGGTGCTGTGGGTGGAATGACACTGTGTCTGTACAACAGTGCCAGAGGTTCTTCCATGGCGATCCTGTGAGGAAGCCAAACCAGTTGTGTGTGAGCTGGAGGAAGAGGCTACAACATGAGCTGAAGAGGTGGTAGGTGGCGCTGTAGGTTGGCCTAGGTCTTCAGTGTGTCTTTATAAATCCACCGCGTGCTTGGTCCGCACATGTTTCCACATATTTGTGGTATTGAGGTTGCTGACACTTTTCCCTCTTTTCACGTTCTGATTACACAGCTTGCATTTGACAAAGCAAATGTCATCTGCAACTGTGTCAAAAAAGGACCAGGCACTGCAAGTCTTGGGAGCGCCCGTTTTGGGTTTTGGAAGAGGCATGCTCCTAATGGGTGCCGAAGTGGAGGCTACAGGCAACCGAGTCTGCCCCCTCCCTCTCCCTCCTTTTTTGGCCGTTCGGGGAATCTCTTCCGCAGAGCTGCTCCCACCACCTTCCTGTACCTCACGCCATGATGGGTCAAGGACCTCATCATCTACACTACCCTCTTCAAACGACTGCTTCTCCTGGGTAGTCTCGACAGCACAGTACGCACCAGAAAGTGGCACCTGAGTCCCATCATCAGATGCGTACTGAGGTGTGCTGACCATAGGCACTGGCCTGGCACTGCCCGCCTCTTCAGATTCAGAGAGACAAAGCCGTTGCACATCACTGCATACTACCTCTTCTTCAAATTCTCGAATGCTGCTTGGCTGGCCTCCTCTTTCCAAGCCAACAGACTCAGAGAACAGAAGTAGAGATGGCTCCTGTCCAGGGCTCTCTGACTGCCTGGGCAATTTGGCAGGTGGTGAAGAGACAGATGGGTGCTCTTCAGTGCTCTGGACCTGAGAGGATCTGGAACTAATTGAAGTCGATGCGTTAGCTGCCATCCATCCGACAACGGCTTCAATTTGTTCGTCCCGCAGCAGTGGTGTACGGTGAGCTCCTACAAAGCTGCGCATAAAGGACTGTTCCCTGGTAAAACTGGGGGATGCTGAGTCACTGGTGCCCGCAGCAGGCACAGAATGCCCACGTCCTCTCCCTGCAGAAACTCCACGCCCACAACCACGTGCCTTACTCCCTGCCTTCTTCATCTTGGTAGACTGATAAAGATAGGCAGAAAAGTACTAAGGGCTTAGTGTGCTTATTCCTGAACAGCTGCTAACAGGTATAAGAAACACTAATTTTATAAAGTGTGGACTAGACTTTAATATGAGCTAATGTGGCCTACACAACTGTAAAGTGGAGTGTTTGGTGAAATTTATTAACTTTTTTTTTTTTTCACAAAAAGACACTGGATGTGCCCAAAGATGTAAAACCGATAGTATCATAAACTTTTTTTTAGCTATTACAATGCAGGAAGGTAACCTACAATACAATAGATGAGGCTCCAAAAAATAGGCTAATACTAATCTCGCTGGGGCTGCAGGGCACAAGCCAGCAGAAAGGTTCCTCTATCTACTCCTATATAGTGTTTGCAAATATTCTAGCTGGATACGGATGGAACCACACTAATAGGAGAAATCTGGAAAAATGAGCAGCACTAATGCAAAAAAGGACAATGTATGAGGCAGTGACGCACGCTGAGCGGACTACAACCGGAGGTGGCTGCAGAACACACTACAGTGTCAGCTGCACTCACACACAGAGACCTCCTAGACAGCCGTGAACAGCGCTGCAAGGCTGCAGAAAAGCTCCTCTATCTACTCCTATATAGTGTTTTCAAGCAATCTAGCTGGATACGGATGGAACCACACTAATAGGAGAAATCTGGAAAAATGAGCAGCACTAATGCAAAAAACGACAATGTATGAGGCAGTGACGCACGCTGAGCGGACTACAACCGGAGGTGGCTGCAGAACACTCTACAGCATGAGCTGCACTCACACACAGAGACCTCACTGACAACCATGAACAGCGCTGCAAGGCAAAAGAAAGCTTCTCACACAGCAGTTGCTAAAGTAGCCTGGGTAAAGCACAATAAAGCAAATCGCTAGCTCAAACTGTCCCTCAGAGTCAGAATAGCAGCATCCTGTCCCTAAGTAAATTCACAGCAGAGTGAACCCAAAATGGCGGCAGCGGGTTTTATAGTGCATCATGACATCATTTCAGCAGCCAATGACAGCCATGCCATTAGTTAACATGCCTAACATGCATAACAGGATGTGCCCACACTTCTTAGGATTCCTCATTGGCTGAATAAAATCAAACTGGCTCATTGCATTATGGGAACTTCCGATTCAGGTATTCGATATTCTAAAAGTATCGGAACTCAGTATCAGAACTCCGATACCGCGAATATCAGCCGATACCCGATATTGCAGTATCGGAATGCTCAACACTATTCATGACCTGAAGCTGAAGCGCACTTGGGTTATGCAGCCGGACAAAGATCCAAAACACACGAACAAGTACACCTCTGGTTTAAGAAAACAAAATTAAGACTTTGAAATGGCCTAGTCAAAGTTGTGGCCTTACTCCAATTGAGATACTGTGGCATGACCTTAAAAAGGCAGTTCATGCTTGGAAAACCTCCAATGTGGCTGAATTACAATAATTCTGCAAAGATCAGTGGACCGAAATTCTTCCAGAGCGTTGGAAAAGACTCATTGGCAGTTATCGCAAATGGTTGATCTCAGTTGTTTCTGCTAAGGGTGGCTGTTATGAACGAGTCACCGGAGGAGGAAAAAACAAAAACACAAGCTAAGTCCAGAAAACTGGAGAGGTTGGTAGCTAGCTGATTGCAGACCCCTGATCCTATTCACCACAACTAACAGTAGCCATGGGGGGTTCCTACGGTGCCCTAGACCCCTCGTCACAGCCGGAGAGCTAAATAAGCCTAAAGAAAGAAAGGGGAAATCTAAACTGACCCAGAGCAGACCCCAAAGCAATAGACAGCCCCCAACATGTATTGTTGGTGAAAAACAGATGAAAACACAAACACAGATAGAAAGACAGGCTGAGCAAACGATGGGGCCCAACTAACTAGATAGGAAAGGACAGAAAAGATGCTGGCTGCAATCCGCAAAAAACCCTGCCAAAAATAATGTCCAACACGTCTGATAGAAAAGGCCCTGAAGTCACTAGACTTCGAAATCACTATATCAGCACTCAGGTATATTCTGAAGACAGAGCAAAGAGATCAACTGATCAGAGACAAAAATGGAGTTCAGCCCGTCCCAACCAGGGCAGGCTGAACACAAACACTAAGTAAACAGACAAAATCTCATGGAAAAATAGCAGAGCAAAAACTTAGCTTTTAGTAGACAGGAACTAAACTGGATGCCAGAGCTCAGAGCAGAAAGGATCACCAGCAACCCTGCATGGCGTCGGCTGCCTTATATCCACTCAGAAATTCCGGATGTCCAATCACACTCCACCTGTTCAGATGACAGGTTCTTCCCATCCAGATCAATTTCACTACCTCCTTTCACCAGCAGAGGGAGTTCATCAGACATCAGAGGTGAAGGAGAAAATGAACTCATAACAGTACCTCCCCCTTGAGGAGGGGTCACCGAACCCTCATCCACGCCACCAGGGCGATCAGGATGGGCCCGATGAAAAGCACGAACCAATCTTTCGGCATGAATATCGGATGCAGAGACCCAAGAATTATCCTCCTGGCCATAACCCTTCCATTTAACCAAATACTGGAGTCTCCGTCTAGCCAGACGAGAATCCAGTATCTTCTCAACCTCATATTCCACATTACCTTCAACCAATACAGGGTCAGGAGGTGCCACCACAGGAACTACTGGCTCAACAAACCTCTTTAACAGAGACTTATGAAACACGTTATGGATCTTGAATGTAACAGGAAGAGCCAATCGAAAAGAGACTGGATTAAGAATCTCCAAAATCTTGTAAGGTCCAATAAATCTAGGTTTAAACTTTGGAGAAGCCACCTTCATAGAGATATTCTTTGATGACAACCAAACCATATCACCCACCTTAAACCGGGGACCAATGGTCCTATGCCGGTTGGAAAACCGCTGGGCCTTTTCCTGGGAGAGAGACAACTTATCCACCACTTGGTCCTAGATCTGGTGCATTCTCTCCACCACAGTGTCAACACCTGGGCAGGCAGAAGACTCCACCTGCCCTGAAGAGAATCGAGGATGAAAGCCAAAGTTACAAAAAAAAAGGTGACATCAAAGTGGCAGAACTAGCTCTATTATTTAAAGCAAATTCGGCCAAGGGCAAAAATGAAACCCAATCATCCTGATCAGCAGAAATAAAACATCTCAAATACGACTCCAAAGTCTGGTTTGTTCTCTCCGTCTGCCCATTGGTCTGAGGGTGAAACGCAGAGGAGAAGGACAACTGAATTCCCAGCTTGGAACAGAAAGTCCTCCAAAATCTAGAAACAAACTGAACTCCTCTGTCAGATACAATGTTCTCAGGGATACCGTGCAAGCGAACCACCTGTTGCAAAAACAAGGGCAACAACTCTGAGGAAGATGGCAACTTAGGGAGTGGTACAAGATGGACCATGTTAGAGAATCTATCACAAATCACCCAAATAACAGTCATTCTCTGAGAGACAGGCATATCAGAGATAAAATCCATTGAAATATGGGTCCATGGCCTTCTGGGCACCGGCAAAGGCATCAACAACCCACTAGAGCGAGAACAAGGTTTAGACCGGGAGCAAGTCCCACAGGACTGCACAAAATTCCTGACATCACGAGACAAGGCGGGCCACCAAAAAGACCGACTCACCAAATCTCTAGTACCAAAAATACCTGGATGACCAGCCAATGCGAAGCAATGAACTTCAGACATTACTCTCTTCCTCCACTGGTCAGGAACATACAATTTTCCAATGGGACAACGCTCAGGTTTGTCCTCCTGAAACTCTTCCAGAGCACGTCTCAAATCGGGCGAGATGGCAGAAAGAACTACCCCCTCACCTAAGATGGTAGCAGGCTTGGTCACAATAGGAGAATCAGCAAAGAAACTCCTAGAGAGGGCGTCTGCCTTTACATTCTTAGTGCCCGGAAGAAAAGAGACCACAAAATCAAAACGTGTGAAAAACAAGGCCCACCTAGCCTGTCTAGGATTCAAGCGTTTGGCCGACTCCAGGTAAATCAAATTCTTGTGGTCAGTAAGGTCCACGACTTGATGTTTAGCTCCCTCCAACCAATGTCTCCACTCCTCAAATGCCCATTTCATGGCTAACAGTTCCTGATTCCCCACATCATAGTTACGTTCGGATGGGGAGAACTTTCGGGAAAAGAAAGCACAGGGATTCATTTTAGATGTTACAGGATCTTTTTGGGACAAAACAGCTCCTGCACCAATCTCAGAAGCGTCCACCTCTACCTGAAACGGGAGTGAGACATCAGGTTGCCGCAAAACCGGAGCAGAAGTGAACCTTCGCTTCAGCTCCTGAAAGGAAGAAACAGCCTCCGGAGACCAATTCAGCACATCAGCACCCTTCTTAGTCAAATCAGTCAATGGTTTGGCAATACCAGAAAAATTAGCTATAAATTTACGATAAAAATTAGCAAAACCCAAAAACTTCTGGAGGGCCTTCAAAGAAGTGGGCTGAACCCAATCATAAATGGCCTGTACCTTGGCCAGGTCCATTTGAATAGTTGACGGAGACAAAATAAATCCCAAAAATGAAATCCTCTGTACCCCAAAAAGGCATTTCGATCCCTTGACATACAGGGAATTCTCCCTCAAAATCCGGAACACAGTCCGAACATGTTCCACATGAGAGTCCCAATCCTTGGAAAAGATCAAAATATCATCCAGATAGATGATCAAAAATTTATCCACAAAGTCTCGGAAAATATCATTCATGAAGCACTGGAAGACAGATGGGGCATTAGTGAGCCCAAAAGGCATCACCAGGTACTCAAAATGTCCCTCCGGAGTATTAAACGCCATCTTCCATTCATCCCCATGCTTAATGCGAATAAGATTATACGCCCCCTGAGGTCAAACTTGGTAAATCAGCAAGCACCTTTAACTCTGGAGAATAGATCAGAAATCAGGGGTAACGGATACTGATATTTAACAGAAATTTTGTTGAGGGAACGATAGTCAATACAAGGCCTTAATGAACCATCTTTCTTGGCCACGAAAAAAAACCCAGCACCTAAGGGTGAACAGGATGGTCTATTATGACCCTTCTCCAACAACTCCTTAATATAGGATCGCATAGCCTCGTGCTCGGGTACAGATAAATTGAAATGTCGACCCTTGGGAAATTTACACCCAGGGCTCAGCTCAATTGCACAGTCATAACTCCTATGAGGAGGCAAAGACACAGACTCATTCTCCCTAATACATCATAAAAATCAGCCAAATAGTCAGGAACATCATGCGACTGGGAAGAGGTGGAGAAAACAGGAGCGTCACTAAGGGCACACCGACAACCCCAACTCACCACAGACAAAGATTTCCAATCCAAAACAGGATTATGGATTTGCAACCAGGGAAACCCCAGAACAATGGTATCATGCAAATTATGCAGCACCAAAAATCTGCAATTTTCTTGATGGTCTGGGGCGACCCGCGTTACCACCTGGGTCCAAAACTGAGGTTTATTCTTCGCCAAAGGAGTAGCATCAATACTCCTCAAAGGGATAGGCGTCCACAGAGGTGTCATAGGAAACCCACAACGTTTAGCAAAATCCAAGTCCATCAGGTTCAGAACTGCTCCCGAATCCACAAAAGCCTTGGCGGAAAATGTGGACAGGGAGCAGATCAGAGTAACTGCCAGAAGAAACTTAGGTTGAACATCACCCACAGCAAATGTGTGTGCAAAACGTTTCTTTCGTTTAGGGCAGACAGAAATAATATGAGAGGCATCTCCACAAAAAAAACACAGCTTATTACGCCTTCTGAACTCCTGACGTTGCGCCCTAGACAAAACTCTATCACATTGCATAGGTTCAGACATTTGTTCAACAGGTGGCAACACCTCTCGTGCAGTTTTGCATTCACGCAAACGCCGATCAACCTGAATGACTAATGACATAGAATCGTCAAGACCAGAGGGAACAGGAAATCCCACCATAGTATCTTTTACAGTTTCTGACAAACCCTTCCAAAAGAGAGCTGCCAAGGCACCATCATTCCAGGTAGTAAGGACCGCCCACTTTCGGAATTTTTGCCAGTACAACTCTGCAGAATCCTGACCCTGGCTCAATGTCAACAGGGCCTTTTCAGCCTGATCAATAGCATTAGGTTCATCATACAACAACCCCAAGGCTTGAAAAAATGCATTCACATTAGTTAGAATAGGATCATCAGGTTTCAAAGAAAACACCCAATCCTGGGGATTGCCGCGCAGCAAAGAGATGACAATTTTAACCTGCTGTGCGGAGCTCCCCGATGAGTTAGGCTTCAAGGCAAAAAATAATTTACAATTATTCTTAAAATTAAAAAATTTAGACCGATCCCCAAAAAACACATCAGGAGTAGGGATCTTTGGTTCAGCAGCATGTGAATGAGCAAGATAGGCGGAAATTCCCCGCACTTCAGCAGTGAGCTGCTCCACACGATGAGACAATTGCTTAATCTCCATTGAGAAAAAATTCCCCCTACGACCTCAGAGAAATAGAGGAAAAAATATACACACAAAAAAAAAATTCTGACCCTTTTTTTTTTTTTTTTACAATTCTCTCCTGCTATTGAGTACCCTAGAATCTGCGGTATGGCTGGTGATTCTGTTATGAATGAGTCACCGGAGGAGGAAAAAACAAAAACACAAGCTAAGTCCAGAAAACCGGAGAGGTTGGTAGCTAGCGGATTGCAGACCCCTGATCCTATTCACCACAACTAACAGTAGCCGTGGGGGGTTCCTACGGTGCCCTAGACCCCTCGTCACAGCCGGAGAGCTAAATAAGCCTAAAGAAAGAAAGGGGAAATCTAAACTGCCCCAGAGCAGACCCCAAAGCAATAGACAGCCCCCAACATGTATTGTCAGTGAAAAACAGATGAAAACACAAACACAGACAGAAAGACAGGCTGAGCAAACGATGGGGCCCAACTAACTAGGTAGGAAAGGACAGAAAAGATGCTGGCTGCAATCCGCAAAAAACCCTGCCAAAAATAATGTCCAACACGTCTGATAGAAAAGGCCCTGAAGTCACTAGACTTCAAAATCACTGTATCAGCACTCAGGTATATTCTGAAGACAGAGCAAAGAGATCAACTGATCAGAGACAAAAATGGAGTTCAGCCCGTCCCAACCAGGGCAGGCTGAACACAAACACTAAGTAAACAGACAAAATCTCATGGAAAAATAGCAGAGCAAAAACTTAGCTTTTAGTAGACAGGAACTAAACTGGATGCCAGAGCTCAGAGCAGAAAGGATAACCAGCAATCCTGCAGGGTGTCGGCTGCCTTATATCCACTCAGATATTCCGGATGTCCAATCACACTCCACCTGTTCAGATGACAGGTTCTTCCCATCCAGATCAATTTCACTACCTCCTTTCACCAGCAGAGGGAGTTCATCAGACATCAGAAGTGAAGGAGAAAATGAACTCATATCAGGTGGCCCAACCAGTTATTAGGTTTAGGGGACAATCACTTTTTCACACAGGGCCCTGTAGGTTTGGATTTCTGTTTCCCTTAATAATAAAGACCCTTATTTAAAAATTGCATTTTGTTTTTACTTGTGTTATCTTTGTCTAATATTTAAATTTGCTTGGTGATCTGAAGCATTTAGTGTGACAGGCATGCAAACATGCATTTCCAAGTTCTCTTTACTAAGATTCTTGTCCATCACCATTCAGAAGTTCCAGGTCTGATATACAGATGTTCTTAAAAATTAGCCCAAGACCAATCATCAAAACAACTGCAAAAAGTAAAATAAAAAACACACACAAAAGATAAAAAAGATGTCTTCCACAGAAATAAAGCATTTACCCTGCACCCCTTTTTCATGTACCTTACATAATTATGGAAGTCTATGGAACCTGATATATATATACCATTAAAACACATTCGCTTCTTCTGTAACATGAGGGCACCAAGGTCCAGATACATCTACTTCCTTTGCAACCCCTATAACTATGCCTCTCAGCACTGGTTAGAAAATCAGAGGGGCCGATTCATTTAAAACTGGCGCTGCACATGCCAGTATTAATGAAGGATTTGCTGAAGTATGATGTGGCATGCCACTTAATGAATTTGGTGCATATTCTAAGTGGTGTGCACATCAATGCGAATACTTTGAAATGTTACTCCGGTCAGGGACTGGAGTAACATTTCTGGCATGAGAAACGCCTGCACTTTTAAAGAATTTGATGTAGCCACCATCATCTTTCCTCAGCTCTAACGGTTCTGACGCAGCTGCCTTAAAATGGTGTGAAAACTGCAAAAGTTGCAGTTTTCTTGCATAAAAGCTTTGATGAATCAGCTCCAAAGCCTGATCAGCTCTATTGCACTGATCAGGACTGTGGCATAACTTGATTTTCCTTGGCAGCAGCACAAATTGTGCCATATGCCATTTACAATAGTGGTGTGCCAGATGGAGCTTTGGGCTTCCTCAGGCACCAGAGCTAAGTTGCGACCACTAACTTTTACATTTATGGCCCTGACCAGGGCTGTCACTATAATAGGTGCAGGGGTTGGGGTTGGAATCTAAAGGGGCCCAAACCAAACATATTAGAAGACCAATACTATTACAGACCCATGATCGTTAGGGACCCTGTTGAAAATTTTGCTTTGCGACCCATAAACTTCAAGTTACGCATCTGTCCCTGACTAGGGCTAACAAGTCTGCAACAGATATATGCAAACTGTTAACAAGGGTGAAAAGGAATATGTATGGCTCTACTATCTATGCCAAAGTCATTTCTAAACCCTTTATTTTATAATATTATTTTGGAATTTTTGGTTCCTTTTACCCATAAATGTTGACCTTCTTCCCAGTTTATAAGCCGGAGAGAATTATGATATCAGGACACCAGTAATGTGAGGAACACTAAGAGATTGTGTGTCCATATTGAATTGGCTGAAATCTAATTTTTACCGTGAAGCAAAAAAAGTTCTTTGAAGAGAAGAAACATCTCTCTTTTTTTTCTTAATAATGATTTCTAGAATGATATTTTCACAGGGAGAGCAGACATCTGGCCGCACTAAATATGTTAGAGATTAACATCTCAGCACGCCTGTCATCGGCTTCATAATACCCACACATGGAACAGAAAATAATTTATCCAGAAAATAGCAATGGACGGGCCCACCAGCTGCTACAACGTGACTCAACGTCATCATCTTGTAGTGTTCAAGGGATAATTGTATCTTCTGAAATAACAGTTTCTGCCGTCTCTCCCCACTCTAAGGTCACAACTACTAGTCATTAGCTTTCTCCATATACTAATATGCTTTAACCCCTTTCCGACATAGTATAGTACACTGATGTCGGACTCCCCCTATTTAGTGTGGGCTCCGGAGCTGAGCCCGCACCTTTCCTGGCACATGACAGCTGATCTATACAGTTGACATGTGCCTGAAACAGCTGCAGGTGGAATCGCGATCCACCCGCGGCTGTTACCTAGTTAAATGCCACTGTCAATGTTTGACAGTGGCAATTAACTTGCTCTTACTGGAAGTGTGCTACTTATCCCACCCATTGGTGACCTCGTCACATGATCGCTGGTCACCGTTGAGTCGACATGACAACCAGAGGTCTCCAGCTGACCTCTATGGTTGTCATAGAAGGAATTGCTATGAGTGCCGTCCCGTGGTTGGCGCTCATAGGAAGCGAGCATTTCTGCTACACTCAGGTGAGCGCATCATTGCCTGTGTGTAGCAGAGCCAATTGGATTATCGCAGCTTGTAGTCTCCCACAGAGAATATTGAAGCATGCAAAAAGTAAAAAAAAATGTTTTTAAACATATAAAAAAAAATGTCAAATCACCCCCCTTTTGCCTCATTCAAAATACAAAAATAAAAATCAAATATACACATATTTTGTATCGCCCCTTTCAGAATCGCCCGATATATCAATATAAAAAAATTAACCCTATCGCTAAACGGCGTAACGTGGAAAAAATTCAATACCTCAGAATTAAGTTTTTCTGTCACTGCTACATTGCTATAAAATGCAATAACGGGCGATCAAAAGACCTTATCTGCACCAAAATGGTATCAATAAAAGCGTCATCGTAGCACGCAAAAAATAAGCCCTCACCCAGTCCCAAATCATGAAAAATGGAGACATTACAGCTCTTGAAAAATGGCGCCATTTTTTTTTTTTTTTTACCAAACTTTGGATTTTTTTTGCTACTTAAATAAAAAAGAACCTAGACATGTTTGGTGTATATGAACTCATAATGACCTGGAGAATCATAATGGCAGGTCAGTTTTAGCATTTAGTGAATATGGTAAAAAAAAAAAAAAACAACTGTGGAATTGCATTTTTTTGCAATTTCACTGCACTTTGAATCATTTTCCCATTAAAACCAATGGTGTCGTTCAAAAGTACAACTTGTCCCACGAAAAACAAGCCCTCACATGGCTATATTGACAGAAAAATAAAAAAGTTATGGCTCTGGGAAGAAGCAAGCAAAAAACTAAAACGCAAAAGCAAAAATATCTCTGGTCGTTAACCCATTTCCGACATTGGGCATACATTTACACCGATGTCCGACTTCGTCCCTTTGATGAGGGCTCCAGTGGTGAGCCCACATCTTTCCCGGGACATATCACCTGTTTTGAACAGCTTACACGTGCCCGCAATAGCCACGGGTGCAATCGCGATCCACCCGAGGCTATTAACTAGTTAAATGCCGCTGTCAAACACTGACAGCGGCATTTAAATGGCGCTTCTGGCTATTGCGCTGGAAATTCCCCGTCACGTGATCGCGGGTCACCGATGTGTCGGCATGGCAACCGGGGATCTCCTGGAGACCTCTATGGTTGTCAGTGCCGGCTTGCTGCGAGCACCACCCAGTGGTCGGCGCTCATAGCAAGTCAGTAAATCTGCTACATAGAAGCGAACTGATCATCGCCTCTATGTAGCATTGTCGATCGGTATATGGCAGCTTCGAAGCATGACAAAAGTAAAAAAAAGTTTTTAAAAATATGAAGAAAATATATAAAAGTTCAAATCTCCCTCCTTTCGCCCCATTCAAAATAAAACAATAAATCAAACATACACATATTTGATATCTCCGCGTTCATTCAAATGCAATAATGGGCAATGAAAAGATCATATCTGCACCAAAATTGTATCATTGAAAATGACAGCTCGGCGTGCAAAAAATAAGCCCTCACCCAACCCGAGATCACCAAAAATGGAGACGCTACGGGTATCAGAAAATGGAGCAATTTTTTTTAACAAAGTTTGGAATTTTTTTTTCACCACTTAGGTAAAAAAAGAACCTATACACGTTTGGTGTCTATGAACTCGTAATGACCTGGAGAACCATAATGGCAGGTCAGTTTTAGCATTTAGTGAATCTAGCAAAAATCCAAACTAAAAAAATTTCACTGCACTTGGATTTTTTTTCCCATTTTCTAGTGCACGACATGGTAAAACTAAAGGTGTCATTCAAAAGTACAACTTGTCTCGCAAATGGCCATATTGATGGAAAAATAAAAAAGTTATGGCTCTGGGAAGAAGGGTATCAAAAAACGATAACGCAAAACCGAAAAAAACTCCAGACGTTAAGGTGCTAAAGGAGGTATTCTATGGAAACATAAATTGCTTAAATGAGCTGAGAATACTACGTTTTAGAACTTAGATCTGATGGCCCCAACCTCCCGTATCCGCTCCTGTTCTGTGCTCCATAAAGAGGATTGGCTGAGGGTTATTTCAATAGCTAAGTCAGCCCCCTTCCCAGTTTTTATATTGGAGAAGGGGGCTGGTGTAGCTCTGCCAACTCTCTTCTCACATTGTTCTGGCCAATTGCCAGTACTTACCTGCATCAAACACAGGTCTGGTAGCAAACTTGGATTAAAGTGGCTACATGATAATCAGGGTTATATAGGCTAACAGTAACATGATCAACAATAGATATAAAGAGACATGGACCGCATATCCAAAAACAGGTGTGACTTTTCTCTGAGGTTTTTGAGGACTTATGAAAAAAAGTGAAAATATTTCCAAGAATTAAAAAGAAAAGGTTTTCCAAGAAAAAATTGAAAAGAACATTATATTAGACCAACCTAAAGAATGCCAAAAGTTCCAAAGTAACATCACCTGGACCACCATACATGTGTGTGACGTTTCAGCTCCACATTGGACCTTTCACAAGGCTGGCTTCACAAATATTTTTTTGTCAGCCTAAGAAACTAAAAAGTTTGGGCAGATGAACTACAAGTGCAACATTAGTAAATCAAATTCAATATTTTTGTAAGAGCAATTAATATTTTTTCCCCCAAAAAAATATTTTCATGACAAACTTCATTCTTTGATGTTCTCATAATTATTATAGGGCGTCCGTGATTGTAATGCGTTGATATACGTTGCGCTTTCATAGAACAGTTCCATGCACACATCGCAACATCTGGTGGATCCATCTTAGAGTGACATTATTTCCATGTACTTGTTTTTCATTGGTTATGTAACTTTGTTTTGTAATTGTACAATTTGTGCAGGACGGATATGAAAGACATCTGAATGTTGTTTGTTAGGAAGCTGGAATGCGGAAGTTATGTTCATGTCCTTTTGGTTACATTTCAAGGTGAACTGCAGAGAAAACTCAGTTGCACATTAGCTATGCAGAACAGGCTCAAATCCACTATTTTTTGTATTGCAAATTTTCTTTCTGCAGATTATATTACTGGCAAAAAAACTAATATTACTTGTGAAATACCCCCAGAAAAAAGAGATGGAACCCCTCGTGGGTTTGTTATTGTTTAACCATATGGGCTATATTGTGACTGGACCAGTGGTTGACACAGATAGAAGGGGAGCCCATGCTAAAATAATAAATTGGCGCCTTACTTATCCAAAAAGCTCATTAAAGAGCGTCTCCTTATGTCTCCATAACAATCCACCAGTTGTTAAACCTGTCTGAGGCTCAAAAGGCTACCTTTGACAGACTTTGTGCTAGCCACTCCATATAGCAGGTCCCAGAGGACTTATAATGGGGTCCCCTGGGTTGCATCCATGGAGTGGCTGCTTGCCAGAGGAGAATGCCTAAGGCAGCAATATTTATACTTGACAGATCTGTAATAGAAGGGACAGAACCAATGGCAGAACCAGAAGGCCAAAATATAGTTAAGGAAATAGTCAAGTTGAATGCCAGGAAGTTATTCAAAATGTGGTCAGACAACATAAGGTCAGGATGCGAGGGTCACAGAGGGCAGATGCAATAAGGCTCACAAGCTGGGTCTGTTTCAGAGTTAAAAAAACAAGTAATAGCACAAGAGTCCAGGGAGTAATCCAGGCACAATATCTGGCAACTCCAAGCAGTTTGATAGGAGTTGAAGTAGGGTGTGGTACTGATCCATCATACACAGAAGGAAGCTGATTACTTGTAGTGACTTACCGGACATCACACACCACTCAGCCGGGCTGGGCATACCACAAGTCTCAGCCACACTAATTCCTGGCTGGACAGAGTCTGTGCCACTGAAGAAACTGGCCATGATGTCCCTTCCATCACCAGCACCGCCTGCAGAGTGTAGATAATGGTGTCTGGTTACTGAAGTAGATGTCGCTGGAGCAGGTCCATAGAGATTTGACAATAGTAATTGTGAGGTATCAAATTCTTTGACTTAGTCCCTTACATCCAATATAATAGAGATTAGGAAGTTGATCATGTTTTAGAGTACCTTTAAGCTATAAAGCTCCTGTGCAGCTGTTCTCGGTTGACATGATATGGTCGGCACTAGGACAGAGCCCCATATTTGTGTGAGAACCTGGGCTTTCTAGAGGTTCTAGCAGTATCTCTGAAGGATGAACAATGAAGGACCCTGCCTACAGTGAATCATGGCGGTGGCTTGGTGATGCTCTGGGCTTTGATTCCAATAACACGAGAAATCTGCAGTGTGTATCAGGAAATCCTTGGAGAAACGTCATGCCATCTATAGGACAGCTGAGGTTTGGACATCATTGGACCTTCTAACATGACAGTGATCCCAAGCATACCTCAAAGTCCAGCAAGGCTTGGTTTCAAAAGAAGTCTTGGAAGATTCTGGTGTGACCATCAGAGTTGACAACTTGAACTCCATAGAAAATCTAATGTTAATGAACTGGAGAATTGGTCTATTGTGCATGAGGAATGGGCTAAGATTTCTCAGGTATACAGACAGAAGCTGGTGTCTGACTATTCATAATGTTTGCAGCAGGTCATAACAGCCAGAGGGGCGCTATTAAATAATAAAAGCAATTAAATTAAAATAATTCTGAAACTGCAGTAGTCATTAAAAGTAGCATTTTTGCTGAATTTGGAGACACCTCTTGTAATTTTAGTTGTGCTGAATTATATCTTGTTTCATGGTGCATCGCAAAAGGCAGATAGTTTATAACATTTGTTAATGAACCCAAATTTGTAATGGGAGTTGATTAAGTTGATTTACAACTGTAAATCCTGGACTGGTCCCAAGACTGAAGAATGACACCATGTCATGTACCAGCCACTAACTGCTATACATTTTCAGATCTAGTAACAGTATACATCTCAGACAGGGCACCAGCTCTGTAGTATGTGGTATCCAGCATGGAGAAGACTACTGGCGCTATTTGATGGGTAATCTGGAGATTAATTACTGAGATTCTAAATATCATTAATGATTGCAAGGCGAGGATGGAATTTGTTTTCGAAAGGTGGAACTCCCTTCTTGAAACAAATATCGTGACACTCCTAGAAACCTTTTAACAGTGTCATTTGCTTAATCACATCTTCCACTTGTATTTTCATTTCTGTTGCTTATTAACCCTTGGATAACAGAGACATTGTTGTCTCCTTAGTTGAAAGGTGTGTCTATCAGAAGTTGCATTGTACCATTTGTTTATACCTGGAGTGTCCATTTAAGAGCGTCATTCTTTGACAATGCTTACATATTGATTTGCAGACGCAGATTGCGATCTCTACAATTCCTTGCAATCTCATTCACTCTTCCAAGAACTCTACTATCTATGGGATTGATAGGATTATTCTTGGCTTTTTTGGTCCTGAGATAAAATATATACGTATCCATAAGAAAGAAGAGAGGGATCATGTAAATATGAGCTACAAAGCATAGTCTGATGACATTCATGATCTGAAGAAAGCTTGATTATGGCTCATGGTGCATGTAGTAATACTCGCACAGGCAACAAAGACCACTAATATCTAAGAACGCGAAGTAAAAATGTCATATGAACTCATCAATGATTTTATTTCCCCATTAGTTCATTGTTCCATTTTCAGAAGGAAAACCAAGGCCCTCCAAGGTCCAGATTGGACCGAAAAGTTGGCCAAACTCCATAAAACCAATATGCTGATGAACCATATCAATATATGTCTTTGCATTAGAGTCTGGAGTGCTTTTGTTTTCCTTCTGAACTTTATGGTCGTAACTTTCGATTAAACACCCAATATTCTACTGCTTGGATTTGTATATATTATGAGTGAAATTAAAGGTGGTAAAAGTTCCGAAATGTTTCTTTTTGATATGATTTTTATTTTTTTATTACAAAAGAAAAACCTGGATTTTTAACCGAGGTGTGAAGACTATTTATGTCCACTGTACATTACACGTAACCCAAAATGGTAATGCTAACCCCTAAGGACAGCCCATTTTCATTGTTGCAATTTATTTTTTCCTCCTCTTTTTTCAAGAGCCATAACTTTTGTATTATTACTTTGGCGCAGCTTTATGAGTGCTTGCAAATAATTAAACTTTGAAATAAAAAAAATGGTTTGGATTTCTACTTCCCAGGACCCATAATGTTTTTATTTTTTCATTGAGGGTACTGGGTGAGGGCGAATTTTTTGCATGCAGAGCTGAATAATTTTATTGGTATCATTTTAGGGCACATACTGTATATTATTTCGTTTTTGCATTTTGGGGGTATTTATTGTAGAAGATGTGGAGACTGAAAAACGGTAAGTTTGCCTTTTTTTTTTACATTTTCGATATTTACCATACTGTATGGGTTAAACAGTTTTATATTTTGGTAGATTGAATTTGTACAGATGCAGCAGTACCAAATATGTTTGTTTTTGCCTTTTTAGTTTGGAAAAAATTCCCAAAAATTAAAAAAAACAAACAAAAAAACATTTGAAAGGTTAACTCACCAAACCCTGACTAATGCACTAGCAGGATGCAGCAGACCTCCATTGATAAAGGCTGGGGCAGCACAGGGGCAAACCCTGTGGAAAAAGAGAGTGATTCATAGTTCTATGCAGTTTTTTTTAAACAGCTTTTAATCTTTTTGCTTTATTTTTTTTGCCCCCAAATGGAGTTAAGCCTGTGATTATTTATTCGCCTATTCAACATACTGCAATACTACAGTATATAGGCAAAATTATGTTCTTTTATAAAGGCCAGCCTACAAAACTTCAGTATAGACATTATTGCAGTATACAGTAAAAATGACGGTCCCCTCCGAAGCACAGATAGGTTCACAGGAACACCAAGATTGTGGCAACAAAGAAGGGTGCCCAGATTGACAATGACATCTAAGTGATTAAACAGCATCATTCAGAGCTAGCCCCGATGTACTGTTAAAAGCTGATGCTGGCTGCATAATACAGCTAGCACCTGCCCTGCGTGAAGCAGGCTCAGCTTCTGAGCCAGCTCCATACACCCACAACCACACTGTCATGCCCAACAACTTGGGAATCATACAGTATTGTATTTTATTCATAGATGGTTTATAATGAGGGCAATATGGGCTACCGCCCGGGACTTGGGACCCAGTGCTACCGAAAGGCCCATTGCCAGATTGCCTCTATTATAATGTTCTGTGCACCACCATCAGTGGTGCACATATTTGGACAGGGAGCTTTCCTGGATCTCCACTACTGACAATAAAGAATGACAGCACAGTTCCAGGGGAGCTCCTGTCACCGCTTCAGTGACATGCCGGTGAAATGACATCATCGCGTTAGCATACACGAGCTGGCCACAAGAAGAAGTGGCACACCGAATCAGAGCGCCGGGGTAAAGTGAATGAGGTGCGCATATTTTTTTTAAATATGTGTAAACGTTCCCCCGCTACAGTGATAATATATAATGAAAGTAGAGCATTTAAATAGAAGCATGCATTGGTGATATCCTAATCTCAAGCAATTTATTGAAACAAACCAACACCAGTGGTGGGTATACCTTTCTTGAATGTGCCACATTCTGCTGGGACCTATGGAACATCTGAGATTAGAAGATGGCAGCATTTAGCTCAGCACAGGTCCTCTTTATATCTACACTGCCTTTCATGAGTTAACAGGTTTCTTGTGGCATAGAAAGGGTTTGGAGTTCCTTGTCGTCTATTGGCCGTGCTGCTTATTGGAACCACACCCTTCCATTATATAATCCTGTGTCTGGCTTCCTCCCCATAAGAGCAATAGAATCTTCATTCTGTTTCTGGCGGCTGTGGAGAAAGTGTTCTGGAGAGTCGCTCTAGTCACCTTGAGAATGTTGCATGCGGGTTGTTGTGTATACATTTACCTTCTGCTTTTAGAGTTCTTTCATGTTGCTTTTCTGCCTCTTTACTGTGTACCCATTTTTCCATTGTTTTTTATCCTGTGTGTCTATTGTTTGATTGTGCCTTGGTTTCCCCCTGTCTGTCCAACCTGTGTAATCCTTTGATGCTTGCCCCTTTCCTCCCTTCGGGAGGGTGGGAGTTGCGTAGGATGTCGTAGGAGCACTGAAAGGCACGTGAACCGGGCATCTCCACCTTCAGGTGTAACACCAAAGAGTTTTTCTAACCATGCCAGCGGGGATATCACCGAGGTCACCGCAGTTCAGCCCGGCTGGGAACGGAGCCTCACTAACCGGACGTAACCTCTATGATGTCACCACTGGTCTCTGAGGCTGCGCTCGCAGCAGTTCAGTCACCAGTGGTTTTCAGCCTGGACGGATGCATCTTGGCACCGTCCAGGTTGAAAACTGTTTATCTCCCAGACATGGATTATTGTTGTTTTTTATTTTACTTTTATTACAGGAGAACGAGGACTTCACTGGAATTAGGCATTTAAACAAAAATGAAAAACTGTGTTTATTCTTATTTCTAATAAAGGACTTTATTCTGCCTGTGTCTTTATTAACCATACAGCTATAGGATTAGTAATGGATAGGTATCTTATTTGGATCTAATTTTATTGTTTAACCCCATCCCAATCACTGACACATATCCATCAAGGAGTGTATCCTGATTCTATAACTAGGCTTCAAGTTTGGGGCTCTTGAGACACGGTTTTCTTGGCTGTCTCTATGTACTAGTACTCATACAAATATATGTCAGTGATTGGGATGGGGTTAAACAATAAAATTGGATCCAAATAAGACACCTATCCATTACTAATCCCATAGCTGTATGGTTAATAAAGACTCAGCCAGAATAAAGTCCTTTATTAGAAATAAGACTAAACACAGTTTTCCATTTTTGTTTAAATGCCTAATTCCAGTGAAGCCCTCGTTATATTATATTAAAAATCGTCTTTCAGATGTATGGTTAATGACATTTTTTTATTCCTCTTGGAATGCAACAATGGAAAAAAAAAGCATGGTTAATCATTGTTAAGCTAAAATACATCTTTTCATTGTAATGTTCTGCTGGCTGTTCAGATATGGAGAAATGTAAAAAACCAAGTCATAGACTGTTACTCACAAAATTTGGAAATTGTTAGTTTTTTTTTCTGATTATTAGTCTAGTCTCTTATCCAGAAGTCGATTTGATGATATCATTTCTCTACATTGTTCACTTCAATCAAGTACTAGGTCTCATTCCTATTTGGCAGCTCTTCCTTGCTTCCATTGGGCTTACTTTAGAATATATCATTTCAGACATGTGACTCTTGTAATTCACTATACTAATATTAATAAAAGCTGTTGTCCAGAGCCGCAATAATTGGGTGGCGATGCAATTTTCCTAGGAAGACCCCGGCATTCTCGGCTGCATTGAAAATAATGACTGTGTCTGCCAAATATCACAAAACGTAGTAAAGAAGAATGTCCCTACAGTAGTAAGAGAGGAGCATGAAGTCCCTGGCCTGTTTCACACTTCCGTTTTTGTGTCCGCCAAACGGATCCGTTTCCGTTTTTTTGACGGAAACTGATGCAAACGGATCCGTTTTTTTAAAAACGGATCCGTTTTTTTGACGGATCCGCGGTAACCGTAATGGAAGTCTATGGGACAAAAAAACGGATCCTGCAAAAAATGGCGGATCCGTTTTTTTACGGAAAACAACGGATTTTGACGGATTTGAAAAAACGGAAGTGTGAAACAGGCCGTACAGAAATCCAGAATAGTAAAATGGAAGTTGGAACTTGGGTCTAATAGATATGACAGTGTTAGGTTATGTGCACACATTGAGTTATTTGCAGCAGATTTTTCTATGCAAAAACAAGTGTTAGCAGGAAAAATGGTGCATAAAATATGTGCGATTTTGCTGTGTTGTGGGTGTGTGTTTTTTGCATTATTATTTGCTTTTTTTCTTATTCATTTAAATAGGAGAAAAACTTTACGAAAACGCTGAAATAAATGACACGAAACAACGTTTTGAAGGTTCAAATCTGCAGGAAAAAATAAATATTGTGTGTATGAGATTTCAGAAATCTTATTCACTTTGCTAGTAATTTAAAACGCTATGATTTTTGCACTGTAAAAACAAGCAAACAAGCATGGAAGAATTGCTGAAAAAGCACAATGTTTGAACAAATCCTTATAGTTCCATATAACCTCTGCATTGTACAGAGCCGTTACATTGTACCCGTAGCTTTTACAGAGTTTGTACATGTAGATTGTATGAAGCAGGCAGGGTGTATGATTCATAGGCCCCAATTCATCAAAGTGTTTATACCAGAAAACTGATGAAAAATAGCTGGAAAAGTCCCCACATTTTAGCAACTTTTATACTTTTTACTCCAGTTTTGACCAGCTCTGCCAAAATGGACGGAACTGGCAGGAAGGAGCAAAATTTTGTAAAATTTTTTTTTAGGAATTTTACAGCTCTTACAGAGTGTGTACAGGTAGATCATATGGAGAGCATGGATTCACAAGCCTCGAATTATCAATGTATTTACACCAAAAAACTGGCGTAAAACAGTTTAAAAAGTTGCACAATTTTTGTGACTTTTAGAGTTTTTGCTCAGCTTCGCTAAAATGGGTGGGGAGTCAGAAGGGAGGGCCTGACGTCACATCTGGTCTAATTCATGATAAGTGGTGGTGTTTTCTTAAGGCAGAAGTCTTAAATCAGTCTTTGACGGGAGTGAGATTTCTGGTGGGGTGCACAGAAGACACACGCCATTTTTCATACACACCTGGTTCATTAAAAAGTGTGCACCCCTAGATGAATCAGGCACGTTTGACTCCAGCATGCCCCCTCAACAAGACCAGTGTGAAAATGCCGGTCTTGATGATTCGGCGTCATTGTTCCTCAGTACAGACTTATTTTAATTTTTCTCAAATAGCTCCAACATAGCAATATACTGATATGGCAATATGGCAAACACTCACATCAGACTGGGCCTCACATAAAGGAAACTGGAGATGAACCCGTAGCCTCTGCACCCCTATAATTATGCCCCTGCTCAAGTAATATGACTGACTATATTAGCTTCCATTTTTGGGTGTTGATATTTGCTTAACGAGTGACTAATAATACGACAGCTGCCAGACATGCCGCTGCAGCAGCTTGAAAATGGTAGTCAAGCACGCCGAAGGCTCTCTGTTAGAACCTGGGCGGGCTCATATATAACACCTTATCTGAGCATGTTCACTCAACACTAGTGACTAAACATTGATATATTTTATTTTTAGAATTTTGTCCAGCATGGAAAATTTTGGAACTTTATTAGGGGATTTTTCTTAATTCCTGTAAAACAAAGATTACATATAAATGGCTTCCAAGGCCCGGCTTTTCTTTCCTTCAGCTGCACTTCTATCAGAATGCACTCATTTGCAGTACAGAGGATGACAGAATTGCTGCTGTCATGAAGGCAATGGACGATCACACAAAATATTGCTTTAATTGAGATTTTAAAGTCTGACTACTGACGTCGAATCAACTAGTGCAGACCTGGTCAAAGTGCGGCCCGCGGGCCACATCCGACCCGCTTACTGTTTCATTCCGGCCCGTGGACTGAGACAGCCATGGGGCTGGAAAGCAGAGGCCCACGGTTCACACCGGCTTGCTGTCTCCATTTTCTCCATAGGCGCTGACTGCATTGGTGGAGGAGGGGCCTCCAGCCACTTGCTCCACCAATCAGCATGTGAAACAGCTGACGCGATGATGTCACTTCTTCATCGTGTCAGCTGTGTACTGCGGAGAGTCACTGCTCCGGAGACAGGGAGAGGCAAAGTGGCGGGGAACAGGACCGAGGTGAGTATGTGGTGTGTTTTTTCATGTGTATGGGATGTTTTAGTGGGCATGGGGAGGCTATAGGGTTGACTTGCTGCACATGGGGATGCAATGGGGTTGATGTGCTGCACATGGGGAGGCTATGGGGTTGATGTGCTGTACATGGGGAGGCTATGGAGTTGATGTGCTGTACATGGGTAGACTATGGGGATGACATACTGTACATGGATATACTATGGGGGTGAAATGCTGCACATGGGGAGGCTATGGGGTTGATGTGCTGCACATGGGGAGGCTATGGGGTTGACTTGCTGCATATGGGGAGGCTATGGGGATGGCATACTCTACATGGATATACTATGGGGGTGAAATGCTGCACATAGGGAGGCTATAGGGGGCGTCATGCTACACATGGGGAGGCTATGGGGGTGTCATGCAGAATATGTGGAGGCTGTGATGAGCTCATGCAGTGTATGTAGGGAGACTGTGGGCCTCATGCAGTGTATATTTATGGAGACTGGGTGGAAATCATGAAGTGTATACTTTATAGGGAGGCTTTGTGGAGCTCATGCAGTGTATATAGGGAGGCTGTGTGGAGCTCATGCTGCATATGGGGGAGACTGTTTTTTAGAGCTCATGCTTCATACGGGGGAGGCTGGTGTGGGGCTCATGCCACATATAGGGGAGGCAGTGTGGGGCTCATGCCACATATAAGGGAGGCTGTGTGAGGCTCTTACAGTATATAAGAGCTGTGGGGGGAGCTCATTCGATATACAAAAGGGGCTGTACTTTGGTTAAAATTATATATAGGGGGATGTCAGCATACTTAATTCTGCTCAATATTAAGTGATACAATTAATATTACGGTAATTGTAATTGGCAATAATATAATAATTATAATATATCGATAGTAATATTGAGTAGAATTAATTTTGGCCTCTCATGTGGCCCCTTGGGAAAATTACTTGCCCACCCCTGAACTAGTGGAAAAAAATAGTCCTTTACATTACACATAGAAGTAGAAATCATTTAATAACATTGTTTGCCCCAAGGAGGATAGAATTAAACAGAGGACTTCTTTAAATGTATTTAATAATTTTATGTAATGGCTTTCTACTGAATCCGTACTTCGCTCTGTGCACACCTAATGAATCTGCACACTTCTTAGCGGTCTTTTCAGTGATTGAAGGACATCTCAGGATCTGTACCCCTCAGGTACCCAAAAATATAAAAAAATTGACAAAAATCGAGTTATTTATAATTATAGCCCTAAAATGCTTCTAGCTAGCTTTTTTTTATAACACACGTACATGACATGACTATATTCACATTACTGTATAAGGTAACGAAGCACCAGCAGATTAATTAGTTTTGTAAGCAGATACCGTAAGGAGAAGCTTTGCCAGCTCCGAACAAAGGTCTTTATGTTGCTTTGGAAGATTTCTGAATAATAGTTTGTTTCTTACCTGTAAAGGTGGTCACATTTATAAAACAAATTATTTTATTGCCTTGTTAGAATTAATAAGAATAATAGGGTAAAATAGGATAATTAAGTGTGGAGGCGGTGTAAGTATTGGGAGACTACCGTTGGTCTCCATTGTTCACGCTTTGGTGGTATGCGATCAACGTCATCATTTGATTATTGTACTGTATTTGTATCCAATTACTGTATACTGGCATGGTTTGGTGATATTATTTGCTGGCTCCTCTTCTTCTCTTCCTATCAGGCTACGTTTTTTGGTCTGAGCGCTGTCTGTGGGAAAATATGACAACACTCAGACCAATGTTATTCAATTGGGCTGTTTAGATGACCAATTTTTTCTTTCACGGACTGAAAGACAAAAATGCAGCATGCACTATTCTCTTCTGTATTTTGGATGGGACTCACCTATTCAATGTCTATGAGCATTAAAAACACATTGGATCCTATACGGATCAACCGTATAGCATTCAATTTTTATGGATACAGTTAACATGGGAAATTGATTTTGGTCTTGTAAATGTTATTCACTGGTGATATATAAAAACGAATACCAAGTGGATGACAAAATCTACTGATTTAGGGGTACGTTTGACTGAGATCTTCCTTTAATCCCTATATCCAATCTCTCACATGTTCATGTCACCTGCACTTCAAAAACATCTGCAAAATCCACCTTTTTCTTACCATGGCTCCACAAAAACTCTTATTATCCCTATGATTTCTTGTCATCTTGATTACTGCAACTCTTTACTAATTGGTGTTCCTTTCACTAAACTATCCTCTTTTCCAATCTATCCTGAATGCAGCAGCTAGGATCATATTTCTGACCTGCTGCTACACCCTGGTCCAGTCATTGCACTGGTTGCCCATTCCCTACAGATTACAACATAAACTTATCGTTCTCACCCACAAAGCTCTCCACATTGCCGTATCCCCTACATTTTCTCGTTCATCCCTTTCTACTGCCCTACCCTTTCTCTCCGTTCTGCTAACATTCTCTGTGCTGCAGCAGTTCTCTGGAATGACCTAAACTACCCCAATCATGTTAATTACCAGTGACCCAGGTTTTAAATATTTCCCTGTCCTAAAAATCTTGTCCTTTCTTTCATCTGTTTTATCCAGACAACATGCACTCAGTAGCACTTCATATCTGGATTGTGTCTAGCTATTTTAGCTTTATATAAATAAAGTTATCTATATATATATAAAGCTGAGTGTATGTATGTGTGTGTATGTATCAAGCCATGCCCACTCCACATAGCCCCACTCACTGGAGGTTGAAGAGTGGTGTTGCAGCGGGAAAGTGAGGGATGCGGGTGGAGAGCGGAGCTGTGAGGGACAGAGCAGGACACATGGAGAGTAGAGCTGCGGATGGATAGAGCGGGATGTCATGTGGAGAGCGGGACTGTGGAGGGAGAGAGTGGGGCTGTGGAATAAGAGAGCGGGGCTGTGGAATAAGAGCGGGACACAGATGAAAAAAGGGGCTGCGGAGGGATAGAGCGGAACAGCGCATGGAGAGCAGGGCTGTGAGGGACAGAGCAGGACACATGGAGAGTAGAGCTGTGGAGGGATAGAGCGGGACGTCATGTGGAGAGCGGGACTGTGGAGGGAGAGAGTGGGGCTGTGGAATAAGAGAGCGGGGATGTGGAGTGAGCAGGACATGGATGGAAAAAGGGGCTGCGGAGGGATAGAGTGGGACAGCGCGTGGAGAGCAGGGCTGTGGAGGGAGTGAGCAGGGCTGTGAAGGGAGAGAGTGGGGCTGTGGAAGGTGAGCAGGACACAGATAGAGAGCAGGGCTGTGGAGGGATAGAACGGGATGGCACATGGAGAGTGGGGCTGCAGAGGGAGAGAGCGGGATGATGGGAGGAGAGCAGGGCTGTTAAGGGAGAGAGCGGGACCCACAGTTAGTTACTATGCCTGGGCAATGTCAGGCTCTTCAACTAGTTTATTATAAAGATAGCTAGACCATACATGACAAAGAATTTTTATCTTGTTTGTCCCGCCTACATTTTTTATAAATAAATTATTTTAGTCACTTTGCAGACATCAACATCATAATCCCCCATTGGGACTATCAATCTAAACTCCCTGTAAGTAAGTCTTTGAACTTCTTTATAGATTGCAAGCTCTTGCGATTAGGGCTCTCACTCGTTTTGTTTAAATTGTTAAATGATGTGTTACTGTTACTGTAAATTATGTGTTATTATGTGTAATCTCTAATATTGTTTGCCCCCTGTGAATTGTAAAGTGCTGCAGCATATGTTGGCGCTGTATAAATAAAGATTTATATTATTATCATTTAGTTTTGCTATTGCACTTTCATTCACCACAGTATTGCAGTACATTGGTAGTACAAATTGTAGAATATTTCTTTACACATATATATATTGTTTATAGATAATTTTTGTGGCGGATCTACAGAGGGGCACTTGCATATAACGTTATTCACAAAGTGAAAAAGATGCGATTTTTTTGTCTTACAAGTTACAACATTATTGTTAGAAAGGACCTTTCACCAATTTTTCATGTTGAACTGAACACACGATTTTTAATTTTGCCTCTCCATTGAGGAGATATTAGCAAGCAAAATATTTGGCAAAAAATGAGTTAACTTTAGTTACATGCTAAATTGACTCCTTTTGGGAAATTATAATATGAGAATACCTTCCATTTTAGGGTACGTGAACTTGGGACATATCTGCCACACAATTTCTGCAATAAATCAGCATTGGCAATGTCTCGATTTCACACCTCAGTGTGTTTGGGATTCAGTTACTGACAGTTCAGCCATTGAATCTGGTGCAGGGGAGTGCTGAAGCTGTCAGTACTTTGATTGACAGCTCAGTTGTCCAGTTGGGTGCTGAAGCTGTTGGTGTTTTGATAGATGGATCGGCCATCCAATCTGAGGCTGAGAGTTTCTGGGCTCCCTTCAGGTGATCCCTATCCCAGGTTATTGCCCAGGTACTTAGCTGGGCTGTCAGTCCCAGATCTTTGTCAGACGTACATTCAGCTTTGTGTGATTTGTCTCTCTGTGTGTTGTATTCTGCTTGTGGATCTTTTGCTGCCTGACCATCCGTTTTGCCTTGCCCCTTTGATCTGATCTGCTTTCTACCTGGTATTCTGACCTTGCACCATAACCTGACAATGACTTTGTCTCTTCCCTGTGTTTACGATGTACCCCCTGGCTTTTGACTTCAGAATCCTTGACTACCCTTACTCTCGGCTTGTCCACGAGAAGTGACTCAGCATCACAGGCAAATTGTGTCAGTGTTTGGGATGTGTATTTTTTAGATCCTTTTAACTTGGTATTACATGTTAACTAGGACTGGCTCATCAGAGCGGCCAGTCCAGGAAACTCTCAGCTACAACAAGGACCATACAGTCATGCAGGTGACAATCTTACTTGGAAAGTGGACAGGATGTATTGCAATTGACAAGCATGCAAATTTTTTGTATACCAGGACCGTGAACCCTTGGAATTATTTTATCTGGGGTACCTAAGTTTTGCATGTGTGCTAATTTTTTAAATGGGGTGGAGGGGGTCATAGATTATCGGGGTTATTTTGTATTGTAGCATTCAATTGCATCTAAAAGGTAGATTACGTGGTAAAAAACTAGATATTTTTCTAGTCATTAATGGTTAACTCAAAAAGGCTTATTCAAAATGTTAATTAAGGCACAGGATGCGAAACAAGTAGTGGAGAAGAAGTTGCATATGGGAGCTGGTGCTCTAGAAGGTTCAAGGTCCTCACTAGAGGGCATGACTTTAGTTTGTGAGAATTAGGGCATCATGTTTATTACGGAAACAGAGGTGAAAAGTAATTACTTCCACTCATGTTATTCTATAGGTCTCCATTTAGAATACAGATTTTGTCCCTAAAAGTAGGTGATAAAAATTCTTGAACGTAGGATATGCAAAAGTTTCTGATGTTTCATAAGAAATGCCCTTATTGTTTTCCTTCCCCAGGTATTCTGTGCGGGGAAATTCGGGAACTGTACAGTTGTTTTCAATACACACATTGTGCTGACGAGACAGTGGAAAAAAAAAAGAAGTTCTCCTCTATGAAATGTTCACAATACAGGTGCCAGGAGATCATGGCTCTCCTGACGTCTGCATTCCAGACCAGTCAATGGAACATTTTATGAGTTGCAGGCGGAACTTTTATGAATAAGGAGAGATCTGTCCAGTTATCTGTTAGCAGTTTCCATAGATGATTCGTTCGTTAGCCAACTGGCCAGCTGTTTGTGTGCGGTGTGGACGCGAGGCCTTACCTAAATCCTGGTTATCCATTCATTCTATTGTTGCTTCCGTACTGGTCACGGTTATCAAAAATAAGGAGTTTGTATGTTCTCCCCGTGTTTGCGTGGGTTTCCTCCAGGTACTCCGGTTTCCTCCCACATTCCAAAGACATAACATACTGATAGGGAATTTAGATTGTGAGCCCCATCGGGGACAGCGATGATAATGTATGCAAACTGTAAAGCGCTGCGGAATATGTTAGCGCTATATAAAAATAAAGATTATTATTATACTCAGTAGAGTAGTCACAAGTTCATAGGAAGCCAGTGGATCTACCATTAAAAACCTGCTCAAACACTGGAAACAAATTGTATCTTAAAATAAAAAGACTTTTATATTGAGACACCAATATTAATTACTTGCCCTTTCCTTTATACAGTTGCAAGAAAAAGTAAGTGAACCCTTCGGAACTAGCCATATTTCTGCATTGATTGCTAGA
This sequence comes from Dendrobates tinctorius, assembly GCF_039654945.1. Lineage (NCBI taxonomy): Eukaryota > Metazoa > Chordata > Amphibia > Anura > Dendrobatidae > Dendrobates > Dendrobates tinctorius. The sequence goes on along the minus strand of NW_027361738.1, from coordinate 65,222,201 downwards.
AAAAAAGTTTTCAGTTTTTTTATCTATTAATACCGGGGTGGGGAACCTCAGGCCCCAGGGCCATTTACGGCCCTCGATGACCTTTTATCAGGCCCCTGAGCAGATTCTCATGGACCGCATTCTTGGGCAGGGAGCTGTATTTTGATTGCAACCAGCTCATTAATTTCTTCTTGCTCTGTTAGCACACACATGTAGTGTCCACTACTGAACACTGAAGATCATACAATGAAAGATTACGTCCTGACACCAGTGTCTGAGTCAGTATGTACTTTGCGGGCGGAGTTTGCACGGCCCCCAAAGGATGGTATAAATATTCAAATGGCCCTTAGCAGAAAAAAGATTCCCCACCCCTGTATTAATAGGAAAACTGTAACAACCCTGCTGGCATCACTGCATGGCCTCCCATCCCCCGCACACCAACTTACTTTCTGTTTCAAGCCATGCTGTGAATTCTGTCTGTTGCCAGCTCTGTGCCTCTGCTCTCCATGTTTCCAGACTGTGTGTATAGGGGGCGGCGCCTGAACTCTCTGGTTCTTATGCAGTCAAGGTGCACCTGTGTAATCTGTCCCTTACCAATCACCTAGAGCCCTTGACTATTTAGTTTCGCCACACCCACTGACCTTTGCCTGTGCAATGGCAATACTCAGTTAGTATCTTGCTGCTGAGGAAGCCAGGCCCTGTTCTGTGTATCTCCTCTGTAGGAATACTCTTTGTCTCGCTTTGTATCTTGTCCGCCTGCCAGGAGGCAGAATATCCTGGTCTTTGAGTCTTGTTTCCCAGTGCCTTGTCTGTTCCCTGTCCGCCTGCCAGGAGGCAGAATATCCTGGTCCCTGTGTCTTTGTCCCGGTGTCTCTGTCTGAACTCAGTCTTACCTCTGTCTGTCTGTCAGTCTCCTTGTTTGTGGTTCCTTCTCTTCCGTGTCTTTCCTTGTGTCCTCGCAGCTTTATCTGTGCATCTGCAACCTCGCAGCTTTATCTGTGCATCTGCACCCTCGCAGCTTTAGCTGTGCATCTGCACCCTCGCAGCTTTATCTGTGCATCTGCACCCTCGCAACTTTATCTGTGCATCTGCACCCTCGCAGCTTTATCTGTGCATCTGCACCCTCGCAGCTTTATCTGTGCATCTGCACCCTCGCAGCTTTATCTGTGCATCTGCACTCTAGCCGCTCTGTCTGCCTGCTCCGCACTCCTGCGGCTCTGTCTGCTCCGCACTCCTGTGGCTCTGCCTGCTCCGCACTCCTGCGGCTCTGCCTGCTCTGCACTCCTGCGGCTCTGCCTGCTCCGCACTCCTGCGGCTCTGCCTGCCCCGCACTCCTGCGGCTCTGCTTGCCCCGCACTCCTGCAGCTCTGCCTACCTGCACCTCCTGTGTGAACAGGTCCAAACCTGTTCCTTCATATTCCACTCCTTCCTGCCTATATCCATACCTGCACCTCTTGTGTGAACAGGTCCAAACCTGTTCTCTCATACACCACTCCCTCCTGCCTACACCTGCTGTGTGAACAGGTCCCTACCTGCCCCTTGCCGTGCCCGCCTGTCCTGTGTCTCCAAGCCGTGCCCGCCTGTCCTGTGTCTCCAAGCCGTGCCCGCCTGTCCTGTGTCTCCAAGCCGTGCCCGCCTGTCCTGTGTCTCCAAGCCGTGCCCGCCTGTCCTGTGTCTCCAAGCCGTGCCCGCCTGTCCTGTGTCTCCAGGCCGTGCCCGCCTGTCCTGTGTCTCCAAGCCGTGCCCGCCTGTCCTGTGTCTCCAAGCCGTGCCCGCCTGTCCTGTGTCTCCAAGCCGTGCCCGCCTGTCCTGTGTCTCCAAGCCGTGCCCGCCTGTCCTGTGTCTCCAAGCCGTGCCCGCCTGTCCTGCGTCTCCAAGCCGTGCCCGCCTGTCCTGTGTCTCAGCCGTGCCTGTCGTGTCTACCTGCCTGCCTGTCTAGCCTGCTTGTCACTCGCACCTGTCCAGGTGTCCTATTCCCGAGTGGGATTAGCAGCCACAGCCAGACACCACCCTGGAGTGGCACCCGGCAGCTACCTGCCGCACAAGCCTGACCTCACCATCAGAGGCTCCAGTGAAGACCAAGGTAGCTGCCGTAGTTACGCCCCTTCCAGGGTAGTCTGGTTTGTGGCACAGTGGGGCCACAACCCCCCAGCTCGCGCCATTCAGCCAAGGCGCGAGCGTGACAAAAACACAATCTAGCTAAACTAATAATACAAACGGCTGCACTTCATGTGTACTTTATTTTGCACAAATCCACAGCACGTGGAAAATAAGCAAGTGAACCTTCATGTTAATATTATATTTTCTCCATGAGATAATTGTCAAAAGATGCTTCAAGTAAACAGATCAGATTGAAAGTTTGGGTTCCTCATGGGTGTTGCCCATTAAATAAAAGCACACTGGTTAGTGATAAACCTGGTGTACGCAAGAAAAGCAACAACATAATATTCAAAAAACTTCACAGAAAAAAAAGCAGCTGTATTTACCAAAACAGGTCATAAAGCTAATGCACTGCAGGATCCAGCAACCCCCATGATAAAGGCGGAGGCAGCACAGGGGCAAAATACTGGTGAAACAACCACTCACACCGACCATTCATGGAATAGGCGGTCGCCTACTATTATAAATGCACATGGATAAGGCTTGTATAGGGTGCCAATCCCCTAAATACAAGTAGTGCACCATGATGGCTTTGAGTCAATTGGTCACACACGTACTATTAGATCAGGTGGGCTGCCCATCATTGTGTAAGTACACACCACAAGGAAATATACCCTAAGTTCACCCCAGCCAACACTAAAAAGAATGACTGCATTCTGAACAAAAAGGATACAAGTATGCACAAAAAAAGAAAAACGCATGATGGTATTTTGGCCAAAATACTCAAGCTCAGAACCCACGTCAAGGGTCCTTATTGTCTTGTGATTCTCTACTCTGAAATTAAAAGCAACTCACTGAAAAGAACATAAGATTCAAAAAACATAATATAAATAAGACCGCCTTACCAACCAACAATAAACTTTTCAAGAAAGACTGAATAGTCTAAACCATTCCTTGAGCCAAACATTCTTCAGAAGACCTCACAACATGGGTGAATAATGTTATTAAAAATCTCAGCACTTGAAGGTATGCAGATAAAATAGAAGAAAAGTTTATTAGTGCAATCCAAAAATATGAAAAGCAACATTCGCTTTTCGGTCAAACATCCGGACCTTCATCAGAATGGTGCAGATTACTGTAAGAGAGAGGTGAGTAGAAGTGCGGCGCTCTAAGGGTGTGTGCACACGCTGCGGAATCCGCTGCGGATTAATCCGCACGGATTTTGCAAAAACCGCAGATAATCCGCAGGTCAAAAGACCTGCGGATTATCTGCGGTTTTGCCTGCGGTTTGGTCCTGCGGATTCACTATCTCCACAATGGTGGAGATAGGAACCCGCAGCGGTTTCCGCAGAAAGAATTGACATGCAATTCTTTCTGCGGATTCAAAACCGCAGCAAATCCGCGCGGTTTTTTCCGCAGCGTCAGCACAGCGTTTTTTTAGTACCATTCATTTGAATTGTACTGTACACCGCAGCTAAAACTGCTGCGGGTCCGCAGCGTGTGCACAGACCTAAGACAAGTGACTGACATTGCTTATATCATGTATATGTTGTGCTACAGGAATGCATGGTTCCTGAAGGAACATATGTGAAAGGTACGTCATGGTGAAGAGTACGTCATGGTGAAGGGTACATCTTGGTGAAGAGTACATCATGGTGAAGGGAATGTCATAGTGAATGGAACGTCATGGTGAAGGGATGGTCACGGTGATGGGAAAGTCATGGTGAAGGGTACGTCATGGTGAAGGGTACGTCATGGTGAAGGGAACATCATGGTGAAGGGAACGTCATGGTGAAGGAAACGTCATGGTGAAGGGAACGTCATGGTGAAGGGTACGTCATGGTGAAGGGTACGTCATGGTGAAGGGTACGTCATGGTGAAGGGTACGTCATGGTGAAGGGAACGTCATAGTGAAGGGTACATCATGGTGAAGGGTACGTCATGGTGAAGGGAACGTCATAGTGAAGGGTACATCATGGTGATGGGAACGTCATGGTGAAGGGTACATCATGGTGAAGGGAAAGTCATGGTGAAGGGTACGTCATGGTGAAAGGTACGTCATGGTGACAGGGTACGTCATGGTTTGGGACTAGTTTTGGTGCCCCGAGAACATTGCATTTATTGAGGGAGCAATGAATTCAAAGGTATGTCCATGACCTCGAGATGATGATAGAGAAGACAAGAGATGATGGGTGATCAAACAAGACAGTGACCCAAAGCACACAAGTAATTCAACAAAGGAATAGTTAAAAAGCAAAAAAAGATTAGTGGTTTACAATGTCCAAATCTTATCAAGAAGCTGTGGCAGGACCTGAAGAGAGTTGTGCATGGAAGGACTCTCTGAAACTCATCTGCAGGGAGCAAAGGTCAAAACTTTCTTCTCAAGGTTGTGCAAATCTGATTTACAACCACAGGAAACAATTGTAGGAGGTGATTGCTGTAAAGGGAGCTTAATTAATTAATCAATACTTATTAAGGCCTGTAGTGCAAGGGGTGGTTATGGACATCTGCAAAGGCCTAGGAAGAACTAGGTGTAGGAGGTGACACCACTCTGTTGGGTGGAGAAGTCAGAAGGAGATATGGGGCAGCTAAAGGAATTCTCTGAGTACTGTACCTGTTGAAACTCCACTTTGATCTATGATAAGACAGTAATGACTGAGGACTGTCCACCCGAAACTTGTGGCTAGCTGAAAGCCGATGTAGTTTCAGCCAACAGGAGAATAACAGTTGGACTAAAGACTAGGAGCAGCTTGTCCACTAATGATTTAGCCATGGGAGACTAAGTTGTGTCTTTATTTTTGGGAAGCTTTCCTAGCTTTATTTTGCAATGAACACTTTAGTTTCAAGCAAACCCTGATCTCTTTTGCAATAAAATATCTTCAAGAAGAGATCCAAATAACTCGCCCCATATGTTTTACTTATCCATCGCTGGACTTCATTTTCGTCAAACTATTTTTATTGAGTTTTTGAGGGAAGGGTTAACAATACACAGAAAGGAAAAATATTTTAATAATAACAAAAAAAAACAATGGAGAAAAAGGGGAGCACAGGGGCAGAAAATGGGAACAGGTAGAGGGGGGGAAGGAGAGGTGGGACATTGGGAACGGGACTTAATTCTCAGTAATTTTCTCTTCCTTTTGTTAGGCTATTTATTAGAGATGGGGCCATTGCAAAAAGAAGCCTCATTAGACCGGGACGTGCATGTTACGTCTACTGCGCTGAAGTATTTTATTTTATGGTTCTTGATAGAATCCAGATGCTCCGTTTTATTGGATTAAATTTGCATCTGATCCAGAAAGTAGTGGGCTGTGACTTTTCACAACAGGCCAGAAAACACATTAAAGTGAGTTCCTGTTCAACTGTTATTGTTGGTTGTTGAATATCCCTTGGTAATCCTAAAGATGAAGGGAGTGGTCCTGAAACTATTGTCTAACCGTACACATCCAAGCGGAAAGCGCTGCACATTCATTGGCTCCCATGTAAGAATCTGCAGCTGGAGAGTTAAAGGCTTCTCTGTGGAGAAACCACATGACCCATAGTCCTACAATATGCTCCACTGTCTGACATTGGAGTCATTGTTCTCCCATTTTTCATCTGACTCAATGAAATGCTATGTGTTTTTTTTTTTATATATATATTTTTTATCTTAGCACTTTTTATGCCTTGACCATATGCTAATTACTCATCACCACTCTCCTATTCATTATACCATGCACCCTAAACCATATTGTCTAAGAAAGCACTTATCTTGCCAATTCCGGGCAGGACTTAGAAGTGAGCGACCAGCAAAATTTTTATTTTTCCTTTTTTAGTTTTTTATTATTTAAAGAAATTATACCATGTCCAAACATATTTACAAAATAAATATAAAAACACTCGGTTGGTACCTTCTCAGAAGACTCTTGGAGGATTGCTGGCGTGACATCTCGGTGGTCTTTTCAAGCTAAGTGTTCACCTCGTTCGCCTATCCTCTATGTCTTTAGTTTTAGTGGGAACTGACTAGTGTTTTCCCCGTCCTCTCCCTAACCAGGGCCTATCGCTAGGCTCAGACAGGGATTACGTTTCTGCTCGGCGATAGGTGCAGAACCTATATAGGGACGTTTAGAGCAGACAGAGTGATTTTAGATCTGCCTAGGGGTCCCCACTCCCCACTTCCCTAGTGTTTGGGCTCCCCCTCCCTCTCCCCGTTGTTTGTGCACTTACTCCTTCCTCACCCAGTGTGACAGGTGGCTGGATCTAAACAATGTCAATAAGTCCAGCTCACCTTAGTTGAGGCTTTCAATGATTCTCAGCACAAAAATGCCACTCCTGCCTCTTGTGGCCAAAGACGGCATAAAAAATAGAAGATTTTCCAGGTAATTCTTGAGCAAAATATTTAAAAAACTTTTATTCCATATTGTAAAAATTGGTGCTCACAATAAATCCAAGCATTATACAGTTTCTTAGGTGTTTCAGACAAAAAAAGTCCATAATTGTGAATGAACTGCATCATGTTTGCATTTATTGTGAGTACCAATTTTTATAATATGGAATAAAAGTTTTTGAAAAATTTTAAGCACAAATTGGCAGGAAAATCTTCTATTTGTTATGTAAACAATGTACAAGGCCGGAACAGCACAGCAGTATATACTGTGTAGCGTCCGCTCTTGTGTACTAGAGCTCAGCTCACATTGAAATAAATGGAATATATCATCAATAGCTATAGATAGGTCATCGATATAAATGATCGAATTTCCCAAAATTAGTTTCAGGGCCAATTTGTAGAACTGCAAGTACTCAAGAATGGCTACTACACAGTGTAGAAAGCTGTAGTGTTCTGCTCCGGATACTATCTGTATCCTGTCACTGGTGGAGCCGCTAATAGTTGAAAACCCATCGCCTGGGAGCCCCTGATCCCCTGGCCTCTGTAGCTTCACTCCTGTCTTGTGCTCAGCATAGGATATAGCATTTCCTGTGTCAGGCCGTGAAAGAAGCAGTGTGTGAAGGGGACTGACTACAGCTCATTTCTAAAGCTAAGCCAGCCCCCTTTCCTTTCAACTCATGCATACACAGAAAATGGGGATGGTTTAGCTACTGAAATAAGCAGTTAGCCGACCATCTTCACACCCTTTTCTGGTTTCCTACCAAACCAAGAAGCACTCTTGTATTGGCAGAGGACATGAAGACAATCATCCGTGATCCAGAAGGACTAATGACTTTCTGTCATAATCATTTGTTTTGTATAACTCCACCCCCACCACTGATTGGCAGATTTCTGCCTCTGCACAGTGAATACAGAAAGCAGCCAGTGTTGTGGGCGGCGTTATACAGAGCTCAGCATTTAGAGAACTGCTATACCTGCAGCAGAGAAAACAGTAATTTTGTCAATACTGCAGTAAAGCAGCACAGTAAGGGACAAATCACTGGAATTGGGGCATCCTGCTGCTCTCAGATGAGGTAACAAAACCTGGTAACAGATTCCCACTAGTGAGTATAAGCAGTAATCAAAGAGCAGAGAAAAGAAGGAGGGTATGAAAAAAAGAATGGTTGAGTAAAATCTTGTGAATTTTATGTTGGGGTTAAAACCACACAATAAAGACAAAGTGGTCAACACCTTTAAGATGAAGCTAGAATCAAATCAATCATCAGGAGAGAATGAGTCTATATTTTTTTTATATTTTAATGGGTCTAGCAAAACCATATTTTGGGGGATTTATAGTGCCTTGAAAAAGTATTCAAACCCTCTGAACTTTCCCACATTTTTCCACATTACATTCACAAACTTAAATGCATTTTATTGGGATTTTATGTGATAAACCAACACAAAGCAGAAAGTATGCGTGAGCTGTAATGGAAATGATACATGGGTTTCTAAATATTTTCAAAATATAAATCTGAAAATTGTGATGTACATTTGTATTCAGCCTCCCTGAGTCAATACTTTTGTTGGACCACCTTTCTCTGCAATTACTGCTGAATTTGCATTTTGTTCTGTCCCCACATGAGGCGAATTAAGGGAGGAGCTGGCTCCGCATGGTTATTCCGGAATATCTTGCTCATAAAGGTGACAATGTGTTCGTTCATCTCCGGTTTGTTGCTAAGTGTGCGCTGGAGAGAGTTGAATCTGGACAAGGCTTGTTCACGATTGTTCGGGAGTCTTACCCTGGTAGCTCGGAAGGGTAGGGGAAAAACCAACTGATTGGTCTCGTCCTTAAGGAACTCATTGTCCATTATCCTGACAAATTTCTTGTCTTCCATTGACGGGGCTGCTTTGTTGTCATCCTTAGTTAAATGAAACACCGATCTTCCCAAGTCGTCTGCATAGGGTGAAGGAATGACATCAGGCAGCTGTATGGGATCTGGAGGCTACGGGATCTGGAGGCTTCTCTTTCACCTCATAGTGATGAGGGAATGGTTTGCAAAGAGTAGCTCGTCTGTCTCTGCGTACATAAGTCTTAAAGGAATCGACTCTTGTTCGGTCCAAGCACACATTTCCTATGATTACCCACCCCAAGTCGAGTCTCTGTGCGTAGGGGGCATAGTCAGGACCATTACACTGTTGGCAGACCTTATGTATCCTTAAATTGTCTCTGCCGAGCAGAAGTAGGATTTCAGCATCTGAGTCCATAGTTGGGATAACGCTGACTAGGTGCCTTAGGTGTGGTTGGTGGAACGCAGCTTCTGGGGTAGGAATCTCATTCCTTTGGCTGGGTATTTGATCGCATTCGATTAGCGTAGGTAAGGGTATTTCTACGCCTCCGTTGACAGGAGAAGCAATGAAACCTTGTGCCCTCCTGCCGCTAGTCTCTATGCGGCCTGAGCAAGTGTTCAGAGTATAGGGCGTTGCTGGTCCCTTGATTCCAAAGGCTTAAAGAACTTAGGTCCAGCCAGGGATCGATTGCTCTGATCATCAATGATGGCATACATTTTTACTGCCTTCTCTGGTTGCCCTTCTGGATAAACTTTGATTAGGCATATCCTGGCACAGCATTTATCACTTTGGCTCTCCCCACATACCTCTGAGCATGAGCAGGAGACAGCCGTGGTAGACTTGGCGTTATTCTGTGGCTCCCTGCCATGGCTTGTAGCCGGACTAGAGGTAACTGCAACTGCTGGATCGCTGGTGGCTGAGGTTGGATGCAAAGCTGATGGGTGTTTGTCACTATGACACTCTTCACACTTAATGGCAGATTTACAGTCCTTGGCCATGTGTTGAGACGCAGCACTTGAAACATACCCCAAGTTCGCTGAGGATTGGATGATTTTGGACCTGAAACCTCTACATTTATTCAGTGAGTGCAGTTTTTTGTGAATGGGACACTCACGATTGAAATACTTATCTCTCGATGGAATAGTGTACTGCTTATCGGCAGTTACTGCAGGTGGTGGCAGGTTAGTCTTTCTGATACTTACACTGCTCCTCAAGTCCTTGCATCTATGTGAGATGCTTTCATACCTTTATGACGGTGTTGCTGGAGCTGTAGTGTTAGACTCCAGGAAGTCTAGGCTAGGGTCGTTTCTCATTTGGGCTTATTCGTCGACGAACTTGCATAACTGATCAAACGGGGGAAAGGTGACATCATGTGACCTTTTGTACCTGGAAACGCATACTGCCCACTTCTCTTGCAGACTATGTGGCAGCTTTGAGACGATTGGGTTCACCCCATGGGCGGTGTCCAGGTAGCACAATCCAGACAGACACGGGTCTTTTTTTGCGAGTTCCAGCTCCATAAGAAGATCGCTTAAGTCCAGAAGCTTGTGGGCTTCCTTAAGGTTGATCCTTGGAATGTTCTGCAGTCTCTTGAATAGGGACTTTTCTATGGCTTCAGCGCTGCCATAGGTTCTTTCGAGTCTCAGCCAGGCAGCAGCGAGACCTGCTTCAGCTTGCCCCACGTAGACAGTCCGAAGACTCTTGATACGGTTTGTGGAGTCAGGACCCCACCATTTTACCATGAGGTCGAGATCCTGTTCTGCAGATAGGTTGAGGTCAGCAATGGTGGCCTTGAAGATTGCTTTCCAGGCTCTGTAGTTCTCCGCACAGTCGTCAAAATTTGAGAGGCTGGTACTGATTAGCTCTTTGCTCACCATAAACCTGGCTAACTCGGACATGTCCGATCCTTCACTCCTTGTTACCGTGTTAGCTTGCGTTGCCTCTCGGGCGTATATGCTGTGTGGCGTGGAAGGGTGAATTGTTCCCGGGTAAAATGATGTTGCTGCAGGGATGAGCTGCGGTTTAACCTCTGGAGATTTGATGACTGCGGCTTGAACTGTGGAGATGGACTGGAGTGCATCTTGTGGTCGTCTTGTGATGACTGCTGCTCCTGAGGGGACACATTATGGCGTTGGTCTTGGGTCTCTGCAGATGCTTTGGGTAACACTGGCACTGTAAGGGTATGTGCACACGTAGTTTTTAGTCTTTGCGGATTTTGTAGAGAAAACCGCAGGAAATCCGCAGGACAAAGTGCTGCGGTTTTTCTGCGGTTTATCTGCGGATTATCTGCGTTTTTTCTGCGGTTTTGCCCTGCGGTTTTACACCTCATAATGGATGAGGTGTAAAACCGCAGCGTTTCTGCACCAAACAATTGACATGCTGCGGATTGTAAACCGCAGCAAAACCGCGCGGAAAAAAACGCAGCATGTGCACAGCTTTTTTTTATTTCCATAGGAAATAAAGGTACTGTACAACGCAGCAAAATCTGCTGCATTTCTGCAGAGCCAAAAACGCTGCGGAAACGCAGCAGAATCCGCAGCGTGTGCACATACCCTAAGTTGGGCTGACTTGGACGTTTCCACATTGTTGGGTTGAACGTCGCTGGAGAAGGTGTGTGCTGCAGATATCTGTTTCTGCACATAATCACTGGTACGGACAGCTGGGTCCTCTTCTTCCAGTGGTGGTAGGCAAATCGGGGCGAGGTTTTGCTTCAATGCTTTACTTCAGCTAGCGCGATTTCTTCCTCCATTTGTGTTTGAAGAATCTTTGCTTGAGCCTCTGCTTCTGCTTTCTTGGCTTCTGCCTGTGCTTCAGCTTTCCTGGATTCTGCCTGTGCTTCAGCTTTCTTTTCTGTAAAGGAACGTCTTAGTTTGGATCGCTCTGCATTTAAACGGGCCTCTAAGATTCTGTCGCTGAGGGCTGAAGTTCTTGAGCAGGATGATTTGTACAACCGACCAGAGTGTCTGGATGAGCCTGACCTGTGGGATCTTGATTCTTGCTGATGAGCAATACGGAGCTCCGCTTTATCTTTGGTGTCTTGCACAGCGGCGTCCCTTTCTCTTTCTGTGGAATGCACTTTGCTTAATTCTGATGAGGCTTCATCAATATTAGCGTCTTTTAGGAAGGCAACATACCTTGCGAATAGTCTCTTGTATCTTCCGTGGGCCGTGTCTAGCCGTTTTATAGTGTCCTGTAGAGTCGCTGCATCATTTTTGTGGCGTTGGATGCTTGACATGAGGGAGGTGACTCGTTCCCATAGGTCGTCCAGGTTGTCATTGAACTCATCTTTTGTACTGTGATAGTTTTCGACAGCCTTTATGGTTGGTTTGACAGAGCGTCTTGGTCGTGAGTCTTGGTCTGTTTCTGAAGCTGGCTGTTTCCCCCTCTTCATAATGGACAGTATTGGGTAGTATTTGCTCTGTTTCAGCAGTGGGAGACTGTGCAGGGTCTTTTTCGGCCATTTTGATTTAAGGTGCACTGTCTCTTTAAGAAACTGAACTTTTGAATTGGGGGCTGGAAATCGCAGTGCAGCTTAGTTAAGATGTCCTGACAAGATCCCCAATGTGTATTTAGAGAATTGTGGGGTTTTGCAGTCCGACAATCTGCAGCAATGTTGTATAATATACAGACAGTCTCTATGCACAATGCGGTCTGGGGTGACGCTGCAGAGTTTTCTAGCAGAGCAGGGCTGCAGTATATGAGCAGGCAGACGGGTTAGGATATAAGGGTGATTTTTTGCCGGGTTTCAAGGCAGTTTTTTGACTGTTCTGTCCCCACATGAGGCGAATGGAGGTGTAGTTGAGTGTGGCTGGGAGAGATTCCTACCTTCCTTTTCCTTGATGCAGAGCAGACAGGACCATTGTTGCTGTTTTGCTGTTCATGCGTCTGGAGAGATGATACACACCAGATATTGTTAAGTCCAGACTTGTTTATTGGAAATCTGGACATACAGCGTATGATTGGTAATGCAGTACTTCTCCAGAAATGCAGGTATAATGACCAAGGTGGTACAGCAAGATGCAGCAAGGTGAGCAACGGATTTGTACGTGGTCAAAAAACTGATGCCTTCCACAGCCTGGTAAGCGTGTCTCTCCCGGGTGAAAAAGAAACTAGTAATGGCCACCGGCAGGAAGAGAAGGAGTCACCTGACCTGGAAGTGGGAGGCATGGACTAGAATTAATTAGCTGTCGTCTGCTATACAGAAAAGGACAGCAGGTGGCAGCAGACCAAATGCAAAACTGAATTCAAAGAAAGCTAACATAACACAATTATATAAGCATACAATCATAACCTTAGATGGAACAGCACACATTTCATGTGAAAGGGACCTGCCAAAATTAAACTCATGAAAAGGTGTCCCCGCTGTTGGGACCTCCAGCAATCAGATGAAATTTGTGGGGAAACACAGCAACATGTGTTCAGTTTCCCTGCAGCTCCTCCACAGGAGAAATGAGGTATTACATCACTGGAATGTGGGTATAATGAGAGATGTTTTGGCTGCACTTGTAATTGTGACCCTTTTAAGCAATCTTAAAAATTATAGTTCTGTTTCATAGAAACATCTTCTGTAGTTTCCTTTTTTGGCTTCCAGTTTTCCCAGCAGGAGCTATAACTGTCAAATGGTGAAACACAGTTTAAGACAAAAATTACATAATAGATCAACTAAAGAGGGTTAATTTTTAGGTAATTTTCCTTGCAAAAATCATAATTTCAGTAAAGATTACGAAATTGTCTTGCGCTTTACCATAAGTGGAAAATTCATAGCTGGATGATCTCCATCCCCCTATTCCCAGCCGCCGTCTGGTTAGCAGTGAGTGAGAGGTGGTCCCGCAGTTCCCTCCATTCTTTGCCATGGGGGGTCCGAATACATCTCAGTGTATACCCATTCTAGAGATAGATGGGGGTCCCAGAGGTAGACATTAATGCCATAGTCCATAAATATGCAAGAAATGTCTCTTGTGAAACTTGTATTAATTTCCTAAGGATTTACCTTTTAAACAGAAGGGGTCATTCGAAAATAACTTAGTGTTTAAATTAGATTTTTGTGTTACGTGAACTTTTTTTTAAAAAAAACCTTGTCAATGTTTTTTTTATATCATGATCTTTATTAAAAAACAAATTTAATAATACTTCATACTACATATTTCTTTTCCTTTCAGGAACAGTTTTCAGCAGGCTCCTTATCATCAGAGGCAGGATTACAATGACAATTGACACCTCCATACACAGCTGATAACACAGGATCTACCAATCACAATAGATGATATCAGAGCTAACACTTCACTCCCTTCCCTTCACAGTGACCTTAGCACGCACTCATTAGATGCTTCAGTTAAAAATATAGGGTCAAAGTATGTTCATTGCTGCTAATATATGTGTACATTTTTTTTTAAACAAATTTTTCTAAGATTCACAATCTTTATTAAAAATAAAAAATAGAAATCATGCAATTTTCACACTGATGTATGGGGCTTTTTTATACTATAACTCTTTTTTGTTTCAGGAAATAACACAAGCAAAAGAGGCCACAATGGTCAGACCTTGACTTTATCTTTTGTATTCAAGCATCTAATGAGCGTGTGCAAAAGTCATTGTGAAGGGAGGGGGAATAGGTCAGCTGTGATATCGCCTATTGTGATTGGAGGATTCTATGTTGTGACCTTTCATTGTAATCCTGCCTCTGATGATAATGACCCTACTGAAAGAACAGGAAGTTATAGTTCAAGCCCTAGTGGCCAGTTAGATATTTGAGAAATAAATACTTTGTATTGTTATTAAAGATCATCATTTATTTTTTTTGACAGCACAGTCCCATTAAGGAACATTATATTGTTGATTCTATGTAACATATACATGACCACTGGCCTCAAGTGTCCATTTTTATTAAATACTGGTGTTCCCCCATAAAATAATTTTGGAGCATTTTTTTAAGTCAATGATGACAGTTTTGTCTGTTCTCTCCCCTTGTCATTGTTGTCCCATATAGTATTACAGTGTCCAACCAGCGCTGCAGTGTCAAACGGTATAGGAAAGACCATAGGACAAGGGGATTAGTAAAGATGATCATTTCATGCATACATTGTCAGGAGGAGTAACAGAGGAACATCGCCAACAAAAAATACAATTAATTCATGGGGAACACAAATGTTTATTAAAACAGTTATTGTTGCATGCACGCAACTCTGGATATGAGGGCGATACAAAGGAAACATGAGTTCTTGGGGAAATCTTACTCAGGGCGACCATAAGTCTTCACAATAGAGAGGAGGTAATGGTTTACAGGTACACAGCTCTGACACAGTTCTGAGCTGAAGTTGATCACAGGGGTTTTATCCAAGCTTCTTTTCATCACACAGAATCACTTCTCTTCATGCAATTTTAAGCACATGCACCGACTGGGGGGTGGTCCCTTTTGCGCCGCGAACAGACTGGAGACAGAAACCGATGTATGTTCAACAGGTCTACTTTATTGGTCGTCCTCCTGACGACCACAGCAAAACGACAGCCTCCGCACACACAGGCCCAGGTACCCTTTACCTTCCTTCTTTCCCTTGTCGTGATGTCCCTTGCGGTTCTATTGCTGTGGCTGCCCTAGGCCTACCACCACAGTGCTTCACCAGTCCGAGTCCGTCCGTCTGGTACATCCCGGCCTCCTTTGTCCTGTGACTGTCCTGTTAGGGCCACCCCCTGACTGTGTTCTCCAATGGCTGTTCTGTCAGGGCCACCTACCCTGACCATCTCTCCTTCCAGTCCCTCTGGAGCTCTTCCCGTCTTTCCTCCTTCAGTCTCTTCCTCTTCCTCTGCTCAGCTCCTTCCCCTGGACTGGCCCCCTTCTGGAACTCTCTCTCTCTATTTATTCCCCTCCCTGGTAATTCCCCTCTAGAGCTCCTGTAACTCCGCCCACCATGACTATTCGGTTTCCTAGCCTTTAAGCTGCTGTTAAGCCCTTTCTTCACTGCTCTTTATCTTCATCTTGTGGCCAAATCTTAGTACTGCACCGTCTCCTCTTTTTGTTGTTCTTTGTCTCCGCCTAGTGGCCAAAGCCCAGTACTTCACCATCTTTCAGTCTTTCTAGCTGTCTCCCCTTATGTATACACCAGTTCACATCAAGTATATTTATGACACATCTCGCATCCACTTTCCTACTTCAAACAGATCCACAGGTCAGTCCACTTCCCTACACAATGCTTCATCAACATATATGAAAGTCTCATTACAGATAGCTTCTGTTCACAGATAACTTCTATTCACACAGTGTCTTAGGCTATGTGCACACGTATGCAGAAAATTCCTAACTGAAAACTGGACTCCTTCCCAGTAAACGCGCGTTTTTTTCTGCACGTTTTCAGTGCATTTTCTGCGTGTTTTTATGCGTTTTTTTCCGGAGCGTTCCCAGTCTCATTGAAATTAGCTAGAAATGCGGATTTTTCAGCGAAATTAATGTGCGTGCTGCGTTTTTTACCGCGATGCGTTTTGTTCGTGGAAAAAAACGCATCAATATGCACAAAAAGTGCAGAATTCATTAAAATGAATGGGATGCTTCTTGTAAGCATTTTTAAGCTTTTTTTGGTAAAAACGCTTAAAAAAACACGAAATAAACGCTTACATGTGCACATACCCTTAACCTAAGCAGAACTGTAACTTGCTCATGCAGTGAAGTGGGGGGGGGGGTGGCAGGGGGATGAGTCTGGTGCTGTAGCTCTCTCACTTAATAACAATAATAATCTTTATTTATATAGCGCCACCATATTCCGTGGCGCTTTACAGTTTACCAGTTTCAAAACACAAGTCATAAGTAACAATGTTAACAATACAATAATTAAAGAAAAATAAGCCGCCGCTGCTCGTGAGAGCTTACAATCTACAATGAGGTGAGGGAGATACAGAGTACAGGTGTGTATTTACAATGGTGTATTTACAATGATGGTCCAGCCATCTTGAGGGAGTGAGGGACAAGACGGGGATGGTGAATGGGCTACACATGCACACTTACACATAGAATGACTTTGATTAGTGAACGTAATAGGCCGCTCTGAACAAATGTGTTTTGAGGGAGCGCCTGAAACTCTGCAAATGGTGGATAGTCCTAATTTCTTGGGGTAGAGCATTCCAGAGGATTGGCGCAGCGTGGGAAAAGTCCTGGAGTCTGGAGTGGGAGGTACGGATTAGTGCAGAGGTTAGTCGAAAGTCGTTTGCAGAGTGCAGCGGTCGGTTAGGCCGATAGACAGAAATGAGGGAGGAGATGTAGGGGGCTGCTGCACTGTGGAGAGCTTTGTGGGTGAGAACAAGTACTTTGAATTGGATCCTATAATGAATGGGCAGCCAATGTAAGGACTGGCGAAGAGCGGACGTGTCCGAGTACCGATTAGCCAGATAGATGACCCTGGCTACTGCATTAAGTATGGACTGGAGAGGGGATAGTCGAGTAACGGGGAGGCCAATTAATAGAGCGTTGCAGTAATCCAGGCGGGAGTGGATCAATGCTACAGTGAGGGTTTTTGTTGTTTCCATGGTGAGAAAAGGGCGGATTCTAGAGATGTTCTTTAGGTGTAAGTGGCAAGAGCGGGCAAGAGATTGTATATGGGATGTGAAGGAGAGATTGGTGTCAAACATAACACCCAGACAGCGCGCCTGCTGCCGGGGTGTTATTATGGTGTCACCCACGGAGAGGGAAATGTCAGATTTAGGGAGGTTAGTAGACGGCGGGAGCAGAAGAAGTTCAGTTTTGGAGAGGTTGAGTTTCAGATAGAGGGCAGACATGATGTTGGAGACTGCGGACAGTCACTGGCGTTCTGTAGTACAGCGGGGGTAAGGTCGGGGGATGACGTATATATAGTTGTGTTAGATATAATATAAACTTGGCACACACACGTGGATTTTGAATGCAAAAGGTGATATTTAATAGAATGCAGTACATACAGTCAGACGTTTCAGTCTTATGACCTTCATCAATGTACTGAAATAAAATTAATAAAATTAACATAAATAAAATAAAGTATATACACCCATGTGTATATACCGGTCCGTGCACCCACGGACTGGTAAGACACCATTTATATCTTTCCTTTCCGCATCATGCATAACGGGGAACTTAATTTTGATAGCAGTATGATTTGTTCACATTATAAAAAAGCAGCCACAAGCATTCTATTGAACCAATATTGGTAGGTGAACGATTCATATTGCACATACTGGCACTATATGGCGGCATACTAAAATAGCCTGACCTCACCTCTTATTCTCACAGGACCTTTTTTTTGCTCACACACTAAAAACTTTCAGTACAGTACAGGGGTATGTGTATTTTTCACTACCTGTTACCTGCTCTTTTGTGTTGTCATCCTCAGCAATATATGTTTTTTGCCCTTCTGCTATTTGATGTGTGATGATTCATAGCATACATTCCTGTATTCATTGTTTAATGCCCAGTCAATGTTTTGTACATGTATATACTTTATTTTATTTATGTTAATTTTATTAATTTTATTTCAGTACATTGATGAAGGTCATAAGACCGAAACGTCTGACTGTATGTACTGCATTCTATATCACCTTTTTGCATTCAAAATCCACGTGTGTGTGCCAAGTTTATATTATATCTACCACGGATTGAGCCCCTACTTGTGCACCACCTATACCGGAGTTGTGCCAACGGTGTCTCATCATTAAGTATATAGTTGTGTGTCATCAGCATAAAGATGGTCACTGAAGGAGCGGTCAGAAAGATAGGAAGAGAACCAGGAGAGAGCAGTGTCCTTAATGCCTAGTGACTGGAGCCTAGTGAGTAGAAGATGGTGGTCAACAGTGTCGAAAGCTGCAGATAGGTCAACAAGAATGAGCAGAAAGTGGTCACCGTTACGTTTTGCTGTCAGAAGGTTATTGGTCACTTTGATGAGTGCAGTTTCAGTCGAATGTAGGGGGCGGAAGCCGGAGTGTGAAGGGTCTAGAAGGGAGTGAGTGGAGAGGTAACGGGTAAGGCGGGAGTAAACTAGGTGCTCCAAAAGTTTAGAGATGAAGGGGAGATTGGAGACTGATCTGTAGTTGTTTGTGCAGGATGGGCCGAGAGTGGGTTTAAATAGTAATAGAGTAACGATGGCATGTTTGAAGGAGGATGGGAAAATGCCCAAGAAGAGGGAGAGATTAAAGATTGCAGTTAGGTGAGTTGTGACAACTGGAAGGAGAGACTGGAGGAGATGTGAGGGAATGGGGCCGGTAGTACATGTGTGGTACTAGCAGGTACGCAGGATGCAGTGACGAGACGCGAAACGGTCTTGTGTTTTTGGTAACAACTTTTATAGGTTTATAGGTAACTATCCGCAGGGATAGTCTAAGAAACCGAACAAAATAACAGGGATTGTCCTTGCAGGGACTCAATACAAGCAAACACGGAAATATAAGAACACGACTAAGTCCGGCAAAGTCGGTCACTATAGGTATGGCCGACTACGGGTCCTTATCTATATAGTGTCATTCAACCGGCTGGACATCCCTCGGGGTCCCGGATGCTGGTTCTTCGGTGTAGTAGCCGCTGGGCCCAGCCGCTGAAGATCTGTCACAGTCTTCGAGCGTTCCGACGCTCCGGTGAAGCCGGGGCACGACAGGCCCCGGAGGAGTCCTTGGACAGATGAGCCACAACCCCAGGATCGGGGCAAACAGCGGCGATGCGGGGTGGCGTCTGGCAGGCCACCTGCACAGCCAGTGGCCGCAACGGAGGACCCGTGGCGAGCAACGGCCCGGCCCTTGCTGCGGGCTGGAGCGGGATAGCGGTGGCCGCCGACGGCACTGAACTAGCCGCGGCCATGGGTGGAAGTGGGGCGGCTGCTGGCGGCGGGAGACAGGCCGCAGCCGCGGCTGAAGAGGGGCGGCAATGGCCGCTGGTGACCGCGGGCAGGCCGCAGCCGCGAGCAGGGGCGTGGCGGCAACGGCCGCGAGTGACCGCGGGCAGGCCGCAGCCGTGGGCTGGAGTAAGGTGGCAGCGGCCGCTGGTTGACGCGGAGCAGCGGTTCTTGGACGGTCATCTTGGCGCCGTCTCATTGATGTCCCGGGTGAGCGTCTCTCCTGCCTCTGTCCTCCTTCCTGGCTCCAGTAAGTTGCTCTGGCTCTCAGTCGCTCCCACGGTATCCTGCTCCCTTTGTACCACTCTGCTGACTCATCGTGACTCCCTTTCCCCGCCCCTTTTATATCGGCTCCTCACCCAGCCCATCTGTCAGTCTCACCGGTCCATCTCTGAACTCTGACCCCCGGAAACAGTTTCCCCCGGAACCTAGGTGACTGTCCCCTTGGTTCCGACCCAGACACTTGGCGGGGACTCTCTCTCCCACACTCCCCCACCCTGTATGCTCGCCAGTCCTCAGGCGAGGGCTTTAGTAGACTCGAGTTAGTCTTTTGAGATGACAGTTCTTGTCACCATATGAACTGATCCTGTTCGTAGCGTTCATTGGGTTTGCCGGCTGTTGACCGCTTGGAGTGTCTAAGTTCAGTTGTGGTGGAGTTTTCTGGGGTGGTGGATGGTGGTAGGTTGGTTGATTCTGGTGGGGTGGCTGGGCCCACTGCAATGTCACTACTTGGATGGCCCGGGGATGCGGCTGGGAAGTCCTCCTCCTCATCCAGATCCCAGACCATTGATGGGGGGTCGGGGACCTGAGGGATCAGTGGACGTACTGTGGTAGGGGCCGGGATTGGGGGGGTGGACCACTGCTTACCCTGTCTGGATGACACAGACACCAGGCGATGCAAGGATGAGGCGGAGACAGATTTCAATAGTAACAGTTCCGGATTTATTAGTCGTCCTCCTGACGACCACAAGCACGCACCGCAGCCTCTTTACTGTTCTCTGTCTCCAGGCCCGGGTACCTGCACCTTTGCTCCAGTCGAAGTAACGTCCCTCGCGGATCTTTCGCTGGGGCTGTCCTAGACCAATCTACCACCAGCGCTTCACCTGCCCGAGGTCGTCGTCCAATCGGTACCCCCGGGGCCTCGTCTGTCCTGCGGTCCGTCGGGTCAGGGCCACCCACCTGACTGTCCTCTTTCCTGTCAGTCCCCCTGGTCGAGCTCTTCTCTGTTCGCTGTCTTCTACCGAGCTCCTCCCGGGACTAGCCTGTCTGGAACCCTAACCAGTTCTATTTATCCCCTCTATCACCGGGAATTCCCCTCCTATGTTCCTATCTCCCCGCCCCCCATGACTAAGCGTTTCTCAAGCCGTAAGCTGCTGGTAAGTCCTAAGCTACTCCCCCCTGCCATCTTGTGGTCATTTCTAGGTACTGCACTCTCCTATCCACCTTTCCCAGCTGTCACCCTTCTATCCTGTCAATCTCCGTCTCTTGTGCACAAACCGTCCCCTCCTTCTACCAGTTACGTCTGTCCGTCAAGTCACTTTCCCCACAGGACGTAGCATGTTACGGTGCACAACACGAGAGACAGGTGCGCCCTTTTCTTCGGATTGTATTTCATACACAGGCCCATCGGGGCTTATTCGGCACAACACTCGGTATGGGCTTTCCTCCCACCGTGGTTCTAACTTATTTTGGGTGCATTGATCTAGTATGAGTACCCGATCCCCAGTTTGAAAGTCAATAGGTGGCGGTAGCGCTCCCCCTGGTGTTCTAAGTCCTGGAGCTTTGTATGCACGATTCGGTGGAGGGTTTGTAGTCGGTGCCGGTGACTCCGTACCCAAGAGGATACTCCAGTCCAGGGTTGAGGTTCCTCCGGGTTTAACTACACTTTTGTGATTCCTTTGCCTTCTTGTCCAGACAGCAGTGAATAGGGGGTATAACCGGTCACCCTATGCACCCGGTTGTTGGAAACCCACACCAGTTCAGGGACATACTGAGGCCAGCGGGCCTTTCGGTCGCTTTCCAGGGTACGCATCATTTGAATTAGTGTCCGATTAAATCGTTCGCAGGCTCCGTTCCTGTGCGGATGGTATGGCGTAGTCCAAGACTTATCGATGCCGTAGAGATTATGCAATTCTTCCATGACTCTTCCTAGGAAGCACGCTCCCTGATCCGAATGTATTCGTTGCGGGCAGCCGTACACTTGGATGAAGTTTTTACAAATCGCATAGGCGGCCAACTCTGCAGTTTGGTCTCGGGTGGGGGTGACCACGGCGAATTTGGTGAAATGGTCCACCATAACGAGACAATGTTAATACCCCTGGTATGCGGGACCTATGGTCAGATAGTCTACCGTGAGGAGCTCAAGGGGAGCTGATGTTACGATGGTTTGCATCGGGGCTCGTTGTGCCGGTGGTTTAGCAAGCTCACATGGGCGACAGGTTCGGCAAACTTCTTCCACAGCGGCGTGCAAGCGCGGGTGGTAGACTATCTGCTGTAGCCAATGCACAGTCTTTTGAGCCCTGAAGTGAGCCCCTTTTTCGTGAGCTTCATGCGCCAGTTTGCCTAGGTGGGCTCTGGGCACGACCACCTGCCACGTTGTAGCAGATGTCGTCCAGGACATGGCCTTTCGATATAATAGCCCTTTTTGATGACTAGTTTTAGCCATTGGCGCAACATCAGCAACATATCCTGGGTCAAAGTCTGTCTTTGTGAACCAGTGGGCAATTTACCGGTGGCCACTCATCGGCGTAGGAGTCCAATTTCTCCATCTTCCTGCTGCTGTTGGATCCACCTGTCGCGTGGCTGTTCCAGCATCCCCTGGGGGGGTCCTGGCTGGGGCGCTCCCTGCACGGCAGCTGTAAGTGCGGCAGCGGTGAGGGCGAACAGCGTCTCCTCTCCTTCCAATTCGTCGTCTCGATTTTTCCCTGGGGTGGTGTGTCGGATCCTGGAGAGGGCGTCAGCGTGCACGTTTTCAGCCCCTCTCTTATAGATGATCTTATAGTTGAACTTGGCCATCCGAGCCACCCACCACTGCTCCAGAGCCCCCAGCTTGACATTCTCCAAATGGGCTAGCGGGTTGTTGTCCATCTGCACCACTACCTCGGAGCACGCCAGGTACTCTGTGAACCGCTCCGTCATTGCCCACACTACCGTGAGGAAATCGAGCTTAAAGGAGCTGTAATTGTCAGGGTTGCATTCGGAGTCATGCAGCGACCGGCTACCATAGGCGATCACTTTTTCCCGGCCATCCTGAACCTGTGACAACACAGCCCCTAGTCCCTGGAGGCTTCCATTGATATGCAGTATGAACGGTTGCGAGAAATCCGCATACGCCAACACCGGGGCTTCCGAGAGTGCAGCTTTAAGATCTTGAAACACGTCCTCTTGCGGTTGCTGCCACTGGATCTTCCGCCCATTCGCCCCGGCAGGCGCCCCCTTTAGCAGGTCCTGCAGGGCTTGGGCTCAGCGTGCAAAATTCTTCACAAACTGGCGGAAGTAGCCGGCCAACCCCAGGAAGGCTCGCACATCTTTAACCATCTCGGGGTAGGCCACCCCTGGATGGTGGCAACCTTTTCCAGGGACGGTCTAACACCCTCTGCCAAGACGACATGCCCCAGATATTCGATCTGAGTTCGAAACAGGTGGCATTTCTGGGGCTTTACCTTCAACCCGTACTTCTGCTGCTGGCCGAGCACCTGCCCCAACCGCTGTAGGTGGTCCTCGAACGTGGCGGAATAGATGATGATATCATCCAGGAATATCAGCGTGGCTTCGAAGTTAAGATCTCCTAGACACCGCTCCATCAACCGTTGGAAGGTTCCTGGGGCGTTGGCCAGCCCGAATGGCATACGATTGAACTCAAACAGCCCCATGGGAAGAATATATGCCGTCTTGGCTCTGTCTTCTTCGGACATCGGCACCTGCCAGTACCCACTGGCCAGGTCTAGAGTTGAGAAGTATGTTGCATTTCCTAAGGCGGACAGAGACTCTTCTATGCGGGGCAGTGGATATGAATCCTTGATGGTGCAGGCGTTCACGGAGGTCTCCATGCCCCGAGCCTTCCCCACGGGGACCATGATCCCCTGCTCCTGCTCTCATACCCAGGCCTGACTCCCCACCTCAGAGAAAGCTATACGTGGGTTCACTTGGATCTGCTCCTGCAATGCCTGCTTTATTAATAGGTCCCGGAGTCCAGTCACTAACAGGTCATGTAGGGTAATGACGATAGGTCCAACCCCTACTCGGTCCTTCCACTCGATGGCTGTGTACAACTCCTTAAGGACATTCATATATTGGGTGATGGTCTCCCCCTCTCCCTGCATTCGACTGAACAACCGGGTCTTCAACTCTCCCACGTTTGTCGGATCCCCATGGGTTTCTTCCAGAATTTGCAAGACCCTAGCTAAGGTGTTGCCGTATCCTGGGGTTCTCAACATTACTGAATTCCGGGCTTCCCCATCTAATGCCATGAGAGCTACCTCACCTTCCAAATCAGGGGTCATTGGATGCATGCGAAAGAGCCCCCCGCATGCGTTCTGTCCAGCTCCACAACAGGGTATTGGAGCCGGAAAACCGTGGCAGGTTGCTTAGCATAGCCCCCAGAGAAATGCTGGACTGGGGGCCCCCATTATCGGCGGTGCCTGCGGCCCCACTTTGGTCGAGAGTACCGCTCGGAGACTGCATCCTGCCGACTACGCCAAATGTGGTACTAGCAGGTATGCAGGATGCAGTGACGAGACGCAAGACAGTCTTGTGTTTTTGGTAACAACTTTTATAGGTTTATAGGTAACTATCCGCAGGGATAGTCTAAGCAACCGAACAAAATAACGGGGATTGTCCTCGCAGGGACACAATACAAGCAAACACGGAAATATAAGAACACGACTAAGTCCGGCAAAGCCGGTCACTATAGGGCCGCGGTATGGCCGACTACGGGTCCTTATCTGTATTGTGTCACTCAACTGGATCGACGTCCCTCGGAGTCCCGGATGTTGGTTCTTCAGCATAGTAGCTGCTGGGCCCAGCCGCTGAAAATCTGTCGCAGTCTTCGAGCGTTCCGACGCTCCGGTGAAGCGGGGGCACGACAGGCCCTGGAGGAGTCCTTGGACAGATGGGCCGCAACCCCCGGATTGGGGCAAACAGCGGCGATGCGGGGTGGCGTCTGGCAGGCCACCTGCACAGCCAGCGGCTGCAACGGAGGACCCACGGCGAGCAACGGCCCGGCCCTTGCCGCGGGCTGGAGCGGGACAGCGGTGGCTGCCGACGGCACTGAACTAGCTGTGGCCACGGGTGGAAGCGGGGCGGCTGCAGGCGGCGGGAGACAGGCCGCAGCCATGGGCTGAAGTGGGGCGGCAACGGCTGCTGGTGACCGCGGGCAGGCCGCAGCCGCGGGCTGAACTAAGGTGGCAGCGGCCGCTGATTGACGCGGAGCAGCGGTTCTTGGACGGTCGTCTCGGCGCCGTCTCACTGATGTCCCGGGTGAGCGTCTCTCCTGCCTCTGTCCTCCTTCCTGGCTCCGGTAAGTTGCTCTGGCTCTCAGTCGCTCCCATGGTCTCCTGCTCCCTCTGTACTGCTCTGCTGACTCATCATGACTCCCTTTCCCCGCCTCTTTTATATCGGCTCCTCCCCCAGCCCATCTGTTAGTCTCACCGGTCCGTCTCTGAACTCTGTCCCCCGGAACCTAGGTGACGATCCCCTTGGTTCCGACCCGGACACTTGGCGGGGACTCTCTCTCCCACACATGTATTCGGACGAGAGGAAGAGAGGAGTCTGGAGACATCTTCTGTGATGGGAACATATGTGGAAAGTGAGCCAGGGGAGATGCAGGATGGGATGGGAGTCACTGCACTTGGTGGTTGGGAGCAGATTTCCTTGAGGTAATAAAGATGCTCCTGGCTGTCCTGACTGCTTCTATGGTTACAGCAATCGCTTCCCTGGAAGAAATGGTCTATTCGGCTTGTCTGATTCCAATCTGATAGGAGACTCTCTAATTGCTCTTGGATGTCAAGGACACAATAACAACTTTCCCAGTATCCCCAGGGGCTTAGCTAACCACTCCCTGTCTGCTATAGCTATTTTAACCCCTATAGTTGCTGAATGATTCTAAATCAACAGCGCAGCATCTACCCATCACAACATGTCATGAGAGCCGGCAGATCCGCTTTCAAGTACATTATTTTTATTCAGTGCGAAACCTTGTACGTTCCAGGATTAGATGCAAATGACCAGATGTCGTAATTTCCTTCAATGCTTTTGCACATACATGATGCTCTTTACCTGTAGTAGAAACAGGAAATTCGAAACGTCCACAAATGACACTTTCTCCCTTTATCCTGCAATTTGCCTACCGGGAATCAGAAATTCAATATTTCAATTTTATGAAATCCTTCCAAGCATATTACACAAGACCTATTATATATTTATTATTAGTCCTAAGGGAACATTTTTCTTAGTGACCATTTTAATTAGATTTTAAATAACATTCTAGATTCACGGAGGAGTAAATTAGCAGCTAATAGGTCAGAATATGTATATAGCATGAGTCACTGAAAGTGATGGTAATACTGAACTCGTCCGCCTAATTCACTATTTATCCATCCTAACATCAAGCAATCCCTGGTAAATTTTCTACAAATATGTCAAGAACTTACTTTAAAGAGGACATATGATCAAGTCAAAAGTGACCAGTTTTTGCTTCTAATTTAATCCTGCTGCTCCCCTGAGTATTACATTTTTTTTTTTTATAATATCCACAACACAGTTCCACAGATATGGGCCTTTTTATTTAATGCTTTTTTAATGGACTGTTTAAGGGGGCGTGGCTCACAGGGAAATTATGCAGAGCAGCCTGAAGCCACGCCCCAGAGGATCTGTTAGCTCCACCCCTTGGTGAAATCCATACTAATTTGTACTAAATAAGAAGGTTGAAATCTCTGGAACCACATAGGAAAACCCCAAAAAGCGAAATATTCAAGGGAGCAGCGGGAATAAAATAGGAGGAAAAAATGGCTGCTTTTGACCTGCTGAAAGATTTACTTTAAAAATGTAAATTCATGTGAATTGTTTTTCCAAACTAAAAGACTAAGTTGTAGAGGATTAAAAAATGGCTACTGGGGTGTATCTGCTATTGTAGCTTGGTTCTATGAAAGTGAATGGGGCTGAGCCTGGATATCAGACAGAACCCATGGACACAAGTGGAATTGTTTATGGAAGAAAGCAGACATCATTTGTAATGCTAATAAAAGGAACCCTTTCCAAGTGCGGCTCTCAGTGATTGACAGTTCTCTCACTATGGGAGAGATCTGTCAATCACCTGTAGTGGTATATGAAAGTATAAGTATATTTTCTCTTAAACCCCAGAGCACTTCAGAGAAAAATTGACTTGGCTGCAATTGGGTAACTAGGCTTCAAAATTTGTGCTGCCCGGGAATTGGGCAGCCAAATCAGATGTCAGGTTCCCTTTAAACATTTGTAAATTTCACATGTCAGACCAAGTAGAGATGTTTTATCAGTCTCTGGTGTATTATAATGAATTATAATGCATTTTTATATTCACAATCCTGATGTAACAATTTTGGAACATTTTTCATATAAGTTAACATTATGTCAGTCCTCCATTATTCCTCATGGGGTGTTTAAATTTAATTGAAAACTGGGTCCCACTATTTCCCTTCAATGAGAATGAAGGCCACTGACTAATTTAGGGAGAGATGATGATTAAGCATGTCCGATTTCGGATTGTCGATCCCTTTGTCCTCTCTGAGATAAGCCGCTGCCAGAGGAGTACGGAAGAGACTCTTATAGAGATCATAGGAGTATTTGGTAGAGCAAGCGCTCGTATATGGTGAAGTTGGCAGAGAAAGGTGCTGCGCAAACGATCTGCCGAACCATTGTTCTGCCAACAGCAATCTAATGTGAATGGGGGGCTTAAGGCCACTTTTACACACTGGCCATAGATCCTCTAACCCAAACTCACCAGCCTCACACATGTCTATTAGGTTGTTGAGTTTGGAGCAGGAGTCCCACATTTGGTGTGGGCATTGCAGTCCGTCGTCAGATTATGAATTTTCGACATGTGAAACCGGCTTAACAATGTCCAGTCAGTGCACACAATATCAAATCACGCAGGAGCATATCTTATCGACAGAGGGAGTGATGATGGCCGTCTGTCTTTTTTTTTTTTCAAACATTTGTACATTTTATTATTTTTTTGATAACGTAAACTGAGTACCTCCTTCAATTCGCAATGCTCTACCAATTCGGTTATTGTTTTTAACCACCTTCTGTGCCCAACTGTGCCAAAAAATATGCCTTATTGGTGCAAATTTTCCCTTCAAACAACTGGGCATGTGCCACAGACCTTATAAGAAGTGTTTTAGGAAGGTCACACATGGAGTTCACAATGAAAATTGAGCTGATTTGTGACAAAAGCTGATTGCCGTGTAGGCTATGACCAAACTAACTACCACATCATCGTTATGTTCAGCTCCAATACTTCTATTACTGGAATTATGGATAAATATGGTAATATAAAAGAGGTCTCCTCCACATATATTACTATTCTGTGTGCGGTCTCACATAATCACTGGAAATTTTAATTAAATTAGTGCAATCTCTTCTGCTATTCTTGTTACTTTAGCGAATACAAATTGAAAGGCTAAATATAGGTATCCCCATCGCTTCCCACACAGAGTGATAAACCGATTCTTCACTGCCTCACAAGGAAGCTCAGCCGTACATGTGCTTTGTGTACATGCAGGAAACTACGTATTGTCACATTGCAGATACATGTTATACAAATCCTGTAGATTATGGTGGACCCTAGAACAATCATAGGATTCCAAATTTTAATTTTAATAGAGGTTTTACTTGCAGATTCACATCTAATGTATTGTATTGCATGTTTTTATCCTCCTGTAGGCTGCAGTTCCGGATAGTCAGGGGTGATAGGGTTAACTGTAGGGCCGGCCCTTAGTTGAGGAGGAGTATTAGGGACCAGTAAGTCAGTTTCTGGTTTAAGAGTTGGTTGTTAAGGTACTGTCACACTTAGCGATGCACCAGCGATCCCGACCAGCGATATGATGCGGTCAGGATCGCTGGTGCAACGTTAAGTGGTCGCTAGTGAGCTGCCACACAGGCAGATCTCACCAGCGACATCGCAGGGGACGGGGGTCGCTACTTACCTGTCAGACGAGGCGATCCTGACGTCCTCCCACCCGGCTCCACGCGTCGCTCGTCTCCACAGCAGGAAGCTGACGATGAGAAACGGTCCAGGACATTCTCGCGTGATCAGCGATAACCAGCGGGGGAGCGGTCGGAGGTAAGTATCAGACATAGCGATATCGCTTAGTGTGACAGGCCCTTTAGTGAGCAGAAGACAAGAAAGGACACTGTTAGAAGAAAGTTATCATGACTGGTTATGTGTGTGGGAGCAAAAGACAAGAAAAGGGAGCAAGTTTCAGCCAATGATCTTCAGTGGTGGAAGTTCCTCATAGCTATCACGGCTTTCATAGCTGTAATAGTTTGGGCCCCTTAAGGACTGGAAAAGCTAAAGGAAGCGGTGGTGTTAGCCAGACCTGAAGCTTAGCCATGAAAGAATATGGGGCCAGCCAGGTTGGTGCATGTCAGTAAGGTGATAGCTAGTTAGAGCTCCCTTACACAGTTCACAAGAGTGCAGTTGGGGTGCAGTGGTCACAGAAAAAAACCCACATTGATTTGTGTGGCCCTGTACCAGGAAAATGGAGTTACCCAATCTCTCTTGTAGTTCATCTGTAAGGTTTCTCAAAAGTAATGTGCTGCCGTCCAGAACCACTAAGAATGTGCCTCTATATTATGCAAATGAAAATAGCAAGCTTTATTCCTGCTACCCACTGTACATAAATTTCATGGCAAAAGCACTGTATTTTCTGAAACTGGTCTGATTTCCTCACTGTGAGTTCAAAGATGAGAAAGCAGAATCACAACCCACACACACACTTAAGGACATCTATGTAAGTTGTTTAGGGGCGTAGAGATAGCTGTCCATCAAATTCCCCTCTTACACTTGAATTGGTGTAGCTGGCAGGATCTGGTTTCCCTGCAGGACGAATATCGGGTAAAGGAGACCCGTGTCACAGACGAGGATGTGCCTGAAGATAGATGGCCCAAGATGGCTGCCAGAAGCATGCTTTCAAAGCTAGTGATGGCTGGTAGACTGAAAAGGAGAAAATTCGTCTTTTGTGGGAGTGGATGGTGCCTTGGAATGCAAAAAGGTGCCCAGCCCTCTGGAATGTCAGGCAGGAATAGGGTATAACCTGCAGCTTGGACCTGGCCGAAGATGGGAGATGCACTCTGGAGTAGAGCACTGTGCAAATTGAAGTGTGGCCCATTGGGTGAAGAAAGACAAGCCCAGGACATGTGGCTGAAGGTGGAGTCGCCGAGAGTGACAGATGACCTGGTGGATGCATCAGAAGAAAGACCTCAGAAGAGGCGGAGCTCAACAAGCAGGAATCATGTAGTGAGTCAGAGAACAGCGCCATTTTGCCACCGGAGCTCAAGAAGTGAGGAGTGCATGGTTTGTCGAGGGAAGAATATGGCAGCCCGAAGATCTGCATTCCGGAGGATGATGGTGGAAGTGAAAGAGCTGGACAAGAGCTGCATGACGGTACAGAGGGATGCAGTCAAGTGCTGATGGCCTCCCACACATTATCACCCCCAGACACCATGGAAAAAGAAAGCCACAAGTGAGGCGAAGGCAAGCTTCACCTGACTGACCAGGTACTCATTCAATGCACAGCGGTCCTGCTACCGAAGGCGGGAATGGTGTTGAGAGAACTGCCGGTGTGAAGCTGAAGTTTTTTGCGATATCTTTTGAATATGATGTCCTTTTTGGTGAGTTATCCTGCAACTGGGTAGCTCTTTGTTTTGGTCCTGACCTTCTCTCTCACCCTTCGTATTCGACAATATGGTTGAAGGCTGTCCTACATGGCCACACATCAAGGCAACTAGACCTCACTGTAATTTTGACCAACCTGCAGGAATTCTCCTAAACAATCTACAGAAGATAGTAGCCACCTCCCCTGGCTTTCAGTGTCCCACCTTCAGCCTCTGCTGATTCCTGCATTAGGTTGCTTGTTTACAAATTTACAACAGCTCGGCAGGTTCATTGGCGCTCAAAGCTCATTTGGTAGGATCACCTTTGGAAGTGGACCCACTAAGCCATAGTTCTAAGTGGGTACATGGACAGCAGCCGCAGCTGTCACTCTCCGTTGGTTACTCATACATCTAAAGGAAGGACAAGGACATCGGTGCTAATTGGGCACAGGGCTCTCACGACATAACAACCTCACGCAAGCCCCGGGAATGCGAGTGCCAACACAGCTGAATCGGTGCCGGCACAGGAGGTGAGTATAGGTGATTTTATTTTAAAAATGGTAAACATTCAGTTTGAGAAAGTGGTTGTCCTAGTAGTGAACAACCTCTTTAAGCTCAGTGTGTACAGAGGGAGATGATGTCACTGCATCACACTGGGCAACCTTCAAAACTCAACCTGGAGCACAACAAAGGGCGGCAGAACGAGATAAAGTTAAGGGAAGTGGGGATACCCGGTGTAACAGGCCAGAATATACCCCGTCCCAGACTATGGCTGGGGTTAAAGTGGCCTTGGCCATCGGGTATATTCTGGCCTAGGCCATATTATATCCCTCCATGCCAGAATATAACCCCCTTGGGTGTAAAATAGCCTGGGCAAGTCAATGCCTAGGGTTAAAGTGGCCTAGGCCAGAGTATACCCCGGGTATACTCTAGCCTAGGCTAAACTATACCCCTCCAAGCACAAATATTGGTGTGTTTTTCCTGCTGTAGTTGTCCTACAGAATGACTACAAAGGCAGAAAGAAGGGCTACACTTACAGTATGTGTTGGAGGAGTTGCATTACACCGACAGTAGATGGCGCTGTTCAATCAGTGCATAATTAATGTTATGTTGTATTGTTACTTGCTATGTATGTTTCTCTCTGTTCTCTGTGATATGCACTCTCGCCTAGGCCACTTTGACCCTGGGCATAGTCTGGACCAGGCTATTTTACACCTCCTGGGGGGTATATTCTGGCCTGGAGGGGTATAATGTTAATGTGGCCTAGGCCAGAATATACCCTGGGGTATACTCTGGCCTAAGCCACTTTAAGCCCGGGCATAGTCTGGGACGGGGTATATTCTGGCCGGTTACACCGGGACAGGTGTGTATCATCATTAGTGTGCATGAGGGGTAAAGCATGGCCATTTGCACCCTAATGGCCTGCCATACTGCTAAGGAATAGTAGAAGGAGCGTGAAGAAAAAAAAAAAAAATAATTTATAGTATTAACTTGGCCTCCAGATTTTCCAGATCTCAAAACGTATCAAGCATTTATGAGATGTGCTGGAGAAACAACACCACCTGTAGAGGTCCCATCTCACACAGGCAAAAGAGTCTGGTATGAAGTATCAGTAGGGTGCGACAAAAGGTGATCACCTCCTCCTTGGGGCAATAGAATATTACAGTTGTGAGGCACAATGCTAAAAGTGTTTTAAACCACATTTTAGAAATTCCTTGTTACTGTTTTCCAAACACGAAGCCTTTTATTACATCTCTGCTTATTCTATGGGACACTTCATGCATCAGACTTTAGAAAAAACCTTTGTTCCTAGAGGGGTGGTCCAGTCAATAATTCCATTTATTCACTAGGAAAGTCACTTCAGGTTATGAAGTGGAACAAGCCAACATGGACGGTGAATAGCTCTCGGATCAGCAATTGCCTTTCCTTGGAATGTTTGACTACTCTATCTAGTATCTCTCACCATGAACGGTTACACCCTATGACTCACAATCTGCTGCAGCCTTACATTTGAACAGCAACATCTGGAAGTTTCCTTCATCAGAAAATGATTGAAATTTGGGGCTTTCTCATTTCAGGTTTATTCTGTAGCTAAAAATTTCCGATCACCAGGGTTGCAGATCCAAACGTGCAGAAATTTTCTTAAAGTTCATTTTCGGATTTGGCAGACTGAATACAATGCAGAAGGTTGGAGATGTGAGGTCACAACTTCAAGTGTGTCTTATTTATTCTTTAGAGAGGAGGCATCCGTTTCTTCAGTCATCACATAATAAGACCCAGGGGGCAGTCCTTAAAGGGAAACTGTCATCAGGTTTTTGCTACCCGAACTGAGAGCAGCATAATGTAGAGAAAGCGACCCTGATTTCAGTAATGTGTTGCTTACTGAGCTGCTTCCTGTAGTTTTGATAAAATCATTGTTTTATCAGCAGGAGATTATCACTAGAGGACTAGCAAACTTAGGGCCCCATCACACATAGTGACGCACCAGCGATCCCGACAACGATATTACCTTGTCAGGATCGCTGGTGTGTCGCTACATGATCACTGGTGAGCTGCCAAACAGGTAGCTTCACCAGCGATTAGCACCAGCGACATGTGGGTACCAAGCGCGCACGTCGCTTAGTTACCCACTGTGTTCCTTAGTTACCAGCGCGCTGGTGCAGGGAGCTGGTAACCAAGGTACACATCGGGTTTCTAAGCGGCGCGCGGCACTTAGAAACCCGATGTGTACCTTGATTACCAGCTCCCTGCACCAGCGCGCTGGTAACTAAGGTACACATCGGGTTTCTAAGCGCTGCGTGCCGCTTAGAAACCTGATATTTACCTTAGTTACCAGCTCCAGTGTCGCTGATCGCTAGTCTCCCGCCTGTCACACGCAGCGATGCATGCTGGCCAGCGGGAGACCAGCAATCAAAAAAAAGTCCTGGCCATTCCAGGATGATCAGCGATACCCGGCAGAGGGGCCGGTCGCTGGTAAGTGTCACACACAGCGATATTACTGGAGAGATCGCTGATGCGTCTCAAAATCAGCGATCTCACTGTGTGTGACGGGGCCTTACTGCCAGGTAGTCCAACCACACCCTCATCAATGATTTGCAGTTTTCCTTTTAAGGACATTGTCCCAGTTCCCATATTATTAAAGAACACGTGAAAACATTATTTTTTAATAACTATTACATTACATAACTATTACATTAGGGCAGCACGGTGGCTCAGTGGTTAGCGCTGCAGCCTTGCAGCACTGGGGTCCTGGGTTCGAATCCCACCAAGGACAACATCTGCAAGGAGTTTGTATGTTCTCCCCGTGTTTGCGTGGGTTTCCTCCGGGTTCTCCGGTTTCCTCCCACACTCTAAAGACATACTGATAGGGAATTTAGATTGTGAGCCCCATCGGGGACAGTGATGATAATGTGTGCAAACTGTAAAGCACTGCAGAATATGTTAGAGCTATATAAAATTAAAGATTATTTATTTATTATTATTTATTAGAAACCACCATACTCATATATCTAGATTTCTATTTGACTATTAGCTAGCCCTTTAAGTACCACATCAATGTGTGTGTGTGGGGAGGAGGACCCCCATATAGTGATTGGCCGGAACCAAGGAGACCGCCATCAGGGTTATTGAAGGAACCACACCAGGGGGGTTACAAAGGGAGACATGCGACTGAAGTTGTCAGGGCAACAGGGGGCGGGGCTAGGACAAAAGGAGCAGGGGGCGCGCTCAGGTGGCAGTTGGCAGAGAGCCTGACAGGAGAGAGGAAGCCGTGTGACGGAGAGAGGACGGAGGTAACTGACGGTGTGTTGAAGAGAGACAGGCAGGAGACTGTGAAGGGAAAACTTCAGACTCACCGACAAGCGACACGTAAGAGACTGTCTCCGGCAGTCCCTCCCCGCATACGCTCAGATAAGGTGACGCCCGCTGATTCTCTCCGTGGTGTGACAGGACCGGGATCTCAGGCAACCGCTGCGACGAGACTTCAATCCGGTACAGCGGCCAGGACACTGCCCCCCGGCCTTCGCCCACAGCTGCGGCCATGTCATCACCGGCTACAGGGGGCGCCACCTCGCTATAGGCGGCCGTAGAGCCCCCATCCCGGTCACTGAGGGGGCACTGAGCGGAGTCTGGGAACGGTTATGTTTTGAACTGTGTCATGACCAGGCTGAGGGACGAGAGCCTCTAAAAGGACGCCTGGGAGATCCCCCGACCCAGTTTCTTCAGGGCCTGTTGCGCCCCACCGTCCCAGTGTCTTCAGGGCCTGTTGCGCCCCACCGTCCCAGTTTCTTCAGGGCCTGTTGCGCCCCACCGTCCCAGTGTCTTCAGGGCCTGTTGCGCCCCACCGTCCCAGTGTCTTCAGGGCCTGTTTTGCCCCACCGTCCCAGTTTCTTCAGGGCCTGTTGCGCCCCACCGTCCCAGTTTCTTCAGGGCCTGTTGCGCCCCACCGTCCCAGTTTTTTCAGGGCCTGCTGCGCCCCACCGTCCCAGTTTCTTCAGGGCCTGTTGCGCCCCACCGTCCCAGTGCCTTCAGGGCCTGTTGCGCCCCACCGTTCCAGTTTCTTCAGGGCCTGTTGCGCCCCACCGTCCCAGTTTCTTCAAGGCCTCTTGCGCCCCACTGTCTCAGTTATTCAGGGCCTGTTGTGCCCCACCTGCACCGATTCTTCAGGGCCGGACGAGCCCAAATCCACCCGCGAAATCGAGGTTTACAAGGCAGCCACATCAGCGATCCCTGAGCAGTCGCATCTGCGAACCCGAGCGATGCCTGGAAGGTTAAGTGCGCTATAGAAAATAAGGACTCTTATTTTGGTCAATCGTGGTCTCTGACACCCGGAATAGCCGGGTTGTTTCCAGTTAAGATAAGAGTATTATTTTATTGTTACAGTGTTTTTGAGTCCCTGCGAGGACAAATAGTTGATACCCCTTTTTGTTGATCCAGCTTAGCCTCAGCGGCTTGAAATTTATAAAAGTTTATTTCACACACCACATTCAGTCTCGTGTCTCATCACTGCATCCTGCGAGCCTGCTCGAACCCTACATGTGGAAGGCTTGTTTATATGTGGAACAAGCTTTAGTTTTGTTTAAAGGGGTTGTCCGGTCCAAAATAATAAGTCTGCAATCACTCTGTGTGACTGCAGACTTATGAATACCCCACTGCAGTCACTGTGCGTTGTGGGGGATTCACCGGTTTCAGACCCCTGACCGGAGGCTATGTATGAGTTACACATACCCCGGTCAGTGGGTGTGGCCTCGCTCCATACACTTGGATGGAGTGAGACCACGCCCTCTAGTCAGACACGCCCACTGTCTGCCGCATTACTAGACTGGGCACACCCTTGGCTCAATACAAGTGTATAGAGCGAGGCCACATCCACTGACCGGGGTATGTGTAACTCATACATAGCCGCAGGTCAGGGGTCTGAAACCGGTGAATCCCCCACAACGCACAGTGAGTGCACTGGGGTATTCTTAAGTCTGCAGTCAAACAGAGATACTCCAGACTTATTGGTTGTGACACTGTGCTCATTATCCCTGTACTGTAACACCACTGTGTTCATTATCTCTGTACTGCGACATCACTGTGTTCATTATCCCTGTACTGTGACATCACTGTGTATATTATCCCTGTACTGCAATATCACTGTGTTCATTATCCCTGTTCTATGACATCACTGTGTTCATTATCCCTGTACTATGACACCACTGTGTGCATTATCCCTGTACTGTGACACCACTGTGTGCATTATCCCTGTACTGTGACATCACTGTGTTCATTATCCCTGTACTGTGACATCACTGTGTTCATTATCCCTGTACTGTGACATCACTGTGTTTATTATCCCTGTACTGTGACATCACTGTGTTCATTATCCCTGTACTGTGACACCAGTGTGATCATTATCCCTGTACCGTGACATCACTGTGTTCATTAATTATCCCTGTACTGTGACATCACTGTGTTCATTATCCCTGTACTGTGACACTACTGTGTGCATTATCCCTGTACTGTGACATCACTGTGTTCATTATCCCTGTACTGTGACACCAGTGTGATCATTATCCCTGTACTATGACATCACTGTGATCATTATCCCTGTACTGTGACATCGCTGTGTATTATCCCTGTACCGTGACATCACTGTGTATATTATCCCTGTACTGCAATATCACTGTGTTCATTATCCCTGTTCTGTGACATCACTATGTTAATTATCCCTGTACTATGACACAACTGTGTGCATTATCCCTGTACTGTGACATCACTGTGTTCATTATCCCTGTACTGTGACACCAGTCTGATCATTATTCCTGTACTGTGACATCACTGTGTTTATTAATTATCCCTGTACTGTGACATCACTGTGTTTATTAATTATCCCTGTACTGTGACATCACTGTGTTTATTAATTATCCCTGTACTGTGACATCACTGTGTTTATTAATTATCCCTGTACTGTGACATCACTGTGTTCATTAATTATCCCTGTACTGTGACATCACTGTGCTCATTATCCCTGTACTGTGACATCACTGTGTACTTTACCCCTGTACTGTAACATCACTATTTATCATCCCTCTGCTTTGATTTTCTTTTTATTCCTGCACTGTGACATTTTTGCCTTCTTCCTCTCTCTTTTATGATGTCGCTGTTTAGTAAGCCTGTGTTATGACATCACGGTGGTTATTCTCCTTTCTCAAACCCGACGTTTCGCTGTGTACACACTAACATTGAGCCCCCACCCGTGACTATATGTAGCTGGTATCTGATGCTCCACAGAGGCAGATATCTGTTTGCCTTATATTATAATTACATTTGCTTAATATCCGTTTATATTATAAAGTCTTTTTGCTTATAAAATGATGACATTTATCTTTCTGAAAATCACGTTACTGCAAATGGAAACGAAAACTAAAGCTGCTCATCCTCTAAGTGGGCAGAGGAGCTGGAGCGGCTCCTACCCTATGAATCATGTACCGGGATCACAACCAGTAATGAGATTTCAGTGGCAGGTTCTGTTCTAAATGAAGTCTTTATTGCTACATACATAGTGATAGAAATGAATGAGATTTGGCAGAAACATCTCTCAAGATAATTTCTTTACTTTCTGCCGGTAAAACAAGCTTAGCGGCCCAAGAGATTTTCGAAAAATTATGTTTTCTAGCTTAAAGTGGTTGTCCTGTAAAACAATAATATGTTTCATTGTGTGCGGGATGTTACTGAAAATAATGGCTCTTCCTCGGGGTCAGACTGAGGTGTCTGGGGCCCACAGGGAAAAATGACTCGAGGGGCCCACCCTACAGCTATACGCAAATCTCTCTCTCATCAAGGGCCCACCAGACATTGCACCGGTACTCCGCCAGGCCAGTCTAACCCTGCACTTACTAACGCATTATAATTTTCGAATTTTCACTGATGTCCCGGCTCGAGGACCCCTCTTGCCATCTGAGCAACTGCACTTTTATGAAAGGTTCTACACCAGACAATGCTTCTTTCCACTTCCCTCCCTGGACTAATGATATGAATGAAGAGGGTTGGCTACTTTAAAGGGAACCTGTCATCATATACAGCCCATTCCACCCAACCCAAATACATGTTTGTGTAACTTATTAAACTACAAAGTTATGCATACCTACAGTATCAAAAAGGACAGATTAATCTGTGATGCGCAGACTGGAGGTCTAGACACTCCAGTGTGTTTGCTGATACACAGGTGCTTCTCACAAAATTAGAATATAATTAAAAAGTGAAACTCCTATATTAGGAAGAGTCATTACACACAGAGTGATCTATTTCACGTGGTTATTTCTGGTAATGTTGATGATTATGGCTTACAGCCAAGGAAAACCCAAACGTCATTATCTCAGTAAATTAGAATACTTTATAACACCAGCTTGAAAAATGATTTTACAATCCGAAATGTTGGCTACTGAAATGTATATTCAGTAAATGCACTCAATACTTGGTCGGGGCTCTTTTTGCATCAATTATGCATATGAAGACTTCCGGGTCATAGACGCAGGGAAAAATACCGGCGCATGCGCAGTAGCGATTATATGCTTTGCCCACAGTTGGGCAAAGCATACTGGGCAAGCGCAAACAGCCTTATCAATGTGCAGGCGTGAATAAACCGGCATCTGTGATATTCACAGATGAAATTACGTCCAGCAAGCCAAGGGGGGGGAATAATCCACGCCCATCAGACCGGACCGCGGCGATTTCCATAAATCGGAAGAGTGATAAAAAAGGTATATATGCCTCAAAGGTGCGGGGACAGGGGGGATCAAAAGTACGACTAGAATACTTAGGTAACACACAATTCAATGATATCTTTACATGATATCTCAAAAAATGGGTGACAGATTCCCTTAATGAACATAGTTATAAAAAAAACAACAAACAAACAAAAAAAACAGTGAGCAGTTCCAGTTGCTGCTGGGAACAGCGGACTGGCGGTGGTACCGGGCCGCACCTCCACTGATCAGACATTGATGCCTTATCCTAAGGATAGGTCAATGATAAAGAAGTGGACACCTCTTCAAGGCCAAAGCGACGCCATAGCAATGCTGAATTTTACTATTCGTATGATTTTTTTTTTTTTTTGGTATATGGAATGAACCAGGAAAACTCAGTGGAAAAATTGAAAAACACAATGGAGATGATTAATGAAAACTGGGATGCACACCAGATAAGCTGTTTCACCCATAGAAATCTATAAAGAATTTTGTTGTACTTTTTATGAACCAGTTTCCATAGAGAACCTCAGCGCTACTGCAGAATTTGCAGCCAATTTGTGGTTTTATTATGGGTAGCATCATTATAATGATGTAGGATATACACATTTCTGTGAGCTTTTCATCGTCTGCATTGTGGATTCAGTACTGTAATAAGGAGATAACTCTATATTACACTGCAGCTGGGGTCGGAGGGATTTGGGCTTTTACTGCCCTATTGTCATGAAAATTGTGGTTAGAGAATAATCTTAATTTTATGCATTCCCAGACTATGACATACATATGGACTTCAAAGAACTCTTCCTTTGATCCCCTCATTTTCTCCATACAGTCTACAATGCACTAATTGGAGGGTCATTAATTGAGCTGCTGATGGTTCACTTTCACAGCTGATCACCCAGCTTCAACTCCAGATCTGATGACATGTCACCGGGTGGCTGGAGATACACATGAAGCAATTCAGGAGAATACTCCTCCTAGGCCACGAGCTTTAAATATTTCCACCAGAGGGAATGTCGCTCCTGTCGTCTGAGGGTTATATTTCATATATTACATTGAGTTCATTTCCTGACTAGTGTTGAGCATTCCGATACCGCAAGTATCGGGTATCGGCCGATATTCGCTGTATCGGAATTCCTATACTTAGTTCCGATACTTTTTTCATATCGAATACCGGAATCGGAAGTTCCCATAATGCTAGGAGCCCGCTCGATTTGATTCAGCCAATGGGGATCCTCAGAAGTGTGGGCACATCCTGTTAGGCATGTAGGCATGTTAACTACTGGCATGGCTGTGATTGGCTGCTGAAATGATGTCATGATGCACTATAAAAAGCGCTGCAGCCGCCATTTCTGGTCACTCTGCTGTGAATTCAGTTAGGGACAGGCTGCTGTTGAAGACTGTGAGGGACAGTTAGAAATAGCGATTCCACAAAACATATAGTGCTTAACCCAGGCTACATAAACCACCACTGTAGCTTGCTTTTCCCTAGCAGCGCTGTTTTCACAGCTGTCTGCAAGGGCTGTGTGAGTGCAGACCCACGCTGTGTAGTGTGTCCTGCAGGCACGTCTGCTTGTAGGTCGCCCAGCGTGTGTCTCTGCCTCATACACATTTTTCTTTTATTGCTGCTTTTTTTTTCTCCTGTATAGTGTGCTTCCATACGTATCCATATACGTTGGTTGCAAACACTAAAGGAGTGGACAGCGGAGCCTTTCAGCAGCCTTTCAGTGCTATAGCCCATTTCTCTGCACTGTTTTTGGCTGTCTGATAGGTCTTTCTGTGTGTGAGTGCAGCTCACGTTGCAGTGTGTACTACAGCCACCGCTAGCTGTAGTCCGCTCAGCATGCGTCACTGCCTCATACATAGTCCTTTTTTTGCAGCTAATTTAGCCAGATTTTTGCTCCTATATTAGTGTGCTTCCAACCGCATCCATTGTCATTGGTTGGTTGCAAACACTATATAGGATTAGATAGAGGAGCCTTTTTGCTGGCTTGTGCCCTTCAGGGCCAGCCAGGCTAGTATCACCCTATTTTTTGGAGCCTCATCAATTGCATTGTAGGTTAGCTTCCTGCATTGTAATCGCTCCAAAAAGTTTGTGATACTATAGCTTTCAAACTTTGGTCACATCCTTTCCTCCCCCCCCCCAAAAAAAAAAAGAAATAAAGTTCACCAAACACTCCACTTTACAGTTGTCTAGGCCACATTAGATCATATTAAAGTGTAGTACACACACTCTTAGCCAAATTAGTGTTTCTTATACTGGTTAGCAGGTGTTCAGGAATAAGAACACTAAGCCACCCCTTTTTTACTTTTCTGCCTATCTTTATCAGTCTACCAAGATGAAGAAGGCAGGGAGTAAGGCACGTGGGCGTGGCCGTGGAGTTTCAGCAGGGAGAGGACGGGGGGGATTCAGCAGGGAGAGGATGTGGGGATTCGGTGTCTGCTGTGGCCACCAGTGACCCGGCATCCCCCACTTTTACCAGGCAACAGTCCTTCATGCGCAGCTTTGTAGTACCTCGCCGTACCCCACTGCTGCGTGACGAACAAATTGAAGCCGTTGTCGGATGGATGGCAGCTAACGCATCCACTTCAATGACTTCCGCATCCTCCCAAGGCCAGAGCACTGAAGAGCAACCATCTGTCTCTTCACCACCTGCCAAATTGCCCAGGCAGTCTGAGAGCCCTGGACAGGAGCCATCTCAATCTTTACTTCTGTTCTCAGAATCTGTTGGCTTGGAAAGAGGTGGCCAGCCAAGCAGCATTCTAGAGCGTGAAGAAGAGGGAGTATGCAGTGATGCGCAACTGCTTTGTCCCTCTGAATCTGAAGAGGCGGGTGGGCCAGTGCCTATTGTCAGCACACCTCAGTGCTCATCTGATGATGATGAGACTCAGTTGCCAATTTCTGGTGCGTACGGTGCTGGCGAGACAACCCAGGACCAGCCGGTGCTTGAAGAGGGGAGTGGAGATGATGAGGTCCTTGACCCATCATGGCGTCAGCCACAGGAAGTTGGTGGGAGCAGCTCTGAGGAAGAGATTCCCCGAACGGCCAAAAGAGGAAGGAGAGGGCGGGGGCAGACTTGGTTGCCTGTAGCCTCCACTTTGGCACCCGTGAGGAGCAATCCTCTTCCAAAACACAAAACGGGCGCTCCCAGGACTTGCAGTGCGTGGTCTTTTTTTGACACAGTTGCAGATGACATTTGCTTTGTCAAATGCAAGCTGTGTCATCAGAAAGTGAAACGAGGGAAAAATGTGACCAACCTCAATACCACAAATATGTGGAAACATGTGCGTACCAAGCACGAGGTGGAGTTACACAGACACACTGAAGATGTAGGCCAACCTTCAGCAGCACCTACCACCTCTTCAGCTCGTGTTGGGGCCTCTTCCTCCAGCTCACACACAGCTGGTTCGGCTTCTTCACTGGAACGCCATGGAAGAACCACTGCCACTGTTGTCCAGAGACCCAGTGAAATTCCACCCACTGAACCACGTTCGCAGTCATCAGCACACTCCCAGGCCACTCACCAGCAATCGGTAGCACAGGCATGGGAGAAAAAGCGGCCATACTCGGCAAACCATCCCCGAGCACTGGCTCTGAATGTCGGCATTGCCAAACTACTGGCCCTTGAGATGCTGTCATTCAGGCTGGTGGAGACTGACACCTTCCGGAAGTTTATGTCATTGGCAGTTCCACAATACAATGTGCCCAGCCGCTTTTATTTCAGCAGGCAAGCTGTCCCTGCCCTGCAAAAGCATGTGGAGGGAAAAATTAAAAATGCACTACTAAATGCCGTCAGTAGCAAGGTCCACCTGACCACTGATGCGTGGACCAGTAGCCATGGACAGGGACGATACCTTTCCCTCACTGCCCATTGGGTCAATGTTGTGGAGTCGGGTACAGATCTGGAGAGTGGCTCTGTACGTATTCTGCCAACTCCAAGGATTGCAGGAATGCAGTCTGTACATATTGAGTCCTCCTCCTACTCTAGTTCCTCGGAATCAGCACTGCGTGAGCCTGTTAGGCCAGATATGAGCACAGGTGTGGCCAAACGTCAACAGGCCGTCCTTAAATTAATTTCTTTGGGGAATCGGAGCCACACAGCACAGGAGCTCTGGAATGCCATCAAGCAGGAGAGCGATGTGTGGTTTGTGCCAGCGAATCTCCAGCCAGGTTTGGTAGTGAGTGACAATGGCTGCAATCTAGTGGCAGCTCTGGGCCTAGGCAACCTCACTCACATACCATGTCTGGCACACGTGCTCAATTTGGTCGTGCAGAGCTTTCTGAGGGGCCCTCCGGATCTTGATGCACTGCTGCACAAGGTTCGCCTAGAGTGTGCTCACTTGCGGCGTTCCAGCATGGCAAGATCGCGCATTGCATCTCTGCAATGCCGATTCCACCTGCCAAAACATCGCATCATATGTGACCTCCCCACCAGGTGGAATTCAACGTTACATATGTTGGAGCGGTTGTGTGAGCAGCAGGCAGCAGTAATGGAGTACCAGCTGCATCAGGCGCAAACAAATCGCACTGTGCGCCGGACCCACTTCACCACCACTGAGTGGGCCACTATGAGGGACATCTGCCAAGTTTTGCGTGCCTTCGATGACTCCACGCGGATGGCCAGTGCAGATGATGCACTAATCAGCATGACTGTCCCCCTCATCTGTCTACTTCAAAAAACCTTACAAGCACTAAGTGAGGAGGTTTTTGAAGAGGTCGAGGATGAGCAGTCAGAAATGCCATCTGCTTCTGGCAAGTCTGCGCAACGTGCTTCCACACAAAGGCCCAGGCAGGGGACACTTAGTGAGGAGGATGACGAGGAGTCAATGGAGGAGGAGGAACACATCTCTCCAGAGGAGGGAGGTACACAAGGCTCTAGTAGTCAGTGTGTACAGCGAGGGTGGGGTGATGCTGAGCAGGCAGAGATGCTGCCTCAAGCTGGGGACAGCGTTTCCGGTCCAGTTGGCAGTCTGCAGCACATGGTTGATTTCATGCTGCAGTGCTTGTTAAATGACCGCCGCATCGCCAACATTCTCCACACGGCTGATTATTGGGTGTACACCCTCCTAGATCCTCGCTACCGGGACAACTTACAAA
This sequence comes from Dendrobates tinctorius, assembly GCF_039654945.1. NCBI lineage: Eukaryota > Metazoa > Chordata > Amphibia > Anura > Dendrobatidae > Dendrobates > Dendrobates tinctorius. The sequence continues at coordinate 65,178,920 of NW_027361738.1, read as the reverse complement.
GCCTCATACCACAGTTGAACCGGGAGCGAAAAATGCGGGAGTACCAAGAAACACTTGTGCAGGCCATCATGTTCTCCATTCCCCCCACAAGTGTTGCTGGTAGTGCTTTTCAAAGCAGCCATGTGGGTAGAGGCAGTGGAGGAAGCTCTGCACAAAGAGGTAGCAGAGGCAGTGCCGCAGGACAAGGCAAGGCCAGTATGGCCCAAATGTGGAAAAGTTTTGTGGGACCGCCACAAACGGCTACACCATCACAGACGGCTCCAGTCAGCAGGAGGCAACGTTTCCGTCAGATGGTGACAGACTACTTGTCGTGCCCTGTTAGTGTTCTCCCAGATGGCTCTTCCCCGTTCAAGTATTGGGTCTCTAAGCTGGATACATGGCCAGAGCTTAGCCAGTATGCATTGGAGGTGCTGGCTTGCCCTGCTGCCAGTGTATTATCGGAACGTGTCTTTAGTGCTGCAGGTGGTGTGGTAACAGACCGTCGCACGCGACTATCCGCCGATAATGTTGACCGGCTTACTTTTGTGAAAATGAACAAGGCCTGGATCTCACCTGAATTTGCCAGTCCTCTTCCAGAATAAATAATTGGCTGGCAACAGGATCCAGGTCTCCTGTTGTGTTCATGTTTCTATGACCTGAACTTTATTTTCTAGGCTACAGCAACGCCCGTTGTTGCTCAGAAGTGCTGTCCACACAGACAAAACACTCACTCATGTGTAAGTGGGGTTCGGTAATGTCAGCTGATCCCCTGCTGTGTGTACGGCAAACTCTCCTGCTGCCTACAACTTCTGACTACCTCTGACTTAATATGTTCTCTGATTTGCCCTCTGTCTCCACTCTGTTTTGAGTATTTCCTCCGGCCTACAACACCGCCTGTTTCTGCTCTCAAGTGCCATCTGCACAATCCACACTTGTTCCTGTGGTACCTGGGTCCTGTAACATCTGCTCATCTCCAGAGTTGAGCACGGCAATGTCTCCTGCTTTGTCTACATTCCCACTACTTGTAGTGGAAATGTGGACAGAGCAGGAGACATTGCCTGACTCACCTCTAGGGAGAAGCTGGTGTTACAGAACCCCAGTAACACAGGAACAAGTGTGGGTTGTGCAGACGGCATTTCAGAGCAGCAACTGGCGTGGTTGGAAGCCAGAGGAAATACTCGAAACAGAGTGAAGACAGAGGCCTAATTGGAGTACGTTGACAGTTAGTAGTAGTCTAGAAACAATCGCAAACTGCCACCAAGTAGGCCTCGGCCTACTACCTGATTTTCCCTGGGCTCCGACACCGCCAGTTGGTGCTCAGAAGTGCTGTCCGCACAGACAAAACACTCGCTCATGTGTAAGTGGGGTTCGGTAACGTCAGCTGATCCCCTGCTGTGTGTATGGCAAAGTGTCCTGCTCCCTCCTCAGTCAAACAACCTCAGATTTACACCTGGCTCCAAGTAGGCCTCGGCCTACTACCTGATTTTCCCTGGGCTTCGACACCGCCAGTTGGTGCTCAGAAGTGCTGTCCGCACAGACAAAACACTCGCTCATGTGTAAGTGGGGTTCGGTAACGTCAGCTGATCCCCTGCTGTGTGTATGGCAAAGTGTCCTGCTCCCTCCACAGTCAAACAACCTCAGATTTACACCTGGCTCCTAGTAGGCCTCGGCCTGCACCCTGATTGTCCCTGGGCTCCAACAACGCCAGTTGGTGCTCGGAAGTGCTGTCCACACAGAAAAACACACTCGTTCATGTGAAAGTGGGGTTCAGTAACGTCAGCTGATCCCCTGCTGTGTGGAGGGCAAACTGCTGCTGCCTCCAAATTGTAACTACTTCAGATTTAAACATTCTCTGATTTGGCCTCTGTCTCCACTCTGTCTCTAGTATTTCCCCTGACCTCCAACACCGCCAGTTCCTGCTCACAGTTGCCGTCCACGCATTCCACACGTGTTCCTGTGTTACTGGGGTTCTGTAACGTCAGCAGATCCCCCAATATGTGTCCGCCACTGTCTCCTGCGCTGTCCACCTTCCCACTGCAAGCGGTGGGAACGTGGACAGAGCAGGAGACAGTGGCAGACACACATCAGGGGATCTGCTGACATTACAGAACCCCAGTAACCCAGGAACACGTGTGGATTGGGCAGACGGCTGCTGTACGCATAAACTGGCGGTGTTGGTGGTCACGTGAAATCCTGGAAACAGAGTGGAGACAGATGCCTAATTGGAGCACGTTGACAGTCTGTTGTAGCCTACAAACAATCAAAAACTGCCACCAAGTAGGCCTCGGCCTGCACCCTGGTTCTCCCTGGGCTCCAACAACGCCAGTTGGTGCTCGGAAGTGCTGTCCACACAGAAAAAAACACTTGTTCATGTGAAAAGGGGGTCAGTAACGTCAGCTGATCCCCTGCTGTGTGGAGGGCAAACTGCTGCTGCCTCCAAATTCAAACAACGTCTGATCTTAAACTGCCTCCAAGTAGGCCTCAGCCTACAAAATGACTATCCCTGGGCTCCAACATCGTCAGTTGTTGCTCGGAAGTGCTGTCCACACAGAAAAAAACACTTGTTCATGTGAAAGTGGGGGTCGGTAACGTCGGCTGATCCCCTGCTGTGTGTATGGCAAAGTGTCCTGCTCCCTCCAAAGTCAAAATACCTCAGCTTTACACCTGGCTCCTAGTAGGCCTCGGCCTGCACCATGATTATCCCTGGGCTCCAACAACGCTAGTTGGTGCTCGGAAGTGCTGTCCACACAGAAAAACACACTCGTTCATGTGAAAGTGGGGTTCGGTAACGTCAGCTGATCCCCTGCTGTGTGGAGGGCAAACTGCTGCTGCCTCCAAATTCAAAATACCACAGCTTTAAACCTGGCTCCTAGTAGGCCTCGGCCTGCACCCTGATTGTCCCTGGGCTCCAACAACGCTAGTTGTTGCTCGGAAGTGCTGTCCACACAGAAAAACACACTCGTTCATGTGAAAGTGGGGTTCGGTAACGTCAGCTGATCCCCTGCTGTGTGGAGGGCAAACTGCTGCTGCCTCCAAATTCAAAATACCACAGCTTTACACCTGGCTCTTAGTAGGCCTCGGCCTGCACCCTGATTGTCCCTGGGCTCCAACAACGCTAGTTGTTGCTCGGAAGTGCTGTCCACACAGAAAAACACACTTGTTCATGTGAAAGTGGGGTTCGGTAACGTCAGCTGATCCCCTGCTGTGTGGAGGGCAAACTGCTGCTGCCTCCAAATTCAAAATACCACAGCTTTACACCTGGCTCCTAGTAGGCCTTGGCCTACACCATAATTCTCCCTGGGCTCCAACAACGCTAGTTGGTGCTCGGAAGTGCTGTCCAAACAGAAAAACACACTTGTTCATGTGAAAGTGGGGGTCGGTAACGTCGGCTGATCCCCTGCTGTCTGTATGGCAAAGTGTCCTGCTCCCTCCAAAGTCAAAATACCTCAGCTTTACACCTGGCTGCTAGTAGGCCTCGGCCTGCACCCTGATTGTCCCTGGGCTCCAACAACGCTAGTTGTTGCTCGGAAGTGCTGTCCACACAGAAAAACACACTCGTTCATGTGAAAGTGGGGTTCGGTAACGTCAGCTGATCCCCTGCTGTGTGGAGGGCAAACTGCTGCTGCCTCCAAATTCAAAATACCACAGCTTTACACCTGGCTCCTAGTAGGCCTCGGCCTACACCATAATTCTCCCTGGGCTCCAACAATGCTAGTTGGTGCTCGGAAGTGCTGTCCACACAGAAAAACACACTTGTTCATGTGAAAGTGGGGTCGGTAACGTCGGCTGATCCCCTGCTGTGTGTATGGCAAAGTGTCCTGCTCCCTCCAAAGTCAAAATACCTCAGCTTTACACCTGGCTCCTAGTAGGCCTCGGCCTGCACCCTGATTGTCCCTGGGCTCCAACAACGCTGGAAAAAGAAACGCTAGTTGTTGCTCGGAAGTGCTGTCCACACAGAAAAACACACTCGTTCATGTGAAAGTGGGGTTCGGTAACGTCAGCTGATCCCCTGCTGTGTGGAGGGCAAACTGCTGCTGCCTCCAAATTGTAACTACTTCAGATTTAAACATTCTCTGATTTGGCCTCTGTCTCCACTCTGTCTCTAGTATTTCCCCTGACCTCCAACACCGCCAGTTCCTGCTCACAGTTGCCGTCCACGCATTCCACACTTGGTCCTGTGTTCCTGGTGTTCTGTAACGTGAGCTGATCCCCCAATGTGTGTCCGGCACTGTCTCCTGCGCTGTCTACCTTCCCACTGCAAGTGGTGGGAATGTGGACAGAGCAGGAGACATTGGCAGACAAACATCAGGGGATCTGCTGACATTACGGAACACCAGTAACACTGCAACACGTGTGGATTGGGCAGACGGCTACTGTACGCATAAACTGGCGGTGTTGGTGGTCACGTGAAATCCTGGAAACAGAGTGGAGACAGATGCCTTATTGGAGCACGTTGACAGTCTGTTGTAGCCTACAAACAATCTAAAACTACCACCAAGTAGGCCTCGGCCTACACCACGATTGTCCCTGGGCTCCAACAACGCCAGTTGGTGCTCGGCAGTGTCTTTGGCATGGGTACTCCCTGTTGCCCAGCCTGTTTTCAGCACGCCTGCTGTTTCCGGGTAGTGTCAAGGTCACTATGCCACCCATCCGTTGTCCTGTCGCCTTGCGGCCGGGTTAGTCGACTCTACGGTGCCTGCAGTTTAGGTGACTCCTATGTGGGCTGCGGGAACTGGCACTGAAGGCTGGATCCGTAGTGCCAATGGGACATGGACCCCCTGTAGGACTGTGGGTTTCGGTAACTGTGGCCGGCTTGCGGCCTGGCTACTTTGCTTTGAATGGGTACCTTCTGCTACCCACCCAGGTTCCAGCACTGTCTGCTGGTTCTCGCAAGAGCCTTTGGCCTAGGTGCCTCCATCTCGGTATCCGAAGTCCAGCACCGTCAGCTGGTCCTTGGTAGTGCTTTTTAGCACAGGTACCTTCTGCCTAGTAACCGTGGTCCAGCACCGTCAGCTGTTCCTCGGTAGTGCCATTGGCTCTTGTAGCTTTTGCTACCCATCTGGGTTCCAGCACCGTCAGCTGGTTCTCGGCAGTGTCTTTGGCACGGGTACTCCCTGTTGCCCAGCCTGTTTTCAGCACGCCTGCTGTTTCCGGGTAGTGTCAAGGTCACTATGCCACCCATCCGTTGTCCTGTCGTCTTGCGGCCGGGTTAGCCGACTCTACGGTGCCTGCAGTTTAGGTGACTTCTATGTGGGCTGCGGGAACTGGCACTGAAGGCTGGATCCGTAGTGCCAATGGGACATGGACCCCCTGTAGGACTGTGGGTTTCGGTAACTGTGGCCGGCTTGCGGCCTGGCTACTTTGCTTTGAATGGGTACCTTCTGCTACCCACCCGGGTTCCAGCACTGTCTGCTGGTTCTCGCCAGAGCCTTTGGCCTAGGTGCCTCCATCTCGGTATCCGAAGTCCAGCACCGTCATCTGGTCCTTGGTAGTGCTTTTTAGCACAGGTACCTTCTGCCTAGTAACCGTGGTCCAGCACCGTCAGTTGGTCCTCGGTAGTGCCATTGGCTCTTGTTCCTTCTGCTACCCATCCGGGTGCCAGCACTGTCTGCTGGTTCTCGCCACAGCCTTTGGCCTAGGTGCCTCCATCTCGGTATCCGAGGTCCAGCACCGTCAGCTGGTCCTTGGTAGTGCTTTTTAGCACAGGTACCTTCTGCTTAGTAACCGTGGTCCAGCACAGTCAGTTGGTCCTCGGTAGTGCCATTGGCTCTTGTTCCTTCTGCTACCCATCCGGGTGCCAGCACTGTCTGCTGGTTCTCGCCACAGCCTTTGGCCTAGGTGCCTCGATCTCGGTATCCGAGGTCCAGCACCGTCAGCTGGTCCTTGGTAGTGCTTTTTAGCACAGGTACCTTCTGCTTAGTAACCGTGGTCCAGCACCGTCAGTTGGTCCTCCGTAGTGCCATTGGCTCTTGTTCCTTCTGCTACACATCCGGGTGCCAGCACTGTCTGCTGGTTCTCGCCACAGCCTTTGGCCTAGGTGCCTCCATCTCGGTATCCGAGGTCCAGCACCGTCAGCTGGTCCTTGGTAGTGCTTTTTAGCACAGGTACCTTCTGCTTAGTAACCGTGGTCCAGCACCGTCAGTTGGTCCTCGGTAGTGCCATTGGCTTTTGTTCCTTCTGCTACCCATCCGGGTGCCAGCACTGTCTGCTGGTTCTCGCCAGTTTCTCAGCCTTCTTGTACCTTCTGCTACATTTCCAAGATCAAGCTTTTTGAAATTGTCTTTGGTAATCCTTATTGATCTCCATGACGACAACCCTTATGATGACGACCCTGAAGACCACACCAAAGAAGACCAGAAATATGACCCTAAATAATAAGACCAAGAGGACAAAGAACATGAAGACAACCACCAAGATGCAGAACAAAAGACAGAAGAACAAGAAGCAGAAGAAGCAAAAGCAGAAGAACAGAAAGCAGAAGAACATTAAGCATAAGACAAAAAATCAGCATAGAAGAAATCAAAATTATAAGCAGAAGAAGACTAAGCAGTAAATGGGGGTGAGTCCGTTCCTCCTCGTGGTGCCCCTGGAAAATGCCTGCTGCTGCAGGCCAAACTGAACGCGGACAAATCCTGTTGTAAATCTTTAGTGACAGGCAGAACGTAAGGTGTAATCTTATAACTTTTATAGATAAGTACTACAGGAATGCCTGTCACCATAAGAAAATTAAGACAAAGAAGAATAGGAAGAAGATGAAGAAATAGCATATTAAAATTGATAATAGCTGAATAAGAAGAATATGAAGAATGGAAAAAAAAATTAATGGGAAGAAGATGAAGAAGAAGATGAATAAGGTGAAGAAAAAGTTGATGAAAAAAATGCTACTGCTGCGGATCATGAAGGAGAAAGTGTGGGAGAAGTACAAAAGAACGTGAAGAGCATGGAAGTTGTGAAACATACATATCTGACAAAATATAAAAAAGGTTAACATAGTCAATATCTTTTTAACTCCGAACGTACTGAAAAAAAAAATTGGAATTAATGCTATGCCATGTGATTTGAATAAACCACTATGCTTTTAATGTCTCCTCCACCTCCCACAATACATTCTACATGATTCTTATTTGTTTTCAATTATGTAGAATTAGCCAACAAGGAAATAAAGGGCTTTTTTTAATTCCGATACCGGAAGTCCCATTGACTTGAATGGGACTTCCGGTATCGGAATCGGCGATACCCGATATTTTTTTCGTATCGGGCGATACCATCCGATACGATATTTTTGGGTATCGAACGGTATCGCTCAACACTATTCCTGACACATTTATTGACCAAGACATTCCAACATTGGAAGTTGTCAAAAAGTTAAAGGTGAACAGATCAATCCACAGAGGATCGAGTTCAAGTCGAAATTCCTGAAATTCCGACTTTTGAGTAAATTCAAACACTATTCGATCATCTACCCCTTCGCCGCCCCTCCCAAAAAAACCTCCTTCTCTTTCTGTGTATTTCAGTGCAAATCTAAGTTTTGGGAAAAATTGGATGAAATTTTTCAAACGACCACTCAAAATTATTTCAGAGTATTTGAAAAACATTTTTGCTCTCTTCCAAAAATGATGCGGCCTCTGTCTTGTCTGCAGGTTGACTTCAGTTTTCCAGCTCTGGACCATATGGAGCTGAGCAGCAATATTATTCATAGTCAGTAACATAGAGTGGAACTGTTTTTTGGTAAAGGCATCCATGGATTTCTAGTCTTTGACAAGTTTTTCCTTGTAATAACACACAACTTCCAAGGGAGCAGCAATTTGGAAGCAGAACAAACTACTGCCTAGGGTGCCGCTGGAGGGTTGTGCGGCAGAGAGGACAATTTAATTTATTTTTTTATTATTATTTGTATTAGTTAGGGATTCCCTGTATAAACAAAAATGCTAGGAATTATTGGAGAAAAGGTCAGAGGACAATCAAAATATTTTTTTTTCAAAAGGGATGGCTTTAAAATACAAACACCACCCATAGCTCTAACCTTCTGGAGCCGTGATCTCCTGACCACAGTCTTGCAACCAATCAATTCGTGTTGAGGTAGGCAGCTCAAGGCTGCTGATGCTTTTGATTGGCTGCCGAAGTCACATGTTGACATAACCACTGCAGACCCATCAAGAAAACCCTAGCAGAGCAGTGGAGAGACAGGGTCATCAAAGTAATAATAATAATCTTTATTTTTATATAGCGCTAACATATTCCGCAGCGCTTTACAGTTTTGCACACATTTTCATCACTGTCCCCGATGGGGCTCACAATCTAAATTCCCTATCAGTATGTCTTTGGAGTGTGGGAGGAAACCGGAGTGCCCGGAGGAAACCCACGCAAACACGGGGAGAACATACAAACTCCTTGCAGATGTTGTCCTAGGTGGGATTCGAACCCAGGACTCCAGCGCTGCAAGGCTGCAGCGCTAACCACTGAGCCACCGTGCTGCCCGTAATGTGCTTAGTTTGTTCTTTTAACTCCCCATCAATTCCCAATTTTTTTTTTAAATGGGGAACTCTATTAGAAGGAATCTGTCACCCCGGGATGTATATGACCTATTAATATGGGCATACAGGTGATAGAAATCTTACACTAGTCCTACCTGTCTGCCTCATATTAATGGTCTTGTTGTTGAGAAATGTTATATTTTGTCCTTATGCTAATGATTTCTTCCAGGATCCGGAGCGTATGGTGCCTGGAAGAAATCCCTGCCTCCTGACCTCATTGTAATACTGCCCCCTTCCCCTCCCATGTACGTAAGTTACGGACCCAGAATCCCGCGCCTGCGCCCTGCACTTCCTCAGAAATACATACCTCATCTTCCCTTCTGTGGGCGCTGCATTCAGGGATCTTCTGCGCAGGCGCCGTCGAGTCACTGTGACCTCTGGTATGTGCGCCGATTATATGCTCTCCCCACTTCCTCCCCGCACAGTCATTGCTAGGAACAGTGTGTACATGGCGATGACTATGCAGGGAGGATGTGGGGAGAGCACCTTATCGGCGCGCACACCAGTGGTCACTGGAGCGGAAGTCACCGGCGCCTGCGCAGAAGATCCCTGAATTCAGCGCCCACAGAAGGGAGGATGAGGTATGTATTAAGGGAATGGGTGAACTGCAGTACCAGGACAGGTTATCAAACTTGGGGATATTATGGTTGGAAAAACAGAGGCTTACGGGCCATCTTATTACAGGGTACAAATATATGAAGGAACACTAATACATATTTTCACATTTAGGAGGGTTTATCCATCTCAAAGTTTTTTTTACTGTTCAAGCAGTGAGACTATGGATTCTTCACTGTAAGAGACTATGGATTCTTTACTGTAAGAGATTATGGAACTGTCTGCCACATGATTTTGTAATGGCCGATTGAATAAACAAGTACAAAAAGTGTCCGGATGCCTTTATTGATAAATATATTACCGGTCATAGTACAGGATTCTGTCATAGGGCATTGATCCAGGGACCTAGTCTGATTGCCGTACGTGGCGTCTTCTTTAAACCTTAAAACTATGAATTAGCCAATATGCTACCAATGTCCATCCTTAGCCACTGGCATGCAAAGTTACAGGCCGCATTGACGATACAGACTTTTGCCGGATTCACCCTGGACATGAAATGCTTAAAGTAAAAAAAGATCCAACTGGAAGTAGAAATGTACACAAGGTTGTACAGAAGAAATATTGCCATCATTTTAATTAGAATGTCTTTCCAGTTCTTTTTGGGGTTCACTTGGTTTTCTCCTTTTTCAGATGTTGAGTATTGCAGACGACCACTTGTCACACCTTATATTTTTCTTTGCCTTTTTCACTGATGATACATAAATGCTGCAAAACCCAGAATGAGAAATGATTATAGATGGCTACATTAATTAATAAATCACAGCAATGCATTGACTTTAGTTCACTATTGGATTTCTTCATGTTACACTATCTACCTTTATTTCATCTTACACTATCTACCTTTATTTATCAGTACCCGGCTTCAATATTTAAAGAATGATTCCCAACTCAACAAGATCTCAATATCTACAGGATACACAATACGTGGTCTGACGGCAGGGAATCCCACTCCCAACAATCTCGGCAATGGGGATCTGAAATGCCCCTTTAGTTGGAGTGGAGCATAGTCCTGTCGGGCAGTCCCATACACAATGGATGGAGCAGTGATGTAAACTCCAGGTTCTCCTAGTGGGGGTTCTGCCCAATCGTAGTGAGAACTACTGGATGAGATTAGATCAGATTCAGCCTTTATACTGCCCACCAGTCACCAACTAACTGGTTTACCGCCTATATTATTATGAAGGACCCTTCTACTGCACTAGACCACCAGTACCCTTACCAATTATCACTTTCTAAGACCACCAGATATATTGCCCTTTAATTAACCCCTTTCCAGCCCTAGATTAGCAGGGTTATGGTTATTATCACTTTCACTACCTAGGGTATTTCAATTAATGACTTTTACTGTCTATCGCCAGTATACCTTGGTGAGAAATGCTCTGGGCCTGGCTGGTTGGCTGGTGAATGTTTTTTCAATGTCTGAGCTTCTATGATGTGATGAAAGAGCGAGTTGCTGTATAAAAGCCCGGTGTAAGGTCCATAAGACAGAAATAACCTCTGTGAGATTTCAGCTCTGTAGCCTATTTGCAGTTTACTGCCCCTCTCTTATACATTGGCAGATTATGGAATTGAAAAATTTACTTAAAGGAATGAATCATCGAACAATTACCCGTTTTTTTAAATCTAGTTTTTGTGTTAAAAAATGTATTTAAAAAAACAAAAATAGGCAATTATATTTTTTTCATGTCATAATCTTTGTTAAAAAAAATCTCAAATACTAAATTATTAAACTTGTACTTTTCGCACTGGTCACTTGGGTTATTTTAGACTCTTCATGTCTATTCAGGAAGCGTTTTCAGCAGGCTCATTATCATCAGAGGCAGGATTACAATGACAGGTAACACCTCTATACACAGCTGATCAGGATCCAAGATAGATCCTGAGACTGTTCATTGCTGCTAATATACATGAAATAACAGGAACAAAATATTTAATAAATACATGTAATCACATGAAACGGATTTAAAGGGAATCTGTCACCTATTTTTCCGATATGAGATGCGGCCACCGCCATCAGGGGCTTATCTACAGCATTCTGTAATGCTGTAGATAAGCCCCCGATGTAACCTGAAAGATAAGAAAAACGAGTTAGATTATACTCAACCGGTCCGGTCCAATGGGTGTTGCCGGTCCGGTCCGGGACCTCACATCTACTAGCGATGACGTCCTCTTCTTATTTCTGCCACCGGCTCCTGCGCAGGCGTACTATATCTGCCCTATTGAGGGCAGAGCAGAGTACTGCAGTGCGCAGGCGTCGGGAAAAGTCAGAGAGGTCCGGCGCCTGCGCACTGCAGTACTCTGCTCTGCCCTCAATAGGGCAGATATAGTACGCCTGCGCAGGAGCCGCGGCAGAAGGAAGGAAGAGGACGGCATCGCTAGAAGATGGGAGGCGCCGGACCGTGACACCCATCGGACTGGACCGCCCCCCCGGGTGAGTATAATATAACTCGTTTTTCTTCTCTTTCAGGTTACATCGGGGGCTTATCTACAGCATTACAGAATGCTGTAGATAAGCCCCTGATGGCGGTGTCCGCATCTCATAAGGCAAAAACATTAGGTCATTTTCTGATCACATGTTCTTTTCAAAGGTGTATGGTCATCTCAAACTTTAAGGCTAAGTTCACACTAGGCGTATTTGTTGCTTTTTTCTGCAGTAAAACCTGCACTCTTGGCAGAAAAGAAGCAGCTTCAAAAATGCTTGTTTTGGTGCGTTTTTCAGGATCCCAAAGTTCAGCTTTGCTTCTACCACAGATGCATGGACACAGGTCACCAATACAAGACCTATGCTCAAGAAAAAATACACATACAAATGTAACAGGGGGGAGGTGAATTGGTCTGGAATATTTTATCTAAGACACTGGAAGTGCATTGAGTTTGTAGGACACTGTTTAACTTTTACACTTTGGTCAGCCATTGAGTTCATCAGGCATTGTGCAATCTCACACCTTGGTCAGCCACATCATAGCTCAATCTCACACTTTTGTTGGCCAATGTTTACTTTGTATGCATCACTAATTTAATTCAACTGTACTATTCCAAACTGCCATCTCAGGTGACCAAGACAAGATGGTAAACCTGGAAAAATCACAAAAATAAATGGGTTTCATATACTGCTGTACTTGCTTTTTTTCATCACCCATTACTTTCAATGGGTGAAAAATGCTGAAAAAAAAACACTGAAAAAAGTGACATACTCTATGTCCAAAAAACCATGCAAAGCACAAAATACCGATGGCAAAAAAAGTGTGTGTGTGTGAGATTTCTGAGATCACTAGAGGTAAAAAAAAAAAAAAAAATAGCATAGCAAAAGCTATTTTTTGAGACTCTGATAAAAGTGAAAGGAGTTAGCTTTGCATGCTTGGGTTCTTCTCTAGTATTTGTGGCTTGGGACCTCCATTCTCAAAATTAGTGAGATGGAACCTGAATTCTTCAGATATTTTACAACAAAAGAAAATAGGAAGAACACCTACAGAGTATATTTACCAGTTAAAAAAATACTTTATTGACTTGATACATACATAGACCAAAAATAAGAAATAAGAAAACGGAGGCAGCTAAGCACACATGCAGGGGAACATAGGCATATGCAGGAGGTGAAAGGACATACAAAGTGTAGCATTAGTATAACATACTGTGATTAATTGGTTAAAACTTTCCAACACATATCTGAAGGGGAGCTAGAGTAACGGTATTTAAAAACTTACATGTAACTGTCGCCTGCAGCATTCCCACCGCCCCAATGTACGTTTCGCTAACTCTTCATCAGGAGGTAAATGTAGGTGTTCTTCCTACTTTCTTTTGTTGTAATATGTCAAACAAGTTTAGCCCTTTAGTGTCGTTAATATATGGGTCCTTTGTTGCTAATATTATTCAGATATTTGTTGTTTACCCAGTGTCTGACTGGGTTGGCAAAGGCCCACCAGTAACATTGATTCTGGGGGCTCACTGTTCAGCTACATGCAAAAAATAATCTGACCCTAGTAAAAAAATGTACGTTTGCTTCTATGTAATATTAATAAGGCTAGCTTGTATAATGAATGATTAGCTTATACCTATTTCTGCAAATTGTGAATCAAGTGTAATAGCACTGCTCTTTAAGGCCTCTTTCACACTTCAGTTTTTTGCATCAGATAAGATCCGCCAAAAGGACGGAAGGCGGATCCGTTTTAGTACTGATGCCAACGGATGTCTCCTGTCCGTTTTTTTTGACGGATCCGACAACTGAAGAATTTTAAAGGAATTGCAGGAGAGAGAGAGAGAGAGAGAGAGAGAGAGAGACACCCAGAAAGAATTTCGGGTTAAATTAGTGTCTGGAGGATCCGCCGCAGAAAAAAACGTTGCAAGCTCCGTTTTCAAATCTTTGAGGACGGTGACGGACAGGAACTTTTGGCGGATCCGAAAAAAAAAACCGATGCAACGGACGGCAATCCGTCACAATCCGCCAATAATGGAAGTCAATGGAGAAAAAAACGGATCCTCAAAAGAAAATTGAGGATCCGTTTTTTTCCAATCCTGGCGGATTGTGACTGATTGTAAAAAACGGAAGTGTGAAAGAGGCCTAACAGGGGCCTACCGAAGAATTCTCCTGTTCTGCTGTGGGACAGTCCGAGCCTGGGCATACATCTGTGTCTGAGATGAGATTATTAAATATTGAAAGGAATATAAAGACATAAGTTTGTGAACATGTATTCCCTTAATACTTTACTTTTAATGATATATATTAAAAATAACACCCGTTACCGTGAAAAAATGGAACAAAATCCACACTAATTAACAATGATAGAAGACCATATAGAAAAGCCCTACAAAAGGACTACGATAACCTGTCTTAACACCTTCCTTGCCGTGGAGGTTGGCACCCTAGAAGAAACGATTTTTTGGCGCCCACACTCAACGTGGACTTACCCTACCTCCCCTATCCCACCTTTTTATCTAGGGTGAGATAGGCGGTCTTCTATCATTGTTAATTAGTGTGGATTTTGTGCCATTTTTTCACAGTAACAGGTGTTCTTTTTAATATATATCATTAAAAGTAAAGTTCGGAGATGAGATTAACCCATTCTGAGAATATTCTCATCTTCTAACATGACTATATTTGCTAAGTACTTGTAAAAAACAAGCAGCTTTGCAATTATTAAAATTTTGTTTTATTTTTCACAAAATTGTAATTATTTTTTCTGTTTGCTGCTCATTGTAAAAGGAAAATCGGTCATTGCTGCTGTATAGCAGAACTGGCCATACAGGCGCAGAGCTTTCAAGCTTTTTCTCACGGTGCTTGTAAGCGCTGCTCTGAAGTTGGCTGTATTGCTGGAGTGCATTAATAGCTCCTAGTCCTGGCCACTTTCAGCCCCACTGCGCTTCTCTGATGCTGCAGAGGGAGCAAACGTGTCAGGTCAGCCGTACAACAATGCTGCTCTCCTGATCTGTCAATCATTCAGGAGCGCTCGCTCCTCAGCAATCAGGAAGTCAGGAGGCTGGGGAGAGGTGCGCTTCTGAAGGCAGATGATTGGATTAATCCATTAAGTGGAGAGAAATAACAACTTTAGTGTCCTTTTTTAAAAATGGTGGTGTTTCAAGAAAAAACGTAAAAACATTTTTTATCTCATCTTTACCCCTTTCATCTTTAGTTTAAGTGTTTTGTTTAGAAAGCAGATTATTTCAGCACTCATTGATTGGTAGATCACTTACATGAAGGTCTCGGAAGTGCTCATTGTAGTCTAGCGCATACCCAACCACAAAAATATTGGGAATTTCAAATCCAATATCTATAAGAAAGGAAAAAAAATATATAAATGGTAGATGGAGATATTTCATTTGTCAACACTGAAACACTATTACAGATGTAGCAGAGACAAGTTTGTCACAGCTAATTATGCAGGTACAGATCAGTATGACAATGTATCAGAGGTTAAAGGGAATCTGTCAGCAGGTTTTTGCTCTGTAATCAGAAGACAGTAGGAGATAGAGGCTGAAACACAGATTTCAACAATGTGTCACTTATCAAGCTGTGTGCTGTAGTTTACTTTCAGTGAAGGTTTTATCACCGGGTGATTATCCTTACCCTGACTAGCTGGCACGAGCAAGTTAGATCAACCATGCCCCTTCCTCTGATAAGCAGTTCGCTATCAATATACAATGTACACAGGGAGCCTGGTGTGGGCGGAGTTAGCTTTCTCAGCTCTGCTTCATTGCTAAAACTAAAAACTTGGATTGTTTCAGAACTTCTGCACCAAGTAATCTAAGTGATACATCGTTGGATTCAGGGTCTCTATTCCTACATCCTGCTGCTCTCGGTTGAGGTAGCAAAAACCTGATGACAGATTCCCTTTAAGTAAACTTGCTGCACAATGCGACACAAGTACAAGACATTTCTACCCCGTATTAGGCTGAGTGCACACGTACTTTTTTGCCCTGTGGATTTTTCCACGCAGAATTGAAGAAATCCGCAGGTCAAATGACCTGCATTTTTCCTGAGGATTTCATCCATTTTTAATGCGGTTTTCTTGCGGTTTTTGTGCGGTTTTCCCCCTGCGGATTTGGAGACTGGGGAGGTGGAAAACCGCACAAAAGAAGTGACATGCTGCGGATTTTGTACCACAGGAAAACCGCGCGGAAAAAACCGCAGCGTCTGCACAGCGGATTTTTATTTTTTATTGATTTACATGCTACTGTAAATCACACTGCGGATCCGCAGCGTTTCTGCGCGGTAAAATCCGCTGCGGATCCGCAGGAATTCTGCATCGTGTGCACATGGCCTTAAAGGCACAATGAGCTATTAGTTGTCTGAATATTCTGAAAACAGAATTCATGGAGATTTTAAGGCAATTACTACCCAAATGTTTCCAATATCTCCAACCACTATCTGTTTTTGGCAGATTCTCAGATTGTGGCATCAGAATTTAGTAAATAGAAGGACTGAGGATGATTTAGTTTTTTAGGAAATTGGTTTTCTCCTCACATCCTATTTACATGAAATAAAATGCTCTAAGCTTAAGGCCTCATTCAGACTTCAGTTTTTCTTGTACGAGCGTTGTGTTTTTTCAAGGATAGGACTCGGGGACCCCTGATAGTATATAGGGCCATTCACATGTCCGATTCTTCCTCGGACTGAGGGGTCTGTGCAAAATCGTGGAAACGTGTCTGATTTTGATCAGGGTGTCGGATCAGAATTGCTGATGTTGGACAGCATCCAAGTGCGATCCGATTTTTACGGACTCTGATAGGACAAGGTGGAAATACTTTTTTTTTTTTTTTACGTACAAGAAACCTGACGACACTCCGACCACACTGATGAAACTTCGTCCGTATTTATCGCACATGAAAAAAAAACCAAAAAACTGATGTGTGAATAAGGTCCGGCACCTTGACCAGAATGGTTTTAATATTTCCATCACTTTTTGATATCAGTAATATTGCTGTCACCACTGTCTTGGCTGGTGTAGGAGATCATCGATCGACTTCCACAGAACAGTGCCTCCTTGTGGCCAACGTTAGAAAACATGCAGTTTAGGTGGCGTTAACCACAAGAAGGTGAAGACAAATTTATTTATTTTTAATTTTTTTAAGGATCAAATTTTTGATTCGTCACCATTGGCATCGTTAGTTAGTGGACAGTCAAAGGATCAAGAATTATACAGCACAGTCTCGTGTGTCATTAGTCTCTTAAATAGCAAACCTGCCTCAGTAAAGAGCAGTAGATTCCCTTTTTTCTACGTTTATTTATATTTTTCTGTTGCTTATATAGCGCCGACATATTCCGCAGCACTGTACAGTCATTTTCATCACTAGGACTCACATCTAAATTCCCTATCACTGTCTTCGGAGTGTCAGAGGAAACTGGAGGAAATGTATACATATACACATGGGGAGGACATGCGAGATTCAGGTTTCAGCGACGGATGTAGGTTTCAAGGCAGATTTCTCATTGGCGACGTCAAAATCTTAACGACAAGACTTTCCATATTCCTGCCATATTTTGCTGCTTTTTTTTTTTTTGTTGCTTATTTGCAGCATTTTTGTTGCCTTTTGTGCATGCTGATAAAGTTTACTGCCCCCCCCCCCAAAAAAAAACAACTCATGATGCGACTTCCTTAAGGTTTTTGCACCAAAAAAAGCAACAAAAATTGATACCTGCATTTTTTGGGCAGCGTGTTTGCCCGTAGCCGTTGTTTGCTGCATAAAAAAAACCACAGCAAAAAAATGTCCAGTGTGAACATAACCTAACACATATCAGTAATTGAAATTAACCTGTGCTTGAAGTGGGGAGAAATTAATGGAATGCTTTAAAAAAAAAAAAAAACACTAAGTGCAAATTACATAACAATAAAAAAAAAATTACTAATATCCATACTCATGCGACGATATCAAGAGATTATGGATTATATTGGTAAAAAAAAAGGAAAAAAATTGGGTTTCACATCCTGCTTTACCTGCGTTCTTCTTTCTCTAGAAACACTGCAAAACTGCAACATGTGAACAGAGCTGAACTCTGCATAGACCGTGCGTTTCCCGGTTTTTGCTCTAGATTTTTACATTTCCTCCCAAACTTGAAAACAAAACCCAAACATTCTAAGTTGGAATTTAGATTGCGAGCTTCAGGTGACAAGAGGTGGATGACCTCTGTACTGCGCTGCAGAATATGTTGTCACTATACAAGTAAAATCGAAACTAAATGGCGATCAAAGCTGGATCTACCTAAATATTTCTGTTACCAGACGGCAGAACATTGTAACATTCTGCATTCCTGTTCTGAACATCAAAGCTTCATTATAATGGAAATATTGATACGATCTGTGAAATACCGAGCTAGGAATTTTTTTTTTTTTCACTCCTTGCTTAAATTTAAGCTTGTATGAAACGCTGACTAAACAACAGAGAGGAATAAATCCACTATCAGCGACACACAGCTCTGCCCCCGGGGCAAATTCTATGCACAGGGGCAAGTCTATCCTTGTGTTTGCATAGTAAGTCATCACCTTGGAGAAAAATTACCGAATAGTTCTTACTATGAGGGAATGTGCAGACAAAGGAGATTTTGGAGCAAACTCTCAAATTCCTCCTCAAAACTCAAAAACTTGAAGATTCCGCTTAAAAAAACTAGCAAAAATACAACGTGTGCACATACTCTAAGACTCTAGAAAATCTTAGGGGTTTTTTTTATTTAAATGTCGAGAAAAGTGCAATACTGAATACTACAATTATTAGGTAAAATAGGAGGTCAAATCGTCTTTTTTTTTCTTTTTTTTTTTACTTACATGAGTCATCATTAGAACTACATTTCTACATCACTGAAAAGACCCTGGCAGAGGGAAGGAGGGAGCAACTGGGTAAGGACTTGGAGAGAGGGATGACCCATGCAGGGAAAAGAGACTTCCTGTTTTTACCTAGAGCTTAGGCCTGTTTCACACTTCCGTTTTTGTGTCCGCCAAACGGATCCGTTTCCGTTTTTTTGACGGAAACTGATGCAAACGGATCCGTTTTTTTAAAAACGGATCCGTTTTTTTGACGGATCCGCGGTAACCGTAATGGAAGTCTATGGGACAAAAAAAACGGATCCTGCAAAAAATGGCGGATCCGTTTTTTTACGGAAAACAACGGATTTTGACGGATTTGAAAAAACGGAAGTGTGAAACAGGCCTTAGAAGAACTTAGCTAATCCGTTAGTAATCATGTGATGTCATAGACTTAATGGAAAAGAGAAGAATTATCCAGGTAGAAAGGCAAAATGAGCAATTGTAAGTACACAGTGCTGTATAATATGATGACTGCCAAATACTTAGAGAGTGAGAGTGAGTGGAGCCAGAATGCTTTTTCCAGAAGTGGTGCAAACCTGCGCAGGGCTCCCTGGCCATAGAGAAAACGCAAAGTGAGGGGAGCCCAATGCAGAATCGGTAATGTGCCATGTCCACACAGGACAATTTCCTTACATATTTTTAAACGGGAAAATTCACAACTGATTCCGGCACCCACCATGCAATTGTATTTTTTTTATTTTATTTTTTACCACCAGCAGATTTCACCCTTTTCAATGAAGAGGGATAAAATGGTTAAATCTGCAACAAAATCTGCTGGAGGAAATTATGATAGATTTTTCCACCACGTGTGAAATACTGCTGCAGCGATTATAGGGATAGTCATCCTTTAAGGTATTCTGCCGGCAGGTTTTTACTATTTAATCAGAGGAGCAGAGAGACTTATTCCAGGGATGTATGATTTTCTCAGCAGTTTCCTGTTGTTTCAATACAATCAGTGTTTTATCAGCAGGAGATCATCACTGCAAGACTAGGTGTTATGTACAGGCCAATCAGGCTATTCTGTATAACCCCACCCCCACCACTGATTGGTAGCTCGCTGACAGTGTACACTGGAGGCTGCCAATCAGTGGTGTGGGTGGGGTTATACAGAGCTTAGGGTTCAGAGAACTGCAACACCTACAGAAGAGAAAACAAGGATTTTATCAAAACTGCACCAATAAGCCTAACAAGTGATACATGGCTGGAATCAGGGTCTCTGCTCCTACATTATGCTCCTGTCATATTATTGGTTCTCAGTTAGCAAAAAACCTGCTGACAGATTCTCTTTAAGAGACTGATGATATATGCTTAAAGACCAGATAAGTGGGGATCTGATACCCGGCCTTATCACCCGTCAACTGAATACGAGCTGAGCCTCGGCAATCACATTGGCGGTCCTCCAGAGATTGGCTAATGGGGGGCTGCTGCTGGAGGACCCAACACTATAATAAAAAGGAGATCTAATATGAATCCATCGAGCTACAACTACAACGTATGTCTATATTATAACCACAGATGCCAAAACGAAGGACCACAAAATCATTGCAATGAGAAGGAAACGTTCCAATGACTCACAGTCAGGTCTGTATTTATTATTGGCCGATCGCTTCACCAACAAACTGGAAGGAAAAAAAAAATAAGAATTGATTATATATTTACAAAGCCAATCACATCCATTCATAGGATACACAGAAACATGCGAAACAGATGTTCTCCATCCACTGGGACGACTTTTGTCAGCCACAGTTCTCGTTGGCTTTTAGATTGCAGCAGTGGTTCCAATGTCAATGTCTTTCCCTTTCTATTTCCTTTTCTTGTGAAATTCGATTTCCACAATTCGCTCGTATTTGGCCAGAAAATGTAATGTGCATTTCTTTATTATCAAATCAAATGTTGTGAATGAAACGCGCGTCATGGTGTCGGCGCCTGAAGCCGCGCTGCAGAGCGGAGGCGCTCCTCGTGCGCCAGAAGAAAGAAGTGGCCGGATGGAGCGGAGGACCGGATGGGAGAGACCAGGGACAAGAACATTAACCTGTTTTTTTTTAACCCTCTTTTACGACTCTCCACAATTCAGAAAAATTGGGTTCGGCCGCCATTTCTTAGAATTTGCATGAAAAATTTGGATTCAGAGGTGTGAAATTCGTAGCAAATTCAATTCACTTTACACCGATTCGCTCATCTCTTGCCACTCCCAGTGTTTTATCCAATAGTAGAGCTCTTGGGACCGCTAATCCGATGAACAACCCCGGTATCTGCATAAATTAAAGGTCCGGTCCACTACTTGGACGTTCCTTTCTTAAACAAGGCGGGGGTCCATTTAATGTATAACCAGAATATGCTCTACTGGCTGCGGCGCTCACGTGAAATAATGTCACACGAACGCTGGCAGACACGGTGCCAACATTGCTGGAACAGCGCTGGTCTGAGAGGGGAGCATGCGCTGCTTTTATTTTCAGAGGGGAACCGTTTCATTTATGAAGAGGCTGTCCATGTAGTGGACAACCCCCATTTAATAACACCCCCCGCAGGCACCGATTGTCTCACGTACTGGATGAAGGAGGCTAGGAGAAGTCCTACAATCTCTAAGGGTAAGGTTCTGATGTTTGACAAAACCATATTGATGGGAGGTAAAATCCTGGCCCTTTTAACTTCTCATAGAGTCAAATGGGAAATGTCTGCAGCAGGAGCCTCCCCCCTTTTCCATGTCTGCAATAGGACAAACAAAAATTGACTAAGCCCTGCCTATTGGCTAAAAGGGTGTGTGCAAACAGCAGCTAAGATGAAACCGATCAGCAGGAAATTACTCCTTTGTTCTTTGCAGGATTTCTGACTGTTTCCAGAGTACACAGAAAATGCTGCAGTGGCTATGTGCAAACGTTTAGTTTTTGCAGCAACTTTTTCTTCAGGAAAAGGGGAGTGTAAGTATTATTATTTTACTGGGGGAAACATGAGGATTGAGAAGGGGGTTATCCGAGTGGTGAACGACCCCTTTAATTGTGGTGTGCTGTTGCATATAAGTCTACATAATTCGTGCTTAATTTACATTTTTGTCAAATTAGGTTTAGCATCCGCTCACTTCTGCACTTCTGGAGACAATTTTTTTAAATTTAATTTTTATTTTATTTAAAATGCATGCATTCGGGTCTAAAAAATACGTTTTAAAATTTGGTTCCATTAAGAAAAAACACAAAACACATGTTCAAACGGTTTTGTTCTTTGCTTCCTCGACACATTCGACTTTGATGTGGTCATAAATCAACTAAAAGGAGCTAAAAAAAAAAACGAATGAAAAAGCTTTAGAAAATCTCTCATTAGACTGTCAAAAATGTGCTCACTGATGGATCCTCAGTTAACCCATTCTACAGCCGCCAACAGTCAGTACCGAGCAGAGGATATAGATGGCAAACTGCAAAAGTTTTAAATGACAAAAATGTTGTTTTTTTTTAAACAAAAATATATACATTTAAGTAAGAAAAAGAAAAAGGTGGGCAACCCTGGCACCCCCCCCCCCAAAAAAAAAAAACTCCTATCCCTCACGCCACCCCGGTGTTGAGACCAGCCTCCTTCACTTTGCTTTAGAAACAAAAGGTTTTGCACCAATATCAAGTGCACAAACTAAAAACCAGTCGCAGAAAATCTGGTCTAGATACAAGGGTATAGATCTGTATCTAGTGTAGACACCAACCTTGCCACCTTCACCATTTTTGGACTGTACTTCTCCAGATGACTTAGCAGAGCTTCCATCGTTCTGCCGGTTCCTATAACATCCTGAAAATTATAAAGACACCGGGTAACTACACAGATAACAGTGATGTGTCTATAGCTGGAAAATCACAGACAAATGGGCAGTACCCAGAGCAGAAATCTAGCGTTAAAATGTTGTCCACCTTTGTGTACAATTTTAATTTTTCATATTTAAATGCATGTATTTTTGGCTAAAAACATTGTTGTAATTGGATTTCATTATAAATTTTGCATCATTTTCCTTCTATAACCATTGTGATGGATTGTCTAATGCTATATGCAGAATGAGTCAACTGAGAGTCTGTCAGTGAGCTCATCATGACACAGTCCAATGGAAGTGTTTGTAACTCTTATCTTTCTTTTTTTTTTGCTCCTCTAAGCTGATTTTTGACCACAGACATCATCAAAGTTGAATATCCAGGAAATAAAGAGCTGGTAAAAGTCAAATGATGCTAAATTTATTCAAACCAAATTTCAAAAATGATTTTTTTTTAGTCTCAAATAAAAGAAGTTAAGTTAAAAATAAAAAATTGTCACCAGAGGTGGAAAACCCCTGTTATACCATTTTCCCTCTCTAATAACAGTGTTATAAGTTAAAGGGAACTTGTCACATACGCTATAGCATCAGATCTGCAGGCAGCATATTATACAGAGTAATAGATTGATATACAGTTTTGGTAGAAAAGATTCAAAATAGCTTGTATTTTATTTTATTTTTTTAAATCCCATCCATTTTATTTGAAGGAGTCCGGTGGGCGGTCCTAATCAGTGATTGGTAACAAAGACATCTCCAAATACAGTTGCTTTCTTTAATACCTTCGGCGTCCACCATCGTGCTAACACAGGAGGCGCTGAATAGGTCGAGGTATAATTTTGTTGGAAAATATTCAGTAGAACTTTTATTTTATTTTTTTTTTTAAATCTCAGCACGTTCTATTCTTATGAGTCCAGTGGGCGGTCCTAATCAGTGATTGGTAACAAAGTCAACTCCAAATACAGTTGTTTTCTTTAATACCTTCGGCATCCACCATCGTGCCAACACAGGAGGCGCCGAATAGGTCGAGGTATAGTTTTGTTGGAAAATATTCAGTAGAACTTGTGTTTTATTTTTTTTTAATTCTCTGCTCATTCTATTCTTAGGAGTCCAGTGGGCGGTCCCAATCAGTGATTGGTTCCAAAGTCATGTCTAAATGCAGTTATTTTCTGTTGGATCTCTGGTGTTCATGATCGTTTCAGAGCCCGAGCCCATCGGAGGGTCATTTGGACCTTTCGTTACCCGGCCGTGCCGACCATGATGGAGACGTACAGAAGCGCAGCCAAAATAAGCGACTTCTTCATTTTTAAAGTAGCAGGGTGTTTTAAACAGCAAATTTGGGAAGACATCAAGGTCCGATAGTCCAGGCGCTTCCTCCATGTAATGTATATTAGACTTGGCTCTACCGGTGACAAAAAGCTTCAACGTCGTTATTTAACATGGAAATGTCCGCATGACGGGGAGCGAGCGCAGAATTCTGCACAGTGATGTCAAGCCCAATTATCTTCACAGTACAAGAAATATTAGTGGAGCGAGTAATCAGAGAAACGCTTTTGATGTGTGAATTGGCCTAATGCAGAGTTTATGCTCCGTGTGAGTAGTTCTAGAAGCCATGAAATAGTAAGTTTACAGCAAGAATGGCATTGGCCACTATTCACATCTGTGCAGCTCAGTCTTAAAAAAAAAAAAATCCAATTTTAATATGTGCAACTAATTGATAACATTCTTGTAGTCACCACTAAGGAGAAATTAGTACTGTACATGGCACGGAGTTCAATATCCGCATGTAAAATCTCCCCCCCCCCCCCATTGGTGGCTGCAGACTATCAGAAAGTCATATCGTGACCAGTCATGTGGAACTTTCCTGTTTACTCTCCCTACACTGTGGTTCAAAGCAGGATTTGCTGAGTAGAATGATTCCAGGAAAAGCCTAGTTTTAGTTTTGAGTCAAGTGGACCTTATCATCCACCGATTGATAGTTATTGCAGATAAGAGTCCAGTGGGCGGTCCCAAGTCGCAAATAAATTGAAACTTTGATTAATAGACTGCAAGATCTACTGAATCTGAATATTTTCCAGCAAAATGATATATCAGGCTACTGATCTCCTCCTGCAGCACAGAGGATTGTCTGTCTGCTGTCTCTAACATCATGTCCTCCCTCTATCTGAAACTAAATCTCTCCAAAACTGAACTTCTTGTGTTTCTCCCCTCTACTAACCTCACTCTACCTAACATCGAAATAACCCTGGAGGGTTCAACCATAACTCCCAGGCAGCATGACCGCCGTCTTGGGGTCATATTCGACACCAAACTTTCCTTTACGCCCTATATCCGATCACTCACTCGCTCTTGTCACCTGCATCTTAAAAACATCTCCAGAATCCGACCTTTTCTCACCTTTGAAACTGCTAAGACTCTTACTGTCGCTCTTATTCATTCTCGTCTGGACTACTGCAACTCTCTTCTGATTGGTCTCCCTCTTACCAAACTTTCTCCTCTCCAATCCATCTTGAATGCGGCAGCCAGGGTCATATTTCTGTCCAGCCGCTTCACCGATGCCTCCATCTTGTCATTACACTAACTACATATTCGCTACAGGGTCCAGTATAAACTCATCTCTCTCACCCACAAAGCTCTCCACTGTTCTGCACCGCCTTATATCTCCTCTCTCATCTCTGTCTATCGCCCTACACGTGCCCTCTGTTCTACAAATGACCTAAGACTAACATCCCCCGTAATCCATAACTCGCACCTCTGTCTCCAAGACTTCTCTCGTGCTGCTCCAGCTCTCTGGAATGCACCTCCCCAGACGATCAGACTGATACCTAGCCTCAACCTATTCAAGCGCGCTTTGAAAACCCATCTCTTCAAACAAGCCTACCACATCAGCTACTCAGTAAGCTAACTTTGCCCTGTTCCCTCCTTCCAAATATTATTCTGAATCTACACCCTACTATTCATCTGTCTGCACACCCTCCATGCACACGATAACTGCGCTTGATACTTGACTATTGCACTTAAACACACGGGCTGATGACCGGATCATGCAGCTTTATATGAAAATCCCTATTTATTATAATTGCCAGACCTGAAATAACAAGCACTTCTCACCTCCTGTGTCCCCCCATTTCCTTGTAGATTGTAAGCTTCGAGCAGGGACCTCACTCCTAATGTCACTGTCTGAATTGTCTTAACTTGTATTGAATTTATTGTCTGTACAAGTCCCCACTTAATTGTAAAGTGCTGCGGAATATGTTGGCGCTATATAAATAAAAATTATTATTATTATGGCATTTTAAATGTGATATGTTCCCTTTAACCCCTTCCTGGTCGGTGATGAATTATTAACAGCAGCAATCCTAGCTAGCTCAATTTAACCACTTTAATGGTGCAGTCAATCATTGACAGCAGTATTTAAGTAGTATGTTCTTGGGTGGGGCATTTATTCAGGTGTCCCCTGGGACAAGATTGCAGGGTGCCGATGGATTTCCGCTGGCAGCTGAGAGCTTTCTTGAGACCCCAGGAGCTGCCATATTGGTGCTTCCGAGAAGGCCTGCCACAGGAGAACAACATTTTTTTTTACTATACATACTGCTATGCAGATGTTTTTCCTTGGAGGAAAAAAGAAAAAAAAAAGAGGGAAAAAAATAGAGGCGGGGGAAAACAATAGAGGCTGGGGTAAACAATAGAGGCTGGGGTAAACAATAGAGGCTGCGGTAAACAATAGAGGCGGGGAAAACAATAGAGGCAGGGAAAACAATAGAGGCGGGGGAAAACAATAGAGGCTGGGGTAAACAATAGAGGCTGGGGTAAACAATAGAGGCTGGGGTAAACAATAGAGGCTGCGGTAAACAATAGAGGCGGGGAAAACAATAGAGGCAGGGAAAACAATAGAGGCGGGGGAAAACAATAGAGGCTGGGGGGAAACAATAAAGGCGGGGAAAACAATAGAGGCGGGGAAAAAGATTTCTGCGCATTCAGTTGAAAGGGTTTTTAGCCATTCAAAGCAGTAAGAACGCAGCGCAAAAGACACAAAGAAAAACAAAAAAGAGCACTGTGTGAATTAAATTTTAGAAATCTTATTTTGCTTCCACTGTAAAAACAATGAAATCCCCCTCCCCTAAAAAAGCATGGAAATAAAACAGCAGAAACGCTAGGTGTGAACATGTCCTGAAGGCATTTCTGTGCCCCCAATAGGATCGCAGCTCATCAAAAGTGATCGCACACAGTGCAGAACGGGCCCCAGAGATGGCTGCCTCAGACAACTGCCCATCTATAAAGGAACCTACGGACTTATCACACTGACAAATATTTCCATATCATGAAAACAAATAAAAAAAAGCAAAGGTCTAGAAAGAATATTAAAAAATGTAAATATACTTACCTCTACAATCAGGACATTCTGGAATAAAGAGAAATTCCAATTAATTGTCAGGTATTTTCATGATATGTTTTACAGGGGTATTGTTATAAATACCTTGACCTCCATGAACAGTGACACTCTCAACTGCACCTGTGCAATACCAGACACAGCATATGGACACTGGGGGCGCCATTTTTAATTTCGGACGACCTCTTTATAAATCTTCTCATTTTATGGTATTACAGCTTTTACAACTTCCCAATATATGTTTTTATTTTCAATTCTCTGTAGATTTCTCATGGGATATGCCATAAATGTCTGATAGTTGAGAGAGAGACCTGTGTATGTGCTGCTATTTATATCGGCACGAGACGGGGTCCCATTCTCAAGAGAGGTTCAGATCCCACAGGTGTGGATATGCGATAAGCATCAGGGATGAGAATACCTCCTTAAAGGGAAACAGTCAGAGGTTTTTACATATGGAAGTAGTGGTTTGGCTTTATAGGTGCTTATTATGCAACAAAAATAAGACCTTTTTTCTAGAGATCCGATGTGCCAGTCATGAGAAATCTACTGTAAAAGTCACATGCAAATCAAGATGGAAGTGGACTGGGGGTGTGTCATCTACTGACACACCCCCAGTGATCTTTCAGTTAGATTTGCATACATCTTCTCCACTAGATTTCTTGTGACTGGCACATTGGATCTGTAGAAAAAAGGTCTCATTTTTCACAGTGGACTAGCACCTATACAGTCACACCACTACTTCCATGTATAAAAACCTGCTGACAGTTTCCCTTTAAGTTTTTTTTATTTTTCAAAGATCTGATCCACACTGGTCCAGTCAAGCAAATGGCTTCGAGTGACCCAATATGGCATTCTCAGAAGTGATTTAGCGAAGGCTGAATATAATTTGACACAAGAAAGTGACTC
This sequence comes from Dendrobates tinctorius, assembly GCF_039654945.1. Classification (NCBI taxonomy): domain Eukaryota; kingdom Metazoa; phylum Chordata; class Amphibia; order Anura; family Dendrobatidae; genus Dendrobates; species Dendrobates tinctorius. The sequence continues at coordinate 65,151,425 of NW_027361738.1, read as the reverse complement.
AAGGACCATTTATTACTGTTGGGGGTGGGGGGGAGCTAGTATTTAGGGGACTGAACCCTTAGTCAATAAATAACACATATCGAATTAGAAATATTAGGAGTCACATGAACATTGCTCATATACCTCATTTTCATCCCATCCAGTGAGAATCAGCCGGATATGGCGGATGAACCGGCTTTTGTTTCGTGTAGGGAAAGGTGGAAGTGTTTAAGTGGAGTCACTTTATATTAAAGTGAAATGATGCATTAAATACCTTTCCAGTCAATTTTGACAGGTCCTCCCCTCCAATTATCTGCAGGTCTTCTGTAGACTTGTCATTCTGAATAAAACAAGATGGGGATATTAGCAGGAAATTACTGGCACACACATCCGTGAGTCATATCACATCCATTATCAGCATTACACTTAGAAATGCCAAAGCGGCAACCCCGAGAGGCGAAAGGACGTAGCCAGGATCGCTAAAAGAGAAAATATTTATAACAACAAAATATAAAGAAGGGGGCTGGGGAAGGGCACAGCCTAGGGGAAGCCCCCCATGACTGCTATGGGCGGGAAGTTTGAACTAGTGTTGTGCCAGTTTGAAATGGTTGGCCGGGACGGGGGCCGGGGGAGGGGTTTAAGGTGGGGGCAGCCTGTATTAGGGAAAAAGTGCGGGGAAAAACCGAACTCACCAGCCAGGAGCAGAGGAGAGAAGTCCTACCTGAATCGATGGACGACGAGCAGCAACTTTTCGCCAGGCTGCAGGATGTGGCCAGGTCCAGGAGGGGAGGATGGCTACAGACCCAGCTTTCCTCCCTCCTCAGCGCTGCGGAGCAGGGAACCAGCCGGCGTGGAAGGAGGACCCGTCCCCCCGAAAGGCTGTCACCGGAGGTGTCAGCCCGCAGCAGGCGGCGGCTGCGGAGCCCCTCCAGGGACCCTGCAGGCGGCGCAACAGATGGGGCTGCATCCCCTCCCTGCGCCCGTCCCGGCAGGAATCCGCCCAGCCGGCCGGTCAGAGCGGGCGGCAAGCGTGGGGGAGCTGGACAGGAACAGCAGGCCGGACCGGAAGTGACGTCGCGGGCAGGAGCCGAAGAGTCGCGCAGCAGGGAGGAGAGTGAAGGCCGCGGCAGGCCCTCACAGCTGCGAGGCCGGCGCCGGGCAACACAGCGGCGGGAGGCAGGATCGAGGGCGCCCCCGGGGATGAGGACCGCTCGGGGGCGTCTGCCAGCCAGGGCACCAGACGTGGCGCGGCGGGCAGGAGGGGGCGTTGCGGCAGCGCCCTGCCTGGCCCCACCGTCAGCAGAAGGACCGGAGGTGAGTCGGGCGGGAGGGTGCTGGATGCTGCCGCCCTGCCTTCCCCCATTGCAGTCCATAGCGTGAGTGCGGCGGTCGGGGGGGGCAGCACGAGGATGCCCTGCCCGGTCCCAGCAGCATGTGGAGCCCCGACCGATCGGCGGACAGGAGGGGGCTCAGCGGGGACGCCCTGCCTGGTCCCAGCAGCACATGGAGCCCGGACCGGTCGACGGGCGGGAGGCGACTTAGCGTGGTCGCCCTGCCTGGCCCCTATCCAGCAGACGAGGCATCAGGCACCTGGGGGCATTTATCCGGGAGTCGCCCGGAGGGTGCTACGGACCGGCCAGTCGGGCATGGGTCCAGGGACTGTCACGGGTCCCGCTCAAGGGGGAGTTCTCGGGAGCGGCGGGTATCGCATGCTCGGGTCCCCCCTGGTGACGAGGAGGCCAGGGGCGCGGGCCTGGAGCAGCGGTGCCTGCATCAGGATCTTCGAGGACGTCAGGATTCCGGATTTCCAGCTGGCGGGGACACAGCACCCGCGCAGCTATGTGAGTATGGCTCCATGTCGTGTTTGTCGCCCGCAGGGGCTGTATTGCAGGATGATGGGGGCAGGCAGGGAGATGGTAGGGAGCGGATGGGGCGTAGTGGGCCTAGCGGGGCTGAGGTGCCGGGGCTAAGGGACATTTTGGCGAACATGTCGCAAATATTGAGGAGACTGGAGGGGGGGTTATTGGGGAGGCAGCTCCGTCCCCAGCGGGGGCATGGATAGTGAGTCGCGGTTCGGGCACAGAGTCGGGTGGTGACGTGTTACGCGCGGTAGAATGCGATGAAGGAGCTGCGGCAGGAGTATCTGTTTCAGTGCAGACGGAAACGGATAAGGGGGATAGGATAAAACTGGACGATAGGGCTAAGGGAGAGGTTTATGTGTGCTTTGAGGGGCCGCTGGGGGCCCATTTAAAGAAAGAAGTGAAGGAAAAGATTTGGCGGGACGAGTATGTGGAGATATTTTCATTGCTGCCGTTGGAAAAGTTTAACCTGGATAAGGGGAAGAAGGACGATAGTAAAAAAGAGGAGGAAGAAAAGAGGAGGTTGGGTCTGATCCCGCAGACTTTTGTGAATTGGATGCAGGCATTCGCTATTTTGGCTAGTGTCATAGGGGAGAAGTCTCCGGATAATTGTTCTGGCCTTTTTTGTTATTTAGATGCTATCGGGGAGGCGCATCGTATTTATGGGGGCCAGGCGTGGCTGCGATACGACGAGCAGTTTAGGCAGAGGAAGGCGGTACGGCCGGAGATAAAGTGGGATCAAAAGGATATCGGGCTGTGGCTGAAGGTGATGGCCCCAGTGAGGTATGGGCAGTCCTTTCACGGGAGCGGGGGTAGCAGCAGTCAGCAAGCAGGTCAGGGTAGCAGTGCTCAGGCAACCCAGGGAGGAAGAGAGAAGTCGGGAGCGTGCTGGCAATTTAATGACGGGCAGTGCAAGTACGGGGCTGGCTGCAAGTTCAAGCACGTGTGCTCCCACTGCAACGGTAGCTCACACGGCGCTTCCAAATGTTTTAAGAAAGGGAAAGGAAAGCCAAATGTGGGTGCCGGTCAAGGGGGAGAGCCCGGTGAGGGTTCAAGAGATGGCCCCCTTTCTAAGTAGGTACCCGGCTCGGGCAGAGGCCAGCGTGCTTTTGAATGGTTTTGTTGACGGTTTCAGGATTCCACCTCCTGGCCATGTGGTTCCTTTTTCTGTTAAAAATTTGCGGTCGGCAATAATGCATGAGGAGGTAGTAGATGAGAAGTTAAAAAAGGAAGTGGATTTGGGCAGGATGGCCGGTCCGTTCCCCACGGCTCCTGTTGCGGGCGTGATTGTTTCCCCGTTGGGGGTTGTGCCTAAGAGGGAGCCGAATAAGTTTCGTTTGATTCAGCATTTGTCTTATCCAAAAGGCTTGTCAGTTAATGACGGTATCGATAGGGAGTTGTGTTCTGTGGAGTATACCTCTTTTGATACGGCGGTTAAGTGGGTGCGACGTTATGGGTCAGGGGCTTTGTTGGCAAAGACAGACATTGAGTCCGCTTTTCGGTTACTACCGGTTCATGCAGATAGTATCCCGCTGCTGGGATGTTTTTGGAGGGGGAATTTCTACCTCGATAGGTGTTTGCCGATGGGTTGCGCAATTTCTTGTTCCTTGTTTGAGACGTTTAGCACTTTTCTGGAGTGGGTGGTAAGGGATGTTACAGGAATGCAGTCGATCATTCATTATCTGGATGATTTTCTTTTTATTGGCCCCCCGGATTCGCCGTTGTGTAGGAACGCGTTGGCAGGCATGGTTTGGGTGGCGGAGCATTTTGGGGTGCCGCTGGCATCTGAGAAGACGGAAGGCCCTAAGGCTGTTATAAGTTTTTTGGGCATAGTTGTCGATTCGGAGAGGATGGAGTGTCGGTTACCAGAGGACAAGTTGGCATTGTTGAAACAGGAGGTAGACAGGATTTCGAAGTTGCGCAAAGTGACCCTCAAGGAATTACAATCCCTATTGGGGAGATTGAACTTTGCCTGCAGGATCATGCCTATGGGTCGAATTTTTTCTCGTCGTTTGGCTAGCGCGACGGCGGGAGTGAAAGGCTCCGCACCATTACGTTCGCTTGACGAAGGAGCATAGGGACGATTTGATGGTTTGGCAGCGGTTTTTGCGGAATTACAATGGGCGGTCGCTGATGCAGGAGGAGACATTGAGCAATTTTGATTTTGAAATATTTACGGATGCAGCAGGCGGCTTTGGTTACGGCGCCTACTGTAAGGGTAGGTGGAGTGTGGGGCGGTGGCCTCAGGCGTGGAAGTTGTTGGGCCTTACCAAAAACTTGGCACTATTGGAGCTGTTTCCTATCGTGGTAGCTGTTTTGGTGTGGGGTCCCATGTTCGAAAATAGGAGAGTGCGCCTTCATTGCGACAACGCGAGTGTTGTAGCGGTCATTAACAGTTTGTCGGCCTCCTCTCCCCCCGTAGTTAGATTGGTTAGGGTTTTGGTTCTTCGCTGTCTGGATTTGTACGCAGGGATTTCTGCAGTGCATGTGCCCGGGGTTACGAATTCAATAGCAGACTCTTTGTCTCGTTTTCAGTGGGGCCGTTTTCGCCAGGAGCGGATGCCACGGGCGTGGAATGCCCTTCCTTTCTGTGGAAGGTGATTACGGAAGAGCAGGAAGACTGATTCGGGAATCCTTATCGCAGCAGACATGGTCGGCCTACGATTCTTCGTGGCGAGTATGGCAGAGTTGGTTGGCAGAGTGGGGTGGGGTCGAAAGTGATGAGGATAGGATGTTGGCGGTATTGTTTTTAATTGGGAAGGCAGCTGACAGCGGTTGGTCTGCTGCTAAGGTAAACAAGTTTGTAGCGGGTTTAGCTTTCGGTTTCAAGTTGCAAGGGGTGGGGGACGTTACGAAGAGCTTCTTAGTGAGTCAGGCGTTAAAAGGGTTTCGGAGGGGTAACAAAGCCGGGGACAAACGAAGGCCTATTTCGTTTAGTACGTTGGAAGGCTTAGGCAGAGTCCTTGGGGGTATTTGCACGTCAGTTTTTGAGTTGGCCCTGTTTCGGCTGGCTTTTTCTTTGGCCTTATTTGGGGCAATGCGCATTGGCGAGGTGGTGTCAGGCAGCAGGGTTTCGGCGGGAGGGGTGTTGGCAGAAGATGTGGAATTTTGGGCGGGGGGCATTGTTTTTTGGATTCGGTGTTCAAAAACTGATCAACAGGGTAGGGGCAGACGGGTAGTTTTGGGGCGAGTTGATGGGGCATTAATGTGCCCTAGTGGCTGTTTGGAAGCATATTGGGGCGTATGGGCGGGTAGGACGGGTCCTCTCTTGTGCCATGCGGACGGCACCTATTTGTCTCGGTTCCAGTTCATTGCGGTTTTGAAGAAGGGATTGGTAGAGTTGGGCCTTCCCCAGGACATGTATGGGTCTCATTCATTTAGAATTGGTGCTGCGACCGAAGCGGACAGCCTTGGGTTGGGGGCTGATGCGATTAGGAGAATTGGCAGGTGGCAGTCGGATCGGTATTTACTGTATGTTCGGCGTTAGCTGCGTGGTTTGCATGTCCTCGATGTGTTTTTCCTATATTCTGTTGTGTTTTTTCCAGGTGGCGACCCCTTTCTTGCATGGATATTCGGACACTCTTACGTTTATTGGGGTGCGCTACGAGCCGACGCGAGGCCAGATGGTAGGCAATTGGGCTTTGGGAGGGAGCAGGTGCTGGTCCGTTGGTTGGGTTTCCGAGGAATGGTATGGAGCAGGGTGCTCCTGGAGTTAACCAAGTCCGCTCGCTTGGATAGAACCCCCGACATTATTGTTTTCCATGTGGGGGGCAATGATTTAGGGGTCAGGCCGGTGAGAGAATTAATTAGGGACATACGTTCCGATTTTTTGAGGTTGTGGACATCGTTCCCGAACGTGGTGACGGTATGGTCAGATGTGGTACCCAGACAGAGGTGGAGGCAAGCGAGATCGTTGAAAGGGATTAACAGGGCAAGGGTGAAATTGAATCGCGCGGTGTCGGCGTTTGTGTCCAGGAATGGGGGCATTAGTGTTCGTCACTTTGAATTGGAGACAGGTGCCGGTAATTTTTGGTTGGCCGATGGGGTTCATTTAAATTCTATTGGTATTGATTTATGGGCACTGTCAATACAGGAGGGGATCGAGAGGGCCTTGGTGGTTTTGGGGCACTCACGAGCCTGAGGTGGTCAGGGCTGTTCGTGGTTGGCGGGGGGTGGGGTTCTTGGAGTTGACGGTGATTGGTCGGGGAAGGATTCGGAAGTAACATTCCCGACAGTTTAAAATGGTATGGGGGATCTGGCTTTTGGGTATGGGCTCTGGACGGGGTTTTACCTCGGGAGCTATGGTGGTTGGTCTCCCAGAAGGGGAGTTACGGTGCCCTCGAGCTGGGCTGGACGGCTGGGGGTAACATGGTGGAAATAAGTTTATAGCCAGATCTTTCTAGCTCCAAGAACCCTCCCCTCATAATTTTGAATTATTTAATGTTTATTGTTAATGTTTGTTAATAAAATTGGCCGCTGTGGCCAAAATTATCCAAAGAATTTAAATTGTACCGTGTCTTATTCTCAGGAGAAAGGAAAGAGGGGGATGATAGGAGGCGGTGAGGTATCGAGGAGAAGGTAAAACTGAAGTCGCCATATGCGGTCAAGAAGGGGGCTGGGGAAGGGCACAGCCTAGGGGAAGCCCCCCATGACTGCTATGGGCGGGAAGTTTGAACTAGTGTTGTGCCAGTTTGAAATGGTTGGCCGGGACGGGGGCCGGGGGAGGGGTTTGAGGTGGGGGCAGCCTGTATTAGGGAAAAAGTGCGGGAAAAACCGCACTCACCAGCCAGGAGCAGAGGAGAGAAGTCCCACCCACCCTCCCTGTTTTGGGTAGCATGTTGGGGGCTGCTAGGGGATGTTCGTTTTAAAAAAAAAAAAAAAAAAAAAAGGTGATCGGTGTATAAATTCTTGTCAGGGTCTATACGAGGCGTCGTTGTTGCTGTTGTCACAGTGGCTGTGGGGCGGGGGGTGGGGTTCTTGGAGTTGACGGTGATTGGTCGGGGAAGGATTCGGAAGTAACATTCCCGACAGTTTAAAATGGTATGGGGGATCTGGCTTTTGGGTATGGGCTCTGGATGGGGTTTTACCTCGGGAGCTATGGTGGTTGGTCTCCCAGAAGGGGAGTTACGGTGCCCTCGAGCTGGGCTGGACGGCTGGGGGTAACATGGTGGAAATAAGTTTATAGCCAGATCTTTCTAGCTCCAAGAACCCTCCCCTCATAATTTTGAATTATTTAATGTTTATTGTTAATGTTTGTTAATAAAATTGGCCGCTGTGGCCAAAATTATCCAAAGAATTTAAATTGTACCGTGTCTTATTCTCAGGAGAAAGGAAAGAGGGGGATGATAGGAGGCGGTGAGGTATCGAGGAGAAGGTAAAACTGAAGTCGCCATATGCGGTCAAGCTAAAGTATTGCACACAGAAAATTCCAAAATATAGAAGAATTTGGTTTTCAGTAATCTGGTACATGCATAAAAACTAAAGTATGGCAGCCATTGCTCTTACAAATCTTGCCCCTATTAAACTCATTGGTTTGATATTTTAGCAAGTACTGATTGGTGGTGAGCCAACTGTCACAACCCACAACAAACCTCCGAAAAAATAGATTTTCTGCACAGTGACGCCAGCCACCACCCACTGTGGCACCAGCCATCACCCACTGTGGCACCAGCCACCACCCACTGTGGCACCAGCCAGCACCCACTGTGGCACCAGCCAGCACCCACTGTGGCACCAGCCAGCACCCACTGTGGTACCAGCCAGCACCCACTGTGGCACCAGCCAGCACCCACTGTGGCACAACCACACTTCTCTGAATGGAACAGCCTTAAGGTACTGTCACACTTAGCAATGTACCAGCGATCCCGACCAGCGATATGACGCGGTCAGGATCGCTGGTACATCGCTAAGTGGTCGCTAGTGAGCTGCCACACAGGCAGATCTCACCAGCGACATCGCAGGGGTCGGGGGTCGCTACTTACCTGTCAGACGAGGCGATCCTGCGTCCTCCCGCCCGGCTCCACGCGTCACTTGTCGTCACAGCAGGAAGCCCCAGCAGGAAGCTGAAGACGAGAAACGGCCCAGGACGTTCTCACGCGATCAGCGATAACCAGTGGGGGAGTGGTCGGAGGTAAGTATCAGACATAGCGATATCGCTTAGTGTAACAGGCCCTTAAGCCCCCGTCACACACAGTGATCTCGCTAGTGAGATCGCTGTTGAGTCACAAGTTGTGTGACCCAACAGCGATCTCACCAGCGAGATCGCTGTGTGTGACACCCATCAGCGACCGGCCCCCCTGCCGGGTATCGCTGATCGTTGTGGAAAGGGGTGGACATTTTTTCGATCGTTGGTCTCCCGCTGGCCAGCACGCATCGCTGCGTGTGGCAGGCGGGAGATCAGCGAGCTCAAGCTTGTAACCAAGGTAAACAGTGAGTTTCTAAGCGCCACGCGGAGCTTAGAAACCCGATGTTTACCTTGGTTACCAGCTCCCTGCACCAGCGCGCTGGTATCTAAGGTACACAGCGACGCGAACGCTCATTGTCGCTGGTTTGGCAGCTCACCAGCGATCATGTAGCGACACACCAGCGATCCTGACAAGTTGATATCGTTGTCGGGATCGCTGGTGAGTCGCTATGTGTGACGGGGCCCTTACAGTTTCCTGCATATCAGTGACCCGGAGTTTCACTGTATAGGTAATCAGTAGTGATCTGCGAATTGCCTAACAAACTGGCAATCCCTGCATGTGTTGCGGCTGTCGAGCAGCCGCAGGGTCTTGAATATATTTTTTGAGGACACCGAAGACACTAGGTTAGCACACAAGCAATGTCGGATAACACCTTATCTGAGCACGTTCGCTCCTCACTAGTAATCAGGAAAAGGAACCTTTAGTTCCTTCATTCTCCTAATTTTAAGGCAGATCTGCTTTCGGTATCACACAATACAAACTGCACATATATAAATAAATTATTCGTACATGATGAGATTGGTGCACTTACTTTGCAAATCCATGTCAGAATGACCTTATTCTTTTTGAAAAGTTTACACTCAATATTCACTCACTTAGCCCTATTGCCAGCTCCTCAATGTCCCTCCTCCCTGCTGAGATCTCGCACTGCTCAGAACAAGCTGCAGCAGTCATTCAGGCTGGGCGGGCGGAGATCGAATACACTTGGACTCTTTATCTGATTTCGTAAAATGCTCATTTTTAAAATGAAAATTACACAGACGTTCTGACATGGATTTTCAAAGTAAGTACACCGTCAAGTCATATATTTAATAATGGATACCGTTTCTAATGTAAAATCTGGCGACAGAACTGCTTTAGGAGCTCTGTTTTGGACAAATCCTACTTGTTAGAATGGTCCTTTAATTATAAGTAGATAAAGTATTTCAATATTGGGTCAACCAGTGATCAATTATTAGAATCAGTGGGGAAATCTGTTAAAAAAGTATTTAATTTCCCTGCAACCTGATCATAGGGGAACCAAAATGTGATATCGATTGTGAGACTTTTATAGCATAATAATGGAATATGCCATGACTGTTAGCTTAGCTGTGAATCCCATCTCTTCGACCTACATCTAATGTATGTGGAGAACAGGGCCATGTTGCAAACTATCAGAAATGGAAAGGTGGCTACCCATGTGGTCAGCAATTTTCAGTACTACTGTACAAATGATGAATCTCGAGAAAGGCGCATCTCTTAATTCCTGACAGCGCTCCATGGATTCTCATTCTCAGGATATTGGACACTTCTGGCATGTCCTGTTACCCCGCTCTCCATTTTGGGCAAGAGAGAGAAGACTCTTGAACTTAGGACCCCCATTATTAATTCATGAATGTGTACTTTTGAAACTGGACATTCCCTAGAAAGAGGGTCCTCAACCCGTAGCTCAGGAGCCATATGTGGCTCGCGACTGTCGGCCCAACTTGGTGCATTACCACCAGGTCTAACAATGCTATAAAAGAACTTGTCTCTAGATGGTGACTTTTGCGAGAAGCCATTAAGTGCAGATCTGAACTGGTCTACTGGTTGAAGATGTAAATTACGGGAGTTATGGTAAGGTGGAGAAAGGAGGACACTGTCAGTCAGAAGGCTGCTTGAAACCAGATGCAAGAACACGGTGAGAGTGCTTGTTGCCAAAATACCAAATGGGGGGTAAAGAGTAAACCCCTGGATGTAAGCATATTGCTTCATTATGGGGAAGCTTTGGCTGTCATATCAATAAAGAGGGAAGTGGGTGTCACTAATGTGGGAGGCAGGAGCTTGATGTGACTAATTTAAGGCACTGGATGTGGCTCTCAAACCTCTCAGAGCTGAGTGGCTCTTGAGGTAAGAAAGGTTGGGGACCACTGACATAGAATTAGATCTTCTAAACAAAGGAGAACCCTCAGAGGAGCTAAGCAACAAAAAAACACCACCATGGATTTCTAGAGCTGTAGTTACACCCATCCATGAGGAATCAGATGCTCTACTGGAACATAAGGCAAACCTTTCCAAAAGAGACTCAAAAGGCTGGACATGCCCTAGAACGGAGGGTCCCCAACCTGTAGCTCAGGAGCCACATGTGGCTCGCGAATGTCTTCCAACTTGGTGCATTAGTACCAGGTCTAACGATGCTATAAAATAATTTGTCTGGTGACTTTTGCCATATAATTAGATCTTCTACACGAAGGAGAACCCTCAGAGGAGCTAAGCGACAAAAAGCCACCACCATGGATTTCTAGAGCTGTAGTTACACCAACCCATGAGGGGAATCAGATTCAGAAGCTCTACTGGAATATAAAGCAAACCTTTCTAAAAGAAACTCAAAAGGCTTTTATTGATCTTCCAGGATAGAATGTAATCCCATCCTTGTTACGAAAATTACAACTCATGCAGCAAATTTGTGAATCAATCAATGGTCATGCGTCCAGCTTCTGTAACCCCAGTGCCAAGTCCAGCCATACAGTTTACTTAACGCAAGAATGCAGGATATCAAACATCCAAAAAAAGGAGACTTCCATTTTTGCAGGTTGCCCTGACCCCTACACCATCCCTTCCTCGTCCCCATGTATGAGGACTCTTACCGTGGTGCATGTGGACAGGGATTGGCCTTGTAAAACTAACCTGATTGCATAAAATATATAGAAATATTAGTTCATGCTGAAATCTACTTTTTGTCTGGAACGATAGTCGATGATCAAACAAGGCCCCAAAGCTTTTTTATTTTAGGCCGTTTTGAAAAAGACTATAATAATAATAATTGACTTACACAGTAACTCCGCAGCCTGATAAAGTCTACTCTCATAGAGATGAACCTTTCCGAATTGCGGCTCAGGTTTTTGATTTGTTCTACAAGGTCAGCGCAAAATTTGTAGCCCCCTTTGAGCACACACAGGACGGTGATCTGATTGTCTCCGATGTCTTTCATGATATCGTTGGCCAATCTTTCTATCCTGGAAAACAAAACAATTAAAATGTGTCAGAGTCTCCAATCTACCCGTCCTAGGAGAGCGGAGGAGGAGGAGGAAGAGAGTCATTATCTAACGCCGGTGGCATTAAGGATATTACGGAAAATATAATAGAGGTTACAGGATGTCAGGATATTGTCCTCATCAAAGGTAAGAGATGAAAGCTGCTCTTCAGCTAACATCAGAGCGTCCTCTCTCTTTCAAGATCCAGACTATTGTTAATAGAAACTATGGAGAGAAAAAAAAGGGGAGTCCGATATAAAAAGATCCGACAGACAATGCGGTGTAGGAAAATGATGTAACTTGGACAACTTTAAGACACAAAGTGCGGCTGCCCCTGGAACTTCTGTGTACGACGCACAGCGTATTCCCGAAGTTATCACATAAGATGTGATTTCTAAGGCTACTTTCACACATCAGTTTTTTGCCGTCAGGCAGGATCCGGCTATTTTTAGAAAAAACGGATCCGGCATAAATTTTGGAGAACTGTAGAAACGGATCCGTTTTTTTGCTGGATCCGTCTAGCAGGTTATATCTGTTCCTGGGGGCTGGCCAATTGGATCTGAGCATGCGCAGACTTAAAAAAAAACGGATCCGGTGGCTGGATCCGTCTTTTTCTGGATCCGGCGCCCATAGACTTTCATTGTAGCAAAAAGCTGGAAGCGCCGGATCCGGCGCTTCCGGCTTTTTCGCCGGAGACAAAAAACGTTACAGTAGCCGTTTTTTCCAGACGCCGGAATGAGACAAGTTGCCGGATCCGGCAAAAAACGGATGAAACGCAATGCCATCCGGCACGATCCGGCGCTAATGCAAGTCAATGGGGAAAAACTGGATCCGGCATTGCATTTTGCCGGATCCGGTTTTACAAAAAAAAGCCGGATCGCGCCTGAAGGCAAAAAACTGATGTGTGAAAGAGGCCTAAGGAGAGACATGGGTGTATCTACAATAGGCGTAGGGGTTGAAATCACAACCAAGCCTGGAGCCTAAGGGGTCCAAAAAGCCCTATAGGAAAAGACCAATAGTGTAAAAGACTTGCAGTAATCGGGGTCCATGACCTTCAAGTTACGCCACTAAGGAGAGGTAATGCTAATGGTATGGTAATGCCTGGTAACAGCCTAAACGTTTGTCCACGACTCTCAGTGGCCTCAATACTACAGACGTTGCTTCGATGGGCAATATGAAGAGTCCTCCTTCTTCCTCCAGGACTCAGTTGTGGTCAAAATAATCAATGACAATGGTGGGACCTTTGTTGGTGCTGCGATATGAAGAAGCAGATGACTCTTTGAGCCACTTTTTCAATGTTTTTCTTATATTAGATACTTTTAAAATAGCGACCTGTTCATGTAACACAAGGACACACGGGGTTCTCCAAAGTGAGAGACGCTTGGTAAAGGAAAAACTACATCTATAACAGAGTTATGGAAGTTCATTAAAACTTAGAGGAATAGCCTTCAATGTTCGATTAATGGGGTCAGACATCTAGGAACCCAACTATCCAGCACAACGAAGGAGCCTTCATTATTAACACATTCAGATAAAGGTCTTCTGTAGCTCATCCCTTTTACTTCAATGGGACTGAATCAGATAAAGTCTCAATACCAGGCACAGCCGCCCATGTGGAAAAGCTGCTGCGCCTGGGTATTGAATCAAGTGGACACATCTAGGAGAATCAACATGGCCTCTACATGGTGCAGATTAGGAGGAGGAGTTCAAAGCCCTGGAGTATAAGCCATAAATGTTTTGGAAAACGCCGCTTCCCTGGCAGCAGTTTGTTTAAAAACTACAAACCATGCTTACTCACCCTCCCCTGGTCAAGTGCTGAGTCTCAGACACTGTCTCCAGTGCCCGTTATTGTCAATTTGGGCAGAGAAGCCGAGCCCAGTTATTGGCTCCAGCACCGAGGACTCTGCAGACAGTACCAGACATCAGGAGCAGCGGTGGAGACTCAGCACTGGACCCGGGGAGGGTGTGTAAAGCACATTTTGTTTTCAAACAAATTTTTCTCAAGATGAATTATTGAGGCTTGAAGTTACAGACTTAAAACCTGAAGTTACTCTACTGACAGATCCTGATGAGGATATTCCCTGTTTTGATTTCTGTTAGGCGTAGACTTGTTTTGATGACCTTGTGTGAACCCAAACAGCTACATACATATTTTTAAAAAAAATTTTTAATGCACACACATGGCTGGCACTACTTAGAGGGGTTGTCTAGGATGAAAAAAAAAATGTCTGCTTTCTTTCAGAAACAGTCACACCATTGACTACGGGTTGTCTGTGGTATTGCATCTCAGTTCCATTCACTTCAATGGGGCTGAGTCGCAAAACCAGACACGATCTATAGTCAGTGATGGTGTAGTTCCTGATTGAAAAGCAGACATGTTTTGTAATCCTTGAAAATCCTGTTGAGCCCACTAGAATATAAGTCCACACAAGGTCTCCGTGTTATCACTGCATTTGAAACAAATCATGGGGGACATGTAAATGATGTAATCTATGAGATCATCTGAGGCTCTCAGTACTGAAGCCCCAGTCTTTGGGCCTTTACCATAAAGCTTATTTTCTTATTTTGTATCTTTATTTTTTTTTTTTTTACAATGGCAGACTTTTTCTTAAAGCTAACCTGCTTGCTGACAGTTTCTGATAGAGCATGAAATGATGAGCATGTGTGATAGTTACTTCCATGCGATCTCCATGGGTATAGCCTCAGCGAAGTATACTTTGTGCCTAATATTTATGGTGCACTTCATTCTTATGAATTAATGAGCAAGTCTAATGGATAAGTAATTAATATTAATCACATCATTCGCAGGGGCTTCAAACATTGGGATGGAAACGTCAGATTTAATGTTATTTGTAAACACAAAGATAAATCTTCTGCTCCAATCTATCTCTTGTCACTGGGAATAGAAAAGCTGCTTGTAAATAAAACTATTCTAGGGAACAATAAAGGAGGTGAGGAGGTCGTCAGACATTTTATCTGGATGGTTGAGGGATAATACCAAGTTTTGGGTGTGTTTTTTTGTTGGTTGCTTGTTTGCCAGTGTGACACCCAGTGCTGGGAATACCTGTCAACTATGACTCCGTGTGGTATGAAGACACATTCCAGATCCTCGAGGTAATGGTTGGGGAGGGTGAATACATCTAAGTTATATCCCGTCCACTTGTCAGAAATCTACAAAGTCAAAATATTAGTCATTCTTAGTACATTTTGTAATGGGACAATGACACGAGAGCTACACATTTCAGGACTGTCTTATAACAAGTCTATGTTTAGCTGTAAAATTAATGAATATTCACTGATTAAAAAAATATTTATAAGTCACTAACTATAGAGGATACTCAGTGGCGTACAGCCAATGGCGGCAATTCACACGGCTGCTATGGGACCCACGAGCCAAGCAGTCTCATTATACTGTATGGAGGACAATGGGGGGTGCATTAAACTATATGGAGGACTGACTATGGGCTGTGCATTGTACAATATGGAGGACTATGGGGAGAGCATTATACCATATGGAAAACTATGGGGAGTGCATTATACTATATGGAGGACTATGCAGAGTGCATTATACTAGATGGAGGACTATGGAGAGTGCATTATACTATATGGAGGACTATGGGGACTGCATTATACTACATGGAGGACTATGGGGACTGCATTATACTATATGGAGGACTATGAGCTGTGCATTATACTATATTGAGGACTGTGAAATGCATTATGCTGTATGGAGGACTATGGGAAATGCATTATACTGTATGAATGACTATCAAGTGTGTATTATACTATATAGAGGACAATGGGGCGTGCATTATACTATATGGAGGACTAGGAGAAATGCATTATTTTTCGGTTAAGTTGGCCAAGTGCTCCTACCATCAGTCAGTTTTTCTTGTACGAGTGCCATCAGTATACACAAATTACACAGACAATATTCATTTGAGTGTCAAATCACAATGTACAAGTCTATGGATCCTTGTAAAAGATCAGACAGAACTTTAATGTCATCTGGGAGGTTCCCATATTCACAGACTGTCAGAAGGGAGAATTTGAAGATTTTTTTTCTCAAGAAAAAGTGATGAAATTCTGATAAAACTTTGATAAAACTCTGAGCAAAATCACTTATGAAACCCAGTCAGTTTTTCTTGTGCATGTCAGTACAAGCTTATCATCAGAGTCTGGACCAACTTTTACCAGTTTTTCTCAGATGATAAAAAATAACATTTCTCCAGCTTCTCCTATCAAACAGTCTGTGAAAAACAAGCAGCACATGGATGGCATCCACATATTTTCACGGATCCATAGACTTGCATTGGCAACACTCGGATCAATATATGACAAGTCTCCAATACGGACCACACAGTTCGAGGAAAACAATGGACTACCCCATAGAATATCATAGGTATGAATGTTACCCATGAAAAATATGGGTAGTGATCGAGTGATAAAAACTGATGTCTGAATGAGCCCTAAGGCTGGATTCACACATCCGTGTGCCATGGACTGACTAGGGATTGATATGGACTGTCCACTGATGGGTGAATGATGCTGTAGGTCATTTATAATTAGTGCTGGATCCTACCTGCCCTTTAAATTTGAAGGTTTTTTTTAATCTCAGGAGCGGCATGTGTGATAGAAAAGGTTAGGATTCAATCAATCACCTGGTCTCATGGCTGGTGGGCACACAGGAATGGATAGTAAGAACCTCAATTTTACAAGTATATTCTACATGGCGATAATGATTCAAATTTATATAGTCAATGCTTGCAAATATCTCAGCTCACGCAGATTGCTGCTCCACTCTTTCCTATATATAAGTGGCGCCCCTGAGGCTCGGTCGCCACAGAGGTACTGCACCTGCTTCTGAGGTGTGGTACCCCACCATCCAGGTAAGTTGGAGGCTCCTGACCACGCTCCAACACCTGCATCCCACACAACATAGTAGTGTAGCAAAGCCACATTGCGGCTCCTTGCTTGGAGTGTAGCAGAGCACCTTTGGTGTCTCCCTGCTTGGAACACGAAACGTGCTGGGAGGCGGGTGGAGTTAGAATACATAAAAGAGCGGGAGGGTTTAGGATTAGAGGTCAGTCAGTCGGAGAGAGGAAAGGAGATCCCTGGAAGAGGGATGGAGGAAGGAGGTGCTGCAGCAGATATCAGTGACCTGGGTCTGTTGGCACGGGAAAGGAAAGAAGGAGAAAGACATTGAACCGAAACCTGATCTTCCATAAGAAGGAGAGACTAGTACGGAACGTAGGAGTAAAAGGGAACAGAGGACGTGGGTTAGAGGAAGAACCCTGCCTAGAAGTTCTAAGCGCAAGGCCGGGTCCCCGAGGTTGTATGGATACTAACGGTTCTGCAGCAGACACCGGTGGAGTAGTGGGCTGTAAATGCACTACTCCCATCTAAGACTTGGGGACACAACAGCAACATGGATAGAGAGCCGGGATTCAGGAGTAAGGAGTCCCCGAAGCAGGCTACAGCTGTCTGCCGTACAAGTAGAGTTCTTGGGAACATCTGTCAGGAGGCACTCCAGTGTAACTCAGTACTGGGAGTACTTCACACTTAAAGGCGCTATAGAGGAGACGTTCAGAAAGGCACATGTTGGCGGAGTGTTGGAAGGGAGCATTCCATCTTGCCTGGAGGTTTACTGAGTCCCTGGCCCGGAGGACACAGTACGGAAGCAGGCACCTGTGTGTACTACAGACTGTGAGTAAAGCTTTGGAACTGCAAGCCCTGGTGTCTTCCATTCATTCTTGCGCCAACACACCCAGCACCGCTACATCTGGGTTCCAGCTTCTACACCGCTTGTGCCTCTCCTCTTCCCCTACATCTACACTGCCCTGGGGCTACAGCTCCACCTGTGGGGAGCTTCACCATCTTGGCTGCAACATCTGCATGCAGCGTCGGCCTAACATCTCACTTGCCGAACACCACAGGTGGCGTCACAAACTATTCATTCAAACCATTACATTTCCCCCATTACTTGGGCGCCCAGGGCCACGCACCGGGTCCCCGCTGCTGTGACACATCCCGCTGATACCGGCCCGGTATATATATATATATTTGCATCAATATCTATCACCATATATAAAAAAATACTTGTAAAATTGAGGTTCTTGCTGCTCAAATTGGTCAATTCCTGTGTGCCCACCAGACACATCAAGGTGACGTTTTCTTAATGTAATTCTAACCTTTTCTTTTTACATGCATTTTTATTGCATTTTTGACTCTTGTCTTTTGATGCTTCCTGGTATATGGCTGTGACAAAACTTTTTGGATACAGTCATGTGCGGATCCCATGTGTTTTTGATGTGTTTCCGCCGCGAAAGCACACTAAAGGCACAAGAGACAACAAAAAGAGCAAAGTGCATCCGCACCACTGCAATCACCAGGTACCTGTTCAGACCAAGAACAAATTGATGCTATTTGTCTCAAACAGGGAAAGGATGGGTGCTCAATCAGAAAAAAGCATGCAATATCCAAAGGCAGAAGAAAAGGGATGGCACTCACCGTACTTAAAATCCAAACTTTATTGTAGCATAAAAATCATCAGCAGGGGAGCAATGTCAACAAGGAACGGATGACGGCCGTTCCGCGCTGCCGCTCTTAGGACCCGTGGAAGCGCGGCAGCGCGAAGTGGCCATAGTCCGTTCCTTGTTGACATTGCTCCCCTGCTGATGATTTTTAAGCTACTGTATGTCAACAAGGAACGGACTATGGACGTTTCCACGGGTCCTAAGAGCGGCAGCGCGAAACGGCCGTCATCCGTTCCTTGTTCACATTGCTCCCCTGCTGAAGATTTTTATGCTACGATAAAGTTTGGATTTTACGGACGGTGAGTGCCATCTCTTTTCTTCTGCCTTTGGATATTGCACACTAAAGGCACATGTGCATATTTTTACTTCCAGATTTTCCGCATCTAATACAAGTCTATGGGGAAAATCCGCACATAACACCAAGCGTAACCGCAAGAGAAAGCATCATGTTCCTGATGTGAAATAGGTCAGTTTATGCTGAGTAAAATAAAAGTGCAGAGGACAGGAGATATGAGGGTTATTGTTGTGATTGGGACTTTATCTGGTCGCATCAGTTACTCATCCTTCAGTTTTTCATATGAATTATGTTTCTCTGTTCTCAAAATGGAACTGAAAATTCAGGTGTGAATGGAGCCTTACACCAATCCTACACAAGACGTGTGGGATTACCGTACTTACCACCAGTCCACAACCTGAGGTGTGAGAAAGCTGGGAAAAGTTGTCATCCATTTATGCCAGATCCAGATGTCTTGCGAGCGCTGCAGGAGGAGGGAACACAACGTGTATGATACGAGTTGTAACAGGTAATATTTGGCAGGTTTGTGCAAAGAGCAAACAATATAACCTGTATATTCCAAGATCTCATGTTTGCTTTCCTGTATAACTGTTGGGACAAGCAAATTCTCGACACTTTGGCTTTACATAGAAATCTATTGTTCCGCTCCTGCTCCATGCAGAAGAGGCTATGGCGTATACTATTGGGATGGAGGGGTTTGCAGCCTTTGGTTCAGGGTCTTCTCATTGTCTTTGGAATGAAATTGAAACTTCAGAAAGTTGAAGAATTTTCCCTGTATATGGTTAAGATTTATTTAGATATGACTGGAGCCTCCAAGGGGCATAGCAATGTATGCAGGGGCAAAAAAAAGGGTCCAGGCTCACCGAGGGGGTTCAAAAGGTCCCTTTGGCCCAATTGAGAAAACAAATATTAAAGATCTAGAATAAGCTTGGGACCCTTTAGCAAATTTTGCATTGCAGCTCGTACACTTCTATAGATAAAACTGCCAGGAGGGATCACAAGAACATATTTTCCATGTCAATCCACATCAAAATCAGCATGTGTTCCATGAGGATTTGTCACCAATTTTGCGGCTGATTTATTGCAAATTTGAACCTATACATTGCAAAAGGTGAAATGTTTGGACAAGATTTAATAAAAATCTCATCCCTTTTGGCTGGAGTCACACTACCTTATGAAGAAAAAAACAAAACAAAAAAAAAACGGTCCAAAGTTGATCCAGAAAAGAAGGACGAGTGTTATGAGAATACAATGCGATTTTTCTCACCTAGCATCCATATGACATGCATATACAATCCATATGTAATTATCAGCTTTTACATACAGTAATTCACTGTCATTTAAAGCTAGTTTAGAAACTAATAAAGCAATCTTATGTAAAGATATACGTTAGATAGATGGATATATAGAATAAATAGGATAGATGTCCTGTAGATATTTAATGTCATAAGATTCCTACTAGCACCCTTTAGTGCTTTCCATGTGGCACTAAAGGGTGTTTAGCCTTATTTAACCTATTAAATAAATAATTAAAAAAAATGTCATGGGATGCCCCCTTTTTTTAATAACCAGTTAAGGGAAAGCAGAAAGCTGTGTGCTGGTGTCATTATTGCGGGAAGGGGCCTAATATCCATGGAGCTTCTCAACCTATTAACAGCTGACATCTGTCCGCATAGCTTTTACTAGTTATTAAAAAGGGTCAAAAAAGAAAAAAAAATAATTTAAAAATTATTGTAACATTTTAAATATTGAAATAACCAGTAAAAGCTAAGCAGACATATGTGGGCTGATACTAATAGGCTGTGAAGGGGTCATGGATATTGGCTCCTTTCCAGACTAATAACTCAAGCCCTTAGCCGCCCCAGAAATGTCCATGTGCCAATTCTGGTGCTTAGCCTCAGCTCTTCCTGATGGCGCTGGTGCGGTGGCAATCGGGGTAATGGTTTTAAAGTTGATTACAGCTGTGTAATGTCCACTGACATACGCCCAGGGGTTAGTAATGGAGAGGTATCTGACACCCCCATTACTAAACCCATAGTCAAAAGAAATTAACACACATAAAAGTCCTTTAACTATAAAAAAGCACTTCCCGATGATTACCTTCTTTTACCCATTTATTGGCAAAAAAAAAAGTCACGTTGTCTGCCGTAAATCAATATTATGGATGTCCCATGACAATTCCCAACTGTGCTACATCCGGAGACTGTGATGAGCGGTGACATCAGTAACGTGACCGCTCGGCACGGCCGCCGGAATAACTGAGAGTAGCATAAGAACCTGGCTGCAGTGACATCACTAAGATTACCACAGGTCACAGCTGGCAGCTCACACAGTGTGACGTCAGTGAGGCTGCGTGGAGTCCCCTGGCTGACCTGAGGTGAACTGATGAGCGTGGGAAAAAATGCAGAAACCTTCCCATAGTAATTAGTTCATCTCAGGGCAGCCAGGGAGGCTGCGCAGAGTTGAAATAATTCATTCTGGCAGTGGTTTACATGCGGCTGGTCGCATTAGCACCGGTCCCTGTGTAAACCACTTAACCCTTTCGGATGGATTGCTGCGGGGGACCTGACTGAGCAGCGGAGAGGTAAAGATATGGTTGCTTTTTTGTTTTATTTTTGTTACAGATCGATGGTTTATTTTTGAATTACTAGAGCAATAAATCTTGTCAAAAACTAGCTGTCATTATTTCATTAAAATAATTTTTAATGTCTGTGTGTGTTTTTTAACCGATTAATAGTCTAGGGTTAATAATGGATAAGTGTCTAATTGACACCTCTCCATTATTAATCGGCTTAATGTCACCCTCCAATTGCGTGATGGCATTAACCTATTAGCCACCGCTACAGGGCAATGGGAAAAGAGAGGATAAGTGCCAGAAAAGGCGCATCTCTCAAGGCTATTAAAATCTGCCCTCACTCACCCGCTTTACCTCTCTGGTTGCGATTTTGCTGCGGGAGCCCACGCATTTTTTTTTCCAACAAATTAACCCCTTAATTTATCACCTAGACGTCCCAAATTTGACACACAAACCCTAATTTAATTATTAGTCAGGGACATATAAAAAAATACATGAAATGAAATGGATTACTGTATGTAAACCATGTGTCATTTCATGTCGGGTTTGGGAATGATTGTACAGAAGCCGACAATTGATTTTGCAGCTATTCTACTATGTAGAACTCTATGAAATATAAATATATATAACTCAATGACATGTATGTATATATATATATATATTCTATGTGTATATAGCTATTCTTTCGTTTCTTTATTAAACCTGTCAGTGTGATTTTACTCTATTGCGCACTGAATTGCCGGCTTTTCTAAAGGACACCGGGTGCGTATTTCTCGCGAGTCACACATCTGGTCCATGTGTAAGCCGTTTTTTTGCGCACCCATAGACTTGCATTGGCGTATTTCGGACGTAGTACGCTGACGACTGGCATGGAGCGTAAAATATGTGCGAGAAATATGCGGCTGATGGGAGCAACCCCATACAGAATCATTGGTCCGTGTGCAATGCGCGTTTTTTACACCTCTCACTCACCCGTATTTCTCTCTAGTGTGACGCCGGCCTAAGGGAAGCCTTTCCGGTGACTAGTTGCCCTTGGTGCAGTTCCCTGTCTGACATGGAGCAAGTGGTGGCGCCAGAGAGCCGATCCCTGCTGGGTCCTTCTCTCCCCTCCCCCGAGGTGAGCGAAGTCGACGCCCCCTTCCCCTGTGAGATCCTTCATACACTTCTGAAAACTCTTCCAATTAATTTCTATGGAAAATCCACTTTGCTGTTTGTATCAGGATTTTTTTTCCTGAACATATTTTTTGTTTTTTTTTACAAAAAACACCCACTCAGTTGAAAAAAAAAATGTGCATGTCACTTCATTGGCAGTGAAAAGGCTGCAAAGAACGCTTCTAGAAATAAAACTTTCTGGACAAGAAAAACTAGTAAAAAAAAACCCTCTCCAAAACAGGAGGATTTCCAGAAGCATTTTCCACTTGAAAAGTGTGAACAGAGCCTAAGGGTATGTGCACACGCTGCGGAATCCGCTGCGGATTCATCTGGGCGGATTTTGCAAAATCCGCAGATAAATCTTTTGACCTGCGGTTTATCTGCGGATTGCTCTGCGGTTTTGCCATCTCCACGATGGTGGAGATGGGAAACCGCTGCGGATTCCGCAGAAAGAATTGACATGTCAATTCTTTCTGCGGTTTCAAAACCGAAGGAAAACCGGGCAGAAAAATCCGCACCGTCTACACAGCGTTTTTTTTTTTTATTCATTCATTTGAATGGTACTGTACACCGCAGCTAAAACTGCTGCGGGTCCGCAGCGTGTACACACACCCTAAGGGATAGAATGCCATCATTTCACTTTTGGGGCGCATGCAGTCCAGTGTATATAGTCAGTCTTTTCTTTTTTGTTTGTTTGGTTCGTGTGTTAAAACAAACAAACAATCAATCTTCTACATGTATATATAAAAAAATAAATCACAGCATGCTCTACTTCGAGCCATATTTTGGATCAGATTTGCCTATTGTATATCACGGTGTACAAAATAATGGATCTCATCCCGGTGACCATACATAAAGCATCCATTTTTTAAAGATCCATTCCAATTTTTATCATAGCAAACTGTATTGAATCTTTTATTATTTTGACAGATGTAAAAAAACAAAACAAAAAAAAAAGCAAAACAGGACACACGAATAACAATATGGATGAAAAATCTTATTTTTTCCGGACAAAAAAAAAAGGGCATTTTTTCTGCATACGCTCGTCTGAACCCGGCCTTATATATGTGCAATAATCGAGCAACACAGAATTGCTATAAAGCAGCAGTCTGTGCATCCTCATTTCATCTGTACTTTTACATATCATGTATATTTTCTACAATTTGTTCCACTTTTTTTTTTTCACTGTTGCATTTTTTATTTTTTTACAAATTCCCTTTTGTTATTGTGGTTTACGAAAAGCTGCAGAAATGCGGCAAACATAGAAGCCATAACTACGCACATGAAAAAGAATGCATTTTTCAGTTAACCCCATTGACTTCTATGGGCTAAAACTAGATCCATGAGAATATGCTACAGTTCTGTGCCCCCAGAATACAAGTGTGAATGGGCCCCGATGCAGAAAGATACGGAATCAATAAGCGATTTCTAGAACTCACATCTCCTTTTAGGAATGTTTAACCTGTACTAATAACGCTAATAAATTGCATTAATAATGCAGCAGTATTTTGCATGTCCGCCGCACCATCTTCCCAGCTCACATCCTAATCTATCATTACTCGCTTCCCTTTACTTCCTATGGCTCTCAGTAATCCTACAGAGATCCCACTCACTAATCCCAGCCATACAGACCCATGTGCGCTGGCTGATAGTAACACAACTGCTCACAACTCCAAAAATCCAGGAAACTTCACCCTTCTATCTGTAGAAGCCCCCATCTAACTGCATCACTTAAAGACCCCCCTCCAACCATGTGCAGACCCCAAAACCCCAGCCCAGCTCACCTCAACTCCCCTTCCTGTCTGTGGAAGGAAAAAAGGAAGAAGGGGACATGGGGGAGGTTAGGATCTGAGCTGGGGAAGGAGGGCTCAGCTCAAAGACACTGCTTGTTTCCCTACAATTTGCTGGCAATCTGAGACTCAAGTGATAACCCTTTCCTTCCCAGAGAGGCATGCAGTGCACATGGCTTACGTAACATGAGGCATGTGAGATTTGGGGAGGAAGAGACTACAAGGCGTGAATCCTATTTGGTCAAGAAGTTTAGGAAAACTGGAAAAGGGTAAAAAACGTAAGATTGCGACTATTAGGATAACGTTACTATAGCCGATCAGCAATCAGTTGTTGTAAATTGTATCTCATGGGCCCAAATGTAAAAGCTGCAACGGGGGCCTCCGATTACTGCAAGTCTTTAAGGGTTCATTCACATCTGTGTATAAATACGTTCGAGTGCAATGTGTTTAAAAAAAATAAAAATCGTATTGTACATGCTCCAATGTTATTCAACGAGGCAGTGTACATCTGCGAGATTTACCTCAGCTGGTATCGGGCTGGGGAACAAAGAAATTGTAACATGCTGCGTACGGTGGCGTAAAACGGCTGAGACTCACCAATGCAAGTCAATGGGTATGAGAAATAAATAAGACGGCACTCAGACCATCCGATTATTATCCACAAATCTCAAAGAAAAAAAATATATATAAGGCTATAGATGGATAGATAAATGACAGAAAGATATTAGAATAGATGGATGTACAGTAAATATATAATGTCACAAGAGCCCTACATATAATAAACTTTGGTCCCTTAGTGGCTTTTATGTGGCACTAAAATGTTTTTAATCTAATAAATAATTTAAAAAAGCAATGTGAGGTCCCCCTATTTTTGATAACCAGCAAAGGTAAAGCAGACAGCTGTGAACTGATATTATCAAGCTGGGAAGGTCCCTGGTTATTGGGCCTTTCCTAGCCTAAAAATACAAACCTGCAGCCGCCCCAGAAGTGGAGCATCACATTGGATGTGCCAGTTCTTGCGCTTTGCTTTTGCTCTTCCCGATAGCCCTGGGGTATTGGCAATCTGGGTAATTCTAGTTGGGGTTAATGTCAGCTGTGAATTGTCCCAAAACACAGCTGACATCAAGCCCTGGTGTTAGTAGTGACGAGGCGTCTATCAGACAACCCCATTACTAACTCAGTAAGTAAAAAGAAAAACACACAAAACTTTTATTTAAAAAAAAAACACTCCCTGACTTTTTCCCTGGTTCACCAATTTACTTAAAAGAATTAATAGCCCATGCCTGTCTGACGTAGTCCAGAAATGGAAACCTGAAAGACATAAAAAAAGGAATGAAAAACAAGAGACTGTCCCTCGTTCACAAATTTATTAGAAAGAAAAGTTCCCACGCAGATCATGACATAGTCCAGCGCTTCC
Organism: Dendrobates tinctorius; assembly: GCF_039654945.1. NCBI lineage: Eukaryota > Metazoa > Chordata > Amphibia > Anura > Dendrobatidae > Dendrobates > Dendrobates tinctorius. The sequence continues at coordinate 65,126,365 of NW_027361738.1, read as the reverse complement.
CACGACGTTCTTCGATTCCGACGATCATAGGCTATGGAGACTCGCTTTGCTTTGAGGTTCCATAGGCTTTTAGCAACTGCCACCACTGGCTCCCGCTGAGCTCCTCGACACCCGGCGACTGTGATGAGCGGTGACGTCAGTAATCTATGCCCGTTGGACAGGAGCCCTAAGTACTGCCTCCTCCCTGACAGCATCCGAGCTTATCCTTTTGATTAGCCAGCCTGGTGTGACATCATCATTGTGATGTCAATAACATGTGCTGTTGAGCCAGGCCGGCTAATCAAAAGAGGAGGCTTGGGTGCTGTCAGATAAGAGGCAGGTCTCAGGGTCTCCATCAAGAGGTCACAGATTACTGACGCAGCCGATCCTCCTGCAAATCGATTCACACCAACTACAAGGTAATAAATACTTGCACCACATAATTGATTTTTTATAAATATATATGGTTGTAACTAGAGCCTGTATCACTCAGAACCCATAATTATCACATCTCAAAGGTTTTCCAATACTGATCCCTAATAACTCGCACCTTGCACAGCTTCAATATTTGGGACGGCCATCTTTCTCTGCCTCTAGCTCTATTTTGCTTGAATTATATCCACTATGCATTTTGTAATGGTACTCCAATTCATTTCCTTAATCATTATAAAATGATAGTGAAAATCTAATGACTGTACCGCTTTCCTATTGTTTCTGGATGTAAGGTGCTTCGCTATACTTCCTTTTTATTTGTAATGTTATCACCCACTTTTTATCAGGTATGTATACTTTATGTCTTTAGCCAATAAAATAGTTATTTTCAGTGTTGGACTGGGATGCCAAGGGCCCACCATTAACATTGACTTTGGGGGCCCACTTTTCACCTGCATACAAATATTACATGACCTTTGTTCATAAATTTACCAATATCGCCATATAATAGTAAACTGGGTAGTTTAGCTAATGAATGAGATGCTGCTTTTTTCTGTACAAAGTGAATTAAGTGAATTATGACACAAATACTGCCCATACAGTAAGGTTGGGGGTCCAGATTTGCATAGGGGCCCACCGGGGTATTCCCCTATTCCCCTATGGGCCAGTCCAAGCCTGGTTACTTTTATACATGCGTGGTCACACTTGTAGGTTTTATGGAGCTATAGCTGTAGCAGCTGAAGCGACTTCTGTGGGCCCCTGATCACAGTGGGGCCCTGGACTCCAGATTGGCAAGAAAAAAATATGTGCATCCGTCACTTCTGGGCTTTCCTCTTGTGGTGTCATCAGCTCTGCATGTGCAATTAATAACAGAGAGCGGCCATAAGAGAGGACTTGGCAGTGAATGGGAGGAATTCCTATTCAAAAGTTTCTATGGTGTGCATTCTCTTCTTATTATGGCCCTAATCATACCCTTTTGGTGTTACCCCATGCATGAGTCCTAAGTCTGGACAGGTGACCTGTAGATAATCTATGAACTAGAGCAGGGGTCCCCAACCTGTGGCTCGAGAGCCACATGTGGGTCGCAGGCCCATGATGTGTAGATTGTGGCTGTCTGCCAGCTTGGTGCACTACCACCAGGTCAGCAAACAGCTATGAAGAGTAAGTCTCCAGATGGTGACTTTTAGGAGTAGCCCAGCACGGAAGAGCAGATCTGGAAGCGCGTATACTGGTTTAGGAGTTCAGAGGTCATTTAAGTCTGGTAAGCTGGAGATAGGATGATATTGCCAGTCAGAGGAAGTTCTTGAAGCTGGATGGGACAGTGTGGTGGGAGTGCTTGTTGAAGATGAGTAAGGTGGGAACCCCTGGATGTTGGTATACTGCCTCGTTGTGATTTCTGTGGAAAAGCAGTGACTGTTATTATACCAGTAATGGGGGCTCCGAGTGTCACCACTGTGAGGGGAACAGGATCTTATTGTGGCTTGCGACCATCTTTTAGAGCTGAATGTGGCTATCAAGGTCAGAAAGGTTACCGCCGGTCAGAGCACTGCGGGAAAATGCTGTCAGATGTCAGTGTGACCATGCAGTTGTGACTGTGACTGGCGGTACTGTAAATAATTTCCGCCAGTCAGGGAGCCGCACTTCCCACGCTGTCAAATGACAGTGTGAGGTTGTGGCTGTGATCGGAGGTAAACAGTTTACCTCCGGTCACTGGTGTCAGCTGATGGGACTACTGCTGCCGCTAATAACAGAGCAGGCAGCGACTGATGGGAGTATTCATCAGCCACTTCCTGTAATCTAAATAAATAATAATAAAAAAAGTGCTTGAGTTCACCTGTTTTGTTTTTTCAATTATCAGCCAGGCAAATCTAACAGCTAAAATGCTGCAACCTTCAGCTGTCAGCTTTACCAAGGCTGTTTATCAAGAATAGAGGGTCCTCACGCCATTTTTTTTTAATTGTTTAAAAAAATATTTGAATAAAACGTCCTGGGGTCCCCCGCATTTTTGACAACCAGCCAAGCTGAAGCAGACAGCTGGGGGCTGGTATTCTCAGGCTGGTAAGGAGCCATAGATGTTGGCTCCGTTAGCCTAAAAATAGCAGCCATCTATTAGATGCTCCAATTCTGGCACTTTGCCCAGCTCTTCCCACTTGCCTTATGGTGTTGGCAAGTGGGGTCCATATTTGTTGGATTGATGTCACCATTGTATTATCCAGAGACATCAAACCCATGTCTTTAGTAATGGAGGGGTGTCTATAAGACACTTATCCATTACTAATCCTATAGTTACTGTATATGTAAATAAACACACAGCCAAAATAAAGTCTTTTATTTGAAATATAAACAAAGCACACTTTTCCATTTTTATTTAAAAATAAACACAATTATACTGGCGTAACGCCTAATTCCACTGAATCCCTCGTCTCTTGTAATAAATAGAAAATAAAAAACAATATCATTCCTTACCTGTCTGTCGTTCGATCCCATGCCATAATCATTGTCTGGAGATAACAGTTTTCAATCTGCAGGGTGCCAAGATGCGACCGTCCAGGCTGAGAACCACTGGGGAATGAACTGCTGTGAGCGCAGCCTCAATGACCAGCAGTGACATCATCAAATTTACTGCCAGTAACTGAGCCTGTGTTCCCAGCCAAGCCCCTGAACTGCGGGGACCTTGGTGAGATCACTGCTAGCACACTGAGAAAAAGTCTTACGGTGCAGAGGTGAGCTCACCGCAGTTCATTGGGAGACATTTCTTTATTTTATATTCTTGATCACCAACCTAGCTAAAGCTGACAGCTGAGAGTTGCAACCCACAGCTGTCAGTTTTGCCTGGCTGGTTATCAAAAATACAGGGGAACCCATGCTGTTTTTTTTGTTTAAATTAAGTATTTAGAGCGCAGGCGCCGGCTGATGACTACTCCCATCAGTCGCTGCCTGGTCTTGCAATTATTAGCGGCAGTAGTCATTGGCTGATGGGAGTAGTCTCATCAGCTGACAGCAGTGACCGGAGGTAGACAGCTCACAGCTGTGGGGCTCACGCTGTCATTTGACAGCATGAGAACCGCGGCTCTCTGGGGGTAATGATTTAACTGACAATCAGAGGCAGTGTTTTCCACACTGTCATGCACACGACAGCGTGGCATACACTGGATGTCCTGGCCCCCCATTCCAGCGACTGGGGTCCAGTTTCGGATTCGGGCTTGGGTAATGTCCTCGTACACGAACTGAACCTTTTTTTAATTGTTCGACGAACCCGAACATCAAGCCAGGGGTTCGCTCATCTCTGCTGCTGAATGGATGACAGCCAGTAATCTCTGCAGGGTTGGGTAGGAGATGAGGCTATATCAGGGCTTGTTTTTGCCGGAGGTATAGGGGGTTTCTCTAGTGACATGTGATGGCCATTAATATAACATTCACAAGCTGCCTTGTATTGTGGCTAATGAAAATCATTCACTTCTGACAGTCACATGGGCTTCCTACAAAAGTGATAATTGTCAAACTACTCTGTGCTGCCTTCTGTAGTAAATTTATTTGCTCCAGATTACGGACTTGTGGACATGTGCCAGGTGCCTTATGAAGAAGTATTTCCATACATTCAAATTGTTTGGGGCCATTAATTGCAATCCTACATCTGATATTTTGTATTAGAAACCTCTAAAATCTTTCCTTCAATAATTTTTCCTTCTGTAGGAGCATTATTATCCATCTGCAGCGAGGTCTTACATCTGCAGAAGCACATGGGTCACTGAGCCGGTTTTTGTGTAGGTAAATGGCTCTGAGCTGAGTCAGATTTCACTGTTTTAAAACCTGTTCTCCTGGTATTTATGACCCTCAGTGGTTGTTTCTTTAAAATGGCTCAAGTCAGCCCTGGTTACTTCCTCAGCTGTCTCCTCTGTATCCTAATAAGCTTTCCATGTCCTCACAATACCTCAACATGTGAATGTATGTTTTTTTTTCTTGGAGCCCTCTAGATTATGGTCCACAAGAAAATCTGAGTAATGTTCATTACAGGGGTTCATAACCATCTCATGGCGGAAGGATGGCTCAGTGGTTGGCACTGTATGGTGGCTCAGTGGTTAGCACTGTTGCTTTGCAGCGCTGGGGACCTGAGTTCAAATCCCACCAAGGACATCATCTGCAAGGAGTTTGTATGTTCTCCCCGTGTTTGCGAGGATTTCCTCCGGGATCTCCGGTTTCTGATCTCACTCCAAAGACATACTGATAGGGAATTTAGATTGCAAGTAATTGAAATAAAGAACTCTCTGCCATGTGCTGCTGCTTCAGCTTTGGTGAAAGCCAATATAAGGCCCATGGTTCTCCTGATCCAAACCTTACAGTCTTACATATGCCTATGAGGCAGTTAAGTTTGGGTCAGGAAATCCATGGCCACTATGCATCTTGGTCTCTCCTTGGCCCATGAAAAATGGATGTGTGACCCCCAACTTACAACTGAGTTGATGGACGGCACTTCTAGTCAATTGCAGCCTCCAAAGTCCCAGCCAATTGCTGGTTGGGTTTGGCAGCCAATCAGGAATCTCGCTGTCTTTAGGCCGAATTCAGATATCTATCAAACACGGTCTAAGTACGGAGAGTGAAGGCCAGAATGGTCACAGGTGTCCTGACCCGAACTCAACACCTTCATATATGACTATCAGTCCTACTCCTTACTTACTCAGAGGATGTTTCATGGAGGTCTGAATTTGTCCTAATGTTTAGCTCATGTGGGCTTCATCTGCAAAAGCTACTTTACACATTTAGATGTCCAGTTTTCACGTACGAGTGCTATCTGTGATTTTTATGGATAGCACTCGTACTTATGATATTCACATGTCCGATTTTTTTATTTTTTTACCTCGGATTGAGTGGTCAGTGGAAAATATCAGAGACATATCCGATTTTGATTCAAGGGTTGGAACGAAATCATCTATACAGCTCAATGGGTTTGTGAAAAACATTGAACAGGATTTGGATGTCATCCAAGTATGGTCCATTTTTCACTGCCGGTGGCAAAACTTTTTTATTCCTCCATGTACGAGAAAATCAGATGACACTCTGCCCATTGGACCACACTCTGATCAAAGTCTGATTAGGATAATCTATCTGTTTTTCCCATATGTGGAAAATCACACATGTGAATATGCCATTACAGACAAACCAAGGTCGTTTGCTCTTAAAAAGATGGAAAAGAAGGGTTCATTTCGTGTACATGCCCATAGGACAAGCTGGGGACTACTATAGAGCGGTGCTGACTTGGAGGACAAGCTGTCAGTGCCCTGGACCCTGCACCACACTACTAGCATGCTGCTGCTTTTCTCTCCCACTTATATAATATATATATTTGTACACTTTTAATGTAATCAAGTGCAAAATAAAGAATTACTCATAATATAATTTATTATCTTCCACTAGAAGTGCTAGTCTCTTCTATGCTTTCTGTGCACACTGTACATGAGTGGTGTGTATTTAGTTATTAGCGATGTAGATGATTTTGTGTCGTTCAATCATCTCAATATCTCGCTCCAACTGTCTCATTTCGGCCTCCAGCCTCTCCTTGTGCGCTTTCTTGGGGACTGTATCAATCACAACTGAGAGCCCTTGATACTCATGGTGGAAATGATCCCAGTTTTTCTTCATTCCCTATAAAAAGAAGAAAAATGTAGTTGGGACATAAGTCGTACATGAGAGCACAAAACCGTCAACTTGTGGGACAAATAATAAACAGATCAAGGTCTAACCATATGACCAGACCCAATGTGCAGTATGGTGGAAGATCAGCTGCAGTAATGCAGCCTCGGATCAAACAGGGCTGTGCATCCGCACTCACGTGTCTGCTACTGCTGCCCAGTCCCAATCATTACATGAATGTGCTGCATTAGTAGACCCCTCGACATGGATGACAGCACTTCTACTGTTCTTATCTGTGACAAAAATGGGGGTCAGACACCTTTCCCCCCAATATTTACAACATTGAGCAAAGTAAAGATCAAAACTAGTGAAATGAAGATACATTTTTTGGGTGACAACCTCCCATTTCGCACTTGTTTTTAGGTGGTTATTATCACTTCACCAGTGTTGTGCTTTCTTGTGTTAAATATTGCAGTTCTGATTTATGGCTCCGTCTCCAACGTCACATTTTCGTTTACCTGAGCATATTGACATGATAGGTAAGTATCTCCTTGTATTTCTCATTTGCTGAAATGCAGCACCAAACTTGCAAGAAAGCTCCTCCATGCTTTACTGTTCCTGCAGACCCTCATTATTGTGCCGCTCTCAAGACCTCCGGTGACCAAACTGCCTTTGGTTACAGCTAAATAGTTCACATTTTGACTCAGTTCTGAGCACCTTTGGCCATTTTACTGCACTCCAGTTCCTAGGTTTTGTACATAATTGATTCACTAGTCTTGTTTTCATGTGGAAGGTATGGATTTGAGCTGCAATTCTTCCATGAAGACCACTTTTATCTAGACTTAGAACTCCGAACAGTAAATTGGTGTATCTGGGTCCTAGTGGATGTTGCCAGTACTGAGCTGATGGTACTGCTGGACATCTTCCAAGCCACATGACTCCCTCATCCTTGGTGCATGCGCTGATGTACAACCTTATGCCTCTGCACATGTGCTAACTCTGTTGTGTGGGGCACGCAAGTGCTGCCAGCCTGGATATACTTACTTTGATTCATTTTTCAGCCCATGAATGTTCACCTGTGTAATTTTATTTCATTATGTAATTCTCTTATTACTCTAAGGTTGCATAAAGACCTTTTTCACCACCAACTAAGTCATTTGCGAAACGTAAGTTGGGTTTAATGGATGAACCATGTCTAGATATTTGGACTCTGGTCTATCTTAGTATATTTACTTTTTGAACTGTTGCTTTCTGTTAGTGGACACTGCCTCTGTCTTCTATCTGGTGATTACTTATCATACCGATTATGCTGCTTGGGGTAAATAAGCCTTTAAGTATATCAGATTTACATGTGATATGCCTTATTACCTTGCAATTTGATTACTTTGTTGAATCAGTCCGATTTAGTTTACCTACTTGTTTTCTATGTGTACATGTTTTATAATCATGTTTAATTGAGTCATGTACAGTGGGAAAAATACGGTAAGTATTTGATACACTGCCCATTTTGCAAGTTTTTCCACCTACAAAAGATGGAGAGGTCTATACTTTTTATTGTAGGTTCACTTCAACTGTGAGAGACAGAATTTGAAAATAAAAAAACAGAAAATGACTTTGGGTGTCCAAAAGTGCCTGCATATAAGACTTCAACATAGACCTCATTACCTCAATCACACTCTGCCTTTCTTCTTCAGAGAGCTGCTTCATGGCTCCCATCCTAAGCCGTTCCTTCACATAGGCATCGTATTCCTCTTGAGCTCTCTGAACTTCTTCATTTCTCTTTGTTAAATACTCAGGAGTAGAACCATAATCCTGAAGAGTAAAAAAACAATAATAGAAAAAGAGAAGCAACAATGTGAGAAGTGTAGACGTCTATTTTCTAAATCTTCCGATGGTTGCTCCATGCACTGTAGAGCAGTGGTTCCCAAACTCCAGTCCTCGCGGACCCCAACATGTCATGTTTTCAGGATTTCCTTAGTATTTCACAGGTGATAGAAGTATTATCAAGGCATCAGGAATTCTCTCACATGTGTATCTATATGGAAATCCTGAAAACATGACCTGTTGGGGTCCGCGAGGACTGGAGTTTGGGAACCACTGCTGTAGAGCAGTCAAGGAGAATCCCAATACATCAGGCACATCCAAATTTTTTAAAGAGGATTACAACAGTACACATTTTATCTAGTTCAAAGGGGAAATGAAGAACATTTTATACTTTGTTTTAAGTCAAGTGAATCTCCATCTGAAAGAATTTCTTTTAAATAAGGTTTTTCAGCTTGAAATACTTGTATTCCCCATGATTAGCGATGGGCAAACCCGAACAGTAAACATCCTTACTGAACACCTACTGTTTGGGCACAGACACCGAACATGGCCTTCATCAGGAGATCTGTGTTACTGTTCGGGTTCGGTCCCCCGAAAACACCAGGTGTTTCTCACGCTGTCAAGTGCATGTCAAACACTGCCTCTGATCGGTGGTAAAATCATTACCGCCGGTGAGACAGCCACGGTTTCCACACTGTAAAATGATAGCGTGAGCCCGCAGCTGTGATCGAGGGTAAAAAGTTTACCTCCAGTCACTGGCGTCGGCTGATGGGACTACTGCTCCTATCAGCCAACGCATGCTGCCGCTAATAACAGCAAGAGCAGGTAGTGGCTGATGGGAGTATTCATCAGCCACTGCCTGCGCACTAAATAAATAAAAAGGACAGCGTAGGTTCCCCTGTATCTTTGATAACCAGCGAGGCAAAACTGACAGCTGTCAGCTTTACCAAGGTTGGTTATTAAGAATAGAGGGGTTTACACGGTTTTTTTAAATTATTTAAATAAATACTTTAAAAAAAGACATGGAGTAATTTTGACAATGAACCAAGCTAAAGCAGACAACTGGGGCTAGTATTCTCAGGCTGGTAAGGGGCCATGGATATTGGGCCCCCCATCCTAAAAATAGCAGCCCGCAGCCACCTAGGAAAGGTGCATCTGTTAGATGCACCAATTCTGGCACTTTGCCTGGCTATTCCCCCTTGCCCTATAGCGGTGGCAAGTGGGGTTCATATTAGTGGGGTTGATGTCACCTTTGTATTGTCCGGTGACATCAAGCCCACGGCTTAGTAATGGAGAGGTGTCTGTAAGGTCAGTGAGCAAGTGCAGTGCGGTGTTCTTGACATTATAGCTGACCATTTCAGTGTTTTTTGTTTTTTTTTTTTCCTCTGAAGAAAAAAAAAAAAGTGTATTATCCTCATGGATCCCATACAAGCTTTGGCTGATCAGGTCAAGCACCTGACCCAAATGTTCCACAGACTTAATGTGGAACAGCGCACGATGGCCCATACCCAGCAACAGTTGGTGGATACTGTGCAGGGGGCTGTCGCTGCAGGGGCTTCTAGTGCTGGGGACAGAGATGTGTCATTGGCATCCCCTGAATCTCCGGTCAAATTGCCAGACCCTTTCTCAGGAGATAAAAGGGAGTTCAGGTCGTTCAGAGAAGGATGCAAGCTTTTTTTTTTTTTTCTCTGAGGCCCCGCTCCTCCGGGGATGAGTTCCAGAGGGTGGGGGTCGTCATTTCCCTACTTCGGGGGGTTCCACAGGCATGGGCTTTCTCTCTCTCTTCCTCTGCTCCTGAACGTATGTCTGTGAATTTGTTCTTTGAGGCTCTGGGGCACATTTATGATGAGCCTGATAGAGTGCGTCTGGCAGAAGATATGTTGATGAGTGTGACACAGGGGAGGCACTCTGCTGAATGGTTCTGCTCTGAGTTCAGACGCTGGGCAGCGGAGGTCTCCTGGGATGATGCTGCCCTCCGGGGTTTGTTCTGTAGAGGCCTGTCTGAACGTTTGAAAGATGCCCTAGCCCTTCATCCTCCACCGGATTCTTTGGAGGACGCTATGATCCAGGCTGTCCGCATGGACCGTAGGCTGCGGGCAAGAGGGGACATGCTGCAGGAGACCCCTTTATTCGCCAATCTGAGAGACTGCATCTAGTCCTGAGCCCATGGAGGTTGGTGTCACGTCATTGGAGGAAAAAGAGAGGAGATGCCGTAGAAACAACCAATTGTGCTTTTACTGTGGATCCGCTGGAGATTGTAGAAGGAACTGTCCTTCTTGCCCTTCTTCAGTGAAGCCGTCAGGAAAATGTTACCCAGACTCAGTCAATCGAGAAGGTTGCCCAGACTCCCAGGTACCCTTTTCCTCACTTACTAAAATTCTGCTTCCGGTGGAACTAGAACTTACAGGCGGTCCGGTTGGGACTACCGCCTTTGTTGACTGTGGTTCTTCTATTAATCTGATGCCAAAGTTGTGACTTTTCATAAGATAGGGACAGTCAGGTTAAAAGATCCTGTTAAAATTGTGGCAATTGATTCTTCTCCTATCACCCAGGAGGGAATTTGTTTCATGACTGATACCTTTTCGCTGAAACTGGGTTCCACTCACGTGGAAAAATTAAGGTGTTTTGTTCTAAATAATCTGCTGGCTAGACTGGTACTGGGTATGCCTTGGCTTCAACGTCACAATCCTACTATTGACTGGGTCACGGGGGAGATCATTCAGTGGGGTTGTATGTCTAATGGTCTATGTTGTAACTTGACAACTCTTGTCACCCCGGTAAAATCTATGTCAGTGTCGTCTGTCGATCTGGAAGGTATTCCGGAGTACCTGAAAGATTTTGAAGATGTATTTTCTGAAAGTGAGGCTGAGGCGCTACCACCACATAGACCCTTTGATTGTGCCATTTATCTAGTCCCTGGAGCCAAGTTACCCAAGGCTCGCCTGTTCAATTTGTCCAGGCCCGAACGTCTAGCCATGAAGGAGTACATTACCGAGAGTCTCCGCAAAGGGCATATTAGGCCTTCTGTTTCACCTGTGGCGGCAGGCTTCTTTTTTGTTAAGAAAAAAAGATGGTGGTTTTTTTGGCCGTGCCTCGACTTTCGGGAATTAAACAAAATTACTGTGAAAAATACATACCCTCTCCCCCTAATTCCTGATCTATGTAACCAACTCACCGGGGCCAAGTGGTTCTCTAAACTGGATTTACGTGGGGCATATAACCTTATAAGAGTCCGGGAAGGGGACGAATGGAAAACAGCATTCCTGACGACTGAAGGGCTGTTCGAAAACTTGGTTATGCCCTTTGGTCTCACCAATGCTCCTGCTGTTTTTCAGAATTTTATTAATGTAATTTTCTCTGATTTAATTGGTCGTTTTGTGGTCATCTATTTGGATGACATTCTGGTGTACTCGGTGGACAGTCAATCTCTCTTGCACCATTTGCGGATGGTTCTCCTGAGACTGAGGGAGAATCATTTGTATGCTAAGTTGGAAAAATGCTCATTTTTCATGCAAGAAGTATCCTTTCTGGGGTTGACTGTGTCAGGGGAGGGTTTCCACATGGATCCTAAGAAGGTCCAGGCTGTTACGGATTGGGTGCAGCCTCATGACTTGAAAGGGTTGCAGCAATTTTTAGGCTTTGCTAACTTTTATAGGAAATTTATTAAGGGCTTCTCGCAGGTGGTAAAGCCTCTAACGGACCTCACTCTCAAGGGGGCTGATGTAAAAAATTGATCTGTAGCTGTAAAAAATTCTTTCATGACATTAAAAAAGTGCTTTTCTTCAGCCCCTGAAATGGTACAACCCGACTCGTCAAGACCTTTTATTGTGGAGGTTGACGCCTCGGAAGTAGGGGTGGGGGCAGTTTTGTCTCAGGGCCCTTCTACCCTTACTAATCTGAGGCCTTGCGCCTTCTTCTCTAAAAAATTTTCCTCTGCCGAGAGAAATTACGATGTCGGCAATAGAGAGTTGGCGGTAAAGTTGGCCTTTGAAGAATGGAGGCATTTCCTGGAGGGGGCCATTCATCCCATTACAGTCATCACTGATCACAAAAATTTGGCCTATATAGAGTCTGCCAAGAGATTGACCCCCCCCCCAGACAGGCTCGGTGGGCGCTTTTTTTTCTCAATTTCAGTTTACCATCACATTCCGCCCGGGATCTAAAAACATCAAGGCTGATGCCTTATCCTGAAGCTTTGATTCGGGCGGCAATTGTGAGGGGTTTTGGTGGCCCTGTATGGTAACAGATATTAAAAAGTTTGTGACTGCATGTGGGGTGTGCGCTCGTTCTAAAAGTTCTCAAGTCCGGCCGGCCGGGGAGTTGGTGCCTTTGCCAATTCCGGATAGACCATGGACACATTTGTCCATGGATTTTATCACAAATCTTCCTCCTTCCAGGGGCAACTCGGTGATATGGGTGGTGGTGGATAGGTTTTCAAAACAAGCCCACTTTGTACCTCTCCCCGCGTTACCATCTGCTGAAATCCTGGCCCGCTTATTTATGCAGCATATAATTCGGTTGCATGGACTGCCTATGAATGTGGTTTCTGACAGAGGGGTACAGTTTGTAGCCAGGTTCTGGAGGGCTTTTTGCAAAAAGCTGGGCTCCAACGGAGCGCACAAACCAATCGTTGGAGCAGATTCTGAGATGCTTGGCCTCTTTCAGGCAGGAGGACTGGTGTGAGGTATTGCCCATGGCAGAGTTTGCAATCAACGGTCGTGTGAGTCAATCTACTGGGAAGTCTCCCTTTCAGATCAACTATGGGTTTAACCCACATTTTGGAGAGTTTTCCCGCATGGATTCAGGTTGTCCTGGAGCTGAGGGTGCGACACAACGTCTTAGAATTCTTTGGAGGGAGGTTCAGAGGAATATTTCCAAGGCCCAGGAAAACTATAAGCGGTTTGCTGACAGGAGGAGGGGGCCAGGTTCAGCATTTGCAGTAGGGGAGAAGGTGTGGCTATCCACCCACAATATCAAGCTTAAGATTGCATTTATAAAGCTGGGCCCCAAGTATATTGGCCCATACAAAGTTGTGGAGGTTTTAACCCAGTCGCCTACCGACTGCAGCTGCCCACCTCCTTTAAAATTTCTGATGTCTTCCACAGGTCCCCGTTAAAGCCTGTGGGGACGGTGAGAGAGGATCCCTCATCAAATGCTCCACCAGTGCTGGTAGAGGGGCAGCTGGAGTATGAAGTAGGGCACATTGTCGACTCCCGCTGGGTGCGTCGGAGACACCGGTATCTGATACACTGGAAGGGGTACTCTCTGGAGGATCGGTCATGGGTTCCGGCCAGTTCGGTGCATGCTAATCGTCTGGTGCGGACCTTCCATGCCAGATAACCAGACAAGCCTGGGGGGCCAGTGGCCCCCTGTTAAGAGGGGGGTACTGTCATGGTTTGAACAGGGCTCTTGCCCTGCACTCACAGGGTTAAGTGTTCATGGCCTCTTTATGGATCTGGGAGGGGTATTTATACTCACTCTTTACCAGGGTTCTGTCAGCTATACTGTTGTTCTGGTGTGTCTGACCCCTGGTGTGCGTGTATTCTGCGTTGCTTGTTTGCTTCCCGTGTATGACCCGGTCCGTTCCCTCACTCTGTACTCTGTCTCTCGTTTTGGTACTATTGTCTTTTCTGGTTCTGACCTCCTGGCTTGGCTATCGTTACTCCGTTACGGTTTGTCCCTATTGTACCGTCTATTGCCCGTTCTGGTTTTCTGATCTGTTGCTACGTCCTGACTATCCATTCTGTCTAATCCTTTGCTATCTCATGCTCTGACCCAGCTTGATCTGGTTTCTGTCTGTGCCCCTTGGTAACATTGCCCTGTAGTTACCTTTCTAGGGTTGTCGCTGCAGCTCCTGGCTCTGTGGTGCTAAGGCCACGCCCCCAGCAGTCACATGCTTCAGGTCCTGTGAGCTTGGAGCATGTATCGTCACCACTGAGACCCCGCTCCGCAGGTATCTTTGTGCACAGTCTTTGTACTCAGGAAACGCGCACTGGCTCAGTGAGCAAGTGCAGTGCGGTGTTCTTGACAACAACATTTTGAATTTGTCAATTCTTCTTCTGTCTTGTCTTTTTATCATCCAGGTATGTTACGACAGAAAAGCAAATTATGTATGAGTCTGAGTTATTAGTGGCAGTGAATTGTTCCTCGACTTGAAGACCTTGTCCAGTGACTTCATTGTTGATTTCACCATAGTTCTTCTCCTATTGACTACCGGTGTCGCTACTGCACCTTGAGGGATCATTGATCCGGGGAGGTTGAAGTCCTTTACAACTTCTAGTCCGTCAATGTCCATCTCTAATGTGTCCCGGTTGTACCTGGCAATAGTGAATATCTTTTCCTTCTTTGTGTTGAGTGGCAGTCAATCTTTGCTATCAACGTTGTATCGTCTGCATATTTAATATTGTTGACGTTTTGTCCGGCAATTTTGATTCCTTCTTTATCGGCAACTTTCGAATACTTAATAGCTAGGTTTAGGATACTTAAAAATGCCCATACACAGCTGTTCAACCAACAGCTATCTCTTCCGTTCCCCCATACACATGAATTTCGGGCTCAGCCAAGTGCACTTGTGTTCTCTATGGGGAGAGTGGAGTAAGCCGCTGCCAAACTCATTAGGACACAGTTTATTTGCTTGTAGAACAAAAGAATCAAGCAAAAAAATTCCAGTTGCCTCTATCCTTCTTTCCCCTTACATCACTTGACATGGGAGAGTCAGAAGGGCCCTTAGACATTGGGTTCGGGTGACTTTTACCTAATATGTGTGAAATTCCTACAGATCATTGTGAATGTGTTTGTTTTTTTTTTTTTTTACAGAGGGTGCATTTACTTCTGAAGCTAAAATGTCTCCTTCAGAATAGGTAATTGCCATGTTTATAGCATATTATATATCCAATGCATTAGGTATAACACTATGTGGAGCTTCCACAAGACGGTATAGATCAGTGGGAGTGCTTACTAAGTATATGGTAGCTGCCGCTTGAGATGATTGATACGGCCTATTATTAATGCAGTGTATAAATTATGTACTCTTTCCTGTTATGTTAAGAGCATGTGTGACGTATACAGCAATGTTACCTTCTTTTTGATGTATTTAGGAACGAGTCCAGAGGTCTCCAGGAGATGTTTATCCCCTTTTTTGGTGTCCACATAGATGGGCTGTGGTTTCTTAGGCACAGCCATGACGGCCTCGGCTACGTTGGTCGTGATGAATCTTTTGTTAGTTTGCACTCCCATGAGTGGTTGGTCTGTTCTGTATGGTACCGGGGGGCGCTTGTCTTCTGCCAAGCATCGGGGGGGTCTACCTGTGGAATCGTACAAAGCGCTCTCTTGTTGTCAACAAGAGGGCAAAGCATATAAGAGATGAAAACTATAAGATGCATATTCTTAATATACTGTTTGCTGCAAGTCTTGATTTTAAAGGGTTATTCTCAGCTCATAAAATTATGTCATAACACTTTATGATCAATGTGGATCTTTGCTGAAAATGAATCGGTGTCCCCTCTGTTCCTTGTACAACTTCACTCTTGGTCACCCGGAAAGAAAGGAAAACGAAGCAGGTGTTATTCACTTTACTGGACCTGGGCTGCAAATCCCTGACGGCCAGCTAGCCAGAGCATTGATAAGGTAGCAGAGATTGCACCCCTCACTGATCATATCCTACCAGTATGCCATCATTTTATAGAATAAAGGAAAAACAGCGTATGCACAACTTCAGAAGGTGCTCAAGTAGGGCCCCACACCATACATGAATAATAAAGAAAACTTGGCACTCAACTTCTAGAATATTTTTTGGGATTTTTTAATGCAGCCAGAAAATAATAGACGTTTCGGCCTCACTGGCCTTCATCAGTAACAGACTGCAGTATAGTAGTTAATCGCATTCAGTGCGATTATAGAAGTGACACCATAGTCACTTTAAATGTGCCTGGTCATGCACTAGGCGCTGGGCATGGAGCCTGAATCAAATAGTACCTGGGTGGGTGGGGGTGCCATGCAGACATCAGCGACCAAGGATCCACTGTTGGTCAGCTGTGACACAGATTCTGGGTCGATTCTGGGTCGCTGATGTCTGCATGGCACCCCCACCCACCCAGGTACTATTTGATTCAGGCTCCATGCCCAGCGCCTAGTGCATGACCAGACACATTTAAAGTGACTATGGTGTCACTTCTATAATCGCACTGAATGCGATTAACTACTATACTGCAGTCTGTTACTGATGAAGGCCAGTGAGGCCGAAACGTCTATTATTTTCTGGCTGCATTAAAAAATCCCAAAAAATATTCTAGAAGTTGAGTGCCAAGTTTTCTTTATTAATCATTTTATAGAATGGGAAAACTCCATTAGGATGGGCTACATGGTGAAATTGGTAGCAACACAGTCCAGGCATCAAAAGATCACTATATGTTCCTGCTAAACAGCAGCATAATGTCATTGAATGAGGATGCATTGCGCCCCATAAGGGACCGCGACAATCAAGTCGCAAAAAGTTGGACCTTGCAGGCCACAATCTGCCCCCATTCAATTGTACTATGCTATGATGTAGAAGCAATCTGTGTAGGGGCCAAAATCATTGCGTAGCCCCAGTCTTGAGACAGGATCTGCTTGATGTGGCTGCCACATGCTTCCATCATCTATTCTACACCCATCTGTTGGCGCTCTTTGTGTTAAGAGAACTATTTTGGCTGATGGCATTTTACAGCTTCATTATGAAACCATGATGAAACCATCTTCAAGGCACACTTTACCTGTGCCTGTGAGAGGTCACTCACTTTGTGCCAGGGTGGCCTCCTTTGTGTGTTTCTGTAGGAACTCTTTAGGGGAAGGCACTTCTATTTTGGCTGGACCCAAGGTTTTGTGAGCTGCTTTATTTTTCTTCTCTTCGAGCTTCACCGAGTCCCTGAATGTTGACATGTATCTGAACACAAAGATAGAAAAGTAGTAAGATAATATCATTAGTAGAAATTTCAACATTCCCATTAAGGGGAAATACCTAAAAATGGCCTAAGTAAAAGAGCTTAAAGAGGATGCTAGCCACAGATTAGGTGATAACTAGTGACGGGCGAACTCGAACAATAAAGTTTGTGATCTGTCCCGAACACCTACTGTATGGGCCAGACACCCAAACAGTGACTTCTCCAAGAAGTCCTTGTTACTGTTCGGGTTCGACACCCTGAACATCGAATGTTTCCCACGCTGTTGTCTGGATGTCAGCGCAAGAAACACTGGCGGCTCTGATCGAGATTGATAAAAAAGGTGAAGTTCCAGATTGTGGGGTAGAAAAACAGGAAAAATGCCAAGGCGGTGAATACTTTTGCAAGCCACTGTACATGACATATATGAGAGCAGTGAGGGAAACAGTATATACAGGTTATTCTCATAAAATTAGAAAATCATCAAATAGTTAATTCATTTCAGTTCTTCAATACAAAAAGTGAATCTCATATATTATATAGAGTCATTACACACAGAGTGATCTATTTCACGTGTTTCTTTCTGTTACTGTTGATGATTATGACTTACAGCCAATGAAAACCCAAAAGTCATTATCTCAGTAAATTAGAATAGTTAACAAAAAACACCTGCAAAGTCTTCCTAAGCGTTTATAAAGGTCCCTTAAGGTACTGTCACACTTAGCAATGTACCAGCGATCCTGACCAGCGATATGACGCGGTCAGGATCGCTGGTACATCGCTAAGTGGTCGCTAGTGAGCTGCCACACAGGCAGATCTCACCAGCGACATCGCTGGGGACGGGGGTCGCTACTTACCTGTCACACCAGGCGATCCTGCGTCCTCCCGCCCGGCTCCACGCGTCGTCCAGCCAGTTCTCGCGTGATCAGTGATAACCAGCGGGGGAGCGGGTCGTAGGTGAGTATTAGACACAGTGATATCGCTAGCAATATTGCTATAACGTCACAAGTTATAGCGATATTGCTAGCGATATCTCTTAGTGTGACATGCCCTTAAGTCTGTTTCAGTAGCTCCACAATCATGGGGAAGACTCCTGACTTGACAGATGTCCAGAAGGCAGTCACTGACACACTCCACAAGGAGGGGAAGCCACAAAAGGTCATTGATAAAGAAGCTGGCTGTTCACAGAGTGCTGTATCCAAGCATATTAATGGAAAGCTGAGTGGAAGGAAAAAGTGTGGTAGAAAAAGGTGCACAAGCAACCGGGATAACCACAGCCTTGAAAGGATTGTTAAGAAAAGGCCATTCAAAAATTGGGGGAGATTCACAAGGAGTGGACTGCTGCTGGAGCCATTGCATCAAGAGCCGCCACACACAGACGTATCCAGGACATGGGCTACAAGTGTCACATTCCTTGTGTCAAGCCACTCATGACCAATAGACAACGCCAGAAGGGTCTCACCTGGGCCAAGGAGAAAAAGACCTGGCCTGTTGTCAGTGGTCCAAGGTGTTGTTTTCAGATGAAAGTAAATTTTGCATTTCATTTGGAAATCAAGGTCCCAGAGTCTGGAGGAAGAGTGGAGAGGCCACAATCCAAACTGCTGGAGGTCTACTGTGAAGTTTCCACAATCAGGGATGGTTTGGGGAGCCATGTCATCTGCTGGTGTAGGTCCACTGTGTTTTATCAAGACCAAAGTCAGCGCAGCCGTCTACTGGGATATTTTAGAGCACTTCATGCTTCCCTCTGCCGACAAGCTTTTTGGAGATGGAAATGTCATTCTCCAGCAGGACTTGGCCCCTGTCCACACTGCCAAAAGTACCAATACCTGGTGTACACACAACAGTATCACTGGGCTTGATTGGCAGCAAACTCACCTGACCTTAACCCCATAGAGGATCTATGGAGTATTGTCAAGAGGATGATGGGAGACACCAGATCCAACAATGCAGACGAGCTGAAGGCTGCTATCAAAGCAACCTGGGCTTCCATAACCCCTCAGCAGTGCCACAGGCTGATCACCTCCATGCCACGCCGCATTGATGCAGTAATTGATGGCAAAGGAGCCCGACCAAGTACTGAGTGCATTTACTGAACATACATTTCATTAGGACAACATTTCAGATTGTAAAATCATTTTTCAAGCTGGTGTTATAAAGTATTCTAATTAACTGAGATAATGACTTTTGGGCTTTCATCAGCTGTAAGCCATAATCATCAACATTAACAGAAATAAACACGTGAAATAGATCACTGTGTGTAATGACTCTATATAATATGAGTGTCACTTTTTATATTGAAGAACTGAAATAAATGAAGTTTTTGATGATATTCTATTTGTGTGTCTGTGTGTATATAGATAACACAATACCTGCTTGCTGTTTATTACCTCTGCCCTGAGTTCTCCCGTGTCACTCACCTGGGGGGTTTGGCCACTTTCACCTCCTCTGTGGGGATGAGGTTATAGATGTTCTCAGCTGGGTTCATGGTCTTCATTTTCGGGGTCTGGTCATATAGCAGAGGACACACTGCCGGTGCTGCTGTGTGTCACAGAGTCCTGGCTCAGCAGTGTTGTCTCTACAGTCACCGCGGCAACAGTATCTGCTCAGCGGCTTTCTTTTTTTTTTTTTTTTCCCCAACTAGCTTTATTGCACCAGTTGTTATTTTAGGACTACAGGTAAGTGTGCTAAACGTGACAATCTATATATCTACCTATCTATCGAGGAGAGGACATAGGGTTGGTACAGGCTGTGCAGCTACACAGAGGTGAGGGGGAGACTACCTTCAGAGCAGGTGGAATTGTGCTTTATAATGAGGTGTTGGACCGCAAAGACCCATATACTGTTCTTGCACAGAGGCCTCTCCTGTGTCTGCCAGTCTATCTATCTATCTATCTATCTATCCCATATCTATCCATCTATCTATCATCTATCTTATCTATTATCTATCTATCATCTATTATCCAGCTATAATCTATCTATCTATCTATCTATCTATCTATCTATCTATCTATCCCATATCTATCCATCTATCTATCATCTATCTTATCTATTATCTATCTATCGTTCTATCTATTATCTATTATCTATCTATCTATCTATCCCATATCTATCTATCAATCTATCTTCTCTATTATCTATCTCTGTATCGGTCTATCTATTATCTATGATCTATTATCTATCTATGATCTATTTTATCTATTATCTATCTAGCTATCTATTATCTATCTTATCTATTATCTATCTATCTCTGTATCGGTCTATTATCTATGATCTATTATCTATCTATCTCGTGATTGTTAATTGAACATGCGCAGTGTCACAAGCAATCACACATAATCTGTGCACTCTGTAACCATTACCAGCTCCAGGATTATGCAGGTCCTTGGATGATAGAGGCCCAGGGACCCTCATTCGTTTTTTATTTTCCTCCTCGCCTTCCAAGAGCTGTAACTATTTTAGCAACTAAAATAAATTAATTTTGTCATTTCTATTTTATTAGTTCGGTCAGGTGCAGCTATGAAATATGTTATTTATATTTTTTAGATTTTATTATTTACATTACGGGAAATGACAGGTGATATGAACTTTTATATGCACTCCTTAACATTGAAATTACAATAACATGACGGAAAAATCGTGGAATTATGGAAATCGCAGGACGGCTAGACATGTTACCGATATGCAAATGATGAAAAAATGGAAACCTTTTCAAAATATTAGAATTTATTCAGTATCAAGTATGAGCACTTAGGGTGTGTGCACACGGTGCGGATTCTGCGGCATTGTACAGTACCTTTATAGTCAATGGAAAATGAAAAACGCTGTGCACATGCTGCGGATTTTTCCGCACGAATTAGCTGCAGTTTTAAATCCGCAGCATGTCACTTCTTTGTGCGGAATTCGCAGCAGTTTCACACCTGCTCCATTACCAGGTGTCAAAACGCAGGAGGAAAACGCAGGCTAATCCGCACTAAATCCGCAGGTAAAACGCAGGTCATTTGACCTGTGCATTTACCTGCGGATGTAGCCAAATCTGCGTGGAAAAATCCACAGCAGAATTCGCACCATGTGCACACACCCTTACAGCCTTGGCTGCTATCAATGAAGTTATTAATGGTCGTCTGAGGAATGTTCTCTGCATTTCGCACTGAATGCACTTGGGCAAATCATCAAGATCCGCTGCTGGCAGTTCCTGAGCAATTGCCGACCAATGGCGTCCCAGATGTGTTCGGTGGGAGACAAGCCTGGAGACTCTGCAACCACACAGGCTGCTCACAGGAGCTTGACTAACATGCGCTCTGATGTTGTCAAGCTGTAAAACGGCTCCTAGGACACTTCAGAGAAATGCCCGTAGTATTGGGTTCATGATTCCACATCTTTTACTTCTTGGTACAATTTCAATATTGAGGAGAGCATTTCTATTTATGTTTTTGTACCTTTTCTCTTTTCTTTTTTAACGTGTTTTAATTGCTTTCATGGAGAACTTGAGCCTGCAATAACTTGTACAGTAAACTGCAATACTGTAATATTGCAGCATATGCACGGTGGCTCAGTGGTTAGCACTGTAGCCTTGCAGCGCTGGGTTCAAATCCCACCAAGGACAACATCTGCAAGGCGTTTGTATGTTCTCCCCGTGTTTGCGTGGGTTTCCTCCGGGTTCTCCGGTTTCCTCCCACACTCCAAAGACATACCGATAGGGAATCTAGATTGTGAGCCCCAATGGGGACAGTGATGATAATGTCTGTAAAATTCTGTAGAATTAATGGCGCTATATAAGTGAGTAAAATGAATAAGTAGTCCCCCCGACTGCCATTAAATTATGTTACGAGGAGGCTGATGGGAGTCGGAAGGGACACCTTCACCCATTTCTACTTCTCTTTCTCCAATGTAACTGGTGATGTATTTCATCTTGAATCCTGATAATGTATAACTATTGTCATCCTAAAGCAATTATTCCAATGCCCTCCGACCCTGCCTGCCCCCTGTGAGCAGGAAACACATTTCCTATAATGGTACAGGAGATTTGTCCAGCGCTGCGGCCTGGCAATGTACAGTTCCTAGGACACTGAGGACACCTCCTGGATCAGCCCAGGTCCTACCACAAGGCACTGAGCTACAACTATCCATTACATGACAGCCTGCATCCAGTCAGCCAGTAATCTAAGCTCCAGTACACCGGATGTCTGCTGCCCCTGGGTCGCCCTCCCAGAGCTGTGGGGTACTCGGTACCGGGCCGGTCTCTCAGAGGGGATTGTCACAGCAGCGGTGACCCGGTCCTTGGCCCTGGGCGCCCATATAAAAGGGGTTGATTTGGAAATAAAGTTTATAAGTGATTTGTGACGCCACCTGTGGTGTACGGCAATGAAGGTGTTAAGCCGACGCTGCGGACAGATGGTGTGGTGCAGCAATGATGTTGTAGCCCTCCACAGGTAGGGCTGTAGTCCCTGGGCAGTGTAGCGGAATGTTTAGGAAGAGGGTGCAGTGTTTGGCACAGAGATGTAGCAGTGCTGAGGAGGTTGCAGGAAGGAGGCAAGGACACAACAGGGTGCAGTTTCTTTACATTTACTTGGCAAACGCAGTCCAGGGTCCTGGTTACAGATGGCACAGGAGCAGGCTAGCCTGGAAGCAACTCAGGGATCTCTCTATCAGATGGGTTGTGTAGTCTCCTTCCTAGCGCTGGCTTGAGGTACATGCAGTACAGTGTTACACTGAAGTTCCTCCTTCTTATCTTCTCTTAGAACTACCTCGTATGGCAGACAGCTGTAGCCCTCTATCTCTCTTGGCTCACCCGTCGCTGTTGTGCCTCCGAGTCTTAGTTGGGAATAGCGCATTTACAGCTTACTATTCCTCTGGTTTCT
Source organism: Dendrobates tinctorius (assembly GCF_039654945.1). Taxonomy (NCBI): domain Eukaryota; kingdom Metazoa; phylum Chordata; class Amphibia; order Anura; family Dendrobatidae; genus Dendrobates; species Dendrobates tinctorius. The sequence continues at coordinate 65,103,729 of NW_027361738.1, read as the reverse complement.
GTTGCAGGACCTTCAGTATCCATACAACCGTGGAGACCAGGCTCCAGATCATGCGCTATCACTGGGAAGGAGCTCTCTATCCTCAGCTCAACCTCCAGCTTCTCTTTGCCCTCCTCACACTAACTCCTCATTTCCCTTCTTGGCCCTCAGAGAGCACTCCTCCCCCAATTCTGGTTCAGAGCTCCCTCTGCTGGCCTGGAGTGGGAACTGTGTTGCATGACATGGTTAACTGCTAGAGAGACCCTTCCTTCCTTCCAAGCCTGACATCACCCTCCTTGGAGGAAGGCAATGCCACTGTGGCGACCATACTCCTGGGGGCGCCACACCCCCTATTGGTTGTATTGTTCTTCTGTGCACAGGACACATAACAACTACAACAACATCATTTCTTGTGCAATTATTTTCCCAATATTAAAGGGAAACTAACACCAAAAAATGACCTATTGTTTAAATCAGGTTTTTGTGTTGTGTTTTATTTTTCACATTTTTTTTTTCATATCATGATTATTAAAAAGACAAAATTAGTAATCATGCAAATATTCACACTGACCGCTGGTGTTTTTTTTTTTAAGTCTCATTTCTCCTGTTCTTTCAGGAACCATTTTCAGCAGTCTCTTTTATCATCGGAGGCAGGATTACAATGACAGATAACACCTCTAATAACACAAACTCCGCCAATCACATTAGGCGATATCACAGCTAATGCTAACCCCCCCCCCTCCACTCCCAATTACCTTTCCACCCCCTCATCGGGTGCTTTCATACAAAAGATATTGCTGAGAGCTGACCACTGTGGCTATGTACATATATTGTTTCCTGAAACAGGAAGTTGGAGTTTAAAAAGGCCCCAGAGGCCGGTGTGAAAATTGCAAGATTTCTATTATTTATTTTTTACTACAGAAAAGGATATGGAATTTTTTTTTTTCTTTTAAAAGATTAAAAATTCCAAAAACCTGATTTAAACAATAGTTCATCGTTATCTGATGACAGCTTCCCTTTAACAGAACTGAAAATCTTGTGAACGCTGGAAGTTTTTCAATTTTTTTTTTTTAATATTAAGTTCATTTTCAGCCGCCTTATCGATCACAAGTGGCTTTGGCGGTGTCCTGCCAACAGTTTTATAATGCTAGAACCAAATCCTTTCTCTCGCAAATCAATAATCTGCATTATGCTGCAGCTTCAGAAGAAGAGCTGCAAAGAAAGACGGCTTTTATGCAACTCGTATGAAAATCCCCTGAAATGAATATTCGCTAATCCAGACTGACTGCCTAGTATGGGATCCTAGACTTTTTTTTTCTCCAAAGCCCTTGGGATCATCATGTATGTAGTGGTGGCCCAGTGTCCCCCCGAGCCCTGCTGATGGGGGCAGCAAAGAAGGACGTGATGGACTCGGCAATGTTCATCTCGGATGTTTTCATCTTTTCCAGAGTTGCTGATCCTCCTCTCCCTGATTTTTGTGTTTTTATACTTTTTACATGGCTCATCTTTAAAAATCAATGTTTCATCACGAGTGTCTGACCTCCTGGACCTCCACTGATCAGCACAGTAAATACAAAGAGTATAGCTTTCTTTTAACTCTTTGGACATGCAGCCTTATTTATTTTTTACAATTAATTTTTTTTTCTCCCATTTTTCCCAAAAGCCACAACTTCCTATTGTTTTGTAGGAAGAGTAATATTGGCACTAGTTGTATTTTTTTTTTTTTTTTTTTTACATAGGATGTAGTCTTCTTGAAACCATTAATTTTATACTATATTATATATTGACAAAAAAAAGGAAAAACTTTCACAATGAGGAGGAATTATAACAACAACAACTGAAAAAAAGGTGCTATTCTGCTTTTTGCATTTTTATTTTTTTTTGGGGGGGGGGGATTCGTTTTATGTTCACTTCATGGTAAATATGACCTGGGAACTGTCAGTACATTTATACTGATGCTAAAGTTATAATTTAGTTTTTTGCTTTACCGCTTAAAAAATCAATTTGTGGCTCCATATTCTTAGAATTATGGATTTTATTTTTTTTGTGTATGAGTTGTAGTTTTTATGTATGCAACTTTCTGATTGTACTAAAGAGATAAACAATACAGCAATTCAGCCATATCACACCAAGGGATAGATATAAGATGTATTATTTATTAGGTCAGTCCTACACATGTTGATGCAAAATATTTTGTTTTATTTTTTTAGATTTTTTTTTTGTTCAGCTTTTGGAAAAAAAACAGGCATTAATTGAACCATTATTACATGTATGGTATTTTTTTATGTTTGAAAAATATTTGTAACTGTTCTTAGTATTTTCATTGGTCTTTCTACAAGACTTGAATTTGTGTTGGCTTGACCCCTTATACAACACATTGTACAATCGCAAGCTAGGCTTCATGGGTGTACAAACATGGCAGACACGGGAACCCCAATTAGGCACCTGGCTGCCATGACCGTGCCATCAGCACCTTGCAGTCCGGTTGGGCAGGAGGATGTGTGGCGCCCCTGAGGCTTCAGTCGTCACAGAGGTACTGCATCTTCTAAGGTGTAGTGCCCCACCATCCAGGTAAGGTGGGAACTCCTGTCCACGCTCCACACCTGCATTCCACACACAGGATAGTTCAGTGGGGCCACCTAACAGCTTCAGGCTGGGGGTTAGCAGAGCACCCCTCGTGGAACCCTGCTTTGTAACACGAGATGTGCTGGGAGGCGGGTGGAGTGAGATGATATAAAAGAGTGGGAAGAGTGAGGGGGGAGTTGGTTAGTGAGAAAAGAGAGAAGATGGGTGTCTGAGGGACGTGCTGCAGCAGGTCCCAGTGATCTGGGCTGCTGGCACGAGAAAGACCAGAGAAAGAGACTGATAAGATTGATAACCTAACCTTCCATAAGAGAGAACAGATCGGAACAAAGGAGAATAGAAGGACGGTGGGAAGCTGGTTGAAGAAATATAGAGAACCCTTCCAGTCCAGAGAGCGCAAAGGCCGGGGCCCGGTCCCCGAGGTTGATTGGATCTTTATGTCCGGCAACAGACACCGGAGGAGTAGTGAGCCGCTAACGCCTTGCTCCCATCATAGACTTGGGACACAACAGCAACTGAATAGAGAGCCGGGACGTAGTGAGGAGTCCCCGAAGCAGGCTACAGCTGTCTGTCATACAAGTAGAGACTAGGAACACCTAGAGAGAGGCATTCCAGAGTAACTAAGTACTGGAGTGCTTCGCACCTAAAGGCGCATTGGAGGAGTCGTTCAGTAAGGTACATGTTGGCGGAGTGTGGAAGGGAGAATCCTATCCTGCCTGGAGGTTGGCTGGAGCCCTGACCTGGAGAACACGGTACGGAGGCAGGCAGTTGAGAGAACTGCAAACAGTGAGTAAAGCTTTGGAACCGCACACCCTGGTGTCCTCCAGTTATTCCTGCACCAATACACCTGGGTACCAGCATCTATACCTTTCTGCGCCTCTCCTCATCCATTGCACCTACACTGCCCTGGGACTAAAGCTCCACCTGTGGGGAGCTACACCATCTTTGCTGCACCACACCATCAGTCCCAGTGGATCTGCATGCAGCGTTGGCTCAACATCTTACTTGCTAAACACCACGGGTGGCGTCACGAACTATTCTAATAAACTTTAACACCATTAACATCACCGCCATTGATATTGGGCGCCCAGGGCGACGGACCGTGTCACCGCTGCTGTGACTCATTCCCGCCTCGACACCGGCCCGGTACCGAGTACCCCGCTGCCCTGGGTGTTCGAGGGCGACCCAGATGCTGACACATTTCTTACCTCTTAGGAGTTAGGTGGCTAAATTGTATAGATACCGTAGATTTGGGTGAGTGGTGGGAATTTATGAAAAGTTGCACTTTGAGCCAATTTTGGACTAAAAACCCAGTTTGCCAATCTTCGGGCTGCAGTGCATCAGAAAATAAAACCTACAGCTTCTATTAGCTGCCGTTGATTTCAGCAGGAATGTATGCAAGTTTTCTGCATATATTTTAATAAATTTATTGCCAAGTGGTTGTCACTGTCCCTTTTTTGCTTTGTACACTTTTTGAAAAATTAACAGGACTGGTGCAAAAGGGCAGAAAGTTGCAAAATATTTTGCACAAATGCCCCTGCTCCAAATTTGATGCCAGAACACTGAGAGGGAACGATAAAGTATTATCTTACTATACCATGCAAATGATCATTTTATAGTAGATATATGGCAAATTGTCACGCCCGCAGGTGGTGCACATGGTTCGTGGACCCACTGTGCCACAGGGCTGGGCCTGCCTAAGGAAGGGTGTAGCTAAGCGGTTACCTGACAGGTACCACTCCTAGGCAGAACCCGGTACTGCGTCTGTTCAAGTTCACTGTCACTGAGTAAGGACTAGGAGTCTGTTCAGACTAGTAAGCTCTGGCTCTGCTACAGAACAGTTCCTGACACAGATTCAGGCTATTATCAGACTGTGCTAATTTGGAGACTGGTTTTAGAAGGCCGGATAGAAATGGACAGGGAGAAGTCTCAGGCACTGGCCGCACATGGACCGGTGGATCAGTTTGAGACTCTGGCCACACACAAACCAGGAGAGCAGGATCAGGCACAGGCTGCACATGGACCAGGTAAGCAGGTTCAAGCGCTGGCTGCACACAAACCAGGAGAGCAGGATCAGGCACAGGTTGCACACCAACCAGGGGAGCAGGATCAGGCACAGGCTGCACACCAACCAGGGGAGCAGGATCAAGCACAGGCTGCACACCAACCAGGGGAGCAGGATCAAGCACAGGCTGCACACCAACCAGGGGAGCAGGATCAGGCACAGGCTGCACACCAACCAGGGGAGCAGGATCAGGCACAGGCTGCACACCAACCAGGGGAGCAGGATCAGGCACAGGTTGCACACCAACCAGGAGAGCAGGATCAGGCACAGGTTGCACACCAACCAGGGGAGCAGGATCAGGCACAGGCTGCACACCAACCAGGGGAGCAGGATCAAGCACAGGCTGCACACCAACCAGGGGAGCAGGATCAAGCACAGGCTGCACACCAACCAGGGGAGCAGGATCAGGCACAGGCTGCACACCAACCAGGGGAGCAGGATCAGGCACAGGCTGCACACCAACCAGGGGAGCAGGATCAGGCACAGGCTGCACACCAACCAGGGGAGCAGGATCAGGCACAGGCTGCACACAAACCAGGGGAGCAGGATCAGGCACAGGCTGCACACCAACCAGGGGAGCAGACTGCACACAAACCAGGAGAGCAGGATCAGGCACAGGCTGCACATGGACCAGGGGAGTAGGTTTAGGCCCTGGCCACACATGGGTGATTGGCAACCTGCTTAGCTTTGACAGTTATTGGGAAACGAGCGTTCCTAGGAATAATGCTTGTTACCGATATTCAGCCAGCATTAATTCACTTTTACTTACAGGCAACAGAATGCAAATAAGTTCTCCATGAAATGGAAGAAACCTGTCTACACTATCTGATTCTGCAAATATGAAATACTTTTTTTTTTTTTCTTTCATGACTGTTTTCATATATATGACGGCTTTGTTTTTAGTGTCACGATTACTAATGCAGATCTTTTATGGGATGGAAAAAGTTGGTGGAAAAAGTAGGAAATGTTTCTCCAAAAAAGGAGGATATGTAGTACATGCTGTATACCATTCTAAAATTGCAAACTTTGCTTCAGGGCGAGTGCATTTTGCTTCTGGGTTTGCAGCCTATCAGCATGGGAAGCATTGCCCATTTAAGACGTTTCCCTTTTAATGCAAGTGAAGCATTGTGGGTAGATGTATTTTTCAGGGGGGAGGAAGAAGAGTCCAGACCTGCCTTGTGCTGCCACTGCTGACAGTGCCAGGGTAAAGGAACCTCAGGTCTGCAGGTAAGAAGCCTATTCGGTACCCAGCGGCCACTCTGTGAATGGACATGTGTGTAAATATAGTTATGTAGCATAAATACACCGGATACAGTGTTACCATGCACTTGTTACAGTGTAAAGAGTACAGAATTATATAAAGGGGTTTTCCACTTTAAGAGAAGTGGACCCAAAACGCGTTTATATACATAGAGTAAATGCTGGCGCCTCTCCAACACTCTTCTCATTTCAATGTTTTGGCTGCAGCAGTGACATCACATTAACAGCTCACATCAACGCTGCAGACAATCATTCAGCTCCCTGGCTCTGCTGATGAAGATGGCACACATAGTCGTTAGTGACTGGCTATGCGGAGATGTGACACAACCGCTGCAGTGAAAACACAGAGACCACGGCGGTGGTGTACAGCCAGCACTGGACCCAGGGAGGGTGAATACCTGCTCTGTTTGTTCTGGTACTCATATAAAAGTGTTTGGGCTCCACTTTTCATTAAGTGCAAAAGCCACTTAATTGCACATTTCAAAATTCCGTTGTGCAGAAAACATTCAAATTAATTATTTCCATTAAAGGGAACCTGTCACCTGTTTTGACCGATATAAGATGCGGCCACTGCCTTACAGGGCTTATCTACAGCATTCTGTCATGCTGTAGATAAGCTCCCGATCTGACCAGCAAGAGAAGAAAAATAAGTTTTATTATACTCACCCGGGGGCGGTCCGGTCCGATGCAGTCTGGTCTGATGGGTGTTAGAGGACCTGGTTCATTGCCTCCCATCTTCTTGCGCCACTGCTTGCTTCCTTGCTCCAGGCATCGCTCTCCTGCGCAGGCGTACTTATCGGCCCTGTTGAGGGCAGAGCAAAGTACTGCAGTGCACTGGCGCCGGGAAAGGTCAGAGAGGTCCGGCGCCTGCGCACTGCAGTACTTTACTCTGTCCTCAACAGGGCAGATAAGTACGCTTGCGCAGGAGCGCAATGCCGGGAGCAATGAAGCAAACAGGAGGACGGCATCACAAGAAGATACCACAACCCCGGGTGAGTACAATAAAACTAATTTTTCTTATCTTGCAGGTTGGACCGGAGGTTTATCTGCAGAATTATAGAATGCTGTAGATAAGTCCTGAAAGGCAGCGGCTACATCTTATAGCGGCCAAAACAGGTTACAGGTGCACTTTAACTTTATGTGGATTATCAGTGATGGGCGATCCCGTGGATGTTTGGGTCTAGCAGGTTTGGCCAAACATTTAAAAAAAAAAAAAAGTTTGGTTCGGGTACCAGGAAAAAATAAACAACCATCTGTCCAAAGGGAAGATGTTCCCACACCGAAATCTCTGCAATATGTGGTTTACAACCTGGACGGTGCCATGATACAACCGTCCAGGCTAAAAAACACACGGCATAATGAGGTGCTGCGAGCGCAGCTTCAGTGACTAGCGGTGACATCCTAGAGTTCACCGCTGGTCATTGAAACTGTGTTCCCACACTTCACTGTGAGCGGTCCGATGAACTGCGGTGACCACAATGAGATCACTGCGAGCACAGTGAGAAAATTCTCCAGAATACTCACATCAGTGGCGCCTGTGCTCGCTTTTATTGGCGACATTGCGCGTTGGCTGATAGGACTAGTATTCTCTCATCAGCCGACGTATGTGACAGGTGGTAAACTTTTTACCGTCTCTCACAGCTTCTGGCTCATGCTGTCATCTGACAGTGTGGTAACTGCAGCTCTGACCAGTGGTGATATTCTTACCGCCGATCAGAGACGCTCATGCAGGCAGCGCACAAAACACCCGATGTTCCGGGTGTCGAACTTGAACAGTAACACTGACTTCCTGAAGAAGTCCGTGTACTAGGGTTCGTGTCCGAACCGAAGATTTGGTGTTCTGTACAGATACTGAGCTTTACTGTTCCGGTTCGCCCATCTCGATTGGTTATGTCACCGACCCCACAATAACCTAGGAAGACACTGAGTTCTTTAACCTTCAAAATATTCAAAACCAATGCAACAGCTGCTAAAAATCACAGACGCCCCCAGTTATTTCAGAACATAAGACTAGTGCAGCAGTTGCTACTACTAGCTTCTGATACTATCTTATTTATTATGAATGAGGTCTTCAGAAATCCATGTGTTTGCACCAAATTAACTCATTCAGATGAACGTAACAGATTTTCCGTAGCAGAATGGTTTTTGTATTTCTTTGCATTAAATCTTTGCATTAAAGCTTTGGAACATTCCTTGATGGCTCAGTGGGACGCCTTTATCAATACTGCCCTCCATTTCTATTTATTGACGTTTATGGCACTACCACAGACCTATGGAATAGGGGATGTGTTACCTGCTCACCTTACCTCTAACGCCTGACGCCTCCACTCCAATTCAGTGGGTACTCACTGCTCAGTCCATCATTCATTCAGGGGGTGATCCCTCCTTCTATTGGGAGATACACATGCCAACTAGCAAAAGCCTCCAGACCTTCTCCAATGGTAGCCCTCCTTGCAGAATGTCAATGGGAGTACATAGCATCCTCCTATACAAATTCCTTAGTGACTTCCAGTTTTTCCTAGTTTTTCTGATTCTGGACTGATTTCTACTGTCCTGATCCCAAGTCTGCTCCTTGCTTTGTTCTGCGGACTAACCCTTTTGATCCCTTTATGGACCTGACCTTGGATTGTGTGCTGTCTCTGCCCGATCCTCTGTATTTGACCTATTCTACTGTTGATAGGCCACAAATGTGTAAGATGGGACAACCCTTGAACAACCTTGACGCTAATCTCTCTAATTCATTTTGCAGATCTGCCTGCAGACATTAAAGAGGTTGTCCTTCAGGATAGTTATCAATATCTTTTTGGTGGGTGTTCGAGGCCAGGACTCACACCGATCAGCTCTTATTAGCTCCGGCGATAGCTGGACGTAAAAACAGTGAACAGAGCTGGAACAGCACAGCTCCGAGCACTGTGCCATGCAGAACTGCAGCTCGAAAGTTTAAGAGCGGATCTGCAGTTTTTGGTAATAGTCACTATACTGTGTACCCTATTCATTGTTCACACACACTTACCACAAGAGTTAGTAGCAGTTGATCGATCGATGGGGGGGGGGGGGGCGGCAATGTCGTTGATCCTTCACCAATCTGATATTGATGATCTCTCCTTAGAAAAGGTCATCAACATCTGAAGACCACAGGGCTCGTTTAATTTCCAATACATTGGCCACTGTAGCAAACCAAATGGTGCAACATTTTTAATGAAACAATTTTGCAAAAATGTTTTTCTTTTTGGCCAAAAAATACATTTGTTTAGTTATAAGCCCCTGAAGATGTCCGAATCCTTTAGGAAAGGCATATGCTGGGCATCACCCTTGGAGTGCTATCGTGTTTCTTGGAGCTCTCAGTTGCAGAGTTGCTAGGATGTAATTGATGTACCTGGAACATAACTAACATGCAACATTAAATTGTACTATTCCAATTGGAATTCTCATTATTACATTTGTGAAACACAAAATCTGAATGTTGCACAGGACGGTGGCGCTTACCATTACTCTATAAAAGATATCTGGAACATAGTTATCAATATGGAAAATTTTTTTTTACCGTAATTAAAAAAACAAAACAAAAAAAAACACCTTTCTTTACTTCCTGTTGACAACCAGCCAATCGATAATGGCGATAGTGTTCTTCCTCTGCCTCTCACCAAAAAAAAAAAGAAAATAGATGAACTCAAGAGAAGTTAAAAAAAATGGCAGGATATTATTATATAGGAATAGGCCTGCAAACTGAATCTAGCCCAATATAAGGTCGAATTTAGACGTTTGTAAAAGACCGACCTTGTACGGTCTGTGATGTATGGACTGGCTGCGGGTCTCCAGACCCAAACTCAATCAACCATTGATACTGCAACCAAATCATTGTAATGCCAAGCTTTTATTGTATCTGAAATGATGAATAGAGGGGTCCGGCTACTATACATTATGCCACCTCACACCATAATCCAGGCAGCAGGACCAGTGTGACGTTTTCTCGTGAATCCCTCTTCATGGCATTGCTGATGTGGTCTCAAAACCAATCTCCAGCTATCATTGACAAAAGATTGAAGACAAAAGTGGGATTCATCACTGAAAAGGACAGACCACCATTGCCAACTTGCTCTGCACCATGATCTCCTTTGAGAGCAGTGGGGTGAAGTTATTGGACATCTGTAACAGGTGTCTCGTGGTCCAATTTTGTACAAATGCTTTTCGATGGTTTGTATAGACATTGAACCTTTAGGGAGAATTTAGACATTCCTGAATAATGGTCTATGTACAGACCATGATGCGTAGACTGGCCGCTTGTCTCTCAACATGAACTCAACAGTCTGATACTCTGTATACCAATGAGGATGACAAGTTTGGGGCAGGAGACCCGTGCATCAAGGTCCATGCACAGATTGTTATTGTCTGAATTTGTCCCTTGGCTTGGTATGTGACATCCAGTATCACTTGTAGTACAGAATGGATCAATTATGTAATCCGTGATATGGCCATTTCTCCAAAGTGTCCCAGGAGCCATTTTTCAACACAACATGAGGCCGATTGTCGCACTTCCTACTGCAAGCAGCCTGTGTGGCCTAAACGTGCTACCATGGCTGCAGCGTCTCCAGACTTCTTTCCTATCGAGCACTTCTGGGACACCGTTGGTCGTTAATTGCCCAGGGGCTGCCAGCAGCGGATCTTGATGATTTGCCCAAGTGTATTCATTGTGGCAGATTATTCCTCAGAAAACCATTAATAACCTCATTGGTTGCAGTCAAGACATGTAAGTTAGTGCATATCTGCATGTGGAGCTCATATTCTATACTGAATTAATAAGGATATTTTGAAAATGTTTGTTTCTGTTTTTACAACATTTGCATATCATTAATACATCTAACCATCCTGCGATTTACGTAATTCCATGACTTTTCTGTCACGGGGTTACTGCAGCAGAGTGGAGCCAGAAGCCCGCAGCGTCTGGTTGCGCCTACTTCGCTGAGAAGAAGCACTTCTCCAGTGTATTAAACGTGTTTCTTCCTTCCAGCAGAACAGGGGTTAATCGGCCATATTGGAAAACTCCTACTTTCAGCTGTGCTCGGTTAGCCACTCCCTTTCACTATAAAATCTGGGCTCGATTACCAAATTGTCGTCAGAGTTAGCATTTGCTGCATGATATTGGCGTGGGAGAAGCTGGTTTAGAGAAGGAGAGCTGGAGGAGTTTATTAGCGATTATTGTCTGGTTTGTACGCTTGGTAATTCCTCATCCTTCCTTGTTTTGCTTTCTTCTCCCCTCCCTACACACCCTGGTGAATACCTCTGTTATGTGTGAGTGTATATTTTGTGTGTGTGTGTAGTTTTCAGTTTACCCTTGTCTTTGTTACCCTGTCTGTCAGGTTGGTGTACTGCAGTGCACAGTAGTGCCCCCTCTTCCTTGGGTGGGGGAAGGGGACAGACGAGGGGTTGTTCTAGGAGATAGGGCAAGGGCGGAAGCGCTAGCATCTTCGCCATCTGAAGTATCCCGGGGAACAGGGTGAGCCAGGGCGCCCCCTAGTGTTAGGGCCAGGAAAGGTGCCCCCTGGTCCCAGGTTACTTGCCAGTCGAATCGAGACTTTTTCTTTCTTTTTGTTGCAATTTCAATGTGGAAGAATGTAGTACAACACACTTAGATGCCACAGTCGCTATAATTCATGGCAATTAAGGTGTTGAAGTGTTGAACAACCAGGATCAGAGTTGTTTCAGATCATGACTATTGCAGCAAAGTATCAGCTGTAATATGCAGTGGTCACCCGCTATGTACGGAGTGGGCTCAGGTCCTGAGCCTGCTCCTTACACTCCTTTTTCTTATCTGCAGTAGATATTGTCTAGAGGTTGAATAACTTGCAAAAACTGAGAAGATGGAGCATGATAGAGATTCTCTGTCTTATGTCCTTTCCTTTCAAACCCTGCACTATGTGAGAGTTGGTCAGCTTACCCAGAGTATTCTTTTATAGTAATCAAAGATGGATTTTTCACTTGCAGTTTGTGGACATGGGACTAGTGGTCTTTTGGTTACAGACTTTTTTTTTTTATCCTCCTAGGATCTGAACCTTTCCTCTGTACTAAATACACAACCTATACAAAGATCCATTATATCATCATTTGTATGAAATGCTCAGGAGATTCAATGGTGCAGTATATTTTGTCATAATTTTTTAAGCAATATATTGTCTCTGTGGCCTCTTATGGCTTGCTCCATTTTGGAGATTATATGGACCTCTTCAGTGGCTTTCTGGTACCAATATGTAATTGTATGTATACTTGCTCTTATTGTTTCTATGTTAAACTTAACTTGATGAAATCCTTATTTTTGTTTTACAGCGAGCCATACCAATGTATGTTCTAATACTGATAAGAGGTTTACAAATCTGAAGAAAATGGCAAGTTTCCGCAGTCTGCATTCCTTAATGAAAATGTCTAGGTTTCTGTTTTCAAATTTCTTGACACATTCCAAGCTCTCCACTCTCAGTTCTCTTGTCGGAGAGAAGAATTTGATTCTAATGGGTCCTCCAGGTTCCGGGAAGACCTCCGTTGGCAGAATACTTGGTCAAAAACTTGGTTGCCCTGTTATAGATGTAGATGATGACGTCCTTGAAAAAACCTGGAATATGAGCGTCTCCAATAAACTGCAGGATGTTGGTGAGGAGCAATTTTTAGAAGAGGAAGGAAAAGCTCTTTTAAAGTTTTCAGCATCTGGAAGTGTAATTTCCCTTACGGGATCCAACCCTCTTCACCTTAGCAGCATGGAACACGCTAAGAAAAATGGAATCGTTGTTTATCTTGATGTCCATTCACAGGATATTATTGAGAGGCTTGAACGAATGAAAGTGGATCGTATTGTTGGCCAAAGGGCCGGCATTTCAATAGGCGACATACTTAAGAAAAGGAAGCATTTTTATAAAAAGTGGCATGATGTGCGTGTACTTTGTCAGACGGGGGATTGTGTAAAAGTGGTGGCTGACAAAGTCATCGATGCCGTTAAACGATATCAGTGTGTCAATTCTGAAACCTTTGTTTCTACGAGATCTCAAAAACCAAACCAAAAACAATCAAAATTCTTCAGCGATGTAGTCGTAGAAGGCTTGGCCACTGATGGAGGACTTTATGTTCCTGGAAGTGGTCTTCCTAAGCTTACTGATGGTGAATGGAGAAGACTTGTCCACTCGTCATTAGTGTTGAGCATTCCGATACCGCAAGTATCGGGTATCGGCCGATACTTGCTGTATCGGAATTCCGATACCGACTTCCGATATTTTTTCAATATCGGAATTCGGCATCGGAATCGGAAGTTCAGTTGATTGACGGCCTGACGTCATCATGATGCGCGGTGTGTGCGCATCATGATGCGCCGTCATTTCGGGCCTTCCGGGGGTCTCTGCCGGCCTGCCGGGGGGCTGTGCCGGCCTGCCGGGGGGCTGTGCACCCTGTGGGGGTCTGTACCGGCCTGCCGGGGGGCTGTGCCGGCCTGCCGGGGGGCTGTGCTGATGTCCGGGGGTCTGTGCAAGCATCGTCCGATGGGACTACAAGTCCCATCGGGCGATGCCTGCTACCATGACAGTGATTGACACATTAGCCAATGATGGGACAGTAGTAGTCCCATCATCCGGCTAATGTGTTAAATGTTAAAAAAAAAAAAAAAAAAAAAAAATACTACATACATACTACATGCTACATACATACTACATATATACTACATACATACTACATACATGCTACATACATACTACATGCATGCTACATACATACTACATATATACTACATACATACTACATACATACTGCATGCTACATACATACTACATACATACTACATACATACTACATGCATGCTACATATATACTACATGCTACATACATACCACATACATACTACATGCATGCTACATATATACTACATGCATGCTACATACATACTACATATATACTACATGCATGCTACATACATACTACATGCTACATGCATGCTACATACATACTACATACATGCTACATATATACTACATACATACTACATATATACTACATGCATGCTACATATATACTACATACATACTACATATATACTACATGCATGCTACATATATACTACATACATACTACATATATACTACATACATGCTACATACATACTACATACATACTACATATATACTACATGCATGCTACATATATACTACATGCTACATACATACCACATACATACTACATACATGCTACATATATACTACATGCATGCTACATACATACTACATATATACTACATGCATGCTACATACATACTACATGCTACATGCATGCTACATACATACTACATACATACTACATGCTACATACATACCACATATATACTACATACATACAATACATTCATACAATACATACATAGACATACAGTACATATAACATAGAGTAACATACTTACCAATACTTGTCACATTGTTCCCCGAAGCCATTGTCTTTCCGGAATAAATATTAACATAACAAACCACAAAAATACTCACCCACGATCCGAAGCAGTCCACGAGTGTGTCCCACGACGATCTTGGGTAGAGAACTGCAGCATCAGCTGATGCTGCCGTTCTCTACGGGCTGCAGGAATCCAATGACGGAAGGTAGGTATCCTTCCGCACTGTATTCCTCCGCCACTTAAAAAAAAAAAAGTCCCTAGTCTCACTTTATGCCATTGCTGTGTGGGAAATTCCCACACAGCAATGGCATAAAGTGAGACTAGGGACTTTTTTTTTTTTTAAGTGGCGGAGGAATACAGTGCGGAAGGATACCTACCTTCCGTCATTGGATTCCTGCAGCCCGTAGAGAACGGCAGCATCAGCTGATGCTGCAGTTCTCTACCCAAGATCGTCGTGGGACACACTCGTGGACTGCTTCGGATCGTGGGTGAGTATTTTTGTGGTTTGTTATGTTAATATTTATTCCGTAGACGACAATGGCTTCGGGGAACAATGTGACAAGTATTGGTAAGTATGTTACTCTATGTTATATGTACTGTATGTCTATGTATGTATTGTATGAATGTATTGTATGTATGTAGTATATATGTGGTATGTATGTAGCATGTAGTATGTATGTAGTATGTATGTAGCATGCATGTAGCATGTAGTATGTATGTAGCATGCATGTAGTATATATGTAATATGTATGTAGCATGCATGTAGTATATATGTAGCATGTATGTAGTATGTATGTGGTATGTATGTAGCATGTAGTATATATGTAGCATGCATGTAGTATATATGTAGTATGTATGTAGCATGTATGTAGTATATATGTAGTATGTATGTAGTATATATGTAGCATGTATGTAGTATGTAGCATGCATGTAGTATATATGTAGTATGTATGTAGCATGCATGTAGTATATATGTAGTATGTATGTAGCATGCATGTAGTATATATGTAGCATGCATGTAGTATATATGTAGTATGTATGTTGCATGTAGTATGAATGTAGCATGTATGTAGTATGTAGTATGAATGTAGCATGTATGTAGTATGTAGTATGAATGTAGCATGTAATTTTTTTTTTTTTTTTTTTTTTTTACATTTAACACATTAGCCGGATGATGGGACTACTACTGTCCCATCATTGGCTAATGTGTCAATCACTGTCATGGTAGCAGGCATCGCCCGATGGGACTTGTAGTCCCATCGGACGATGCCTGCACAGACCCCCGGAGCCTGCACAGACCACCGGCAGGCCGGCACAGCCCCCCGGCAGGCCGGCACAGCCCCCCGGCAGGCCGGCACAGCCCCCCGGAGCCTGCACAGACCACCGGCAGGCCGGCACAGACCACCGGAGCCTGCACAGACCCCCTGGCAGGCCGGCACAGCCCCCCGGCAGGCCGGCACAGCCCCCCGGAGCCTGCACAGACCACCGGCAGGCCGGCACAGACCACCGGAGCCTGCACAGACCCCCTGGCAGGCCGGCACAGCCCCCCGAAAGGCCCGTACAGACCCCAGAGAGGCTGTACAAGGGCAGGAAAGGGTTTTTCTTATTCCGATACCGGAAGTCCCATAGACTTGAATGGGACTTCCGGTATCGGAATCGGCGATACCGATACTTTTTTTAAAGATCGGCCGATACCATCCGATACGATACTTTGAAGTATCGGATGGTATCGCTCAACTCTACTCGTCATACATCGAAAGAGCTCAGGTGATCATGGAAAGGTGTATACATCCGGCTGACGTACCCCCTGTAGTTTTGGGTGAAATTCTTGAAAGAGCCTATGGTGACAACTTTTCTTGTAGCAAAATTGCTCCCGTCAGACATTTGTCAGGGAATCAGTTCATCCTCGAACTATTTCATGGACCAACAGCTTCATTCAAGGACTTGGCCTTACAGTTTATGCCTCATATTTTTGCTTATTGCATTCCAAAAGTATGTAACTACCTAGTTCTGGTAGCGACGTCTGGAGACACAGGCAGTGCGGTGTTGGATGGATTCAGCCGCCTCAGTGACCTTGACAAGCAGAGAATTGCCGTGTTTTGTCTCTATCCAGAAAATGGAATTAGCCAAGTGCAAAAATCACAAATGATCGCCTGCCAGGGAGAGAACGGATTAGCCGTGGGAGTGGAATCTGATTTTGATTTCTGTCAGAAAGCCATTAAAGAAATGTTCACTAATCCAGAATTCACTGGCTTTCTTACAGCTGAATATGGAACAAGTTTAAGTACCGCTAACTCCATCAACTGGGCCAGACTGCTTCCTCAGATCGTCTACCATGCGTCTGCCTACCTAGATCTGGTTTGTCAAGGCGTTATTAACTTCGGATCCCCAGTCGATGTGTGTATTCCCACTGGAAATTTTGGCAACATCATGGCTGCTCTTTATGCAAAACAAATGGGGATTCCTATCCGTAAATTTATCTGCGCGTCCAATCAAAATCACATTTTGACTGATTTTATAAAAACTGGACTTTATGACCTTCGAGGAAGGGAGTTGCGTCAGTCCTTCTCCCCAGCGATTGATATCCTTAAATCATCCAATTTAGAACGCTACTTGCATCTTCTTACCAACCAAGATGGAAGACTTGTCAATGAACTCTACAGTCAGTTGGATAGTGAAGGGTATTTTCAGCTGCCAGATGATTTATTCCGTCTTTTACAGCACGACCTTATTGGCGACTGGTGCTCGGAGTCGGACTGTGTATCGGCAATCCGTGCCGTTTACGGTGCAACAGGATACCTCCTAGACACACACACAGCTGTTGCCAAAGTAGTTGCAGACAGGGTTCAGGACCGTACATGTCCAGTTATCATATCATGTACAGCTCATTACGCCAAGTTTGCACCTGTTATTTTACATGCATTAGGGATTGAAGAAATTAAGCAAAATCCATTAACTCAGCTCCATGTGTTGAATTCCTTCCACCCTTTGCCTCCGGCTCACAAGTCGCTGCTAGGAATGCTTAAAGACAAAGAACATCACAAAAGCCACAAATGCCGGACTGATTCTATCCATGTCATGGACTGTGTCGAAAACTACCTACAAAGTCTATTTTTAAAGGTTCACTAAGGGCCAACGCGGTAATGATCTTTCCTATAAGAAAAAAAAAGTTGTCTACTGGAAAAACCAGATAAAAACACAATAGCAAAATAACTTCCGCCAAAACAGATTAGGAAAATGAGCAAAACATAGAAACATTGCAGGAAAGCTATTTCAATACTAATTTAGAAAAGGAAAGACCGGGGCTGAAGCAATCTATAATTAGGCTGTTTTGCCAGGAATGTATTGTAATCCTGTAGGAAAACATGACACCAAATACTTAGTGATTAACTGTGGAAGTGGATACAACTGCTGTTCATATGGATCGAGCACATGCATTGTGATACTTTACATATACAAGGGAAGTGCAGTATGAGCGATTCCCTAAAATATACATATTACCCCAATGAATAGGGTGCCAAGGAAAAATGAACTTTGCAAATTGGTAAGTCTTACCCCTCAAATTTTGTTCCTTTTGACATAAGGATTCACCATGTAAAATATGTTGACATTAAATTTAGACTTACCACTTGCTCAAGGCATGTGAATTATTCCATGTGGATTAGTAAAAAAAATAAAAAACCCTAAAAGTTCAAATCACCCCCCTTTTGCCCCATTGAAAATTAAAGGGTTAAAAAAAATACACACATTTGGTATCGCCGCGTTCAGAAACGCTCGTTGATATCGCCGCGTTCAGAAACGCCCGATCTATCAAAATATAAAGTCAATTAATCTGATAGGTAAATGGCATAACATACCATACATAACGCGGGATATGCATGACGATAAATACTAGACAAACGTTTAAAACTGCAATATGATGTGCCATTGAGCAACCAGTAAATGATAACTAATCTTAAAAAAAGAAAATTATAAAATATCTATGACCAAAAAGGAACAAAATTAGGAGGTAAGGCTACTTTCACACATCAGGTTTTCGGCGTCAGGCGCGATCCGGCGTCGTGCCGGAATGCCGGATCCGGCAAATATTTTGTAAAACCTGAAGTGCCGGATCCGGTTTTCTGCCGGATCCGTCTTGGTCTTGACAGACAAAACCGGATCCGTCTCATCCGGTTCATCCGTTTTTCTATCCGTTTTTCGACGGATTACGCCGGATCCGGTTTTTAAAATTGACCCTTGTGGCCTTCCGAACGGGATTGGCTACTGGAAAACTAGATATAGCATGTTCCTACAGCCCTTCTTTGACAGGTTGTAGAGAAGAAAGTGCAGGTTGGAGAGAAGAGCAAGTTACTGGCGAAGATGGATGTTGTCATTGGAAATATTACCACTAGAAGTTCTGTGACGGTTTCAGGGACAATTTTCCACTATACTTTGTCACCTCAAGGCAGAGTACACTGGGATGACAGAGTGTGAAAGATTTGTGCCCTAAACTTGTGTACCTTCTGGACCAACAGTATATACCTTTGCCAACCAAAGTTGGCTATCTTGTCATGGTCTTACTATTTTTAGCTTTAGGCCACAGGTGTGTACCTGGTTGTGTTTTATGCAAAGTATTTCACCTTTTAACAAAAGTTGTGTACATTGGTAGGAAATCACCAACAATAAACACAACTTTTTCGGTGAAATACTTTGCTTCAAACACAACCAGGAACACAACTGTGGCAAAAAGCTAAAATTTACCCACAGTTATACCTGGTTTTGAATACCTTTTTACCTTTGAAATACCCTGTATTTAACCTTTTTTTAAAACATATTCGCCGCAGAAAGAAATGACAGACAACCATTGTGAAACGATAATTTAACTTTTATTTAAATTTTTTTTTTTTTTTGTAAAATGTTTTTAAAGTGCAAAAAACTTTTTAAATAAAGGTTTTAAACCCAATGGGCATTTTTATTACAAAAAACACACATTACAAATCTGTGTAGTGTGGGGTGGAAATACTGCTGGAGGGGCTGCGGGACACTTCGACACTGGGTGTGTGGAGAGAGGACTGGGATCGTGGTGGGGAAGGAACAGTTAGAGGTGAAGGTGTGGAAAAAACTACAGAATGGGTGGACATGTGGGAGGCAGAAGAGGTGGTGGGTGGTGGAGTGGAGGGTTGGGCAGGGACTGTAGGAGCAGATGATGTTGATGGAAAGTTGTATGGGGAAGGAGTTTGGTACGGGGAAGGAGTTTGGTACGGGGAAGGAGTTTGGTACGGGGCAGGTTGCTGGAAGTGGGGAGATGACTGGTACTGGGGAGGTTGCTGGTACTGGGCAGGTTGCTGGTATGTAGTAGGAGGGGGAGGATGGAAAGTGGCTGGAGGGGGTGCAGATGTAATAGGAGGGGGAGGATGGAAAGTGGCTGGAGGGGGTGCAGGTGGAGGAACTACAGTGGTGGGAGGTGGAGGTTGGGAGGTAACCTGCTGTAGAGCACCGTGGCACGAATGCATTACATGCATCTGCTGGGTAGGAGATAGTGTTGCCATGCGCTCCACAACAGACCTGAAAAAGGTGTGGTTTGGCGAAGATCTTGCTTCTGAATGCATGGTTTGCAGAAGTGTCTTCACCTCCAGAATGCTGGAGTTGATCTGCTGAAAGCCTGCGGAGATTTGCTCTGACAAGACTTTGAGACAGTTCTGGAAAGATGCATTCAGATGCAATAACTCTTGCGCATAACTCTTTTCCTGACCCCTCTGCCGCTGCCGCCCAGTACCCGCAGGTGTACTAGAGGCGGCAGGGGCAGAAGGGTGGGGTAAAGGGAAAGCGATCTCCTCACCAGCAGCTTCATGTAATGTAGGCGGCCACGATGCTCCTGTGCTGGTGGATGGGACAGATGGGTCGAATGTGTGGGAAGGCTGGGAAGGTGCAGATGTACCGGGGCGGTCGAAGTGTCCCTCGGTGCCGGTCTCCTCAGGGATCGCCTCAGAAGGGTCCAATCGTGCAGGCTCCCGAGTGCTGCTCACCGTGCTGTGGAATAAAGAGAAAAAAAAACAATTAAAATACTGACATGGTATGGCCCTGGCTGAAAAAAAAGTTACATCTAACATTTTTTTTCACATGTGGTGTGTAATATTTACCTTCTGGTGAGCATTGTTTCCCGGAGGAACGACAGGGCTTGTGCGTACTTGTACTTGCTCCTGCGTCCTCCAGATCCACTCGGGGCCCGCATCTCTTTATTGAACTCCTTCTTGAAACGATCCCTCACAGACCGCCACCGATTCACAATTCTGTTCCCTGAAACGAGAAAGGAGTGGTTAGTATACAACATCAGTGTTTCACAAACTCCAGTCCTCATGGTCCCCAGGGGTCATGTTTTCAGGATTTCTATTTACTATGGAAATCCTGAACACATGATCCGTGGGGACCACGAGGACTGGAGTTCGGGAAACACTGGTTTACATCAAGCAACCGGTACTGTATATACTTACGCTCTTTATTCTGGGCCCGAGCTTCGAGGTCCTCCCAGCGGCCCACAAGGAGAGAACAGATTTCCTCCCAGAGTCGTCGCGTAATGATCAGGTCAGCGTGGCGGCGGTCAGCCATATTCCAGAGCGGCTCCCTTTCTCTGACGAGATCGATGGGGCGGTCCACATCAATCCCTCCATCCTCACCGTCAGAGTCGGGAGCACGCTGTGAAGGCTGTTAAAGAAAAAGACAAAAATAACATAATTAGCCTCCACAAAAGAAATGAAATAAAAAGTGCAAAAAAACAAAGCAAAAATATTTATACTTACACGCTGGTGACCGCCGCGTTGCTGTCGCCGACGACCCTGGGAGGCACTGCGAGGACCTCTTGGCCAAGCACCAGATTGGGAAGACTAGAGAAGAAAACAAAAAATGTTATGTCTTTGGATGTAGGCATTTGTTTGCTGTGTGTGGTCTGCAGAACATTGTTTTCTATGTGTTGTGTGTAGTGTGATGTTGTGTTTCTGCGTTTGATGCAAAAAACTTACCAATTGTGAGCCCACTCCAAGCGTCTGTCCACCCCTTCCTTCTTCTTCTGGGAGCTCCTCTTCATCTTGTGATTCCTGTTTTGAAATAAAAGGCAATGAATCGACATATATGCTGCCAGTGATGCCATTTCTGCTGCTGCTGCTGCTGCATCTCTTTGGCGGCTGTTGAATAAAGAGAAACAAAGGGCCAATGAATATCTTGATATTCCATGGCCCTAGTTTGGAGGAATGGGGGATTTGATAATTACCGTCTCTCATCTGCTGCTGGACTCCCCTCCTCAGCATGTTCCATTTGCTGCTCCATTTGGGGTGGTGCTGATGGTGCTGCTGCTGCAGATGTCTGCTGCCTTCTCCTGCTCCTGGTTCTTGGCTTGGGTGGCATGTTGGGTGTGGCTGAGGGTCCCATTGTCTTGCTTTTATATATCTCCTGTGGGCAGAGCTACTGAGCATGCTCAGACCAAAAAAAACGGATCCGGCCACCGGATCCGGCTTTCGCCGGATCCGGCGCATTGCGGCGCTCATAGGCTTTCATTGTGTGAAAAAGCCGGACGCGCCGGATCCGGCGGGTACGGCTTTTTCACCGGAGACAAAAAACGTTACTGTAGACGTTTTTTCCAGACGCCGGATCGCGACACATTGCGACACATTGCCGGATCCGGCGAAAACCGGATGAAACGCATGGCCATCCGGCGCGATCCGGCGCAAATGCAAGTCAATGGGGGGGAAACCGGATCCGGCATTGCATTTCGCCGGATCCGGTTTCTGTCAAAAGCGCCGGATCGCGCCTGACGGCGAAAACCTGATGTATGAAAGAGGCCTAAGACCTTCAAAAACTTGCAACTTAATTTTTACCATGCATTTCCATGGCACCCTACTGTCTATACAAGGAGTGAATGATTCAATAATAAATATGTTGTTGGCATCTTGCGTGTATCCAAAGTGGACTTTTATTTTACTAGACAGTCACAAGACAGTCAATTTTAAAGGCCTTGGCCACTTTTGTAAACTATCTATGTTGGCAGTATGTTGTTAGAAACTTCCCTAACTTGTCTGTAAGGTCCAGGGGCCTAAGTAACAGAACTAGGGCCCCTCAGCAATCTTTTTTTATTAGCCCACACCTACTGTGCTTTTTGCTCTAATGCCATGCCCCCTTGGCGCTCCTGCTGTGCTGCCCTCTCTGAGACTCCATCCCTGCTCATCATTACTGGCTCTCCTGCTGTGCTTCCCTCTCTGAGACTCCATCCCTGCTCATCATTACTAGCTCTCCTGCTGTGCTTCCCTCTCTGAGACTCCATCCCTGCTCATCATTACTGGCTCTCCTGCTGTGCTTCCCTCTCTGAGACTCCATCCCTGCTCATCATTACTGGCTCTCCTGCTGTGCTGCCCTCACTGAGACTCTATCCCTGCTCATCATTACTGGCTCTCCTGCTGTGCTCCCTCTCTGAGACTCCATCCCTGCTTATCATTACTGGCTCTCCTGCTGTGCTGCCCTCTCTGAGACTCCACCCCACTCATCATTACTGGCTCTCCTGCTGTGCTTCCCTCTCTGAGACTCCATCCCTGCTCATCATTACTGGCTCTCCTGCTGTGCTCCCTCTCTGAGACTCCATCCCTGCTCATCATTACTGGCTCTCCTGCTGTGCTTCCCTCTCTGAGACTCCATCCCTGCTCATCATTACTGGCTCTCCTGCTGTGCTTCCCTCTCTGAGACTCCATCCCTGCTCATCATTACTGGCTCTCCTGCTGTGCTCCCTCTCTGAGACTCCATCCCTGCTCATCATTACTAGCTCTCCTGCTGTGCTCCCTCTCTGAGACTCCATCCCTGCTCATCATTACTAGCTCTCCTGCTGTGCTTCCCTCTCTGTGACTCCATCCCTGCTCATCATTACTGGCTCTCCTGCTGTGCTTCCCTCTCTGAGACTCCATCCCTGCTCATCATTACTGGCTCTCCTGCTGTGCTCCCTCTCTGAGACTCCATCCCTGCTCATCATTACTAGCTCTCCTGCTGTGCTTCCCTCTCTGTGACTCCATCCCTGCTCATCATTACTGGCTCTCCTGCTGTGCTTCCCTCTCTGAGACTCCATCCCTGCTCATCATTACTGGCTCTCCTGCTGTGCTGCCCTCACTGAGACTCCATCCCTGCTCATCATTACTAGCTCTCCTGCTGTGCTCCCTCTCTGAGACTCCATCCCTGCTCATCATTACTGGCTCTCCTGCTGTGCTCCCTCTCTGAGACTCCATCCCTGCTCATCATTACTGTCTCTCCTGCTGTGCTCCCTCTCTGAGACTCCATCCCTGCTCATCATTACTAGCTCTCCTGCTGTGCTCCCTCTCTGAGACTCCATCCCTGCTCATCATTACTGGCTCTCCTGCTGTGCTTCCCTCTCTGAGACTCCATCCCTGCTCATCATTACTGGCTCTCCTGCTGTGCTCCCTCTCTGAGACTCCATCCCTGCTCATCACTGTCAGCTCTCCTGCTGTGCTTCCCGTTCTGAGACTCCACCCGCTCATCATTGACAACTCTCCTGCTGTCCTCCCCACTCTGACACTCCACCCCTGCTCATTACGGACTCTCCTGCTGTGCTCCCTGCTCTGACACTCCACCCCTGTTCATCTTTGCCATTTCCCCTGTTGTGCTCCCTGCTCATCTTTGCCGGCCCGGGCGGCCCCCTTTCTGTGCTGCCTGCTTTGAAACTCCACCCCTGCTCATGATTGCCAGCCCCATTTCTGTGCTGCCTCCTCTGACACTCCACCCCCGTTCATCATTGCCGTTTCCCCTGTTGTGCTCCCCCCTCTGCCAATACCTGTGCTTGTAAAGTTGCCAAGATGTGATGAGTGGAGGAGGAGGGATAGTAGCAGCTGCTATGACTATAGTTCCACCCCTGCTGAGGTCCTATTAGATTTTCCTGAGCAATCATTTAATATTTCTGCTGAAGACAACACTAGGAATAGTTATTAAGGTTGATGGAAGACTTTACGTCCATCTAGTTCAACCCATATCCTATCCTAACTTACCCTAACATGTTGATCCAGAGGAAGGCAAAAAAAAACCCCATGTAGCAACAGTAAGCTCCACGTTGGGGAAAAAAATTCCTTCCCGACTCCACATACGGTAATCAGACTAGCTCCCTGGATCAACGCAATATTAAGGAAACTAGTGTATATACCCTGTAATATTATACTTTTCAAGAAAGGCATCCAGTCCCTTCTTAAATTTTAGTAGGGAATCACTCATTACAACATCATATGGCAGAGAGTTCCATAGTCTCACTGCTCTTACAGTAAAGAATCCGCGTCTGTGAGTATGCTTAAACCTTCTTTCCTCCAGACGTAGAGGATGCCCCCTTGTCCCCGTCACAGGTCTAAGAGTAAAAAGATCATTAGAAAGGTCTTTGTACTGTCCCCGCATAATGGCCACATGGGGACATGGAGAGGTTAGGAACAAGAACCGCGATGGATCACTGACCGGTAGGGTGTGTGTACACTTTGTGCTTTGTTGCCGTTTTTCTGCACCGATTTGTTACAAAATCTGAATTATTTCCCAGTCTCAGCAAAATGAATGAGATTCCTTAAGTCTCATGCACACTACGCTTATTTTTTTACTTGCAGATTTGCCTCAGATTAAAGTCTACAGCATGTCAGTTCGTTTGCTCATACTAATGAATGGGGAAAACGCATAAAAAATAAGTAAAAATTATATGCATTTTATTCTTCGTGATTTTTTCTGCCAACACATTGGTATTTGCAGCAGAATTTGCTGCTGGAAATAATGAACATGTGCACATACCCTTAAGATTTCAGAAATCTCATGCACAACTTTTGTTTTTATTTTTTTTCCAGACTATTTTGTCAAAGAGCTGCGTTTTTGAAAAATGCCGCATGTCACTTCCTTTCAGCGTTTTTCACCCATTAAAAGCAATGGGTAGTTCAAAAAACGACCAAAATCTAATTTTTTTTAAGCAGCTTAAGCGCAGCATAAACTTTGCATTAAAAAAATGCAGCAAAAACAGCATCGTGTGAACATAGCCTAGCATATCTTTTATTTTTATCCATTGTAACTGGTGAGAAAAGTATTTTTTATTTGCTGGATCCCTTTAATCTATGAAGGAGTTCAGGGAGATTTCAGCTTCGTCATTGATTCATGCGTAACATTATTTAACATGGGATTTTTAATGTAGAAAAAGATATCTCACGGCTGCAGTTTGTTTAAAAAAAAAACAAACTGTTGCTTTATTCACTCTCCCCCGGTCCGGCGATGAGTCACCAGTGTCTGTTTTTGCATACAGTGCTGCAGCCAATCAGATAGCGCAGTGGCTTGGAGCAACCTATCATGTCAATTTGGATAGAGCCGCTGAGCTCAGATATTGGCTGCAGCGCTGTCGAGGAGACACCACCGCTGCACACAATAACATACATCAGGACTCAGCGATGGACCAAGGTAGGGTGAGTAAAGCTTTAAGAAAAAAAAGTTGCAGCTGGGGACAGTTTTCTGAAACTGAGTACCAATCAGATATATTCATAGCGTTGTAAATGTCGTAAGAAGATAATTTTATTGTGTGCAGTAAATCCAAAAATAAAGAAGACGTTTCGGTCATCTAATGCCCTTCATCAGTCGGACAGATTGCATCAGGATACAGGCAGCAACGAACACTCTGGATAAGCAGCATGTGCTGCGGCAGTGAGAAGGAGACACTAGATTAACATTTTTACAATAGCGGTGAACATTTTTCTTGAAATTAAATCAAGATAAGTAAAATATATATTTTTTTAATCTTTTTATGCATATTTTAACTAATATTTATTACAAAAAATGTAATTTTCCTTTAAGGACTGGATTGATGTCAGTGTTAATAAACCTATGATCCGCAGCCAAGCCAACAGCTTCATGCAAATTCCTTTTTTGATTTTTAGCGACCTCTGGTGGTTTAATGAAGTAAGTACATTTGACAAGAAAAAAAAAAAATAGTATAAACTTAATGAACTGTATATGCGGATTGCCGTGCGGACATCTGGCTTCGGGTGTAGCATAATTATTATCCACTTGACATAAACAGTCACTTGTGAAGCTTGGAAGAATTTACAATTATTTTAGATGATGAAGGGTCCTTACTGTTTGCTTGGATTAACATGTTTTTTTTTACAAATAATCTTTTTCCCGTCTGCGTGTACTATGTCATTGAATATAAAGTGCCAGAAAAAGTGTTTGGCAAAAGCTATTTGGAATAGTATAAATGATATATCATCCTTTAAATATTTTGTAATTGGTTGCTCGGTCATAGTTTAAAGGGGTTGTCCAGTGAAAACAAGTCACATATGGTACAAGTGATGTATGGTGGGAGTCAAACCGCTGGGCGATGCACTGATCGGCAGAAGGGGGAACTTTTATCCCTTTAGAATGTAGTGGCAGTGCTCCGTCTCGATCCTCGCACCATTCATTCCCTATGGGGCTGCCGAGCGCTGCACTCTGCTTTTTCTGGCAGCCCCCATAGAAAATGAATAGAGCAGCGGTCAGATATCTGACCTGCAAAAACATTTTAAAACTTGGATAAAAGTTCCTCATCAGGAATAAAAGTTCCCCATTATGCCAATCGGTTTGGGTCCCAGCGGTTCAACTCCACCAATCTAGGTCATCTATCGTGTTAGATGATAACTTGTTTTTATTGGGCAATCCGTTAAGTCCAAATATTCATTGGACTTTGGTTATTTGAGTCCATCTCCAAAGTGATTTTATTGCCCAAGGTTTTGAGAATTACCCAGTAAGACCAGATCGACCTGTTAATGGGGTACTGCAACAACATCATCTTTGAGTACTGTTACGTCTAGGGATGAGTGCATCCAAATGGTAAAGTTCAGGGTCTGTAGTGGACACCTAGTGTCCGGTACCGAACCCCAAACACTGACTTTTTCCTGTACATCTGGTTTCCTATTTGAGTTCAGCAGACTAATAAAGTTTGTTCAAAGGCTGCAGCGCAGCCAATCAACAAGTTTTTAGACTGTGGGCACTTCCAGAGCCATCACAGCCATGCGTGCCACCGCCATTCTGCTCTTATTAGTTTAGGGACAGGACGCAGCTGGAGTGAGTGACAGAATCTGACTGCACACTGCAAAAAAGTCACTGTGTGTGTGCTCCTCTGCAACTCATATCTGTGGAAGTACTCTCCCTTTAAGATGCTGTGTGTACTCTGCAACCCTGCCTGTGAAAGTACTGTTTTTTTTTTTATGCCGCTGTGTGTATTCTGCAACTCATATCTCTGGAAGTACTGTACCTTTAATCTACTGTGTGTATTCTGCAACCCCGCCTGTGGGAGTACTGTGCCTTTTAAACCACTGTGTGTATGCTGCACCCACCCGACCTGTGGGAGTACTCTTCCTTTAAGCCATTGTGTGTACTCGGCACCCCCATCTGCGGTAGTACGGTTCATTTAAGCCGATTGTGTGTACTCTGCCACCCCCCTGGCCTATGGGAGTACTATGCCTTTAAGCCACTGTGCGTTTTCTAGTAGTGTTGTGTATAAATAAGCTAACATGTTGCCATTTGTAGGCAAAATAAATAATTTTTGTAGACCACTGTGTGTTTTCTAGTAGTCTGAGTATTAAATAATTGGCATCAGATGTCTCCTTGTCATTTGTAGGCCAAATAAATAATTTTTCTGGACCATGTTATTTTTCTATTAGTGTTGCAAATAAATAATTGACATCAGCCATCTCATTCCCATTTGTATGCTGAATAAATAATTTTTTGGACCGCTGTATGTTTTCTAGATGTCTGAGAAATAAATAATTGGCATCAGCCGTGTTGTTGCCATTTGTAGCCCAAAGAATTATTTTTTTTCTGGACAGTTGTGTGTTTTCTAATAGTCTGAAAAATAATTAAGTGGCATCAACCATCTCGTTGCCATTTGTCGGCCAAATAAATAATTTTTCTGGACTGCTGTGTGTTTTCTAGTAGTGTTGCAAAAAAACAAATCTACTCTTCCGCCATCTCTTTGCGAGTAGTGTGCAGAAAAAACACTTTTAAAATATGAGGAGAGCATCAAATAGGGGACGTGACCATGGCAGTGGTGGTGTAGCTGCTGCAGTGAGAGGACGTGGTCAATCTGCCCCTGTGTGCCCAAATATAACACCTTCCTCTGGTGCTTGCAGGTGACAGAACATTATGCTTCCTGTCGTAGGCTTGAATACCGCTGCACGAAGGGTGAGGCCACAAGATGTTGAAAAGATCTTAGATTGGATGCTTGAGAGTGGCTCCAGTTGCTTTACATTATCTTCTACCTGGTCCACTGCAGAAAGTGCACCAAGTCATGCAGCAGTCTCTTCTGCTTTTTGATGACTATGCTGGCTGGGGTTCCATGGCCAATTCACCTGGCCCTGCCCCAGAAGTGCCCTGCCCTCCTTACCGGTCTGCACACTGCTGAAAGATGCTGCAGTGGACAACTGAGTTTCGTCATCATCTGACATGTACTGCTGTGGTCCAGTGACTTTGTGCACTAGCCCTCCCACGTACTCATCCTCCAACATAACAAGTGGTTGGGCATCGGAATACTCTGACCCATGCTCTGTGGATGAAATTTGTAAGCTGCTTCTATGGGGATACTCTGCCGAATGCTCTGTGGGTGAAATTTTTTAACTGGACTGGTGTTAGGGAGCCTCAGTCACTGTGAGGGCACTGTTAAAATTTTGATGTTATTCATTTATTTCCTATTTTATCATAATTGATATGACAGAACCTCTAAGTCAATTGCCTATCTACACTTGTTTCCAGGGCAATTGGCCTGCTCTTACCCTCCTTTAGCAGTCCCCTAGTCCTTACACTAACCATTTTACAGCCATTTTAAAACACCAAAGTTTGGGTCCCCATTGACTTCTATGGGATCCAGGTCCGGGGGTCAAGTTTGATCCCGATCCAAGCTTTTATTTTTGGTTTGGCTGAACACAACAAACTCGAACACCCAACTTTGTTTTAAGCATTTGATGCTCAATCAAATTCACCTGTGGTAAGTAAAAGGTGTGGGCAATATGAAAATCCCACATGAAACCAGATAAAAAGGGACAAGTTGACTTAATCTTTGCATTGTGTGTTTGTGTGTGCCACACTAAGCATGGAAAATAGAAATATGTGAAGAGAACTGTCTGAGGATTTGAGAATCAAAATTGGCAGACGCAGGAGGACCCCACTGCTGACACAGAGACATAAAAAACTTTGCCAAATTGTATGTAAGTAAGCCAAAATCCAACTGGGAAAGCATCTCGTAGACAGATGAAATCAATAGAGAGCTATTTGGTAAAGCACATCATTCTAATGTTTACCAAAAATGGAATGAGGTCTATAAATAATAATAATAATAATAATAATAATTTTTATTTCTATAGCGCTGACATATTCTGCAGCACTTTACATTTCAGAGGGAATTTGAACAGACAATATACATTAAAGCATAACAATAATCACATAGATCATAACAGATACCAAGAGGAATGAGGGCCCTGCTCGCAAGCTTACAGTCTATGAGGAAAAAAGGGGAGACACGAAAGGTGGGTGGTAACAGTTGCCCTGATTGTATAGACCAGCCATAATGTTAAGTGTGTAACAGTACAGACACGGAGGGCTAATGGATGCATAAAGCATGTGGAAACGATGCGGGGAACCTGGTTATGGTAAAAAAAACTTTTGGTTGTGCCACATAGGGATAGATTAGGTTAATGTGTTGAGGCGATAGGCCAGTCTGAATAAATGCGTTTTCAGGGCACGCTTAAAATTGTGGGGATTGGGGACTAATCGTATTGACCTGGGAAGTGCATTCCAAAGAATTGGCGCAGCACGTGTATAGTCTTGAAGACTGGAGTGGGAGGTTCTGATTATTGAGGATGCTAACCTCAGGTCATCAGAACGGAGGGCGCGAGTAGGATGGTATACTGAAACAAGGGAGGAGATGTAGGGTGGTGCTGAGCAATGAAGAGCTTTGTGGGTGAGGGTAATAAGTTTGTACTGGATTCTGGAGTGGATGGGTAGCCAGTGTAATGACTGGCACAAGGTAGAGGCATCGGTGTAACGATTGGCGAGGAATATGATCCTGGCAGCTGCATTCAAGACAGATTGGAGGGGGGAGAGTTTGGTAAGAGGGAGACCGATTAGAAGGGAGTTACAATAGTCGAGACGAGAATGAATAAGAGAAACAGTCAAGAGTTTTTGCAGAATCAAAAGTAAGAAAAGGTCGAATTCTAGAAATGTTTTTGAGGAGCAGATAACAGGAGCGAGCCAGTGATCGGATGGTGGGGGACAAAGGAAAGCTCGGAGTCAAGTATGACCCCAATACAGTGGGCATGTTGCTGGGGAGTAATAGTGGAGCCACACACAGAAATGGCAATGTCGGGTATAGGTACATTAGTAGAGGGAGGAAACACAAGGAGTTCAGTCTTTGACAGGTTCAGACAAAGAAAAGAATACAGTACCTACCGTCAAATATGGTGGAGGTTAAAGTTGTTTTGGGGTTGTTTTGCTGCCTCACGCACTGGGTGCCTTAACTTTATGCAAGGCATCATGAAATCTGAAGATTGACAAAGGATTTTGGGTTGCAATGTAGTGTTCATTGTCAAAAAGCTTGGTTTGCGTCCTAGATCTTAGGTCTACCAGCAGCACAATAACTCCAAGCATACTTCAAGAAGCACACAGAAATGGATGGAAACAAAGCGCTGGAGAGTTCTGAAGTGGCTGTAGTGAGTCTGGATCTAAAGCCCATTGAACACCTATGGAGAAATCTTAGGAAGGTGCCTTCAAATATGAGAGACCTGGAGCAATTTGCAAAAGAAGAGTGGTCAAAAATTCCAGTTGAGAGGTGTAAGAAGCTCATTGATGGTTAGAGGAAGTGATTGATTGCAGTTATTTATTGCAAAGGGTGTGCAACCAAATATTAAATTGAGGGTGCCAACTATTTTGTCCGGCCCATTTTTGGGGTTATGTGTGAAATTATGTCCAATTTGTCTTTTTTTCTTTTTTTTTGTGTTGTTCCAATACACACAAAGGAAATAAACATGCATAGAACAAAACATATTTAATTGCATTAATTTTCTGGTAGAAATACTAAATTTTCTGGAACAATTTCAAGGGTGCCAACACTTTTGGCCATGACTGTATCTGGATTTCTGCATTGAAAACCAACAAAATGTTGACAGATTGTTGGCCAAATTGCAATTATAGACAGTCATAATCTAGTAAAACTAATAATACACAGTTTGAACAGACAAACTTTTTAATTGTTGATGTCTCCGATGATTTGCAGTGTTAAAAGCAACCAGATGAGGTTGACAGTTAGGATTTTATAGATGTTTTGCCTATTAAATGAAGGCGCGCAAAGCCTGCTCACTGACAAATCTGTGCTTCTCAAGAAATTTTAGTAAGAATAAACTATGCCTCCAACTTATTGCAAAGAGCATGCAGTTGTTTTGTACAGTAGAGCTGAAAGCTGGGTTCTTAATATTCCTACCATGGGGTCAAAGGTACCCTAGGATGACATTGTAATGGGCAGCTTGTTGAGTTCTGGAAACTCTTTAAAGAGCTTGAATCTCTGTGCTAGCTACTCTGCTTCCAAAATATGCTTTGATGTTCAGCCTTTTACCAAGGACAAGGATCTGACCTTTACAACAAAAGTCTCTGTATTACGGTACATTGATGATGGAGCAATTGCTGGCTGGTGGAGTGAGGTGGCAGGAATTGTAAACTATCCAGGTTTATTCAGAGAAGATAAAGCCAGAGACTGCACCAGTAAATGCCAGACAATAGTCAAGGTCAGAACCAGACATGTAATTGGAGAGAAAACAGACAGGCAAAAAATGGTGAATCAGTCCAGGAG
Source organism: Dendrobates tinctorius (assembly GCF_039654945.1). Taxonomy (NCBI): domain Eukaryota; kingdom Metazoa; phylum Chordata; class Amphibia; order Anura; family Dendrobatidae; genus Dendrobates; species Dendrobates tinctorius. Next base: position 65,071,593 of record NW_027361738.1, on the reverse strand, counting down.
GGTCTATTACAGAAATCAATTCGAGGGTAACCTAGGAACAAAGTCGATAATGAACCGGGTCAGATATCAGAGTAGCTGTTTTGTATATATAAAATGCAAGGCAAAAGGTTTAGGCAGATATGAAAAATATGCTGCAAAGTAGGAATGTTTTCATAAATAGAAGCAAAATGATGATCCTTTTCACCTAATTGGCTACTTATACACTTATTATCTTCAGGAATCCCAAACTGTGTGTATGTACAGTATACCTAGAAGAACAGTTTTGAAGGCAAAGGGCGATTATACCAAATACTGATTTGATGTTTTGTCCATTCACTTTGCATTTTGCTAATTGATAAAAATAAACTATTAAAGCCCCCGTTAGGCTGGTTTCACATTAGCGCTTTTGTGCGCAGCGCATCGGGCGCACCAGTGCGCATGCGCACTGCGCACCTATATTTTACATGATGTGCGCATGGTCTTGCGCATATTTGCGCTTTCGTGCGCATGCGTTTTTTTGTCTTTTGCGCCAGGCGCGTCAGACGCAACATGTTGCATTTTTGGTTCCGCCCTGTCTCGTTAAAACAACGCATGCGCACGGAATGCGCACGGAATGCGCAAAAACACCACATTGGAGCCTATGGGAGCGCAATACTTGCGCATGGTCTTGCGTTTTTATGCGCATGCGTTTTTTACATAAACATGACTGAAATTTGGTCTAGACAGTAAAAAAAAAAAATTGAACCAAGGTGATAAAATGGTGTGGGCACTGGGATTCCACAATACTTTAAGGATTGCTCACTAGTGGACACACAGCACAAGCTGCACCAATGTAAGTATGAAAAACCTAATGTCTGGCTGAAATTTCAATACATTTCTATGTACTTATGTCTCTTTTTTTTTTTATTGCAGCATGTCTTCATCTGGTGAAGAATATGTCCCCGGGACAGGGCAAGAGGCAGAAGAAGTGAGTACTATGCTTCCGTATGGATTTGAAAAAATAAACACATGTGATTAATTTTTTTGGTTTAATTTTCAGAGCTCATCCTCCATCACGCCACCACCACCGGAGGAACGGCAGGAGCAGCAAGGCCAAGTGCGGGCGGGTAGACGTGATGTAAGTACAGACGGACTGTTTTTTTTTTTTTTTTACTTATTTTCTAGTCTGGTTTTTTTTTTTTTTTTTTTTTTGGTATTTTTTAGTTTTTTTTTTTTACATTTTCATGGTTGTTTTTTTCGATGTTTGTTGTTTTTTTTCCATTTATTTCCATTTAAAACAAATAATTTTTTCATGGATTGTTTATCAATATCTAGGGCTCAAAGTGTGTATGTGTGTGTGTGTGTGTTTGTGTGTGTGTGTGTGTATGTTTGTTTGTTTAGGTATATGGGCACGGGACTATGGGATGGAGGATATATATGATGGGTATATGGGCACGGGATAGAGGATATGTATGATGGTATATGGGCACGGGACTATGGGATGGCGAACATGTATCATGTGTATATGGGCACAGGACTATGAGATGGCGAATATGTATGATGGGTATATGGGCACAGGACTATGGGATGGAGGATATGTATGATGGAATATGGGCACGGGACTATGGGATGGAGGATATATATGATGGGTATATGGGCATGGGATGGAGGATATGTATGATGGTATATGGGCACGGGACTATGGGATGGCGAATATGTATGATGGGTATATGGGCACAGGCATATGGGATGGCGAATATGTATGATGGGTATATGGGCACAGGACTATGGGATGGAGGATATGTATGATGGGTATATGGGCACAGGCATATGGGATGGCGAATATGTATGATGGGTATATGGGCACAGGACTATGGGATGGAGGATATGTATGATGGAATATGGGCACGGGACTATGGGATGGAGGATAATTTTAAATTTATATAACTAACCACAGTTAGTTACTATGCCCGGGCAGCGCCGGGCTCTTCAGCTAGTTATCGATATTTTTTTTTTTAAAACCTTTCAAAGATTAATGTTTGTCTTTCTTTTCTAGGCTCCACAGCGGGAGGAGGACCTCGCCCTGGACAACGACGAGCTCATCCGTCTAGTCCAGGAGCGAGTCCCGTTGTGGGACACCCGTCACCAACTGCACTCGGACAACGTGGTGATCCGGCGGCTCTGGAACGAGGTGGCCGCATCGCTGATGGATGGCTGGGACAACGCCTCTCCCCGGGTCCGCAAGGATTTTCGTAAGTATTTAAATGCAGTGTGATGCAGCAGTGATCTTGGCCGGGATCACCCAACTGTGTGTGATGCTATTAACTCCATGGAGTTTCTATCATCACACACAGTTGGATGATCACAGCCTCCAGTGCATAGTCTTACTTTTTTTCTTTTTTTTTTTTTTCCATCACAGTGAACAAAGTCAGAACCCGTTGGCGCTCGATGAAGGACCGCTTCAACAGGGATATCCGTCAGGAGAATAAGGTTCGCAGTGGTGCTGCGGCAAGGACCGGCACGAAGTACCGATACCATCGTGCCTTGGCATTTTTAAGACCGGTCCTTGCCTCCCGAACGTAAGTATTTTCTAGTTGTATTGTGTTTTATTCTGTGCTTTTCTATTCCACAGGAGTTGGCGATTGTTAATTTATGGTAGTAATTTCTTTCTTTTCTTTTCACAGCACCTGGAGCAGCACCCTGCAACCTGGTCCCGAAGCGGTCCTTCATCAAGCTGCCCCGGACCCCTCCCAGCCATCCATCAGCGAGGAAGCACCTTGCAGGTCTGCACCACAGTCATCTGGAGACCAGGAAGCTGGTCGCTCAGGTGTTCCCCTGTCCCAGGTCTCTGCCACTGGTTTTGCGGGCACTTCCCGCCAGCAGCGGCAGAGGACCTTGGACAGGCCTCTCATGCCCGAGTTCGTTGAATTGAGCTCGGTCTTTCAGAGTAGCCTCAAGGCACTCTCCGATAGACTTGAGAGTGGTTTCCTCCTTTTGGACCAACGCTACAAGTCTATCGAGGGTCGCCTTGAGCGCCTGGAAGTCGACCTCGCCAGACCAGCGCATCATTTTTATACCCAAATAGCTCGGGACACGGCGGAACACCTTACCCCTGACCTCCAGTTGACTGTCATGCAGGCCTGCAACAATGCTTTTATGCAGGCTATGCAGCAGAGTAGGATTATGCAGCAGTCAGTGGTGGCATTTCCACCGGTGCCACCACTGACTCGTTTTACAGCATTACCTACTTCTGCTGCATATCACTGCACAGCCACCACACTTCCAAGCCTCGCCGGACACCAATATACCGCCCCAAGTCCGAGTGCAGCTGGACACTTACCCGCCAACACCATGCCAAGCGCTGCTCCTGCCTGGCCCACCACTGCTGCCGCCACCACCACTGGATGGCCCGTCGTCACCACCCCTGCCTTGAGCGCCGCAACCACCACCACCAGCGGGAGGACCACCCCGGTATGGACCGCCACAGCCACCACGCCTGCATGGACCGCCACCACCACCACCACCACCACCACCTCGGAGCAGCATCAGCTGGGGGACCCGCATTCAATATTTACGGCCCCTGCCAGGACATCCACCACCTCCAGCATGCCACAGCTGGAACAAGATCCTGGCAGGCGGTCAACAAGTGCCAGGCGGTCCCCCAGCTCCAGCCAGTCCACAGCCTCCAGGCGTTCCAGAGGCTCAAGGCAGTCCAGAGGCTCAAGGCGGTCCAGAGGCTCAAGGCGGTCCCCGGGGTCTAGCCAGTCCTCAGGCTCAAGCGAGGACAGCAGGAAGACGACGGGCCACCGTCCTAAAAAAACAAAGAGGAGGACTCTTACCCTCCCTCCTCCCTCACCTCCCACTTCACAACTTTCCTTGCCTCAGCTCCCTTCCCCCACTTCTTTGGTTCCTCCTTCCCCTAGAACCCCTTACTCCACCCAAAGCCGTTCCTCATCCCTCCACACCCCCCAGTTTCCAGCAACTAAAAAATAATTTAAATAAATGTTATATTTTTTTTTCAAAATAATGTTTGGTTATTGTGTCTTTCGCCGCCTGCACACACTGCGCCCTACACTATGGTTTGTTTTTCTTTACTTTCTACCGGATGGTCAGCCATCCAACTCTGAAAGGGATACTATATTTCTTTTTTTTTTTTATATATATATATATATATATATATATATATATATATATATATATATATATATATAAATAAAACAAAAATGAAATATAGTATCCCTTTCAGAGTTGGATGGCTGACCATCCGGTAGAAAGTAAAGAAAGGGAAACCACCAAAAAAAAAAAAAAAAAAAAAAAAAAAAAAAAATATATATATATATATATATATATATATATATATATATATATATATATATATATATATATATAAATATATATTTATATATATATATATTTATATATATATATATTTATATAGATATATATTTATATCTATATATATATATATATATATATATATATATATTTATATATTTATATATATATATATATATATTTTATATATATATATTTTTATATATATATATATATATATATAAAAATATATATATAAAAATATATATATAAAAATATATATATATAAATAAATATATATATATATATATATATATATATATATATATATATATATATAAAAATATATATATATATATATATTTTTTTTTTTTTTATGGTGGTTTCCCTTTCTTCAATTTAACCTGGGCAGATGAGTAGTGGAGTTTATTAAGACACAGTACACTGGGTACAGGTATAAAAAAACATGTATTTTATTTTTAACAAACAACAAAACTATTAAACCATTTGATCCTGCCATGCTACACGACCAACATCGGATAAAAAGTAGTCCGCAAATTGGTCCCTCATTTGGGCAACTTCGACTGAGGACCGAAGAGGGTGCTGAGTAAAATCTGGCAAAGGGTTGGCAGCAGGCTCATCCATGTCAAAGTTCGGCCGCTCCTTTGCCATAACAAAATTGTGGAGAACCACGCATGCCTTCACGACCTCATCAACTGTTTCCATTTTGAGATTGATGGCGGTGCTGAGAATTCGCCATCTGGACACTAGAATGCCAAAGGCGCACTCTACAGTCCTGCGAGCCCTCGTAAGCCTGTAGTTGAAAATTTTCTTGCGGTGGTCCAAGTCACGGCTGGAGTACGGCTTCAGCAGGTTTGGGCACATCTGAAATGCCTCATCCCCAACCACTACAAATGGCAGTGGTGGAGTTTGGGTTTGGGGAAGAGGCCGTGCCAGTGGAAAATTGAAATGGTTGCCGTACAACCTCCAGCCCATATCAGAGTTCTTAAAAGTCTGTGAATCGTTGCCCCGTCCGAATGCCCCTATGTCCACCGCCACAAACCGGCAGTCTGCATCCGCAATGGCCATTAGGACTGTGGAAAAGTACTTCTTGTAGTTGTAGTACTCGGAGCCACTTCTTGCGGGTTTTGTGATGCGGATGTGCTTCCCGTCCACCGCTCCTAGGCAGTTCGGGAAATTGCAGACTGCCCAGAATTTCTCCGATATTTGAAGCCACTTTTCGGCAGTGGGCAATGGCAGAAACTCCGGACACAGAACATCCCACAGAGCCCTGCAGGTGTCGGCAACAATCCCAGATAAAGTTGAGATTCCCAGCCGGTACTGGAAATGCAGGGATGAAAGACTCTCTCCAGTTGCCAGGAACCTGCCAAACATAAAAAGAAAAAATAATTATATTTCTGTCTTGGGTATTACTAAAAACACTGAAAATAAAAAAGTACATGGCCTAACTATTTTGCATGTTTTTTTAATACAACATAGCAAAAAAACATTTTATAAAGGCTTGGGATTAGTAAAATGCCAGAAGAAAAACCATTATGCAAAAAAGCAATTTCACAAAAATAATGTTAAAAATCAATAGCCAAAAAAAACCTAATTTTTTGGACCAAAAAAAAAAAAAAATAAAAAGCCAAAAAAATTATGCAAACATAACAACATACATACCGTAAGGTGACAAGGAGCCTTTCTTCGGGAGGAATGGCACGCCGGAGCTGAGTGTCCCTTCTCCGGATGTTTCCTTCAACCATACCCAGCAAGTCAAGGAAGCTTTCCTGGGACATCCGTGTATAGTCAGCAAATTTCTCCGGGTTTTCCTGTAGCTCGCTGTACAGCGTGTGATATGCTCCACGGCTTGGCCGGAGTTCGATGATTGGATGCCTCCAAAACCTACGCCGCTGCCGTCTCTGCTGTCTCTCCCTCTCCCTTTCTTGCTGGCAACAAAAGACATACGCCTGAGACAGCGCAATGTCAAGATCCAGCTTGAAGCGGAAATTATCCAGACGCAAGTCCATCTTGACACCGGAAACAGCAGCAAAATCTGATGAATTCAGCAGTACAGGGTCTATAAAACATTCCAATGAAACACGCCCACTGGTGACCCATTGGTGGTCAAAGATTTTGCTATTGTGAAATGTCACACCTAAAAACGCATGCGCATAAAAAACGCAACCGCATGCAAAAACGCATGTAAAACGCAAGTAACACTGCGTTATTTTGACGCATCAGCGTGCGCATGAAGAAAAAAAAACGCACATTTGTTTTGCGTTTTTCTTTGCGTTTTTTATGTGCACGATGCGCTGCGCAAAAAAACGCTAATGTGAAACTAGCCTTACACACTGCGATATCGCTAGCAATACCGCTGTAAAGTCACCGATTTTGTGACGTTGCAGCGATATTGCTAGCGATATCGCTGCATGTGATACTTACCTCCGACCGGCTCCCCAGCTGCTCATCGTTGGTCGCGCGAGAAGGTCCTGGATCATTTCTCGTCGGGCGCTTCCTGTGGAGCCGACAAGCGAGGCATGGACGCGGGCGGGAGGACGTCAGGATCGTCTCGTCTGACAGGTAAGTAGCAACCCCCGACTCCTGCTATGTCACTGGTGAGATCTTCCTGTGTGGCAGCTCACTAGCGACCACTTAGCGATGCACCAGCGATCCATATCGTTGTCGGGATCGCTGGTGCATCGCTATGTGTAACGGTACCCTAACACTTAAATTTTTTTTAAAAAAAAACATTCTTACTCTGCAGCATTGTTTCTACATCTGCCTAAACGTGTGTGTATTGCTTGTAGTCGTCGGTATGAATAAAATCATGGAAACCGTAGACGGGCTGATATCACTTCAATCACCACAATGCAGTTAATTAAAGCTTCACCATCTCGTGATTGGCAGTCACAGATCTGTAATCCATTGGGCTTAATACTCTATTCCCATTGTAGATTTAATTTTGCAGCTTCAATTTCTTTGATGCTGTAAATTTGCTAATAAGAAAAAAAAACAGCAGTGAGAATTAAATGAAACTCTCTTTGAATTGCACTTTAATAAAAAATGTGATTAAATTTGTTAGAAGCGGTTAATCTAATGGTTATAAATGATTCATACTATTACAGTGAGACTGAGAATCCGCCAACTGTGACCTCATACGCTAAGGTTAAGCCGAAGTGCAGGGGTTAAAAAAAGCCAATATATAGTTTATTGACCTGGCACAGATCCACCGACCAGGCAAAAGTAAGTACACAGAGTAGCTTGTTTAATGTACTCACTATCTCAGACAGGGTCTTCACTCCGCCTCTATGACATGGCTGTGACTATAAGGGGTCCACGTTATTCTACAGCTCAGTCTTACACTCGCCCCTGACTCACATTCTGCAGAGTGTGCACAACATATACCCCCCAACCAATCTGCACACCCAAGTCAATCAGTGCTGCCACCAATTACCAAAGGGCGGAAGTTCCAATGCCACATACAACATGCACTCACTGCTCACAGGCCATACACACGTCACTTGTAGAAGTACTACTTAGAGACAAGTACTTTTCGAACTGTGCCTGCGCAAGTGACATACACGTCACCGCTATTCTCGTGCATGCGTAGTAACGAGACGGCTGTTACTGCGCATGCGCGGGAATAGCCTGCCCGCAGTTCGTGGCCGCAAGGAACAGCCACTGCGCCTGCGTGGGGATTACCTCAGGCAGTAGTAAATTCCGTCTTGGCCGCAAGGAACAGCCACTGCGCCTGCTCGCAGTTTGTGGCGCCTGCATGGGGATTACCTCAGGCAGCAGTCAATTCCGCCAACCCCACATACACACCTGTTTTTTAAAAATCTACATAACTACCGCATGTCCAACTAGCATTCATTGATGAAGGAATATAGCAGTTTTTACACACAACAAAGCTTCCTTAGTTCCCCAAACAGGCTCTCATACCCGCCTGTACATATACCCACAGCAGTGCCAACATGGCTCCTCATAAACAATACAAAAATCATCACGAAAAAAAAGGCTCAGGTACTACGTCAACAGCAACGTCGTGCTAATACAAACTGCATAAAACATTGTACCACCTCCAATTATAGTCACAACAGCTTACAAGAGACAACATAGGGTAAATAGACACACAGCACACAACGGAGACACCACATAGCGAACACCGCTCAAGAAATACTACTCCAGATACCAAAATACAGCACACAACAAGGAAGAAACAGTGCACAAAGGGTAAAAGATGTCAAATGACCGAACACATACAATCCAAAAATACAGAGGAATGATATAAAACAGATGACTGCCCAGACCATAGAACCCTTTCCCCTTCTCCTTCTGACGCAAAAGAAACACACCTGTATTTTTGAAATAACATAAATTCATTGGAGAGTAACAAGGTAAAAACAACTCTCATCTTCTATATAAAACCCTTTTGTTGAAAGGGTAGGGTCGAAGCTCTCTCTCAGTTAACCACCGAAAGTTGTGGGGATATGCCGCCGGACTCCCGGCACATATTACCCGACCTGCTCTTCCGCCAAGGAGTAGCTATGACACCTCAGAGCTACGACCCCCACCCAAAGCAAACAATGCCTCCTCAATCCCATCTTGCAAACCTGAAAAAAAATATGTCTAATCCAATGTCAGTCAAATGTACCCCGTCCAGGTGCAACATCCTGGCTTCCAACCTTCCAACTGTTTATGTCTCCCAATAATCCCACCCTTAAAATGCACAAACCGAGAAATACGATGGTTGACTGCTCTTCGTGCTCGCTCCATACCCGCCCAATCATGCGCACCACGCCACACCACCCTGGGGATAATCTCCGACCAAACAATGACGAGTTGTGAGAAAAAACCCAGGAACTTATCAAGGTCTGCCTGCATTAACGTGAGGAGCTCAGTCAGCTCTATCAAACCCAAATCATTTCCCTCCACATGAAGAACCAAGATAACAGCCTGGGTCGCCATCCTTGATATTTTAACCACCTCAATCAACACCTGAGACCATGTCAACCCACGTATGCCTCTCCAATTTACATCCACGTTGCGGAAACCGAATGATCTTCCGCCAGGACGCAATTCAGCTCTCTGCTCGGCCCAAAACACATAAGAGTGACCAGGGATCCAAACACTTGGCCTGGGACAACGGATAATGAGAAAAACTGAAATATAAATGCATATCAAGGTATTATGACATTAACAATTCAGGTCTGATATAGCGAGAGAAACATGTCAAACGCCACCTACCAATCCTCATAATCTCATCATCCATAAAACTCGCTCGAGCAGCCTCGGTGGCTGCACCAATCCTGAAGGAATGAGTGCCAAATTCCCCAGGGGGCAGACCCAAAAACATTAAAATTTGCCGTAATAGAGCCAAAAACTTAAATCTGGTCAGCGACGATCCATTCATGTGGGCGAAAAAAGAGTGACTATCCAGCCTTATTGCCAAATACTGCGAGACCAATTTAATGGGGCAAACCGGACCAGCAATGGAAAACAAAGGAAACCATAAGCCATTACCTGAGGGGTCTGTTTTTGAACGCCGAATCCGACCATGGATCTCACCATTGCAAAATGAAACGTCATTATGTTGTAAGCCCCCAGGCATGTGTGCCAAAGGAGCTACCAGCTCACTAACCCGCAGCGCCCTGAAAAAGGCAATTTCGAAAGCCGCCGAAAGCAATACCGATTCAAAATCAGAGCTGCACACTTAATTTGTGCCAGCAATAATATGAGTCAAAAGAGAAAAAGAAATTGGCTGTCTAACAAGGCTCTGATCTCGAGCACTTTTCCAACCCTTTAGAGCCTGGCAAAAAATGAAACTTTTCGTGACACCCTCCCATCCTTTCAATTTAAAATGAAAAGACAACCCTGAAAACCTATTCCTGGCAACCGCTGCTGAGGAACCACAGGCATGCAGGTGTTGCAAATAAACCTCCATCGCCTCCAACCTTGCCCCACTAGAAGTATGTACAGGAAGGTTAATCCCAAAAACCCACCAGTCCTGCCACGCCTTACCATAGGCATTTCAAGTTGACGGAGCCACTGACGCCCGAACCAGCGGCATTAGAACGTTTCTGGCACTTCTCATAGGTATCCAGGGCATGGAGTTCCCAGTTGACAGGCAGCTGGATCGAGATCCCGGAACATCTGAAAATCAAAACGTGAAAGAGGGTCAACCAACGATTTTGAAAACCCGGTACATGACGAGAACAGAACCAAATATTCAAATGCAAGCATTTCAACACTAAGAACCGAAACATGCTAATGACTGGGATTGAAGATGAGGACAAATGATTTACCGCATGAACCACACTTTCATTGCCCGACCAAAAACAAATGCGTGAATTATGCAACTGTTCACCCCAAATGATAACTGCCACTACTAAAGGGAATAACTCAAGTAGTGTAAGATTTTTCGACCATTCATTTGTAACCCAATTTTCTGGCCACCGCACAGCCCACCACTGGTCACGAAAAATGACACCAAAACCCACTGACCCAGCCACATCCGCAAAGAGGGAAATATCCTGACCCGACTTCTCCTCACTTTGAAAACAAGTGCAACCATTATAAATCAACAAGAAACTCCTCCACACCCGAAGGTCTTCAAGTAACGGAAGACCAAGCCTAATTCTATGGTGAGGAAGCTTTACACCACGCGTGGCCATCGCTAATCGAAAAAATTCTGCCCATAGGCATTACATGACACACATAAGCCAATAAACCCATAGAGGGATTGCATCTGCCCAGGGTAACTTTTTTAATGGAAAGGAAACCATCGATCTTTTCCAAGAGTTTGGCAATCTTTTCCGAAGGCAAACGGAAAAACATATTTACGGAATCAATCTCAATTCCGAGAAAAGATAGACAGGTCAACAGACCAACCGTCTTTTCTTCTGAAAGCGGGACCCCGAAAACTCTCATCTCATGAAACCTAATCAGCACCTGCGCACTATGGTCTGAATCTGCCGGACCAACAAACAAAAAATCATCCAAATAGTGGGTCACCCAATTGGAGCCCAACTCAAATTTAACTACCCATTCAAGGAAACTACTAAATAATTCAAAATACTTACATGAAATGGAACAACTCATGGGCAAAAAGGTGTCATAATAATAGTCACCATCCACAAAACATCCGAGAAGATGATGGCAATCCGGGTGAACTGGAAGAAGATGAAAAGCTGACTCAATATGGGATTTGGCCATCAGTGCCCCGGGTCCTGCCTGACGCAGCAGAATCAACGCATGATCAAAGTACACATAAGCCTCTGAGGACTCTTCCGGACAAATTCCATCATTCACTGAAGAGCCCATAGGGTGCGATAGATGATGAATCAATCTGAACTTGCCCGGCTCTTTTTTAGGAACCACACCTAATGGGGATACCCGCAAATTGGAAAAGGGGGTGAAGAAAAAGGTCCAATCCACCGAGTGCCACTTCTTTTCTAATTTTTTTCAACAAAACTAAAGGAAACTCCCTGGCTGATTTTAAGTTGGAAGAAAACACCGGGTCCTTGGAAAAATTAAAAGGCATAAAGAAACCATATTTGAACCCGACTCGCAACTGCGCTGCAGCCCCTTTATTATGATATTCACTTAGCCATGGCTTCATCATGGTGATACTCACTTGGGTCCTTATTCTCATGTTGGGTAATCGGCCTTGCGAGAGTGGATTTTGTGGTGGGACGAGGGTATTTAGTGACTGAATGCGATCCACCACATGCCGAGCACTCATGCCTATATTTACATAATCCGTAATATTTGCAGTGGCCTTCATTGAACAGCCAACAAGTTCCGGGTCTACGAACCGGGACTGGCCCCAAGTCTCTCTGCTGGCAAGGGGCCCCGGAGTGAAAGGGCTGCATGCTCCTCTGGGACATCATAAGACATAACCAAGAGTCCGTAGCCATAACTCCCCAACCAAGATGCGGGTTGATGGCCAAACATAGTAACATAGTTTTGAAGGCTGAAGGAAGACCTTATGTCCATCTAGTTCAGCCTATTTTTAGTGCAGCTGTTCTGCATTGTTGATCCTGGGGAAGGCAAAAAACCCACAGAGTAGAAGCCAATTTTCTCCATAGGGAAAAAAATTCCTTCCCCTAAGCTGGGTCAACCATCTACCTATAATATTATGTTATTCGTAACCTTCTATACTGTTACTCACAAGAAAAGCATCCACTCCTTTCTTAAATTCATTCAGTGAGTTGGCCATCACATCACCACTTCCTCAGGAAGAGAATTCCAGAGCCTCACTGCTTTTACTGTGAAGAACCATCTTCTATGCTGGTGCAGAAATTGTCTTTCCTCCAAACGAAGAGAATGCCCCCTTGTTCTTGTCACAGTCCTTGGTACAAACAGTTCATTGGCGAGATCTCTGTATTGCCCTCTGATATACTTGTACATATATATTAGTCTCCCCTAAGTCTTCTTTTTTCTAGAGTAAATAGACCTAATTTTGATAACCTTTCTGGGTATTGTAGTGAACCAACTCCATTTATCAATTTAGTAGCCCGCCTTTGAACCCTTTCAAGTTCAGTAATGTCTTTCTTGAGCACCGGTGTCCAAAATTGCACACAATACTCCAAGTGTGGTCTGACAAGTGATTTGTATAGAGGGAGAATTATGTTTTCATCTCGTGTCCCCAGACCTCTTCTACGCCACCTAAAATCCTCATCATACCTCCACCACGCAGAACCCCTGAGCATCTTATACAAATTATACAGTGGGGAAAAAAAGTATTTAGTCAGTCAGCAATAGTGCAAGTTCCACCACTTAAAAACATGAGAGGCGTCTGTAATTTACATCATAGGTAGACCTCAACTATGGGAGACAAACTGAGAAAAAAAAATCCAGAAAATCATATTGTCTGTTTTTTTTTCATTTTATTTGCATATTATGGTGGAAAATAAGTATTTGGTCAGAAACAAGCAATCAAGATCTCTGGCTCTCACAGACCTGTAACTTCTTCTTTAAGAGTCTCCTCTTTCCTCCACTCATTACCTGTAGTAATGGCACCTGTTTAAACTTGTTATCAGTATAAAAAGACACCTGTGCACACCCTCAAACAGTCTGACTCCAAACTCCACTATGGTGAAGACCAAAGAGCTGTCAAAGGACACCAGAAACAAAATTGTAGCCCTGCATCAGGCTGGGAAGACTGAATCTGCAATAGCCAACCAGCTTGGAGTGAAGAAATCAACTGTGGGAGCAACAATTAGAAAATGGAAGGCATACAAGACCACTGATAATCTCCCTCGATCTGGTGCTCCACGCAAAATCCCACCCCGTGGGGTCAGAATGATCACAAGAACGGTGAGCAAAAATCCCAGAACCACGCGGGGGGACCTAGTGAATGAACTGCAGAGAGCTGGGACCAATGTAACAAGGTCTACCATAAGTAACACACTACGCCACCATGGACTCAGATCCTGCAGTGCCAGACGTGTCCCACTGCTTAAGCCTGTACATGTCCGGGCCCGTCTGAAGTTTGCTAGAGAGCATTTGGATGATCCAGAGGAGTTTTGGGAGAATGTCCTATGGTCTGATGAAACCAAACTGGAACTGTTTGGTAGAAACACAACTTGCCGTGTTTGGAGGAAAAAGAATACTGAGTTGCATCCATCAAACACCATACCTACTGTAAAGCATGGTGGTGGAAACATCATGCTTTGGGGCTGTTTCTCTGCAAAGGGGCCAGGACGACTGATCCGGGTACATGAAAGAATGAATGGGGCCATGTATCGTGAGATTTTGAGTGCAAACCTCCTTCCATCAGCAAGGGCATTGAAGATGAAACGTGGCTGGGTCTTTCAACATGACAATGATCCAAAGCACACCGCCAGGGCAATGAAGGAGTGGCTTCGTAAGAAGCATTTCAAGGTCCTGGAGTGGCCTAGCCAGTCTCCAGATCTCAACCCTATAGAAAACCTTTGGAGGGAGTTGAAAGTCCGTGTTGCCAAGCGAAAAGCCAAAAACATCACTGCTCTAGAGGAGATCTGCATGGAGGAATGGGCCAACATACCAACAACAGTGTGTGGCAACCTTGTGAAGACTTACAGAAAACGTTTGACCTCTGTCATTGCCAACAAAGGATATATCACAAAGTATTGAGATGAAATTTTGTTTCTGACCAAATACTTATTTTCCACCATAATATGCAAATAAAATGAAAAAAAAACAGGCAATGTGATTTTCTGGATTTTTTTTTCTCAGTTTGTCTCCCATAGTTGAGGTCTACCTATGATGTAAATTACAGACGCCTCTCATCTTTTTAAGTGGTGGAACTTGCACTATTGCTGACTGACTAAATACTTTTTTTCCCCACTGTATATGGTGTCCATATAAAGGAACAATTCTGAGCAACGCTCCGGGTGTTTCCTACCCATAACACAGCCTAACACAAAAAAGGCCTGTATTTATAGTTTTTGCCACTCTCGGACGACACTCCTACGGCCTGTCAGACGTCTTCCGCTCACGATCTACTGAACTTTGTTCAGGAGACAAAAGTGACTAAACATCTATGTAATCATTAGACCAAATTTTTTCTAACATCTCCTGATCTAAATGAGAGCCCAAAGGAGCAACACCATGATAAAATACGTCCCTATGAATATCGGAACGCGAAGGTGGAAGGGGAGGGGTAGGAATCTTGATCTTGGACAAGAATTTCGGGTTCAAAACCAATTTATCTCCCCCCAAAATGCTCTTAAGGTTATCCAATTACCAATTTGTCACCCGAACCCCCCCATGCTCCCATAAAATTGAACTCACCAGTCTGCACCTCAGGGGCAGGAACCGCCTCAACATTGTGTCCTCTCTGTTCCTCATGAGATGTTCTAGGAGATTGCTGATTCCTTACTCAACTATGACTACGATACCTCGATGAAGAGAAGAATGATAATGCGAAGACCGTGAACGATGACTGCATCTAGAATCTGATCTCTTCCTTCTTCGATGGGTGTGATGACTATGGCATCTAGAAGATCTTCTACCAGAATCAGAAGAGGAAGTGGACCTGTAACTTCTCCGTCTTCTGCCCCTCCTCTGCCTTGGATGGCCATCTGGCCTTCCAGTAGGCGCTAAAACTGAAGGGGCTGCCCCAGATAATGAAGCAGCCACCACTCCTGTATGCTGGGAAATACCCAATGACCATGCATTACCAGCCAGACCCGAACTGGCCACCAGGTCCCCTCCTGGAGCCCCCGGCTGCAAGTGTGTATCAGACACCGGTGGTAAAACACCAGCAACTTGAACAGAGGTACCCAAACCTGCTGACAAAGGAGGTGCAGTAGCTGGCTCTATAGGGTTAGGCAGGTGGGACACCAAAGACATGGGGGGGTAACATCTGCTGGCTGCTGCCAACCTGCTGTAAAGGAGCCGATTGTGAGGTAACCATGCCCAAATTATGAGGAAGGGGGACTACATAACGGATAACTGGTACTGGTTCACTCTCTTCAAGTGCTGAATCAACTAAGTAGCGCTCAACAGTTGACTGAGGTAAAGAACATGGCTGCTGACTAGACCCTGTCCCATGCCCAGCCTCCTCCATAGAGGAAGAACTGGCACTGTGACTACCCCCCCATTGTAATAAAGTATATTGACCGGTTGCACCGTAGGATAACAAGGCATTTGGTTCCACAGTGGCTCCTAGAACACAAGCAGCCGGTGCCCTGCACTGTGATACAGTCTGAGGGGAAAAGCACCCTGGACCTCGCTGACCGGGTCCACTGCATCTCACTGTGTTCCCGCCCCTCCTGCATCTAACATGGCCACGGGGCAGGGGAACAAAAGAAGCAGCCACGTCATCCGCAGGTGATAACGTCATGCCACGAGACCGCGCTCCAGCGATACCCGGGCAATATGGCTGACGAGGGGATGGGCTCAGATGCTCTGGGGGGCGCGGCTTACGCCACGACTGCTGACCGCCAAGCACCATATGAGGAGCCGCGGCACCCACATCCAGCTCTGGTAAGATGGCTGTGAGCCAAGCAGCTCCCTCCCTCTGAACCCTTTCCCTAACAGCTGCCTCCAGCGAGGACGACATGCCTCACCAGGATGCGCTCACACCAGGTACCAGCTCTGCTCGCTGATCCAGGTTCAAAGACGCAGAAAACGCCTCAGGCAATTCTTTATATACACACAAGAGGGGGGGAGAAAAACCCCCAAACCAAGAAGAGACACTGCCTGTGTCACTCTATAATAGAGCAGGGGAAAATTACCATTAACCCCTTCCTCATATCCCGGAGGAAAAGGAGGAAGAAATTGGTGAAAAGCCCCATCATAACCGGGCTGGCCAGTCAAAGGGCCCCCGTCAAATATAGCCAGGCCCCAGCATTGTTGGAAAGCACAAATGGTGTGGCTTTGATTGTATTACTACAAGATATGTGAATTGTTACATGTATATTGATATCCACTGTTTATTGTTTAAAATCTTTTGAAACCTAAATAAAAACTGGTTTAAAAAAAAAGGAAAGCACAAATGGTATGAGACATGCCCGCTGCTCCTGTTAGCACCACTAAGCATACATGGAGCGCCCGCCAAGGCAGTGGGGTACTCTTCTTAAAGGGGCAGTGTCACAGCGGTGGTGACCCAGTCCGTGGCCCTGTGCGTCCAATAAAAGGGGTGTATTTACAGGGGTTCGAGAAATAAAGAGTTTTTGTATAAAGTGTTCGTGACGCCACCTGTGGAATCTGGTCAGAGGCGACCAGCTCTGCAGTGCAGATCCTCTGGGACTGATAGTGTGATGCAGCAGTATTGGAATAGCTCTCCACAGGCAGAGCTGTTGTCCCAGGGCAGTGGTGGTTGGTTGTAGATGAAAGGGTTGCTGATGGTAGATGTAGCAGTGCTGAATGAGTGTAGAGGCAAGAATTCAAATGACACAGTGGAGTGCAGTTCCAAAGCTTTACTCACAGTTCTGGTGCACACAGATACCCGCTTCATTGCCGTGTTCTTCAGTTGAGGGGCTCAGTCAACTCCCAGACCGATAAAGCACACCTTTCCAGTACTCCCTTCAGTACGTTCCTTCCCTGGCCCTCTCCACAGTGCTGTTTTCCACTTACCTTCCCTTCCAGCACCTCACAGTCAGTGTTCCAGGCCAGCTGCCATGGATCCTGTCGGACAACGTGACCCACTACGTTTCCTTGATCCTTTCTGGCTGCCTTTCTGGAGAAGATAACTGGGGTAGTTGGCTGTTGCCACAGCTTTCGGCTTGCTAGCTGAGTCCTGATGTCCACTACACTAGGTTAAGGTCCAAGACGCTTCTGCAACCTGGATTCTCCCCACCTGACATCCGTCAGCGTGGAACAAGCCCCACGGGGAGCACTCTCCACCCGTGCCTCTGGGAGAACCCCTTTTCCTTTTCAGGGAACTTCCTTCCAAAATTACTCCGTCCAGCAGCTCCTCCTGACTAGGAGCTGCTCCAACTACAACCTCTCACTTCCTCCCCCAGGGGAACTGACCTAACTTCCTACAGTTCTCCTGCTCTAAACCTAAGCTCCACCCACCTCCAAAAACCCTTCATTAACCAAGCAGGAGTCATAGAGGGTGCCCTGCTGTTCTAAGTGTGTGTGAAATGCAGGTGTGTGAGTGTGGTCAGGTGTCTCCATCTTACCTGGAAGTGGAGTACCACACCTATGAGTGAGGTGCACTACCTCTGTGGCGACTGAACCCTCAGGGGCACCACATACACAGATGTTAATTTCACCGCACTCCATCGCATCAGGTCTTTTTCTAGTATATATATTTACATAATGTAATTTATTTACTCACTTTTTTTTTAACTGCATATTTTTTTGCTGTTGCATTCGCAGTGTATATTCATTATATATATTCTGAAAAATAGAGTCACTTTATTTCCAAATATGTGAATGTTCTTTTCTTCGCTTCAGTCTAGAAATATAAAAAGCATTTTCATTGTCGATGAAGCCTTTTGAAAAAAGGTGTCTCAGTCTGGCCTCGTTTCCCTGGAGCTTCATCTCAGAAGTATTTTCCGGATGAATCTGCACGCTGTCAGTCAGCTTTATGTTAAATCTACTTTATTTCTATTCCTGCATAAGAAAAAAAGAATAGGAACAAAAGAAAATAAATTTATCAGGGCGACTCAACAGCAAATGCAACAGAGTCGGGATCAGACAGGCCGTACATATAATGCATTATTACTTTTAGAAATGTATATGGAAGCTGTGATTTTTTTTTTTTAATATTATTATATACCCTATGTCATGAGATGAGATTTTATTTTTTTACAAACATCGGAAATATTTTGTTGTTTTTGCTAAAAATAAGTCAGCACCTGCCAAGAGTAAAAAAGAGAAAAAGATACTATACAACACTGACATTTATTTATTTTTTTGCACCATTTTATTTGCCTCATTGTAATTTCTTCCGACAAGTAAGTTTGAAGGAAAGGTTTCCAAACAGCCGTCATTCTGCCTGGAGCATCCTGTTGACTTATAATGAGTCCATTATCCTTTTTTCATTGGGTGTCTCAGCAGACTACATAGTGCTATCCATTTGGGAAAAGGTAAAGAACCAGAACTCTAAAGGATGTTTTGTATTTTATAGGGAAGATATAGAAAGAGCACTTTTAAAAGAAAGGGTTGTCCAGGCTTGGAGCTTAAGCCTGAAGTGACGCTATGTGACTGCAGACTTGTGAATCCTCACAGCGCGCAGTGTGTGAGCTGTCTGGATTTTTCAGCATTGGTGCCGGAAAAAGACGGGTGTTGTGGCCACAAGTATGCAATTTGCAGTAATGTGCCAACTAGACGTGCGCGGCCTCACTTGTGTCTAGTCGGAATGTGACCGGAATTATGCAAATCCCATACTTGTGGTCATGTACCCACCTGCTCCCAAAGCCTGTACTGTGCTGTGTGACTGCAGACATGTACCTCAAGCCTAGACAACCCCTTTTAGAGTTAGTTACCACATAGTGAAAATGCAGTTGTATTTTACAGTACAAGCATCATAGTGCATAAAACTTTAAGAAATTTCATGCACATGTTACAAAACACATATTTGGAACGTACACGGAACAGAACTGCAGGTTTGAGATCCACCGCATGTCAGTGAGAATTCCATTCTTTGCAATACAAGGGGTCAAATGTGCAGCTCGCCCAAACTTTCTTTACTTGGGACTCTATGTGAGAGCAGTCTTGTGAATCCTCATAGTGTGTACGCTGTCAGGATTCTCCAGTGCAGGGAGTGTGCGGGCGAGTAAAAGTGCAAGTACGTTAAGTGATTTGCATACATGCAGTCACATGCCGACTAGACATGCATGACCTCACTCAATACAAACAAATTGAACTTCTAGTCTGCATGTGGCTGGAAGTATGCAAATCGCTTACTTGTGGTCACTTTACTGCAAGCTGCTGGCGCTGGAGAAACTTGACCGTGTGCACTGTGCGCTGTGAGGATTCACACTTCTGCAGGCATATAGAGTGCCGGCAGACTTGTGTCCAAGCCTGGATAATCCCTATAAGGCCTCCATACACATTACATAGCTGCCGATCATATGATTGTTCAGCTGACAGCTATCTCGCACGACTCCTCCAAACACAGGACTTAAGCCCCCGTTACACACTGCGATATCGCTAGCAATATCGCTGTAAACTCACTGATTTTGTGACATTGCAGCGATATTACTAGTGATATCGCTGCATGTGATACTTACCTCCGACCGGCTCCCCCGCTGGTAATCGCTGATCGCGCGAGAAGCTCCTGGACCGTTGCTCGTCGTCCACTTCCTGTGGCGCTTCCTGCTGTGACGAAGAGGCACGCGTGGAGCCGGGCGGGAGGACGCAGGATCGCCGTGTCTGACAGATAAGTAGCGATCCCCGTCCCCAGCCTGAGTGGCAGCTCACTAGCGACCACCCAGCGATTCACCAGCGATCCTGACCGGTTCATATCGCTGGTCGGGATCGCTGGTGAGTCGCTAGGTGTAACGGTACCCTTAAGGATAGAGATAAGGGAATCAAGTGGAGGCAAAATCGAATTTGCTTCAAATTTTACAAATGCTTCTGATTTGCCCGAATCTGACTATTTTACAGTTGGCTTTGGGTAAAACCAGGAAAATGGCACCTGGCTCCAGTTTGCTGGATGGATTCTAAAAGGCTGGAAAGGAGTTAAAAAAAAATTAAAAAATAATACTTGCCTCTTGCCAGCTCTCATCTAATTCTTCTACATAATCTGTCCTTGGGTGCTATGCAAGGTGCCTCCGTTGCTCTTCCATCTTCCCCTCCACCACTGAGAAGGTCTAGAGAAAGCAAAGCATGAAAATAAAAGAGGTACCTAGAAGAGGAGCGGGAGGAGAGCAGCACAGAGGCAGGTGAAGACCAGGAGAGATGAGTTTAATTTTTTTTTTTTTAGAATCCTCTGTTATATTCTGGGGTCTGGAGCTGCCTCGCAGAACAATAAGCGCATACGATTTGATTCCTATAAATCAAATTTCTCAGCCAAATTCAAAATAAATCTGCTGAGTTCAAATTTTAGAAGACTTGCTGATCTCTACTAAGGGGAGTAACTTAAAAGGGAATCTGTCACCAGGTTTTTGACACCTAATCTGAGAGCAGTATAGTGTAGAGACAGAGACCCTGATTCCAGAGATGTGTCACTTACTGGGCTGCTTCCTGTAGTTTTGAAAAAAAAATCACTGCTTTATTAGCAGGAGATTATCTCTAGAGGACTAGTAAACATGCTGCCATGTAGTCCTCCATATCCATGAGCTCAGCTTTATGCCTATGCTCAGTGTACACAGAAAGCAGCTGATCAGTGGTGTGGGCGGGGCTATACACAGCTCAGTATTCAGTGATCTGCTAGATCTGCAGCAGATAAAACACTGAATTTTATGAAAATTGCTGCAGGCTGCCTAGTAAGTGATACATCGCTGGAATCAGGGTCTCTGCTACTCTCAGATGGGGTCGCAAAACCCTGATGATAAATTCCCTTTAAAGGCTTGAAAAAGACTGCCTCCATTTTCTCAGGTCTTAAGCCCCTGTTACACACTGCGATATCGCTAGCAATATTGCTGTAAAGTCACCGATTTTGTGACATTATAGCGATATTGCTAGCGATATCACTATGTGTGATACTTGCCTCCGACCGGCTCCCCCGCTGCTCATCGCTGGTCGCGCGAGAATGTCCTGGATCATTTCTCGTCGGGCGCTTCCTGCTGGGCTTCCTGTGGCGCTGACGAGCGAAGCGTGGACGCGGGCGGGAGGACGTCAGGATCGCCGCGTCTGACAGGTAAGTAGCGACCCCCGACCCCTGCGATGTCGCTGGTGAGATCTGCCTGTGTGGCAGCTCACTAGCGACCACTTAGCGATGCACCAGCGATCCATATCGTTGTCGGGATCGCTGGTGCATCGCTAAGTGTAACGGTACCCTTAGGTTGTGACTGGTGGTGATAAGACCCCCATGATATGATGTCAATGCGATGTTAAAAATGCGGTGTCCCTTAGTTGCACTTTTAGGAACTGAGATATTGGCTGATTGTGAGTTAATCTATAACTTTTATTATAGTTATGCAGAATGTGGAAGAATAGTGTATGAATTTCTAATTTTACATACTGCCTGCAGATAATCGTCTATTTTTGTAAGTCTGCAGTATGCGGGGTCAATAGAAAAAGTAATTAAAATAATGGAGTAATCAAACTTCTTGGTTAAGTGTTGTAGTTCCTACTCATTACCTCCAGATGGCGCTTATGTCCAATCTGTATAGTATTTGCTTCTCTGATGCCCAATCTGCATCTCCCCCAGTAAATTACTGGAAGAGGAGCAATATGAAAGAGCGGTAACGTGAAAAACTCAGCCTTGGGAAAAGTAAATGCTACGAAGATCTGGTTAGCACATATATCATATGATAAATTATTACTTGATTTTTTGGATAGAATGATTAAAACTTTCACAAATTTTCCTTAAAGAGAATTTGCCGCTATGACTACACTACTAAAACTAGTGGTATGACGCTATAGGTTGTAGAACAATGATAAAAATGATACCTGTCTTTTGATGTGCCAGCGTTGAGAATGTAAGCTATGAAGTCCTATGCAAATTAGCTGGGAAGAGCCCCAAGGGTGTTTGCGCTGATGATGCTCGCTACACTAATACACCCGGAAGTATAGCGAGTGGCTTCAGACAGGAGTAATTGTAAAACAACTTCCCAGTTATATCTGAATGTATGTACTGTATTTTTATTTATAGGGAATTTATCAGCAGGTTTTTGCTGTGTAATCTGAGAGCAGGGTGATGTAAGGGCAAAAACCCTGATTACAGGGATATGTCACTTACTGGACGTTGTTTTTGCTGTGTCAATAAAAGCAGTGTTTTATCAGCAGGACATTATCACGACAGGACTAGGTGTCTTGTGCCTCCTGGTCCAACTATTCTCCATTAGTGATTAGCAGCTTACTGTCAATATACAGTGTACACAGACAGCGGCCAATCAGTGATGTGGGCAGGGATATGCACAGCTCAGCATTCAGAGCTCTGCTAGATCTGCAGCGGAGAACACTGTGATTGTATCACAATTGTAGCACCCATTAAATTGAATGATGCATCGCAGGAATCTGGGTCTCTGCCTCTGTATCATGCTGCTGTCAGATTACATAGCAAAGATTTCCTTTAAATGACATGTAAGTAATGAGCATTTATTGCACCACTAGATTATGGCCCGATGCTATCCCATCGGGAGGATGCGATAGCATCACACCTCTTGCCATGTTAACCCTCAACACACACACTCCTCAACACACACTCCTCTCACCTTTCACCATCTCCACTCACTCTTTCACTCCACATACGACCCCTTCTCTCACTCCGTCTCACATACTCACGCCGTCATCGCCGCTGCTCCACGATCCCCGACATCTTCTTCCGCCTGCGCCATCCTGGATCCAGACGTTGTCCACGCCGGCGACATGTTCTTGCGGTGACGCCATCTTGAGTATCGTGAAATCCCGCGATAGTCAAGATGGCGTCGCCGGAAGAACATGTCGCCGGCGTGGACGACGTCGGGATCCAAAATGGCGTCGGCGAAATCTCGCGAGTTTTCGCCGACTCCATTTTGGATCCCGACGTCGTCCTCGCCGGCGACATGTTCTTGCGGCGACGCCATCTTGACTATCGCGGGATTTCGCCGATCCAAAATGGCGTCGCCGCAAGAACATGTCGCCGGCGTGGACGACATCGGGATCCAAAATGGCGTCGGCGTAATCTCGCGATATTTCGCCGACGCCATCTTTTTGGATCCCGAGTCGTCCACGCCAGCGACATGTTCTTGCGGCGACGCCATCTTGAATATCGCGGGATTTCACGAAATCCAAGATGGCGTCGCCGCAAGAACATGTTGGCGGCCTGGAGAACGTCTGGATCCAGGATCGCGGCGGCGGAGGAAGATGTCGGAGCAGCGACGATGACGGTGTGAGTATGAGAAACGGAGTGAGAGAAAGGAACGTATGTGGAGTGAAAGAGTGAGTGGACGTGAGTGGAGGTGAAAGGTGAGAGGAGTGTGTGTTGAGGCGGTGTGGTGTGTTGAGGGTTAACATGTGCGTGTGTGTGGTGACGTCACCGGTTACAACTGGACGGAAGTTGTTACAACCGGAAGCTGCTTAGGGCATTTATTATTATAGATATGTGTGTACAGTTCACATATATTTGTAATCTACAATTTTGTATATTTTACAAGGGTTTGCTGGGAATAATTTTTACTGCTTATCATCTTGTTAAAATAACGAGCTCAGCTGTTACTCACCCGGCACTAGTTTTAACTCATGTAACAATTAGATCATCTAGACATCGATGACGGTATCGCTTCTCAAAAAAAAAGCTGGGACAGGGTTAACAGAAAGCTGGAACAGTAAGTAGTAAATATAATAAAAAAAGCTAGCAGATAAATTTTCACATAAGTGACATTATACGACTGTGTATAAAAAAAATAAAAAGAATGTTAGAGAGGCAGAGTCTCTCCGAAACAAAGATGGTCAGAGGTCCATCTGTGAACAACTGCATCTGAAGACTCTGGAACAATATCAGAAAAATGTCCCTTAACATAAAATTGCAAAGACTTTGAATATCCCACCATTTACAATACAGAATATTATCAAAAGATTCAGAGATTCTGGAGAAATCCATGTGAACAAAGGACAAGTCTTACAGTCAATATTTGATGTCTATGATTATTGCATTCTTCTTTTCATTACATTGGAGCGAGGCCGCGCGTGTCTAGTGACACAGCCGAGCAGTGGGCGTGGCCGACTAGACGGCGTGGCCTTGCTCCATACAAGTGTATTGAGATCAAGGCCATGCCCCATGCCCGCTGGGTGAGTATGTACAGGTATGTCAACAGTTAAGCCAGCATCTTTCCCCGTACATGATGGCCAATTTAGCCAGCCATCATGTGCTTTTAACAGCCGCGGGTGGAAGCTCTACTCTTGATGACTTCCACTGTCAGTCTCTGACTGTAGCATTTAACACACGCCGGTAGAAGGGCGCATTGTTCCACAGTCCCATCAGTGTGCTCATGACGTGATCACAGTGTGGCTATGGGTTGTCATGACTGGCGGGGATCTACTGATGACCCCCCTGGCTGTTATTACGATCCTCCTGTAAAAGCCAGCCCTGCTATGTGTAGCACAAGCGATCGGACAATCACAGCTTCAAGTCCCCTAAGGAGACTATTAAATACAGTAAAATGGGAAAAAAAGTGTTTTCAAAAAACACAAAAGGCCAAATCGCCAGCCTTTTGCCCGACTGAAAATAAAGCAATTTTAAAAAAAATTCATATATATGGCATCGCTGCGTTCAGAAATGTCCGATCTATCAATATATAAAATTAAATTAATCCGATCAGTAAACGGACTAACGAAAATAAAAATTAAAACGCCAGAATTACGGTTTTTTGGCCGCCACAACATTACAATAAAATGTAACAAGAGGCGATCAAAACATTGTATGTATCCCAAAATGGTATCAGTAAAAACATCAGTTCAGGGCACAAAAAATAAGCCCCAACCCGAGATCCCAAAACATGAAAGGGTTACGGGTCTCGGAATATGGCGACAAAAGCAAATTTTTTTTTTTTTTTTATTTACAAATTTACACATTTTTTTCACAACTTAATTAAAACAAACAAGGTATAGTACTTGTTTTGTATCTGCATAATCATAATGTCCTGGAGAATCATATTACTAGGTCAGTTTTACCATATGGCGAACCTGGTAAATAAAAAAAAATATATAAAAACTTTTTTTTTGCAATTTCACCTCACTTGTGATTTTTTTCCCCACTTTCCAGTATGCTATATGATAAAATTAATGGTGGTGTTAAAAAGTACAACTCGTCCCGCAGTAAAAAAAAAAGCCCTCATACACCAATACGGATGGAAATTTTTTTAAAAAAAGTTTTGTCTCTTAGAAGAAGGGGAGGAAAAAAAAACCGAAAATTTCTCTGGGGGAGTGACTACAGATAGAGAAGGACTATTTGGGATTTGTATTTTGTGTGAATTTCTTGGGTGCTTTCACATTGCGTTCTGTGTCCCAGTCGGGGCATACATATAAAATCTATAGTCCAGCTCACCATGATCTGCATCCTGAGGGTGTTCGGGGCCCGGAAACGCTGTGTCAAGGAGTGGGAAATGCAAAAGGAACGGAATCCAGGCCCAAGAACAGTGAAAATTTTATTCACACAAAAGGGTGCAAAGACACCTGAAACGCGTCAACGCCATGTGTCTAGTAAGCTGTACTGCTGACTTTACATGTCCCTGAAGCATTTTGTGTGACTAAAACATTCACTATTTGTGGAATTGGATTTCCTTCATTTCGCATATGTACGAAATCTCCCACAAGACTGGGTTCAGATGCATGCACCGAGGAGTCATAGACTGTAATGGGAGTGTACACCTACAGGAGGTGGACACTCAGACGTAGTAGACTGCGCCTGAGTGTCCGCCTCCTGTAGGCATACACTCCCGAAAAAAGTGCACGGCAGAGCTCACGTTCGCTTTACTGTCACCATTACAGTCTTTAAGCCTAGTCGTTTTGCGGGGGATTTCAGACGTATGCCCCGATGGGGACACAGAACGCAACATGAAAGCACCCAATTACCGACTATATATTTTTTTTGTAGTGCAGTTGGTGGCGCCATTTTAATTTTTCTCCAGGCAGCAAAAAATGTTTCCTGATTTCTGTCTACAGTCCGCAAGACTCTTAACAGCAGCTCAGGAACGATAGCTGCCTCCACCGTATACTCAGAATAAAATTTTTAAAAAATACAACCGGAAAATAAAAAAAAAATAGATAAAAGAATATGCATCGCTAAAAATATGCATTCTCTGGGTACCTTATTTAATTTTTAAATTTCCTCTTTGTCCACAGTTGCCGTTTGGGTGTAATACCTAGATAAAAAGATGGAAAATTCACAAATGTAATCCTAAATTCAGCGACTGAAGTGTTTTGATTTATCTTAATCAAGAGTGCATAATACACCCAAGTAAAAACCATGCGCTAACGAGCCGCAGTGCATCAATGACCTTGCGTGCCACGATCGCAGCTGCCCATGAAGCCTTTTAGCAGTTGTGTTAATAAAAGAATTATATTGAAATATTAAAGGAAAATGTGTCTGTAAAAAATGTTCGGTCCTATTGCATTTTATTTGTTTATAGCCCGTGAAAAATGAGCGCGCCGTCCTTTTCTTCTGGTCTACTGAGTTTTTATGTTTGTAACCTAATTATGTCTATTTGCTTGACTAATGATAGTGCTATAATTACTTTACAATCAAAGGACACACCGGGAAAATAGCAATTTGCATGTTAATTGGATATGCGACGATGACAAACCATCTTATCTCTAAGTAAATTTATTTTTTTTAAAAAAGTGAAATTCGGGTGAACTTTCCATTCTCCAACAAAGTTCAGAAATGTCAAGAGATCAAGGCAGAGAGCGGGACGCTGACTGATGACTAGGCTGCTGATCCGCAGCGGGTAGTCTACAATTAAAGCAATTGTCCAAGCTTAAAGAGGTATACTAGTTTAGGCAAAAAGAAAAACAATTAATCTTTGAAGAATGAAGAATTATTACTTTTTTTTCTTCAATTTTGCACAGTTTTCCCCTGATTGCTTAACAAAAAGGAACTTATTACTGCATATTAAATCCACGAAAGTAAGCCTATATCCCTTGTGTGATGGGTGCTCTGGAATCCTCCCTGGCTCCGAGGCAAATTTTGTAAAATTTCCAAAAAAATTGGTTTTGAGCATTACTGCCCTTAATCATGGTTATGATTCAGGGCGGTAACGCTTGAAACGTGTGTGACATGTACAGTACCTATTTTTGAGAATTGATTTCAAGCACTTCTGCCCTTATTCATGATTATGATTCAGGGCGGTAACGCTCGAAACGCATATAACATGTTCCTATTTTATTTTTTTCAATAAAGAAATTGAGTTTATTGAGTGCCTGATTTTCAGAAAATTTGTTATGATCCCTGCTTGCGGTTGGCATTTTCATTGTTCACTTCAAGGCGGGAAAAAGCTATCACATTATGTGAAGAACAAGAAAGGCGCAGAACATTTTCAGATGTGATAATATCTGAGCATTTTTAGCCCTCCAAACCAAACCTCTGCCTGACTATCTGAACTCGGGCTCTGAAAACAGGACAATTTTTTTTCGGGCTTCGGTCTCGCTCTGCCGTTATTCACACTAAGGTCATTTTCGTCACATGCTGAGGTTTTAATATTAGAGACAGGCTAAGAACATCCCAAGTTGGGTACACCTTGATGCGGTGGTGACGCGCCCCAGAGGCCGTGGGATACTCGGTACCGGGCCGGTCGTCTTAAAGGGATATGTCACAGTGGCAGTGACCTGGTCCGTGGCCCCAGGCGGTCATGTAAAAGGGGAGTATTGATTAGGGATAAAGTTTTGTAGTGATTCGTGACGCCAGTTGGAGTGTTCGATTGTAGTATAGCCGGCACTGCAGATGATCCCTGGGGGAGTAGATGGTGATGGCAGTGCAGATGTTTAACCCTCTCCAACCAGGGCTGACCCCCAGGGATTGTGATGGAAGTAGAAGGCACAGAGTAATAAGGCAGGAGACAAGGAAAGTCACTTTATCATTTACTGTAGTTCAGGTGCAGTTCAGATGAATCATAGAATCATAGAATCGTAGAGTTGGAAGGGACCTCCTGGGCCATCTGGTCCAACCCCCTGCTCAAAGCAGGATTCGCTAAATCATCCCAGTCAGATGTCTGTCCAGCCTCTGTTTGAAGACTTCCATTGAAGGAGAACTCACCACTTCTCGTGGCAGCTTGTTCCACTCATTGATCACTCTAACTGTCAAAAAGTTTTTTCTAATATCTAATCTGTGTCTCCTCCCATTCAGTTTCATCCCATTGGAGATATTACAACTCTCACCAGGTTACAGTCTGCTTTGCAGAATGGGAGTTATTCTTCCCTCTGCTGCGACTCAGTGTAAGCTTCCTTGTTATTCTAATCCCTTCAGGGACCAAGGCTTCCTGGAGTCTAGAAACTTCCTGTATAGCACTACTCACTGTGTTTTCCTCCTCTGGCAACTTGTAGCTTGGATCCTGAGTGAAGCTCGAGTTCCTTCTTGCACAGTCCTCCACTGATTCTAGTTTGCTACAGTCTTCCCAGGAAAAACACTCTGCTGTTGGTTGTAAAAACCCACACAGTCTCTCCGCTTACCACCCTGCTCTGAAAGCATGGATGGCCTAGGGGCTGACTCCCTGATTCTTCTTAGCTTTGCTCCTGGAGGAAGCGCATGTCATGACTTCCAGGAGCGTTCTCCATTCTCCCCTTCTTCTTCACTGAAAACAACAACTCTCGACTCCTCCCCCTCCTAGTTAGGGTATGTCTGCAAAGCTCTAAGCTTCAGACAAGTAAGGGAGTGAGGTAAATCGTGTGTGTGTTGTGGTCTCCAGCAGAGAAAGCATAACTCCCATTGCTTACAAAACACATGCAAAACAGTACATATTTAACCCTTTTGTGGTGGCAAAGATGCAGGGCACCACCTTCCCCCTTAGTTAAAGGTAGCACGTCCTCGGGCTACACCACCGAACATAAGCATATAGCAAAATGACATAACATTTAACCTGGGTATAGGTGAACAGTCACATTAGAATCGTAGGGATGGAAGGGACCTCCTGGGCCATCTGGTCCAACCCCCTGCTCAAAGCAGGATTCGCTAAATCATCCCAGTCAGATGTCTGTCCAGCCTCTGTTTGAAGACTTCCATTGAAGGAGAACTCACCACTTCTCGTGGCAGCCTGTTCCACTCATTGATCACTCTAACTGTCAAAAAGTTTTTTCTAATATCTAATCTGTGTCTCCTCCCATTCAGTTTCATCCCATTGCTTCTAGTCTTTCCTTGTGCAAATGAGAATAAAGTTGATCCTTCTACAATGTGACAGCCCTTAACTGAGTTAAGTCGTGGATTACAGCCCAAAACCACTTCTGATTGGTTGGATCGTCTCTGAGCGCAGCTGCAGGGCACACAGACCATAATATGAAATTCACTGCACTGGCTGTTTTAGATGGCTTCCTGCCAAGGCACGATGAACAGATTTTACATCTCAAGTTTAAGAGTCTTTACAAGAGTTCTTGTAGTAGAAAAAGGCATATTAACTACTGAAATCTCACATTAGTCCATGTGGGCACAATTTCTTTAACATTTTTAGTAATATTACATAAGGCAAAGTTCAATGTAAGTACAACTCAAAACTAACTTATTAATTTTATAATATTTTACAAATCATTTCTATAACGAGAAGGGGTTTGGCCCTGTGTGCTATGCAAGATAGGAATACTAGACGACTTCCTACGACTCTTTGAACCTACCATGGGTACAATAGTTTCACTGCTGACTGTGGGTAAGTTTTCTGATTCTTCCTCATGCAAAGCGTTAGTGGTTGGCATTAGTGACTCATCGCTTCCAGAGCAATTTGGTGTCTCTGGTAAAGACCTTTGTGGGAACACCATCACTGGAACTACCACTGCGTTGTTAACTTGTAGCCAAGAACTAGGGAATTCACCTACAGCAGTCTTTTCCATCAGCTGAGGATCTTCCTTAGTCTCAAAACTACTGTATGGGCACACGACGGGGCTCGGAAGGGAAGTAGTGACGTTTTAGAATGCAGACTTTGATGGAATGGTCTGCGGGTGTCATGTGCATTTGGAGAGCCCCTGATGTACTTAAACTATTGAAACCCCCCACAAGTGACCCCATTTTGGAAACTAGACCCCCCACAGAACTTAAACTTTGCAAGGTGTCATAAAAAGTGTTTTGAGGATTGGCTGTTTTTACCATCCTCATTTCTCTTATTGTGATACTAGGCAAGGGGGATTATTGATATACCTTGTAATTAACAACATACTCTTATTACGTGTGTGTTGAATCCACTTATGGGTAAAATACACATCATATGTTCAATACCAAGGCCTAGTATACTAACTAGAGTTGACCGACTAGGATCTGGTTTCATGAAACACAAACTAGTGAAACTCGGGCAAAAAAAATGCAGACTTTTATTCCCCATTGGCTTGCATTGGGATTGGGTTTTGAACGAAACTCCGACTTTTTTTCCACTAGTCGGACCAGTTTCATTTGAAACGAATTTGGTTTCATGAAACCCAATCCTACCAAAGTCGCTCAACTCTAATCATAACTATTTATCAATCATGGCCTGGTTAATACACATATCATATTTAACCTGCAGCGTTGCTTACGTACCAACATATTTTACGCAGACTAGCGATGCTGCAGTTTAAGTCATATGTGTATTTACCTGCCCAGGTGTGAGAACATCATGAATTCACAGCTATACATGGGAAGTTTTTTATTTTATTGGAGTGTAAAAAACATAGTGCACTCGGTACTGGTATTAAAACAGGTTTTTTATTAACATACACACACGAAAACATTTTTACACCATTTCATCTTTCCAGTGCACCCGTCCTACATCAGAGATAAAGTAGACCGCAAATTGGTCCCTCATTTGGCCAACTTCAATGGATGACGTGAGAGGGTGCTGAGTGAATTCAGGCAATGGGTTATGAGCAGCATCATCGAGTTCAAAGGTCGGGTGCTCTTTAGCCATCACAAAATTATGTAGAACCACACACGCCTTCACCACCTCATCCACTGTTTCAAGTTTAACCCCTTAAGCCCCAAGGGTGGTTTGCACGTTCATGACCCGGGCCAATTTTTACAATTCTGACCACTGTCCCTTTATGAGGTAATAACTCTGAAACGCTTCAATGGATCTCGGTTATTCTGGCAATGTTTTCTCATGACATATTGTACTTCATGTTAGTGGTAAAATTTCATTTAAATAACTTGGGTTTATTTGTGAAAAAAATGGAAATTTGGCGAAAATTTTTAAAATTTCGCAATTTTCCAAATTTGAATTTTTATGCCCTTAAATCACAGAGATACGGCACACAAAAAACTTGATAAGTTACATTTCCCACATGTTTACTTTACATCAGCACAATTTTGGAACCAACATTTTTTTTGTTAGGAAGCTATAAGGGTTAAAAGTTGACCAGCGATTTCTCATTTTTGCAACACCATTTTATTTTTATGGACCACATCACATTTGAAGCCACTTTGAGGGGTCTATATGATAGAAAATACCAAAAAGTGACACCATTCTAAAAACTACACCCCTTAAGGTGCTCAAAACCACATTCAAGAAGTTTATTAACCCTTTAGGTGCGTCACAGGAATTTTTTGAACATTTAAAAAAAAAATGAACATTTAACTTTTTTTCACAAAAAAAATACTTCAGGTTCAATTTTTTTTATTTTACCAAGGGTAACAGGAGAAATTGGACTGCAAAATTTATTGTGCAATTTGTCCTGAGTACGCTGATACCTGATATGTGGGGGGGAACCACTGTTTCGGCGCATGGCTGAGCTCAGAAGGGAAGGAGCGCTGTTTGACTTTTACAATGCAAAATTGGCTGGAATTCAGATCGTACGCTATGTCACGTTTGGAGAGCCCCTGATGTACCTAAACAGTGGAAACCCCCCACAAGTGACCCAATTTTGGAAACTAGACCCCCCCAAGGAACTTATCTAGATATGTGGTGAGAACTTCGAACCCACAAGGGCTTCACAGAAGTTTATAACGTACAGCGGTACAATTAAAAAATCATATTTTTTCCACAAAAATGATCTTTTCACCCCCAATTTTTATTTTCCCAAGGGTAACAGGACCCTAAAAGTTATTGAGCAATTTGTCCTGAGTACGCTGATACCCCACATGTGGGGGTAAACCACTATTTGGGCGCATGGCAGAGCTCGAAAGGGAAGCAGCGCCATTTGACGTTTTTCGCTGGAATTGAGATCGGACACCATGCCGCGTTTGGAGAGCCCCTGATGTACCAAAACAGTGGAAACCCCCCACAAATGACCCCATTTTGGAAACTAGACCCCCTAAGGAACTTATCTAGATGTGTGGTGAGCACTTTGAACCCCCAAGGGCTTCACAGAAGTTTATAATGCCCGGGCATGAAAATAAAAAAATCGTATTTTTTCCACAAACATGATCAATTAGTCCCCAATTTTTTTATTTTCCCAAGGGTAACAGGAGAAATTGGACCCCAAAAGTTGTTGTCCAATTTGTCCTGAGTACGCTGACACCCCATATGTGGGAGAAAACTACTGTATGGGCACACGTCGGGGCTCGGAAGGGAAGTAGTGACGTTTTAGAATGCAGACTTTGATGGAATGGTCTGCGGGTGTCATGTGCATTTGGAGAGCCCCTGATGTACTTAAACTATTGAAACCCCCCACAAGTGACCCCATTTTGGAAACTAGACCCCCCACAGAACTTATCTAGATGTGTGGTGAGCACTTTGAACCCCCAAGTGCTTCACAGAAGTTTATAACGCCCAGGCGGGAAAATAAAAAAATCATTTTTTTCCACAAAAATGATATTTTTGCCCCCAATTTTTTATTTTCCTAACGGTAACAGGAGAAATTGGACACCAAAAGTTGTTTTGCAATTTGTCCTGAGTAGGCTGATACCCCATATGTGGGGGTAAAACACTTTGGGCGCATGGCAGAGCTTGGAAGGGAAGGACCACCATTTGACTTTTTCAACTCAGAATTGGCTGGAATTGAGATCAGACGCCATGTTGCCTTTGGAGAGCCCCTGATGTGCCCAAACAGTGGAAACCCCCAATTCTAACTCCAACCCTAACCCAACACACCCCTAACCCTAATCTCAGCCCTAACCCTAACCCTAGCCCTAGCCCTAACCCTAATGGGAAAATGGAAATAAATACATTTTCTTTTAATTTTATTATTTTTCCCTAACTAAGGGGGTGATAACGGGGGGTTTGATTTACTATTTATAGCGGGTTTTTATGTTTGGCAGCTGTCACACGCTAAAAGACGCTTTTTATTGTAAAAAATATTTTTTGCATCACCACATATTGAGAGCTATAATTTTTCCGTATTTTGACCCACCGAGTCATGTGAGGCCTTATTTTTTGCGGGACAAGTTGATGTTTTTATTGGTACCATTTTCAGGGACGTGACATTTTTTGATCGCTTTTTATTCCGATTTTTGGGACGCAGAATGAACAAAAACCAGCGTTTCATGAATTTCTTTTGGGGAGGTGCGTTTACACCGTTCCGCGTGCGATAAAATTGATAAAGCGGTTTTATTCTCTGGGTCAGTACGGTTACAGCGATACCTCATTTAGGTTTTTTTATGTTTTGTCGGTTTTATGCAATGAAAACTATTTTATATAAAAAATAATTATTTTTGCATCGCTTTATTTTGCAAGCTATAACTTTTTTATTTTTTCTCTGATGAGAAAAAATGTGTGGCAGCTTGTTTTTTGCGGGACAAGATGACATTTTCAGCGGTACCATGGATATTTATATGCGTCTTTTTGATCGCGCGTTATTGCACTTTTTGTTCGGCGGTATGATAATAAATCATTATTTTTTGCTTCGTTTTTTATTTTTATTTTTTAAAGGGTTCACTAAAGGGGTTAGCTAATGGGACAGTTTTATAGGGCAGGTCGTTACGGACGCGGCGATACCAAATATGTGTACTTTTATTGTTTTTTTTTTTGTTTCCAAAAAATGAATTTTTTGGGGGAATATTTTTTTTTCTAATTTATTTGGCGATTTTTTTAAAATTATTTTAACACTTTTTTTTTTTTTTAACTTTATTACATTGTCCCAGGTGGGACATCAATATCCTGTGACAGATCGCTGATCTGTCACATCACAGATCACTGTGACAGATCAGCGATCTGTCACAGGCAGTTCAGCAGGCTTCCTTTGCAGGCACTGAGGAAGCCGGCTCCCTGCAGGCCCCCGAAGGTCCCCGTCGCCATCTTGGATTTGGGGGCCTAGAGGGAAGGAGCCCCCCCGCAGCAGCGCTGCACATTGTGCTGCCGTGGGGGGCTCAGGGAAGCACGGAGGGAGCCCCCTCCCCGCCGATGCTTCCCTTTAACCCCCGGTACACCGCGATCGTGTTTGATCGCGGTGTGCAAGGGGTTAACGTGTCGGGGGCGGTCCGTGACCGCCCCTGACACATTGTGCCGGGTGTCAGCTGTGATAATCAGCTGACACTCGGCCGCGATCAGCAGCGCTCACCACGTGGGCACCGCTGATCGCTATGACGTACTATCCCGTCCCTGGGAATTAAGTCCCAGGGCACATGGATGGGATAGTACGTCATATGGGATTAAGGGGTTAAGATTAATGGCTGTGCCGAGAATTCGCCATCTGAAGACAAGAATCCCAAAAGCACACTCTACAGTTCTTCTGGCCCTGGTCAGCCTGTAATTAAAGATTTTTTTGGTGTGGTCCAAGTCACGGGTGGAGTAGGGTTTCAGTAGGTTTGCGCACATTTGAAAAGCCTCATCCCCAACCATTACAAAGGGCAGTGGTGGAGCTTCGGTGTGGGGAAGAGGCCGTGGCATAGGGAAATTAAATTGGTTGCCATACAACCTCTGGCCCATGTCTGAGTTTTTAAAAGCCTGGGAGTCATTACCACGGCCAAATGCTCCAATGTCCACTGCTACAAACATACATCCGGCATCCGCAATGGCCATGAGTACTATTGAAAAGTACTTTTTGTAATTATAGTACTCAGATCCAGTTCTTTTGGGTTTGATGATCCGTATGTGTTTACCATCAACAGCTCCCAAACAGTTGGGGAAATTGCAGACTGTCCAGAATTTGTCAGCAATTTCCATCCACTTTTCAGCAGTGGGCAGGGGCATAAATTCGGGACAAAGAACGTTCAAGAGAGCACGGCAGGTGTCCGCAACAATTCCAGACAAGATTGTTATCTAGATTTTTTTTTGGGTGAGGACAAACAATGTGCAAAAAAACGCAAACGCACTAAAAACGCATACAAACGCTGCGTTTTTTTTCTGCATGCGCATAAAAATGCTTGAAAAACATGCAGCGTTTGTATGCGTTTTTTCATGCGTTTGTGTGCGGAAAAAACGCACCACAAAAAAACGCAAGTGTGAAAGTAGCCTTAAAGTTCCTTTCCTGTTTTTGCATAGCTTGCGCAAGACTTTCTTCTACACATTGCTGAACTTTTTGATACTGCAGTTATCTTTCCGTATTCCAATCCGTGTCCAATTGTCTGGATATGGTTTCAGGAGTTAGGACTCCCATTTCCAGGTTGATGGGGAGTTTACCTGGCTGTGCACACATCAAGTAAGCTGGGGCGCATCCTGTTGCACTGGTTGGGATATGGTTGTACATTTCAATCAAATCAGGCAACTTCTCAGGCCATTGGTTCATTTCTTCTAGTGGTAGGATCTGCAATAAATTAATCACCAGATGATTCAGTTTTTCGCAAAGACTATTGCCTTTTGTATGGTATGGTGTAGTTCTGATCTTTTTACATCCATAGAGGGAGCAAAATTCTTGGAAGACCTCTGCTTCGAAGGCTGGACCTCTGTCTGTCAGCACCTGATCTGGGTAGCCATGGGGTCTGCAGAAATATTCTTGGAATGCCTTTGCAGCTGTTCTTGTGGTTTGGTCTTTCACTGGAACGACCACTAGGAAACAGGAATAGTGATCCACTATTGTTAAGGCATAGGTATACCCTGATCGGCTTGGGGTTAGTTGCATGTGGCCTAGGGCCACTAGTTCCAAAGGTTGTTTAGAGATGATGGGCTTCAAGGGGGCCCTTTGATTGGCAGAATTATTTCTTCTGAGATTACATTGGCCGCATTCCCTACACCACTGTTCAATAGACCGTCTCATACCTGTCCAGAAGAAGCGGTCGCTGATGACTACTTCCAGCTTTTTTCAACCAAAGTGTCCTGCTTGATTGTGGTAAGCTTTCAAGACCATGGGCACATCTTTCTGGGGACCACGATCTGCCAGACCAGTTCATGCGTACGTGGTGTGATAAAACACTCCGGGATCGCCTTTGCTGGGGTCAAAGGTCACGTGCGTTCAGCATAAAACTCAGGCGCAGAGCTGGGATTCGGGTGAAACTGACCCTGGGTCAGGTTTATTAACGGTGAAAGCAATGCAAAAAAAGGAAATAAAACATAAAACAAATCCTTGCCTGTCCGGCACTAACTAAACAATGGACAACCTAACTACCAACTGGCGGGCTTCTCCCGTCCAGCCAAACCACAGTTGCAGTGGGCACTGCTTCCACTCACGTGTGTCTCTCACACAGACAGGCTCTCTGTGTTCCCAGGCTGAGACACTCACACAACCACCTTGCATCCTTTTATATCCACCTCCCATTATTCATTAGCAAGCAGGTGCGATACTGACCAGACTAGGCCACATAGGAAAGGAATCTGGGCGAGATATACCTGCCCTCATCCACTATTCCCACATGATTCTCACATATCCCCCCCCTCTGCTCAGACCTCTCTGGTCGAGCAATGACACCCACCAAACAGTGCACTCGGGACAGGGCATCTGCATTCCCCATCTGTACCCCTGGGCGGTGCTCCACCGTAAAAGTGTAGGCCTGCAGGGCAAGGAACCACCGGGTCACCCGGCTATTCCGTTCCTTGTTCAAGTGCATCCACTTGAGAGGGGCATGGTCAGTGATCAGCCTGAACTTTCGGCCCACCAGTTAATATTTGAGGGCCTCAAGAGCCCACTTAATGGCGAGGCACTCTTTTTCTACGACTGCATACCTTTGCTCGTGTTTATTCAGCTTCCTGCTGAGATAGAGGACTGGGTGTTCCACTCCGACCCTCACTTGTGAGAGTACGGCCCCGATTCCGGTATCAGAGGCATCCGTTTGTACCACAAACTCACTGCGGAAGTCCGGAGTCACCAGTACAGGCTGAGAGCAAAGTGCCCGTTTTAGGCTATGGAAGGCTTCTTCAGCCGCTAAACTCCATTTAATCATGACGGAGTCTTTCCCTTTTGTAAGATCCGTCAGGGGGGTAGCGATGGCTGCAAAATTGGGTATGAACCGGCGATAATAACCAGCGATCCCCAGGAAGGCTTGCACCTGCTTCTTGTTGACAGGTTGTGGCCAGTCCTGAACCGCCTGAATCTTATCAACCTGGGGTTTAACAACACCCCTCCCAATTACATACCCCAAATACCGGGCTTCTTCTAGCCCGATGTGACATTTCTTGGGGTTCGCGGTTAGACCTGCCTCCCACAGGTCGTCAATCACAGCTTGTACTTTTTGGAGATGAGTCTCCCAGTCCAAGCTGTAAATGACAATGTTGTCCAAATAGGCCGAAGCGTACTGCCTACGTGGCCTCAGGACTCGATCCATCAGTCTCTGGAAGGTCGCCGGTGCTCCGTGCAGTCCAAACGGCATATACACATACTGAAATAAACCTTCCGGCGTAGCAAATGCCGTCTTTTCTCTGGCAGCCTCCGCCAGAGGGATCTGCCAATACCCCTTTGTTAGGTCTAGGGTCGTAATATACCGGGCTTTTCCTAACCGATCTATCAACTCGTCGACCCGGGGCATGGGGTAGGCATCAAATTTTGAGACCGCATTCAGTTTCCTGAAGTCATTGCAGAACCGGATGGTGCCGTCCGGTTTAGGAATTAGCACAATCGGGCTGGACCAAGCACTGTACGATTCCTCAATGACACCTAAATCTAACATTGCCTTCACTTCTCGGGAAACGGCTTCACGGCGCGCTTCGGGGATTCGGTAGGGCTTTACGTGAACTGTGACACCAGGTTCCGTTACGATGTCATGTTTTATTAGCGTAGTCTGCCCGGGTTTTTCTGAGAAAAACTTTTGGTTGTGAAGTAGAAACTGCCTGACCTCAGTCTTTTGCCGCTCCGAGAGAGTCTCTGCAACCCGTACCTCCGGTACGGTATGCGAGCAGACAGGACGGGCCAGCTCCGCTGACAAGGCAGACCGATCCTTCCAGGGCTTTATCAGATTTACATGATAAATCTGTTCAGGTTTCCGTTTACCTGCCTGGTATACTTTGTAGTTTACTTCACCAACTCTTTCCTTGATCTCAAAGGGGCCCTGCCACTTTGCCAGGAACTTATTGTCCACCGTGGGGACCAGGATCAACACCCTATCTCCGGGTGCAAACGTACGGATCTTGGCGCCCCTATCATAGATTCTTTTTTGGGCTCCTTGAGCCTGCATCATGTGTTCTTTGACGATAGGCATAACAGCCGCAATACGACCCTGCATCTGTGTGACGTGATCTATCACCGTTTTAAACGGAGTGACCTGACCCTCCCAGGTTTCTTTTGCAACGTCTAACAGTCCGCGAGGACGTCGGGCGTACAGTAACTCGAAAGGCGAGAATCCCGTGGAAGACTGGGGTACTTCCCTGATGGCAAAAAGCAAATACGGAAGTAAATAGTCCCAGTTCTTCCCATCCTTGTCTATCACCTTTCTCAGCATCTGCTTCAGAGTTTTATTGAACCGTTCGACCAACCCGTCTGTTTGAGGGTGATACACAGATGTGCGTAACGGTTCGATTTGTAACAATCGGCAGAGCTCCTTCATTACCCTGGACATAAAGGGGGTCCCCTGGTCGGTGAGTATCTGTTTTGGTATACCGACCCGACTAAACACATGCACCAGTTCCTTGGCAATCGTCTTGGTGGCCGTGTTACGCAAAGGGAAGGCCTCCGGGTAACGAGTGGCATAATCCAAGATGACCAGGATATGTTGGTATCCACGTGCAGACCGTGGAAGGGGCCCAACTAAATCCATCCCAATCCTCTCAAACGGGACTTCAATAATAGGTAGGGGTACCAAAGGGCTACAGAACCGGGGCTTAGGTGCAGAGGCTTGGCAGTCAGGACAAGACTCGCAATATACACGAATATCGTGATGCATGCCTGGCCAAACAAAACAGTGTAATATCCTTTCGGTGGTTTTCTGGACTCCCAGGTGACCTTCCATCGCATGTCCGTGGGCCAGGTCCAGCACCTGCCGCCGGTAGGGTTTTGGCACGACTAATAGTTGCACCGTATCT
Source organism: Dendrobates tinctorius (assembly GCF_039654945.1). Lineage (NCBI taxonomy): Eukaryota > Metazoa > Chordata > Amphibia > Anura > Dendrobatidae > Dendrobates > Dendrobates tinctorius. The sequence goes on along the minus strand of NW_027361738.1, from coordinate 65,031,859 downwards.
TCGACCTTTTTCTCTATCTGATAGAGTAAATCATTCTCCAGAACCTTGTAAGGATATGCCAGCCTAGAGCCAGGTTCTACGGGTACCCCATTTATCACTTTTACATTTGTCCTAGCCTAAGAAAGGGTAGGATCCTTTATTTGCTCGCTTTGGAAGTCATCTTTCTGAACTTCTAAATCCGGCAAACGGGGAGGTGGACGGCTGTCAGCCTCCTCCTCTTCCCCGGTCTCCTCCGTATCACCCGCCATGACTGAAAACGGGAACTGCAGGTAATTTCCCGCAGACTCTTCCCCCGAGTCTTCCGGGGAGACATCTTCCAGGGGTTCAAGACCCCCACGCGCCCTGGGAGAAGAATCATGTACACTATTACCCGAGGGCATCAACTGATTCTCCCACAATTGCCAGAAGTGGGGAAAATCCCGGCCCAGGATAACATCATGCAATAACGCCGGGACGAGTCCCACTTTATGTTGCACAGACCCATAGGAAGTTGTAATGCATATGACCGTGGTGAGGTACGAACAGGTGTCTCCATGCACACACGTTACAGAAAATTTGTCTGATGGTCCAGTCGGGGCTGACACCAGACTGGCCTTCACCAGAGTCACCACACTTCCCGAGTCTAACAATGCCACCACATTTTTTCCATCAACAGTTAAATCACACAAGTGTTTTTCCACATCCTTTTGACCGGCATTCACACTCACTACCCGTGCAACCATAGACATGCGGTTTTTAGAGTCTGTGTCGTCGCACTGCATGGGTTCAGTAGTGACCGGACAGTTCACAGCAATATGTCCCATCTCTTGGCAGCGGAAACACCTAACGGGCCCCTTGCTTAGACCATAGTTCATTACTCTCGGCCTCGCAGTGCGGGCAGTCCCGTTTTCCTCCCCCACTGTCTTAGGGATTTTTCCATCTCCCCTACTCCCTGGAACAGTCTTACCGGTTCCACGTGGAGATGATGAAGAACGAGGTGGGGTAGCGTCGTCTCGGAGACCTTCCGCCACGGAGTAACGTTCAACCAGATCCACCAGTTGATCTGCCGTCGTAGGATTTCCATGGCTTACCCACTTCCTCAGGGCTGGCGGTAGAGCTCTCAGGTACTTGTCCATGATGACTCTCTGGATTATCTCTGGCGCTGTCAGCACCTCGGGTTGTAGCCACTTCTTCGTCACGTGGATCAGGTCGAACATCTGTGACCACGGTGGTTTATCCGGCTGATAAGTCCATTGATGCACTCTCTGTGCACGGACAGCGGTCGTCACTCCCAGCCGGGCCAAGATCTCGGCTTTCAATTTGTCAAAGTCCTGCGCGGCTTCAGGCTCTAAGTCATAATATGCCTTTTGGGCCTCACCGGAAAGAAACGGGGCAATCAGGCCGGCCCATCGTGCCTTCGGCCATTTTTCTCGCACCGCCGTCAGTTCAAACGTGGTCAGGTATGCCTCGACGTCATCTTCGGTCGTCATCTTCTGCCAGTACCGACTCACGTGAATCACTCTCGACTCGGCTTCCAGGTTAAGCTCAGGTAAGCTTACCAAGCGCTGCGCCACCTGCTGGAGAAGCGAACGATCGGTAACTGTCATGTCCACCAACTCCTTCAGCTGGGCCATCATCACCCGATTAGCTTCTTGCTGGACGGCGGTGGACAGTACCAGCGCTTTCACCACGTCCTCCATGCTCATGCTTGCAACGTGATGCCCGCGTTCTCCACCACAATGTGATAAAACACTCCGGGATCGCCTTTTCTGGGGTCAAAGGTCACGTGCGTTCAGCATAAAACTCAGGTGCAGAGCTGGGATTCGGGTGAAACTGACCCTGGGTCAGGTTTATTAACGGTGAAAGCAATGCAAAAAAAGGAAATAAAACATAAAACAAATCCTTGCCTGTCCGGCACTAACTAAACAATGGACAACCTAACTACCAACTGGCGGGCTTCTCCCGTCCAGCCAAACCACAGTTGCAGTGGGCACTGCTTCCACTCACGTGTGTCTCTCACACAGACAGGCTCTCTGTGTTCCCAGGCTGAGACACTCACACAACCACCTTGCATCCTTTTATATCCACCTCCCATTATTCATTAGCAAGCAGGTGCGATACTGACCAGACTAGGCCACATAGGAAAGGAATCTGGGCGAGATATACCTGCCCTCATCCACTATTCCCACATGATTCTCACAGTGGGTTAATAGCTCTTCGGATCAACTTGCCTTCATAAAGGAACAGCTCCTTTCTCTCTTTCCACAACTGTTGGACCTCAGGAGCTGGAGATGAATCTGCTTCTCCAAGGAGTTCTTTGACCATACATATAGCTGGGTCACTGCTCTGTATCTCTGCCCAACCATGGTGAGGTAGTGGATTAAGGGAAACTTCGTGAACGGCAAGACTTCTCCCTGTCACGTGGTTAGAGTCTTGGGAGGCACCATGGCGGTGGAATGCTGGCATCTCTATTTCTTCCAGGTCTTCTGGATCTTCTGCTTGATCAGGAGCATTTGGCATATGGGACAAGGTATCAGCATTGGCATTTTTAGTGCAAGCTCGGTATTTAATGACGAACTCATAATTGGACAACCGAGCCATCCATCTTTGTTCCAAGGCGCCAAGCCTGGCGGTCTCCAGATGGGTTAATGGATTGTTATCCGTATAGATGGTAAATTTGGATGAGGCCAAATAGTGCTTGAACCTCTCGGTCACTGCCCAAACGATAGCCAAGAATTCTAGCTTGAAGGAGTTATAGTTGGTAGGGTTCCTCTCAGTAGGACGAAGCTTCCTACTGGCATAAGCAATGACTTTCTCCTTATCCTGCTGCACTTGAGATAGAACAGTTCCTAACCCAACATTGCTGGCATCGGTGTGCAGGATAAATGGCTGATCACAGTCTGGATACGCTAAGATCTCTTCTCCAGTAAGTGTTTGCTTAAGGCTGTTGAATGACTCATTCCACTCGATCAGGGGACTCTTGCCTCTGGCCTTTTTGGGTTGGCCAACTAGGAGATCTTGAAGAGGGGCTGCCAATTAAGTAAAGTCTTTGATAAATCGTCTGTAGTATCCCACTAGGCCTAGGAATTGTCTGACCTCTTGGATGTTGGTGGGTACCTGCTAGTCTCTGATGAGACTGACCCAGACTTTGTCTGGGTCAGGTGCTACTCCTTCTGCACTCACGACTTGGCCTAAATACTGCACTTTGAGCTTTAGGAGATGACATTTAGATGGTTTTACCTTTAAGCCGAAGTTGGACAACGCCTCCAAGACCTCTGCCAGGTGTTGCAGATGTTCCTCATAGGTCCTGGAATATACAATCGCATCATCCAAGTACAATAGCACAGTCTCAAAGTTCATATGTCCCAGGCAACATTCCATAATTCTCTGAAAGGTCCCAGGAGCACTGCTCAATCCGAGTGGCATGTAGTTAAGTTCACATAGCCCCATAGGAGTAGTGAACGCAGTTTTTTCTTTGTCTGCCTCAGCAACACAGTACCCGCTGGTTAAGTCCAAAGTGGAGAAGTACCTAGCTGATTTTAACAGTGCTAGAGACTCCTCTATGCACAGTAAGGGGTATGCATCTTTGTGAGTAATTTTGCTAAGTTGTCTGTAATATACACACATGTGCATGGTACCATCTTTCTTTTTGACTAACACCAGGGGAGCTGCCCAAGGACTGTAGCTATCTCTGATTACCCCTGCTTGTTTAATTTCTCTTAGCATACCTTTTGCACACTGATAATGAGCTGGAGGTACAGGACAATACCTTTCTTTGATAGGTGGGTGATCTCCTGTGGGGATGTTATGTTGAAACCCTTTTACCTGCCAAAAATCCAAGGGATGCTTAATGAAAACCCTCTCGTATTCTTGCACCACCCGCTGCACTCCATTTTTCTGATGTACAGGAGTAGAATCGGTGCCAACATGTATCTTTTGGAACCATTCCTCCATCTGAACAGAAGAGCCATTGCCATCCGTCGCTTCTGACGGATCCAAGGGTCCTACAGCCTGAATATCATTGTTGCTGACTGTGAACAGTTTGGCTACGGTTGCATAACGGGGCAAGGAAGCTTCCTCCTCTCCACAGTTCAGAACACGTACCGGCACCCTGCCCATCTTAACATCAACAATTCCCCTGGCTGTCAGCACAGTAGGTCTGCTATCTGAGTAGCCTGGTTCAAGGAGAGCTTGGTAGTCCCGTCCTCTGATGCCTATGGCTGCTCTGCACCAGATGAGAGTATCACTCCTAGCGGGAAGCATAATGGAGTGGGGATCACTCACCCATACGCTACCAATCTCTCCGCCAGATAACACCACCTGCTGTTGCTGCACAAGGGTCTTGATATCTTTATTGAGGGCATGCTGTTCTTTGTACGGGGCCTACTCGGCTATGTCTTTCAAAATGGTGATGACCTCACTTAAACAATTTTCAATCACATTTGTGCCTAATGTTATTATAGGTTGACACTCTGTTCTGTCCACCTCTACCACCACGAGACCTTGAGCTTTGAGCTCCACCTTTCCAACTTTAATGACAACCTCTTTGTACCCCACCTGTGTCAGAGGTTGACCATTACTTGCTATTAGTGACAAGTTACCATCAGGAAGTTGGGTGAACTCAGCATCAGTCCAATATCTCTGGTACAGTGTGTGAAGCATTGTGGTTACCTGTGATCCAGTGTCCATGAGGGCGGTGAAGGGGATACCATCCACTACCATGGGTATAAGTGGACGTCCTCCAACATACCTGTTTATTCAGTTAGTTGGACCAGATTGTCTTACACCTGGCGGTTGGTCCTCAGCTCCAGGGGTCGCCCATTTAAAGGACATTTCCTTTCAATATGATCAACCTTATGGCACCGTCTGCAGATGGGTCTTCCAGAAGAGTCAGATCGGTCCGTTGTTCTCCTGCCGGTGTGAGTCAGTAGTTGCTGATGTTGTGGCATCCTCTTTGGCCATCACCATGGGAGATTGTTCAGGCTTGATGTTAGTTGGATCCTCTCTGTGAAGGAACAAGTCCGGAGAGTCTGAACAGTTTTACATAGAGCAGCCATATTTTTGTCAGTTCCTGTACTTGCAGTCGTAAATCTGCAGTAGAATCATCAACTGGAATCTGCACATGCTGTACTGCAGGCACCTGGGGTGATGATACTGCCCCCTGATGGTATGTAACTGCTGGATGTTTAACTGACTCAGTGAAGACATAGGTAGATTCTCTTAAGATACAGATGGATCTGTCCTTAAACTCAACAAAGTCGATGTCAGGGTTCTGCAATGACATCATGCGCAGTTGTGCCTTACTGGAATAAGACAAAAGACCTTCAATGAACTGCTCTTTCAGCATTTTGTTCTCATCTCTTACACTGTCTGGATCAATTTGTTTAATGGCCTGCAGAGCCTCCTGCAGGTTTAAGGCGTAGTCTCTAACAGTGTCCTGTGGTTTCTGTCTGCAGCTGAAAAATCGCATCTTCATTTCTGAAGCAGTACGGGTGTCAAAAGTATCCTTTAGCTTAGCAAAAATGTCTTCTACAGTCTTTTTATCAGTCGCTGGCCAAGATTTAACTTCTCTCTGATCAGCGCCACTGAGCTGACTTATAAGTATACTGACTTTCTGCTCCTATGACATAGGGTAAATTTCAAACATGCTGCGCAGCTTCTCTTTGAAGTCACTTACGGTGTGCGATTCGCCATTGTACTGTGGCAGCCATGCCGCACCCGGTATATAAGGGATGGTGAGAGGCAATATGGAAGCTGCAGCTGCTGCACCCTGAGCGTCGCTGGGATTAGACATCTTTCCCCCCTAGTTAACCTCTGCAGGGGTGCGACTCACCACTTCAGTTGCTGCAGGTAGTTGCTCCTGTAGGACTTTAGGCACGCACAGTATCCTGTTCAAATCCTGTTAGTGACGCCAAAATGACGCGCCCCAGAGGCCGTGGAATACTCGCTACCGGGCCAGTCGTCTTAAAGGAATGTGTCACAATGGCAGTGACCCGGTCCGTGGCCCCAGGCGGTCATGTAAAAAGGGAGTATTGGTTAGGGATAAAGTTTATGTAGTGATTCGTGACGCCAGTTGGACTGTAGTATAGCCGACACTGCAGATGATCCCTGGGGGAGTAGGTGGTGATGGCAGTGCAGATGTTTAACCCTCTCCAACCAGGGCTGACCCCCAGAGATTGTGATGGAAATAGAAGGCACAGAGTAATAAGGCAGGAGACAAGGAAAGTCACTTTATCATTTACTGTAGTTCAGGTGCAGTTCAGAGGAGATATTACAACTCTCACCAGGTTACAGTCTGCTTTGCAAAATGGGAGTTATCCTTCCCTCTGCTGTGACTCAGTGTAAGCTTCCTTGCTATTCCAATCCCTTCAGGGACCAAGGCTTCCTGGAGTCTAGAAACTTCCAGTATAGCACTACTCACTGTGTTTTCCTCCTCTAGCAACTTGTAGCTTGGATCCTGTGTGAAGCTCGAGTTCCTTCTTGCACAAACCTCCACTGATCCTAGTTTGCTGCAGTCTTCCCGGGGAAAACACTCTGCTATTGGTTGTAAAAACCCACACAGTCTCTCCGCTTACCACCCTGCTCTGAAAGCATGGATGGCCTAGGGGCTGACTCCCTGATTCTTCTTAGCTTTGCTCCTGGAGGAAGCGCATGTCATGACTTCCAGGAGTGTTCTCCATTCTCTCCTTCTTCTTCACTGAAAACAACAACTCTCGACTTCTCTCCCTCCCAGTTAGGGTATGTCTGCAAAGCTCTAAGATTCAGACAAGTAAGGGAGTGAGGTAAATCGTGTGTGTGTGTGTTGTGGTCTCTAGTAGAGAAAGCATAACTCCCATTGCTTACAAAACACATGCAAACAGTACATATTTAACCCTTTTGTGGCGGCAAAGACGCAGGGCACCACAGTGGCATGGTTTTAATCTTTTTTTTTTTAAGCAAAAACAGTGTATACTAAGTGCCCTATGTTATTTTATATACACTCTTATGCTTTACTTAGGGTATTTGCTCATTTTATTTCCATTTTAGGTTTTGTCTGTTTGATGGCCATCCCTCTTTATTTTTGTCTTTCGCTTGTTTTGCCACATATTTAGTGCAAAAGTTGCATATTCTTCTAAAATGATGCAAAATTTGCACCAAAATATATGTCATACATAAACTACTCCAGGGGAAGGGTGGAGTACATTTATGACAAAATTTACGACTTTTCGACAAGCAGTAAATGATTCAAGAAAAATTATTTGAAAAATCTATACTCTTTCCATAGAAGCAAACTTAATAACAAAAGAAAAAAGCAACAGATGACTACATAAAAAGTGACTTTAAAAAAAATGTTAATAGGAAGTTGAATAAGGTGCCAACAAAAAAAGTAAAAAAAAAACACAGGAGATTTAAAATACCTTCACGTACTTCTTTCCTTTCCACCTTTTTTCCCCCTTCTCTACTCTCTTTCTTAGCCCGTTAACAAGGGTTACATTTATTATGTCTGGAAGATAAGTGCAGAAACAGAAACCTTTCCCAAATTAGAAACCAAGATAAGACTTTGTGCTTCTTGGGGTTGCAGAATTGTTACGGTATTTTCCTTTTCCTTTTTAATAATTTTCCTTTTTGTTCTTTTTCTGCTTTTGTGTCCCTTCTTTCATATAGAAGGAAAGGATCTAACAAGGTGAAAAGGCACAAGGTGTAATGCGCAGGACTACAGAGTAGGGGGCTAGTTGTCGGGATTATCAGCGAATGCCAAATTTACCCTCTCTTAACAATGTGTCACGCACAGTGTGAGAAAGACTAAGTGCAATATGAAGGGATGAGAAAGGATGAGAAGTAGGGAGCCCGACCTAGGGAAGACGGGAGTGGAGAACTACTAGGCAGATCTAAAATCACCCTGTCTGCCTTAAACGTCTATAAATATGTTCTGCACCTATCGGCAAGCAGGAACCTAATCCCTGCCTGACCCTGGCAATAAGCCCTGCTTAAGGAAGGACAGGATGCCACTAATCAATCCCCACTACAACTAAAGACAGCTGGGATAGATAAACAAGGGGAACGCTTATCTTGAGTTGATTAAAGCCCCCGTCACACATAGTGATCTCGCTAGCGAGATCGCTGCTGAGTCACAATTTTTGTGACGCAACAGTGATCTCACCGGCGAGATCGCTGTGAGTGACACTGACCAGCGACTGGCCCCCCTGCCGGTTATTGCTGATCGTCCTGGAATAGCCAGGACATTTTTTTGATCGCTGGTCTCCCACTGGCCAGCACGCATCACTGCGTGTGACAGGCGGGAGACCAGTGATCAGCGCGCTGGTAACTAGGGTAAACGCAGGGTTTCTAAGCAGCGCGCATCACTTAGAACCCCAATGTGTACCTTAGTTACCAGCGCGCTGATGCAGGGAGCTGGTAACCAAGGTACACATCGGGTTTCTAAGTGACTGCTTAGAAACCCGATGTGTACCTTAGTTACCAGCTCGCTGCATCAGCGCTCTGGTAACTAACGTACACAGCGACACCACGCGCTCGGCGTCGCTGGTGAAGCTGCCTGTTTGACAGCTCACCAGCGATCATGCAGCGACACACCAGCGATCCTGACAAGTTCATATCGTTGTCGGGATCGCTGGTGCATCGCTATGTGTGATGGGGCCCTAAGAGAGAAAACACAGACGTCCTCCAACAGCACCAAAGAGGAAGATAGCTGACTGGTATAGCGCCAAGCCTCAACAGAGGCAAATGGAAATATCACAGGCGATTCCCAGAAGCAGCCATAAAGTCTATAACCACCCAGGTCCAAGAGTATCAATTAGAGCGGTGGGAGATTGCCATTGGGTCCAAGAGTCAGAAGGACTAGGAAGGCATCTGCAAAGTCAACCGCTGAGAGCTTCTGCAACCAATGGCTCTGAAGATGTGCCACATACAGACAGGAGAGCAGGAACTCTTATAACATCTTATTAGTTACCTGAAACTACAAGCACAATACATGAAGCCATAAAGTCAATATCATCTGGAAAAAATACATAGTACATATAATTGCATTCATACAGCCTAATGCCTCAAATCCAGGCTGTTGTGGGTATTTCACTAGGATGCTCTCTAATTAATAGTTCCTACAAGAGACTCGGAGTCATAGTCCATATATGTAAAAAATATATCTAAGTTTATTTCAGGCAAATCCAATAAACAACATTATAAAAACAGTCAACAGAAAGCAAGAACACAGGTGTTTAAAGCAAATGGCCCTCAAAACGTACAGGGCAAGGGTGATGTGAGTCCTAAACATGTAAAGAAATTTATGTAGATCATAGTATATCCCTATCCCCATATAATGACATGAGCTAAGAATTTATGAGGAGACTAATTAATGTCAACTTTGTAAACATGTCCTATGTCTACACTGACAGTAATGCTAATAAAGTGCATGTGCATCTGACCTTGGATCATGTATCATATATATCATCACCATGTCTACAATTAACAACTAGTTCATTTCACCAAAAAATTCAAAGCACATGAGCAAGTGCAGAGATGGTATGCTATTAGGGGAAAGAGTCATCACTGAAAAAGGAAGGTACCTTACTCATCATGAACCCATGTGGACTCACACTATCAGCAGCCCCAACCATTACATTGATGCCTCCACCCTGTGCCAGTCATTGCACTGATTACCCATCCACTCCCGAGTTCAAAATAAACTTATCACTCTCACCCACAAAGCATTCAACGGATCAGCACCACCCTATATCTCCTCCCTTGTCTCAGTCTACCACCTTACCCGTTTCCTCCATCCTGCTAATGACCAATGATTAACATCCTCAATAATCCGAACCTCCCACTCTCGCCTCCAAAACTTCTTGCGTGCTGCTCCAGTTCTTTGGAATGCACTAAAAAGGACAATTCGATTAATCTCCAATACCCACAGGTTTAAATGTGCCCTATAAACGCACTTCTCCAGTCTAGCCTACCTCCTCAACAGATTTATCTAACTATCCCTGTGTTGCCCACTCAAAAATTTTTTCAAAACCAGGACCCTCGTACATTTGTCCCCACACCCTTTATGCGTTTAATAGCCCTCTGTGTCTGTACCTTTACACATACTGGTTGGTTACCAGTTCATGCAGCAACATGAACACCCAATAACTTACATTATGGCTGGTCAGAACAATGAAAGCAATTGTTACCATCCACCTTTCATGTCTCCCCTTTTTCCTCCTAGGTTGTTAGCTTGCGAGCAGGGCCCTCATTCCTCTTTGTATCTGTTGTTTTATGTAATTATTGTTATGTTGTAATGTCTTTCATTGTCTGTCGAAGTCCCCTCTAAAATGTAAAGTGCTGCAGAATATGTTGGCGCTATAGAAATAAAATTATTATTATATTATTATGTATTTTTTACATATATGGACTGTGAATACATGAAGCCTTAGATTCTTTGATTGTCTATTATACCTTTCATCCATTGGAATAAATCCCCCTAGATTCCCGATGTGGTGCCATAAGTATAGTATAGATCCCTGTCTTCTGCTCCTCTTATTACCCGCTCACAATCTTCAGTTCGGTGTCGCACGGATGCTCTGAATTGTGTCAGCTATTACGGGACAAGGCTTGCAGCTGTACAGGAGATTGTGCCCTCCATTACTGTGTTCTCATGATCTGTTGCCCAACACCCATTTACCGTTCATTCTGATATAATCAGTCTGGGAAGATACAGATAATGGAGGCTCTGTCTGCCTTCTCTGTTTTCTTTCACTCATTAATGTTTGCATCTAAATTTTGGCATCACGAGTGATGTTTACTTGTAAATGCTAGTCAGCCGACACATATATTCAGATGGCATCTGTGACGCGCCAACAATGCCAATGAAGAATCCGTTATGCTAAGGAGGATGCCGGTTTTAGACAACATTGGGCCCTGGGTAAAAGTTGAAAATGGGCCCCAAATGCTGACATATTGCACCATCACACAGAAGCATTTTGATTGCATTTACATGCGCTGAGTTCAGACTGTTCGTTTGATGCTTGCTTACAGGATTCCTTACAACGGCTATGGAACAATGATTGGCACAGAATGATCACTATTAATTAGATCAATCTGTCCCCATACAAGTATGATGTTATCAGCAGCATATCTGCAGTTTTCGCTCGACGATGTGCTGCTGAAAACAATGATTTTTATTCCGGCATAAGCAATCCAATAACACGATGAATGGGTAGCATTTTGTTTGTTTAGTATAATATTCCCCATAGTGCTCCATACAGTATAATATGCACCCCATAGTCCTCCATATTGTATAATGCACCCCATAGTGCTCGTTACAGTATAATACACATCCCATAATCCTATGTTTAGTATGATACACACCCATAGTCCTCCATACATTATACTGTACTCCACATAGTCCTCCATATTGTGTAATGCACACCCCATAGTCCTTCATACAGTATAATACACACCCAATAGTGCTTCATACAGTATAATATATCTCAAAGTCTTCCATACAGTATAATTCACACTCCATAGTGCTCTATAAATTATAATTCACACCCCATAGTGCTCTATACATTATAATTCACACCCCATAGTGCTCTATACATTATAATTCACACCCCATAGTGCTCTATACATTATAATTCACACCCCATAGTGCTCTATACATTATAATTCACACCCCATAGTTCTTAAAACAGTATAATACACACCCCATAGTGCTCCATACAGTATATGGGACCCCATCCCATCACACCTCCTCCCCAACCTCACCACCACACTTATCCCATCCCTAACCCACCTCTTCAACCTATGGCTAACATCTGGTACCTTCCCTTCTGCTTTTAAACATGCCACAATCACGCCTATCCTTAAAAAGCCAACCCTCGACCCAACAGCTATGTCCAGCTATCGCCCAATATCACTGCTTCCATTCGCTTCCAAACTCCTGGAGCTGCACGTCCACGCTGAACTTTCCTACCACCTCTCATCTAACTTGCTCTTTGACAATCTACAATCTGGTTTCCGTCCCCATCACTCCACTGAGACAGCCCTGACTAAAATTACTAACGACCTACTTACAGCCAAAGCAAACGGACAATACTCTCTACTCTTCCTTCTAGACCTGTCCTCTGCATTCGATACAGTTGACCACTGCCTCCTACTACAGATCCTCTCCTCCTTTGGCATCAAAGACCTCGCCCTATCCTGGATCTCCTCATACCTTTCAAACCGCACATTCAGCGTCTCCCACTCCCACACTATCTCCTCATCCCACCCTCTCTCTGTTGGAGTCCCCCAAGGCTCTGTTCTAGGACCCCTACTCTTCTCAATTTATACCCTTGGCCTGGGTCAACTCATAAAGTCCCATGGATTCCAGTACCACCTTTATGCTAATGACACTCAGATCTACCTCTCTGGCACAGACGTCACCTTTCTGCTGTCCAGAATCCCGGAGTGTCTATCAGCCATATCCTCCTTCTTCTCCTCTCGCTTCCTCAAGCTCAATGTGGACAAATCTGAACTCATCATCTTTCCTCCATCTCACAGATCTTCCTCACCTGACCTATCTATCACAATTAATGACATCACGCTTTCCCCAGTACCGGAAGTCCGCTGCCTCGGAGTAACCCTTGATTCTGCCCTGTCCTTCAAACCACACATCCAAGCTCTTTCTACATCCTGTTGCCTCCAGATCAAAAATATTTCCAGAATCCGTCCTTTCCTCAATCTACTAAAATGCTTGTGCACGCCCTCATCATCTCCCGCCTCAACTACTGCAACATCCTTTTCTGTGGTCTCCCTGCTAACACCCTCGCACCTCTCCAGTCCATCCTTAACTCTGCTGCCTGACTAATTCATCTCTCTCCTCGCTACTCCTCTGCTTCTCCCCTCTGCAGATCTCTTCACTGGCTTCCATTCCCTCAGCGTATCCAGTTCAAATTACTAATGCTGACCTACAAGGCCATCTATAACCTGTCTCCTCCATATGTCTCAGAACTAATCTCCCGATACCTTCCCTCACGTAATCTACGGTCATCCCAAGACCTCCTTCTCTCCTCTACACTTATTCGCTCCTCACCCAACCGCCTCCAAGACTTCTCCCGAATAGCCCCCATCCTCTGGAATTCTTTGCCCCAACATGTCCGACTATCAACCACATTTGAATCCTTCAGACGGAACCTGAAAACCCACCTCTTCAAGAAAGCCTACAGCCTGCAATGACCCCGCTACCTCCTCACCACTACAGGAGATATCACCTCAACCAACACCGGAACTGCTGCAACCCACCAACCTACTGTCTCCTTCCCCACCATTCTGTAGCATGTAAGCCCAAATTGGCAGGGTCCTCTCTCCCCTCTATATCAGTCTGTCATTGTAAGTTTGTTTACTGTAAGTGATATCTGTAATTTGTATGTAACCCCTTCTTATGTACAGCACCATGGAATCAATGGTGCTATATAAATAATAATAATAATAATAATAATAATAATAATACTACACTCCACACAATCCTCCATACAGTATAATACACACCCCATAGTGCTCCATACAGTATAATACACTCCTCATAGTGCTTCATATATTATAAACAGCCCATAGTGCTCCATACAGTATAATACACACCACATAATGCTCCATACAGTATAATACACTCCCCATAGTCCTCCATACAGTATTGTACACACCCCATAGTGCTCCATACAGTATAATACACACTCCATAGTGCTCCATACAGTATAATACGCATGTCATAGTGTTCCATACAGTATAATACACACCCCATAGTGCTCCATATAGTATAATACACTCCTCATAGTCTTCCATACAATATAATACACACCCCATAGTACTCCATACAGTATAATACACACCCCATAATGCTCCATACTACTTTACGCACACCATAGTTCTCGATATAGTACAACGCAGCCCGACACAGGAGTACAACTCATCCCCACAGAATGTGATGCAGCCAGCCACCATTAATAAAATGCAGCCATTCCCCACGAATGTAATGCAGCCAGCCCCCATGGCATGTAATGCAGCCAGCCCCTATAGAATGTAATTCAACCCACAGAGAATGTCATACAGGCCCCACAGAATGTAATGCAGCCAGCCCCCCATGAATGTAATGCAGCCAGGCCCCATAGAATACAATGCAGCCAGACCCCATAGAATGTAATGCAGCCCCCATAGATTTAATGCAGCCTCCATAGAATGTAATGCGTCAGAGGGGAATGATGAGAGAGGGAGTGCCACTTGACATTCTCTTCTCCATCATTGCTTTCAACTGTATTGGCAGGACACATTAAATAATATCTACTCTTGAGATAGGGCAAAGATAAACCCCTTGTTAGGCCTCTTTCACACATCAGTTTTTTTAGAATCAGTCGCAATCCGTCAAAGTGTGTAAAAAACGGATCCTGCGCAGATTGTAAGAAACTGATGCACCGGATCTGTTTTTTTGACGACTCTGTCGCAGCAGCCGCCATAGGAATTTTAAAGGAATAGAAATTGAGATAGAGAAAGAGAGAGACAGAGATTTTTATGTGCCAGAATGGAAAATGGAGTTAAATTAAAGGAAGAAAAATTTTTCCGGGCATGCTCAGTTTTAAAAACGGAATCCGGCGCTGGATTCCGTCATTTGATGGACAGCGATGGATCCTGCGCTCATAGGCATCCATTATAGCCAACGACGGACGGCGCTGAATCCGTCACTGTCCGACTTTTCGACGGAGACAAAAAAAGTTCCTTTGTCCGTCGTCTCTGCCCGACGGGCAAAGATTTTCCAATGGATCCATCGAACAATGGATGAAACATGCGGCCATCCGTCACAATCCGTCGCTAATACAAGTCTATGGGAAAAAAACGGATCCAGCAGCATCAGTCGCTGGATCCATTTTTTCAAAAAGCGACGGATTGTGACTGATGACAAAAAACTGATGTGTGAAAGAGGCCTTAGTAGAAACAAGCCTGTAAATCAGCAGACCTTCTTTAATACGCAGACTGGTTTGGTCTTGATGGGGGTACACCTTGTCGGGGTGGGATAGCTTTTATGCTTTTTCTGTCAGAAAAAGTGACTACTAAGTCCCCTATGTTATTTATATGTACTATTACTTACTTACAGCAGGGTATATGCTTATTTCATTGGCGGACACAGACAGAAAGGGGACCCTGTGCAAGTATAATATATGGGCCATTTGCAGTCCAAGAGCTCCTAAAAAAGCAAAATTGCACCTGCTTTGAAAGTAGACATGGGCCCCCCTACCTCTCAGGGCCCTACACCAATCATATGTCTGCCCTTAGCTCATTTTTGTTGTATCTTTTGTCTGTTTAATGGCCAGTGTGAACATGCTCTTATACATTGCATGTATACCAACTTATGCTCCGGCTCATTTTTTTGGTTTTGATGTCCATATGCTGTAAGAGGGTGTGTGGAAAAAAATTATATTGCTCTATGTCTTTCCAAGGCTCTTTTGCGGTCAGGTAAGTGCCAGAGTAAGAGGCGGTAGTAAGAGCTATATTAGTGCTATATTGCTACATAATATTGCTGTTTCTAGCTTCTGATTATATCGTACATATCTCACATGTTTAAAAGGTTC
The DNA here is from genome assembly GCF_039654945.1 of Dendrobates tinctorius. NCBI lineage: Eukaryota > Metazoa > Chordata > Amphibia > Anura > Dendrobatidae > Dendrobates > Dendrobates tinctorius. The sequence continues at coordinate 65,016,305 of NW_027361738.1, read as the reverse complement.
TCCATCTTCATAAATAATTGGGCGCCAATCAGCTAGTGCTTTAATGTAACAATTATTTACAATTTGGGATAACCCAACAAGAACCCGCACTAAGGCAGATAGGACAGTTTTTACTGAAGCACATATCTCCCCAAAAGGTTTCACCGCAGATGTGGTGTCATAAGGGGATGGGACTATACCATTGCCAGAAATCCATGAAAGTTGCAATGACAGGCTGCCATTTTGCCAGATACACACAAATTGAATTTTTTTTTTTTTGGTGATGGTGAAGGTGGGAGGATTTGTATTGACATCGATTCTTTTAGAATCAATTTGCTTGCCTTTATCCAACCAGTAAAGTTCATACTTCCTTCCATTCATTGTAAGCATATTCCTCTAGCAGAGGGATCAAACACCTAATCAGTCAGTTAATTAGTTGATCAGTCATGGAAGAACTACAAGTCCCATTAGGCTACCAGTGGTACATGTTTTTTCATTTGTGGCTCTCTTTATGGTAGTAAAAGAAATAATTTTTTAGCGGGAAGCCAACACCCATGGTTGAGGACATCTTGTGGTTGATTCATCAAGACTGGCTAGTGCACACTCATGCTATACAAGTCTTGATGCACCGAACTGATTTAGACGCACACAACAGTTAATTAATTCAGCTCTACTTCTGAGTACAGTGTGCCTCTCTCCCAGAAATGCTACTCCTGTCATAGAATGGAGTATCATTTCTGGAATAAAAACGCCAGCAACTTCACATTTTTCAAATAATTTGTGGATTTTTCAAAGCTTTTATGACACTTTTGTGGCACAAAAGCTTTTTTTCAATTGGCCCCCTTGTCTGTGTATCAGCAGAAGGGTGATCAGTGATATATTCTTAGGGAATAAAAAGGGAAAAACTAGTGTTGGAGAAAGCCAGCACATGAAGAGAAGGCAAAGGGGAAAAAAAAAATCTTGAAGCTCTTAAGGAAAGTTAATTTTTCTTTATGCATCTTTCTGAATGAGAATATGGCAGATTCCGACTGCATGACCGGTGCAGCTAGCAGAAATGCCGGAAACAGGTAAGTAGGTAAGTAGAAGAAGATTAAGCTCTATATACCAGCAATCCATCTTCCATGGTCAATTGCATGGTTGTCATTCTACAATCTGTTTACTGAACGCCTTGGAAACTGAAAGAGAAATGTCTTTCTTCTTTTGGGCAGCTTGAAAAATGTTTTCATTTTGCAGCTGTTGCATGTGGCCAAAAAAGTAGATGGAGTAGTGAATGATGTCTTTTGGATGCTACCACCTATCTGAGACTGTCAGAGCCGAAAGTACTGGACACCCATTTCCAGCACAGAGTTTTAAAAAACAATGATCCAGAATTGATATTTCATTTGGAATTTATTAAATGGAAATGTCAGGGGGGGTGATGGGTCATCTAAATACAATTCTAAAAGGCCCAAACCACAGGAAAAATCTTCTACACTCATTAGCAAATAGCTCGTTCTCCGTGTGCTGATTATTCACGTTACTACACTATTCATGCAGGATAAATGACTTTTGTGCCCCCAGGGTGTAACAGACATTTACTTGTCTTAGTCTTTTCTGTCATTCTCCTTGATTAGCTGTCATGGGTCTAGATGATTTTTCATCCTGAACAGACTGTATTTGCACAGGGAACCTTGTCTAGGCTTATAGTGTTCCTCATGACTGATATCTGGATGATTATTTATGAGGACATCAGTTGTTTACTATGGTTGGAATAATAGGAAGGCTTCACTGGCCACTCATTATTTCTGTGGTCTCCAACCTGGGGAAATTGCGAATGTCCCGGCATTCTGAATCGTTTCACAACAGCTGAAGAACAACATGTTGGAAACGTCTTCAGGTTTAGGTTGGGTCTTTCCGTTCTGGCTGCTGGATGTGGTCAAAATCAGGCCAAGTGGTGGTCAATGGATACAGGATTGTGTACATAATTGTCACTGGTGTGTCAGGTGTGACAGACAGCCAGACATCCTGGATCCAGCCATTTAATTCTACAAGCTCCTGTTTTGATTTTTTCATCTCTGTTATGGAGTGATATATCCTTCTCCCTTTAACCCAGCAGTTACCTCCACCTTCTGCTGCTAATTAACACACCTTTGCTGAAGGCTTAAATACATTCAGTTTCTGCAGCAGGGTGCGGGTGGTAGCTAAATTTCCCTCTGTCTGATTGGGAGTACTAGTAGTCAGCTAGTGTCTCCTTGGAGTACTCTTGGAGGATTGCTGGTGTGACATCTCGGTGGTCTTCTCAAGCTAAGTATATCCCCTCGTTTGTTCACCCTCACTCTCTTTAGTTGTAGTGGGGACTAATTAGCGCATACCCCATCCCCTCCCTAGGCAGGGTCTATCGCTAGGGTTCCTGCTTGGCAATAGGTGCAGAACCTATTTAGGGACATTTAGGGCAGTCAGGGTTTTGTTAAATCTGCTTAGGTGTCTCCACTCCCCCCTTCCCTAGTGTTTGGGCTTCCCTCCCTCTCCCCGTTGTTGTGTTGTTGTGCACCTTGCTTCTTCCTCTCCCAGCATGACAATAATACATCCATTGACTAGACGAATCGTGCAGCCAATGGCCACCACAAACAGTCACAGTTTCAACCTGATGCAGCAGACATAGTGTTAAGACTCCAACTCCAACTCTGTGGGTCATTCATACAGGCCATTAAGCAACCAGTCATTGCTTACATACAGGACAATCAATGATAATTTACTGGCCTGTTAACACAAGCCAATCAAACAATGGCAGATCGCTAATATGATTGTTCTGCCCGCATACAGCATCATCTTTCCAGCAGCACATCAGATGCTTACATGAAAAAATGTGCTGCCAATAAAGTTGATCTTTATACATACATAAAATCATTGCATAAAACAGATATAAGCAAGTTCACCCTAATTGAGGCTTCCAGGATTCCTCGCCATTGAAACTCCTGCCTGATGTGACAATGGTGCAATTAAAGTGAGGCATTTTACAAACGATATTCAGATTAAAAGGATTCAAAACTTTATGCCAAAGATAATAAAAATCTGAATCCTGGCACATCCAAGAAATGCATTTTTCCTGCACATTTTAGACTAAATATGTCCATGACTATGATTAGGGACTTAGATTTATGCTGAAATGTGTAGGAAAAAATATGCTTCTTGGATGTATCAGGACTGTCATCTTTTTAATCTGAAAAGCAGCTGGAAAATCCTTCACGTTGATAAAAAACATTGCACCCAATGAACAAGCACTTTGCACATTTGTCGGGTTAAGGCCGGCCTGTCTAGAGCTTGTGTCATGAATGCTGGTTCACTAATTATCAGCTTTTCTAAATGGGTCAAGACTCGGCAAAAGCAGTGACAACAGGGATCTGCTTAAGATTTCAAGACGCGCAACCACGATTGAGCAACACTGTCGCAAGTCTTGTGTGGACAGCGATGCAGACCCATGTATAAAAGTGAAGAAGTAGCTTTTGAAGAGGGGTCGGGTGGGTCCTCATCTCAGCAGAGCCAGGCTCATATGAAGGAGCTGCTCCCTGGAATTTACCGCTGTGTCAGGGTGCATGTGAGCTGAGTAACTCCAGTTTCTGTGTTGCTCATAAAGAAGTACTGTTACGGTTCTGCAACACAGGACTAGGGTAGAAGGGGGGAAACTGACCCTGCACTATGACTAGGCCGATACCCTACGATGGAGTGGGCAACTCATTCCTTGCGAATAGACCCACCGACGATCCTAGGTTAATCTCAAGCAAAGACCTATAGATAGGGAGAAGGGGGTCCCTGAAAGATCTAAGGACTGGGCACAAAAATGGGTCACCTCCTAATAAAAAAACACAGAGAAGGCGGCAGAAACCAACGGAATAAAGAAACAAAGACTAGCAGAACCAGAGGTCCCAGCACTACACAAATTACATACACAGAAGGCAAAGCAAAGCACCAAGCCAGAACTCAAGCGGATTAACACTGTTGTCCAGCAAGGACTGGGAGGAACGTGCTGGGTAATAAAGAGTGATACAATCACCTGACCCAAGACAAACCCAGCACCAGAGGAAAAAGACCAGCAGCCAGAACACCACAAGAAAATTGCGGATAGTCACAAACTAAACAGATTCTAAACAAGTACTCCCGACATTTTTTTGTTATTCCCTAATCCTGTGTGAACGTATATGTAGCATAGTATGAGTGCGATATACTCACCAATCACCATCCTCTCCGGTATCAAACGGACCTATTCTGAGTCACATGACATCTCTTCAGACTCGCCGGATACACCGCGCTATGTGTGTAGGCCATAAGTCGCTTTTACAGTGTAAGTCTATGGAGTCTCTTTCTAACGTTCCATAGACTTACAGGGTAAAACCCACTTTCGACTCACACACAGAGCCCAATGACAGCTGGGGAGTCAGAAGAGCCATCACGTGACCCAGAATAGGACCCGATGAACGCTTAACTGTAAATAACGGCGATCGGTGAGTACAATTAATGCACCTACACTATACTACACTGACATTTACACAGGTTTAGTGAATAAAAAAGACAAATGGGATTCTGATGTCTACGGGAGCTGGTGGAAGATACAGAGAGCTAGGGGTGATAATTTGGAGGTTTTTGGCGTGCCTGGCCCCAAACTTGCCCTTTGTCCATGAGACCCTAGTTACGCCACAGTTAGGATCTGATTATAGGCTCAGATACTGTATATCACTACGATCCAATCTAAATAAATAAATAATATTTGTTAAGAAAAACTATCATAAGTCAACACATTGTGCATATTCTAACAGATAAAAGGATTTGACTTTCTTCTCCCCCGTCTGTCTTGATTTGCTCCTTTGCTCGGCATAATCTATGCTGTTTGACAGTATGCCATTCTGCATGAAACAGCCGAGGAAAAGAGAATAATACTCAACCATGAGCTGTGACAACGCTTCAAAAGGTAATATTAACTCAATTAAAGTAATCTCTGCGCTGATGTTTGACATTATTAGCATTGTGGGGAGCATGGATCATCAAGGACTATTCACACTGCATTGGGGACTATTGATTAAAGGATATGGCATGAACGCCTTGCAGGTTCGGGATACATTACTGGTTCCCTCACTTATCAGGGGAATGGCTCTTTCCATTGAAGTCTATCAAGTTTAAGGGTCTTTCCATTCTATTTTTAAGTTGTGGACCATGGTGATAAAAGAAGGAAAGAAGCTATACTTACCATGGGAATCCACTCTTGGCTCCAGCACTGTGGCTCTGAAGGTCTCAGCCGGTGCACATGTGATGACATGACGGCCATCAGTCACCTGACCACTGCAGATACTGATTTGCAGGGAGCAGAGACTGGTGTTCGAGATTTTACTGCTTCAGATCCGTCAGGAGCAGGAGTGGTGGAGCTGATTCCCGAGGTGACTGCCCTTTTTTCCTTCTTTTATCAGCATGGCTCCCCATTGTAATTTTTTAAACCTGAAAGCCCCCTTTATTCAGGAGCCAAGTGCTGCTTTCCATAATTCCCATAGACTTTTCTAGAGAGAGACTCAATCAGATACTGCAGCCATCTTGCTGATTGTAACAATAAAATTAGCTGCCGGTGGCCATTATGAATTAGTATCCCAGTAGGGCCAGAGACCCTTTTTCTCTAAAGTTAATAAATGTGCAGTTTCTTTCAATTAAACATTTTGAGCATTTAAGCTTCTACTGCATAGCAGACTACCGACTGAAATAATATTCAGTAGAGATAAGCAAATTGCTTTGAGAACAATCGAATTTGCCTCGGATTTTGCAAAACATTTGAATGCACCAGAATTTTTTGTGTTTTGAATGACAGCAAAATAGTTGCCAGACACCATTTTACTGGGCAAGGAAATGATTAAAGTAAATGTAAAGTACGGTAATGTGCTCATAGGTGTGGAGAAGCACATTGGATTAAACTTGAATGCTTTTACATTCAAATAAGTGTAATGTTAATCGGATTTCCTGTCAAAATTTAAATTTTGTCAGATATGCTCATCACTAATTCAAACCTTTAGTGAACAGGGCACGGTCTATAACCCTTATAGATATATCTTCTGCCGAACTCCTATATGCTCCTATAAGTCATAAAAAGAGATGTCAACTTTGCCCAAAAGATGGATTTGTTGAATAAATTTGTGCAAATCTCAGTACTGAAAAGCTTATAGTTGCTTGGAAAATGCACGTGGGGGAAATAAGAGAGAGTGAGAACCCTGCAGGCCATAATAGCTTATACTCAAAATGAGAGAGAGAGGACTCCGCTGACCATAAGAACTTACACTCTACAGGAGAGAGAGAGGACTCAGCTGACCATAAGAGCTTACACTCTACAGCAGAGAGAGGACCCTTCTGACAATAAGAACTTACACTCTATAGGAGAGAGAAAGAGGACCCCATTGACCCTACTAGTAGCTTACGTTCTACAGTAGACAGAGAGATAGAGGACCCCGCTGACCATAAGAGTTTACACTCTACAGGAGAGCGAGGACCCCGCTGACCTTAAGAGCTAACACTCTACAGGAGAGAGAGACTTACTCAGTGACTTTGGAGATAGAAAATGAATCTGCCTTGCAAACTGTGCTCCACTGATCTGTGATGGCTCAACTACTGACTACCACTGGGCAAGGTATGATTATCAGCTAGATGTCACAGCTACAAGGCATTATGATGAGCAGGCCCCCAGGACAACACAAAAAGACTTTAAGCCACTGTCTGATGCTTCAGCAGTGTGTGAGATGGTGACGGGCAAGTTTTTTTGTTTTGAGAACCGCAAATTGAATATAAAAATGTTCAAATTTGTGTTATGTTACAAATTTAATTAAATTTGACTCAATCCCGATCTGCCACTGATCTATCCACTCATAGCTAATCACAAACCGTGCCATCAGAAGGCACTTACCGATGGAGTCACTGTTATGACATTTTGCAGTCTGCTGCGTACAGTGTTAGAAAGATGCTATAGAAGTCAAATGACTCAATAGTAGAGTTGTGCGAATTGTTTGAAATTCAAATTCACCAGTTTTACCAAATTCCCTCCCAAAAAATTGATTTCAAATACTGAAAAAACAGTAATTACCTGGAACGGAGAGAGATTCCATACAAATTGATCCTATATGGTAAGAGTTGTAGTGAAGATAATCATCTTATTGAAATGAGTTTGCCATCGGGGTGAATTGCAGAAACTACCAGTGCTGCGCCAGGCTGTGCTGTTATGAATGAGTCACCGGAGGAGGAAAAAACAAAAACACAAGCTAAGTCCAGAAAACTGGAGAGGTTGGTAGCTAGCGGATTGCAGACCCCTGATCCTATTCACCACAACTAACAGTAACCGTGGGGGGTTCCTACAGTGCCCTAGACCCCTCGACCCAGCCGGAGAGCTAAGTAAGCCTAAAGAAAGAAAAGGGAAATCTAAACTGCCCCAGAGCAGACCCCAAAGCAATAGACAGCCCCCAACATGTATTGTCAGTGAAAAACAGATGAAAACACAAACACAGAAAGAAAGACAGGCTGAGCAAATGATGGGGCCCAACTAACTAGATAGGAAAGGACAGAAAAGATGCTGGCTGCAATCACGCAAAAAACCCTGCCAAAAATAATGTCCAACACGTCTGATAGAAAAGGCCCTGAAGTCACTAGACTTCAAAATCACTATATCAGCACTCAGGTATATTCTGAAGACAGAGCAAAGAGATCAACTGATCAGAGACAAAAATGGAGTTCAGCCCATCCTAACCAGGGCAGGCTGAACACAAACACTAAGTAAACAGACAAAATCTCATGGAAAAATAGCAGACCAAAAACTTAGCTTTTAGTAGACAGGAACTAAACTGGATGCCAGAGCTCAGAGCAGAAAGGATCACCAGAAAACCCTGCAGGGCATCGGCTGCCTTATATCCACTCAGAAATTCCGGATGTCCAATCACACTCCACCTGTTCAGATGACAGGTTCTTCCCATCCAGATCAATTTCACTACCTCCTTTCACCAGCAGAGGGAGTTCATCAGACATCAGAGGTGAAGGAGAAAATGAACTCATAACACTGTGCTCTTCCGAGATCCGTTGATCTCCGTTCCTAGGTATGTGAAGGAAGCAGAGGAAGTTGAGTCATGTGGATCTACTAACAGTGTTGTTCCGAGGTGGGATGTGGAAAGAAGGAAAATGTGACAGAACACAGTAAAAGTTCTCTTATTCTCCCAATCGGGAATATCACAATTGGTCCCTAGCCGAATAGTGTCTGATAATCCACTGAATAGGCTGGGATAGAACTTGTGATATCATAGCTGCAGGACATTACAGGGAAGCTCATGCAGATATGGAAAACGTCATTAACCCAAGCTCTGTGACTTCAGTAGTGTGTGAAATGGCGGCGGGCAAGGTTTTTTTGCAAACCCTGAATCCACTCATAAAGTTTTTTGATATGTTCACATGCTCACATTCACAAGCCTACAACCTGCAGTAACCACCGATCCACCAAACCGCTGCACAACCAGCTCTACCCTCGCCTACTGTATCCTCACCCATCCCTTGTAGATTGTGAGCCCTCGCGGGCAGGGTCCTCTCTCCTTTTGTACCAGTCGTGACTTCTATTGTTTAAGATTACTGTACTCGCTTTTATTATGTACAGTGGGGAAAAAAGTATTTAGTCAGTCAGCAATAGTGCAAGTTCCACCACTTAAAAAGATGAGAGGCGTCTGTAATTTACATCATAGGTAGACCTCAACTATGGGAGACAAACTGAGAAAAAAAAATCCAGAAAATCACATTGTCTGTTTTTTTTTTCTTTTTCTTTGCATATTATGGTGGAAAATAAGTATTTGGTCAGAAACAAAATTTCATCTCAATACTTTGTGATATATCCTTTGTTGGCAATGATAGAGGTCAAACGTTTTCTGTAAGTCTTCACAAGGTTGCCACACACTGTTGTTGGTATGTTGGCCCATTCCTCCATGCAGATCTCCTCTAGAGCAGTAATGCTTTTGGCTTTTCGCTTGGCAACACGGACTTTCAACTCCCTCCAAAGGTTTTCTATAGGGTTGAGATCTGGAGACTGGCTAGGCCACTCCAGGACCTTGAAATGCTTCTTACGAAGCCACTCCTTCGTTGCCCTGGCGGTGTGCTTTGGATCATTGTCATGTTGAAAGACCCAGCCACGTTTCAACTTCAATGCCCTTGCTGATGGAAGGAGGTTTGCACTCAAAATCTCACGATACATGGCCCCATTCATTCTTTCATGTACCCGGATCAGTCGTCCTGGCCCCTTTGCAGAGAAACAGCCCCAAAGCATGATGTTTCCACCACCATGCTTTACAGTAGGTATGGTGTTTGATGGATGCAACTCAGTATTCTTTTTCCTCCAAACACGACAAGTTGTGTTTCTACCAAACAGTTCCAGTTTGGTTTCATCAGACCATAGGACATTCTCCCAAAACTCCTCTGGATCATCCAAATGCTCTCTAGCAAACTTCAGACGGGCCCGGACATGTACAGGCTTAAGCAGTGGGACACGTCTGGCACTGCAGGATCTGAGTCCATGGTGGCGTAGTGTGTTACTTATGGTAGGCCTTGTTACATTGGTCCCAGCTCTCTGCAGTTCATTCACTAGGTCCCCCCGCGTGGTTCTGGGATCTTTGCTCACCGTTCTTGTGATCATTCTGACCCCACGGGGTGGGATTTTACGTGGAGCACCAGATCGAGGGAGATTATCAGTGGTCTTGTATGTCTTCCATTTTCTAATTATTGCTCCCACAGTTGATTTCTTCACTCCAAGCTGGTTGGCTATTGCAGATTCAGTCTTCCCAGCCTGGTGCAGGGCTACAATTTTGTTTCTGGTGTCCTTTGACAGCTCTTTGTCTTCACCATAGTGGAGTTTGGAGTCAGACTGTTTGAGGGTGTGCACAGGTGTCTTTTTATACTGATAACAAGTTTAAACAGGTGCCATTACTACAGGTAATGAGTGGAGGAAAGAGGAGACTCTTAAAGAAGAAGTTACAGGTCTGTGAGAGCCAGAAATCTTGATTGCTTGTTTCTGACCAAATACTTATTTTCCACCATAATATGCAAATAAAATGAAAAAAAAACAGACAATGTGATTTTCTGGATTTTTTTTTCTCAGTTTGTCTCCCATAGTTGAGGTCTACCTATGATGTAAATTACAGACGCCTCTCATCTTTTTAAGTGGTGGAACTTGCACTATTGCTGACTGACTAAATACTTTTTTTCCCCACTGTATACCCCTCCTCACATATAAAACACCATGGAATAAATGGCGCTATTATATTAATAATGCAGCGCTTTTGCAGCATTTTCTTGCCACTTTTTTTTTGGGGGGGGAATTAAAAGCTGCTTTTTACAGTACCAGCCGATCGATATGCTCATCTTTAATCAAAAATTTTAATGAAAAGAAATTGCGAAAATGATTTGCAGCCAAACTACCTGCATTTAAGTAAAAACAATGCATAAGAAAAGGGGGTCCATAGCCTTTAAAATTTGAAGAACTTTCATGTATTTAGTTTATGATGCATCCGTTGCACAAAATCTTCCAAATTACATCAGCATCTGGCACTTTCAGCTTTAATTTATTAATTAGTTATTTAAATAATTTAGACATAATTTATAAAGCATAAACCAAAATATAAAATGAGTAATAAACATGATGAAAAAAATCCGATAATTAGAAGGATCCAAGAACGACATAAATCCAAAGTCGCTTTGTTGCAGAAGCGATTATATAACTTGCTATACATTTTTAGCTTTAGAGCTGCTTTTTCCAACTGTAGGGACGGAAACCTCTAGCAGCCAGCAGTGGTTGTTAATGTATCATTACTATTCAATACCACATGCAATCAAGCAAAAATGGAACTTTTCTATCTGGGTCACAATCATGAATAGAAAAGGAAGAAAAGATTTCTAGAAGCCCAAGGCACATTTCATTTCTACACAGAAGGTAAAAATACATTGACCTCATAGGTTAGAAACATTGCTTCCACATATTTTTTGAGGACAACGTTATGTCTTTGGATTGCATTTTGTAATACTTTGTAGTGATCGTTTCATTTCCTTAGCATCTGATCGCTACCTCGACATTAACAAACGTTTAGTTTTTCAGGTAAGTAGTAGATGGTAAATATTAGATGAAATAATAATGTCATGAAAATGAAATAATAATGTCGGAGTCTGTCAGCCCAAACTAACAGTATAAATTAAGCACACAACCTGGTAGGGGATATGGCCCCTTATAAATATCACATCTTTAGTGATCTTATCGCTGCCTTCTTTCTGCGGAAACTGAAGCTTAATCAAAGGTGCTAATCAGGCTGCTCGGTGCACCTTTGGTGTGACCAAGACACTCAGTGCACCGTTTTGCATGCTCCTGCCTCTCTTCCTAGTGATTGACAGCCATGGCTTGCCTGAACTTTCTCTGCAGATAGTCATCACTCCTGGCAGGCCAGTGCTGTCAATCACCAGTGGAGAAGGCAGGAACATGCAAATCCAGTGTGTGAAAAAGTGCACTGAATGTCTTGGTCACCCCAAGGGTGCACAGAGCAACACAGCAGCCTCACTAGTATATCTGAATAAGCTTCAGTTTCAGCAGCAATTAGAACACTAAGTCAACGATTCATCCATGTGACGCTTACCTTGCGAAGTGGATCCGATCCTGGTGGGTACATGAACCTCGGGTGTCAGTGCAACTTGCAAAGCCTGACGTGGAGCATAACAGATGGCAGTGGATCGAGGTGAAGGGACAAAAGCCCAGTCCCGGGACAGATATGTAACTGTCAGGAACACCGCACTGCACTTGCTCACTGAGCCAGTGCGTGTGTCCGGAGTACAAAAACAGTGCTCAAAGATACCTGAGGAGCGGGGCAGCAGCGGTGATGATGTGTGCTTCAGACTATCCGGACCTGAAGCACGTGACTGTTGGGGGCGTGACCTAAGCTCCACAGAGCTAGGAGCTGTAGGGAAACTCCTAGAAAGGTAACTACGGGACAAGTTACCAAGGGGCATAGACAGGGACGTAAACCAGATCAAGCCGGGTCAAAGCACGAGATAAATGGACAGTACCAAAGGGTTAGACAGAGCGAATAGTCAGGACGTAGCAATAGATCAGAAAACCAGAACGGGCAATGGACGGTACAATAGGGACTAACTGTAACGGAGTAACAATAGCCAAGCCAGGAGGTCAGAACCGGAGAAGACAATAGTACCAAAACGTGAGACAGAGAACTGAGTGAGGGGACAGACCGGGTCATACACGGGAATCAAACAAGCAATGCAGTATCCACGCACACCAGGGGGGTCAGACACACAGCCAGAATAACAGTATAGCTGACAGGGAATCCTAGTCTGGAGTGAGTATAAATACCCCTCCCAGATCCAAAGAGAGGCCGGCAAAAGTTAACCCTGTGAGAACAGGACATTAACCATGTCCTAACCATGACAGTAACAATCCAAACTGGCGTTACCAATGTTGGTGTTAATGAGGGGGCTTGTTGGAGTCATCAGTCTCTTAATTAATCCTGATGTCTTTAATGTCTGAAAAGTGGTGTGCACCTGCATGAGCCATGCTACACGTCTTACTCCTGTCAATCCGGAGACTGGAGTAAGTTTTCTGGCATAAGGTGAGGCACATCTCTTAATGAATTAGACGAGGTATTGTGTCGTGTTCCCATTCTTCATTTGTCCCAACTTTGCTCCGGCCATTTTGGTGGAACTAGACAAACTGGTGTGAAACTAACCAAAGTTGCTAAATTTTTGTGCAACCTAGAGTTGCACAGAAATTTTGCAACTTATCCAATTATTTTACTCCACAGTTCTGGTGGAAGCACTTTGATGAATCAGCCTATAGGTGTGATTTTTATAGGGGCTATACTTCCAACAAAGCTAGGTGCTTACTTCATACTGTTGGTTTGGGCCGACAGACTCTCTCTTCAATGGGAATGTATCACTATATTACAGTCATATGTTAAAGTTTGGGCACCCCTATTAATGTTAACCTTTTTTCTTTATAACAATTTTGGTTTTTGCAACAGCTATTTCAGTTTCATATATCTAATAACTGATGGACTATATTTCTGGATTCAAATGAGGTTTATTGTACTAACAGAAAATGTGCAATCTGCATTTAAACAAAATTTGACCGATGCAAAAGTATGGGCACCTCAAAATAAAAGTGACATTAATATTTCGTAGATCCTCCTTTTGCAAAAATAACAGCCTCTAGTCGCTTTCTGTAGCTATTAATGAGTTCCTGGATCCTGGATGAAGGTATTTGTGACCATTCCTGTTTACAAAACAATTCCAGTTCAGTTAAGTTTGATGGTCGCCGAGCATGGACAACCCGCTTCAAATCATCCCACAGATGTTCAATGATATTCTGGTCTGGGGACTGGGATGGCCATTCCAGAACATTGTAATTGTTCCTCTGCATGAATGCCTGAGTAGATTTGGAGCGGTGTTTTGGATCATTGTCTTGCTGAATTATCCATCGCCTGCGTAACTTCAACTTCGTCACTGATTCTTGCACATTATTGTCAAGAATCTGCTGATACTGAGTTGAATCCATGCGACCCTCAACTTTAACAAGATTCCCGGTGCCGGCATTGGCCACACAGCGCCAAAGCGTGATGGAACCTCCACCAAATTTTACTGTAGGTGGCTAGTGTTTTTCTTGGAATGCTGTGTTTTTTAGCCTCCATGCATATCGCCTTTTTGTATGACCAAACAACTCAATCTTTGTTTCATCAGTCCACAGGACCTTCTTCCAAAATGTAACTGGCTTGTCCAAATGTGCTTTTGCATATGTCAGGCAACTCGGTTTGTGGCGTGCTTGCAGAAACGGCTTCTTTCGCATCACTCTCCCATACAGCTTCTCCTTGTGCAAAGTGCGCTGTATTGTTGACCGATGCACAGTGACACCATCTGCAGCAAGATGATGCTGCAGGTCTTTGGAGGTGGTCTGTGGATTGTTGTTGACTGTTCTCACCATTCTTCTTCTCTGCCTTTCTGATATTTTTCTTGGCCTGCCACTTCTGGGCTTAACAAGAACTGTACCTGTGTTCTTCCATTTCCTTACTATGTTCCTTACAGTGGAAACTGACAGGTTAATTCTCTGAGCCAACTTTTTGTATCCTTCCCCTGAAAAGCTATGTTGAATAATCTTTGTTTTCAGATCATTTGAGAGTTGTTTTGAGGAGCCCATGATGCCACTCTTCATAGGAGAATCAAATAGGAGAACTACTTGCAAGTGGCCACCTTAAATACCTTTTCTCATGATTTGATACACCTGGCTATGAAGTTCAAAGCTCAATGAGGTTAGAAAACCAATTTAGTGCTTCAGGAAGTCAGTAAAAAGTAGTTAGGAGTGTTCAAATCAAGAAAATCTTAAGGGTGCCCATACTTTTGCACCGGTCAAATTTTGTTTAAATGCAGATTGCACATTTTCTGTTAGTACAATAAACCTCATTTGAATCGAGAAATATAACTAAGTCCATCAGTTATTAGATATATGAAACTGAAATAGCTGTTGCAAAAACCAAAATTGTTATAAAGAAAAAAGGTTAACATTAATAGGGGTGCCCAAACTTTAACATATGACTGTATGTATTTTTTAAACATGTTTCTCCATATTCTCCATAAAAAAACTAAGATAAAAAATTCATTGGCTTTAATGGCAGAATGTTGGGGACATACAGTACTTTGTGCAGAGATCACTATTGTAAGTAGATATTGTCTTATCTGTTTCCTTCTTTTTAATAGAAGCGTTTTATCTCTCTTTCTGATCCCGTCTGACCTTTGTCCCATCCAAAAAAATGAATGTGTTGGCTAACTGCAAATACTCTGCGGCCAATATGTAAACGGCATTATTTTGAGTATAGAAAACACTTAAAGGGGTTTTCCACATTAAATAAAGTAGATCCCACTTTTATATACAAAACGTTACAAACTGAGTAGGCACTCACCCTCCCTGTGTCCATCACCGGCTTTGTATTGCTGCTGCTGTTGGCTGAGTTTTGGCTGCAGCGGTCAAATCTTGACTACAGAGCACATCACTGCTGCAGCCAATCACTGAGCCCAGCAGCTTGTGCTATCTACATTAGCAGAGCTCCTGAGCTCAGTGATTGATGAGCGCTGTTGATGTGACTGTAGCCAAACAAGATCGATCTTCCTAAAGATCCTTCATCTGTTAAATAATAAAATAATACTCCTAGGGCAATGCACATTGTGACGTCACAACGCGCGTCGTGGAGTCGGAGGGCTTCTTAGCACACAGAGTGAAGTACTGAGAGATAATGTCACGTGCTGGAGGCCAGATGGATCAGAGAACAGATTGGTGGGCAATGGTGGGCTTCTGTCTGACAAGTGAGCAACGGAGGTATCATTTTTATTTATTTATTAATTTTTGCTGGCCCTCTAAAACGGGTACTGAGCTTGCACAAAGTGAATCGCAAAAAATTGGGATTTAGGAGAATCCAATTTTTTTTTATAATAAAATTTGATCTTGAACCAATTCACTCATCTCTACAATATTTGCGTCCTATGGGCTGGTGAATATGCAATCGGCACATAAGTGGAATTGATGTGCGGCATTTTCAGAAGTTGCCAAGTTTTTACTTTCAGAAAATACATAGGTATGGGTGATTCTTTTTATTTTGTAATTCAGGAGTTGTTGGTGTGCGTAAGGTGTTAAAATCATCCAGACGGCGACAGGCTAACCCCATGGAGCGCTGCTTTGCTTCCTTTTGCAGCTGTAGTACAAGGTATTGCTCTCGGCTGAGATCAGATGCCGAATTTTGTCATTTGCTTTGTTTTCTACATAAATATTTCATATATCATTGCATCTTATAAAATCTTCTTCAGGACGGATTACAAGCTGCTTTGAAGGGGAAGCTGATGTGATGGACGAGTGTCCAGATGAGTGTACGCGGATTCCGAGGACTAATGATCTATTTGTCATGTGTACATTGGCACTTTATTTCTGAACAATCAGGAGACTGAAGCTCCATTTGATTAATTTGCTTTCTTCATTTCTGGGAAATGTAGCTAAAAGATAAATGAACAAAGCTAAAATTGATTGTGTGTGATCCAGTGTATCAGTCATTAGCTTAGACTGGCAGCTCTGCTTTGTTTCTTTGCCGGATAATGAAATATGAAATGAAGGAAGAAACACCGGAGTTTATACTGTGGACTGAGCGAGAATGTAAAAAAGAATAGATTTATTGTGGTCACCGCAGATTCGGGTTTTCAGACCTTGCATTTTATTACACACTGTCTAGACGGTTGAGGCTGAAGACATTTAATTTCATTAAATTTTCTCATTTGTGAAAAAACATTTCCGAAAATACAGTTTTTTGCTATGATCAACAGAAATAGGTAGCTTTAAGATATAATCTGCGCACAATGTCTTTGCAGACGGATTCCGTCTGGAACTCACCTGAAAAAGCACTAAAACCTGCAGTATAATCCCCCCACGGTCACCCACACAGTAAGATTCCTCCACAGCTCAACACACACAGTATGATGTGCCCACAGCCCTCACAAAGTTTAAGATGACCCCCCAGTTCCCCTTATACAGTATGATGTCCACATAGTTCCAACTACCACACACCGTATGATGCCCCCACGCTGCCCCCTCATAGAGTATGATGCCCACAGAGTTCCAACTACTACCACACACATGCATCCAAAACGAACAGAAGCTAAGTCTAAAATTGTAAATCTTTATTGCAAAAAATTGTTCATAAAAACATGAAACATAAAATGTAGGACACGACAAATAGGTCACCGCACCATAGGGTGAATAGTAGAATCAGCAATGCATATTAAATGGATATATCCATGGAGATATATTACAAATCAATCATGTGCATAATACAAAACCGTCAAAAATGCGCCATAATTTAGGCCATAAAAACATGTGTAAACTTGTGCCAATAATGGTTATGTGATTAATGCACATATGTACAAGATAAATCAATAATAGACTCCATAGAAAAAGAGTAAAATGAATGTCTATCATATAACCCACCGGGGGTAACCAATATCCAGAGCTACGTAAGAATAGTTACATGCCAGTTACATGCCAGTGCAGATAATAATAGGATATATAGTTAAATAGACTCCAAGGCTGGAGATGGAGAGAGACATTGATATATAGTCATGGCATATTTACCTTGGGTGCGGGCCGGAGGACCCCGACGCGCGTTTCGCGGTAGCTTTATCAAGGGGCGCGTCGGGGTCCTCCTGCCCGCATATGCATTGCTGATTCTACTATTCACCCTATGGTGCGGTGACCTATTTGTCGTGTCCTCCATTTTATATGTTTCATGTTTTTATGAACAATTTTTTGCAATAAAGATTTACAATTTTAGACTTAGCTTCTGTTCGTTTTGGATGCATTTGTTTTTTGAAGCTTTTGGTCTCCTAGGTGATCTGTTTTTTTTGTGTACTACCACACACAGTATGTTGTCCCAACACTGCCCCCCACACAGTTTGATACCCCCAAAGTACATTCACCCCAAACAGTATGATGCATCCACAGGCCACAGCTCCCCAAATATATTAAGATCACACAGCTCCGCACACACAATATGATGTCCCCATTCACAGTACGATTCCCACACACAGTAAAATGCTGCCACAATCCACCCACACAGCATTATGTCCTCATATTACCTCCTTACCAAATTGTCTGATGCCCCTCACAGGGCCCTATAGATAGTATAATGCCCCTATAGTATATATATAAATACGCGCACAGCTCTGCTGCATCAATACACACAAACACACACAGCTCTGCTACATCAACACACATACACCTTTCCTGTGTCTCCTCTGTTATGTCATGTGACCTGAGGATATCACATTGCCTAAAGGTGCTAACAGGGCCCTCAGTGTCTACGTAGACAAACCAGTGGACTGGGAATCATATGGCTCCCTTCTCCACCATTATATTCAACTGTATGTTTGTAAAGGGCAAAGATGCAACTGAAGTTGGGACATGCCCCTGACCTCCAAGGACAGCTGCCCAAATCGGGGAAAGTCTCTCTGAATCCGGGATAGTTGGAAGGTGTATCTTTTGTGTTCATCAACGCATAATCTGAGGTTGACATCCTCACAGGGAAAATAAAGACTGTGGGACAACTCTGGGAATGGCTAAAGAGAGGTAACAGTACAAGAATAATAGCCACAATAATATCACACTGTATCAGTCAGTCAATGAATAATGCACACAGCATAGCTCCCAACTTTTGAAGGGAAAGAGGGACAAAGGCTGCGGCGTGCTGCGGCAAATTTTAGGCTATGCCCCCAACAACACCCATTTCACAACTAGTCACACCCATTTCCACGCCCAACCACACCCATTTAGCACTGCTGATCACACTGACTGGCACTGAGGGCACAGTGGCTGGCATTATGGGCACAGTGGCTGGTACTGTGGGAACACTGACTGGTACTGAGGAAAAGAAAGAAAGAATAGAGAGCGAGAAAAAAGAAAACAGAGAGAGAGAAAGAAAGGAGAGAGAGAAAGAAAGAACAGAGAGAGAGAGAAATAACAGAGAGAAATAAAGAAAGAAGAGAGAGAAAGAGAGAACACAGAGAAAGAGAAAGGAAGAACAGAGAGAGAGAAAGAGGGGAAAGAAAGAACAGAGCGAAAGAAAGAACAGAGAGAGACAAAGGGGAAAGAAAGAAAGAGGGGAAAGAAAGAACAGAGGGAGAGAAAGAAAGAACAGATAGAAAGAGGGGAAAGAAAGAACAGAGAAAAAGACAAAAGAGAAAGAAAGAACAGAGAGAAAGAAGGGAAAGAAGAAATAACAGAGAGGGAAAGAAAGAGGGGAAAGAAAGAAAGAACAGAGAGAGAAAGAAAGAGAGAGAGAAAGAAAGAAAGAGGGGAAAGAAAGAAAGATCAGAGTGAGACAGAGAAAAAACAGAGAGAGAGAAAGAAAGAAGTAAAGAAAGAAAGAAAGAGAGAACATAGAGAAAGAAAGAGAGAACAGAGAAAGAAAGAAAGAAAGAAAGAGGGGAAGAAAGAGAACAGAGAAAGAAAGAAAGAGGGGAAAGAAAGAACAGAGAGAGAAAAAAAGAACAGAGAGAGAAAGAAAAAAAGAAAGAACAGAACAGAGAGAGAAAGAAAGATTAGAGAGGGAAAGAAAGAACAGTGAGAAAGAAACAGAGAGAGAAAAAAAGAACAAAGAAAGAAAGAAACAGAGAGAGAAAGAAAGATTCTATTCTATAAAGATACCATAGTAGCCCGGCTCCCATTGTAATGCCCACCTGAGCCTCCCGGTGCAGGACATATCATGATTCGCTCACATGGCTTGAATCCCTAATTCCAAGACGATCCCGCTGTCTGTGCTGTCGGAGGAGGACATGGTGATGGATCTAAAGCATTCCCTGAAGTGCCTCCATGGTTCAGTCACAATCTCCTCCCGAAATTACCTCATTTCCGGTAAGCTTCCAGCACATCACTTCCGGTGGAACGTCATGTGTGAGTTTTAAAGTGCTCTTCTGGGCTCCACCGTGTACTCCTGTGTCCGCAGAAAAAGTAAGCTCCTGGCTGGGACAGCGGGGCAGACTCTCAAAATCGGGACTGTCCCGCTGGATCCGGGACGGTTGGGAGGTATGAATGCTCCCCACCATACACCTTGTACATGCACAGCTCTGCAACCTCATACACACACAGTTCCGCTTTGTATGCCTCATACACACACGGCTCCATTCCGTACACCTCAGTAAACTTTGTACACACATGGCTCTGCTCTACTCCGTACACACACGGCTCAGCTCCGTACACTTTGTACACACAGGGCTCCGTTTGGTACACCTCGTACACATGTGGCTTTGCTCCGTACACCAAGTACACACATGACTCCGCTCCTTACACCCCATACACAAGCGGCTCCGCTCCGTACACCTCGTACACACATGCCTCTGCTCCGTACACCTCGTACACACATGGCTCCGCTCCTTACACCCCATACACACGTGGCTCCGCTCCATACACCTTGTACACATGTCTCCACTCTGTACACCTCGTACACACACGGTTCTGCTACATCCACCCTGTAAACCCCTCCTGACCCCACACACAAACTTCACCTCATCCAGTACCATGACAACCAGCACAGCAGCGTACTGCATACACTGAGGCCCCTGATCATGTGACCCCTGACTTCTCCCCTCCTGTGACCTCATCATAGGTCCTGTGCGCACGGAAGAGAACAGTCTAGCAATGTCATTACTGGCTGCGAGGAGCTGTGTTGGATCTCTCCGGGAGGGCGAGGATGGGGTGGATGGTAAGGCGTGTGGCTTATCTTAGTGCAGTGCGGGAAAAATAGACTCCCGGGTGGGACAACTGGTGAGTGGGGGGTCAAAATCGGGATTGTCCCGCCAAAATCGGGATGGTTGGGAGGTATGCACACAGTGATGTCACAAAACCCCACATCTATAGTGATGTCCCAAGACAGGAATCATGTCACAGATTAGCAATAATAAACATCCAATTACAAGAACAATACACACAGTGATGTCACAAAGCATGAATGATGAAAACATATATTTATTATGTGGTGGTATATCACAAAAAAATTATTACCAACTGGAAACGTTAAGGTTTGTCTCATGATTAAATTTACAATGACATGTAGTGAATATTTCAATATGAGGAAGGGAAGAGCAAGAGACATTAGTGATTGCAGTTTGGTGACCTGGTCTTACAAGAGACAGTTTCCACGTGTCTCACCAGTATCTCTGCGTGCCTCCCCCTCTACCCAGCAGGGACGCCGACTAGCTAACCATACTGACCTTGCTCCTGTTGCAGCTATCCATTTCAGCTCCTATGTCCCTGTACCTGTGCGCACCTCGCAGGTCTCCAGGCAATGTGCCTTGTGTAGCGTGCGTACTTCTGAAACGTCACCATCCAATACCTTGGAGGCATCTGGTATGTAAGGCATCCTCCACTATTGGGAGGTGCCTGTTCAACATCTAGGAAATTTGCATCTAGCTTGTCTTTAAGCTGATGTCCCTTGTCAGGTCCTGTCTCTACCTGAACCCTCCCTGGGCCAGAATGGCCTAGGCCTGAACCTGTACCTGTATCTGAACTTTGCACCTACTTCCCTGGGTCTGTATGGACTAGGCCTGAACTCTATCTCCAAAACCTGCAATGTCTGAATCTGTACCTATTTCTAAAACCTTCTGTGTCTGAATCTAAACCAGCAGTGTCAGAATCAGTATCTACCTCCAAACCTGCTCTGTCAGAAACAGCACCTTTTCCTAAACCAGCTGTGTCTGAATCAGAACCTATCACTAATCTGTTGTGCCTTAGCAACATTAGTGATCAGTGTGTACACTTGCTACTTCATTGTAAATATCCTGTCTGTCTTGTGTGAACATGTCCCTGTATTTCTCCTGTGTGAACCTTGTTGTGTCTGTCCTTTGTGGATCTGTCCTTGTCTGCCCTGTACGTACCTGTCCTTTGGTTTGTCCTGTGTTAACTTGACCCTATGTATCCTGTCAAAAGCTGCGGTTCCTTGCCTGTCTGCACCTGTGGTTTAGTTCCTGTCATCACCTGTGGTTCCGTGCCTGTCCGCGGGACTGTGGCTTTCCGCACCTGCAGTTCCATGCCTGTCTGCACCTTCAGTTTCATACCTGTCCTTGAATGTGATCCGTACGTGTCCTCACCTGCTGTTCGGTACCTGTACGCACCTGTGGCTCCTTGTCTGTTCACACCTGCGGTCCTGTACCTCTCATGTCAGTGACTTAGTTTTCCTGGAATCTGCTCCTGTCTGTCCTGCCTAAACTGGGTCCTATCCGTTCTGCTGTACCTGTTGCAGAACCCGTCCTGCTTATACCTACCTGTACCTGCTAGCATCTGTGAATATAGAGATGATATCGGAGGTATGACTCATGTGCTGCTGATGGTGAATTATCAGTGAAATAAACATTTTAAAATTTAAACAGGTTTAAAAGCGCGTTTCGAGGTCACGCAAGACCGCTTCATCAGGAGTAAATCCACTGATGAAGAGGTCATGCATGACCTCGAAACGCGTTGATGGGTCACCCTCCCAGGGCTGTGGGGTACTTGGTAACGGGCCGGTCTCTCAGAGGGGATTGTCACAGCAGCGGCGACCCAGTCCGTGGCCCTGGGCGCCCATGTAAAAGGGGTTGAGTTGGGAATAAAGTTTATAAGTGATTCGTGACACCACCTGTGGTGTTCGGCAAGGGAGGTGTTAAGCCGACGCTGCAAGCAGATCCTCTGGGACAGATGGTGTAGTGCAGCAATGATGTTATAACCTTCCACAGGAAGGGCTGTTGGTCCTAGGGCAGTGTAGCGGAATATTTAGGAAGAGGATGCAGTGTTCGGCACAGAGATGTAGCAGTGCTGAGGGTGTTGCAGGAAGGAGGCAAGGACACAACAGGGTGCAGTTTCTTTACCTTTACTTGGCAAACGCAGTCCAGGGTCCTGGTTACAGATGGCACAGGAGCAGGCTAGCCTGGAAGCAACTCAGGGATCTCTCTATCAGATGGGTTGTGTAGTCTGCTTCCTAGTGCTGGCTTGAGGTACATCCAGTACTGTATTACACTGAAGTTCCTCCTTCTTATCTTCTCTTAGAACTACCTCATGTGGCAGACAGCTGTAGCCCTCTATCTCTCTTGGCTCACCTGTCGCTGTTGTGCCTCCGAGTCTTAGTTGGGAATAGAGCATTTACAGCTTCCTATTCCTCTGGTTTCTGTTGCAGGACCTTCAGTATCCATACAACCGTGGAGACCAGGCTCCAGATCATGCACTATCACTGGGAGGGAGCTCTCTATCCTCAGCTCAACCTTCAGCTTCTCTCCACACATCTACACACGTTGCCCTCCTCACACTAACTGACTAATTTCCCTTCCTGGCCCTCAGAGAGCACTCCTCCCCCAATCCTGGTTCAGAGCTCCCTCTGCTGGCCTGGAGTGGGACCTGTGTTGCATGACATGGTTAACTGCTAGAGAGACCCTTCATTGCCTCCAAGCCTGACATCACCCTCCCTGGAGGAAGGCAATGCCACTGTGGCGACCATACTCCTGGGGGCGCCACTATCAGGCTCCTGACAGCGCCGGCGTGCAGCCTCGCTGAGCAGGGACTCACCCGTACTGTAGGGGCCCTGGGGACAGGAATAGCCGGAAAGTACAGATGCACAGGACCTGAGCGCTGAAGCTTTAGCAAACAGGCATAGGACCTACGGTCATGTGACAGCAAGGGGGCGGGGCTTAGCGTCCTGCTTTCAGAGATGGTAGAAAACTCAGAGTCGGGCAAAAACGGAGGTCATACACAGTTCGGGCAAACGAGGTACAGAATCGTGAGTCAGAGAATAGTCAGGGGTAGCAGAGGTCACATACGGGATGGAGGCAGAAGTACCAGAGGGGCGATCACAGGGAGGTCAGGACAAAGCCAGGGGTCATACACGGGACGGAAACACAAGTACAAAATCAGAATCCAAGAGATGTAAACCGAGGCCAAACCAGATCATACACCAAACAATCATACCAGGACAGGCGAGAGCACAAACGGAGCAGGGTCGGGCACACTCAAACTAGGAGTATAAATGACAGGGGAGGGTCCTCACCTGCAGCTATAAAATCCCTCCCCAGACCCAGAGGAAGGCTCTACCAATTAACCCCTACACCACCTGCCAGCATTCTGAATAAACCATGACAGTACTCCTCCTTCAGCGGGGGGCCTCAGGACCCCCAGGCCTCTCCGGATATCGAGCATGTTACACTCTGACCAGGCGGTCCACATGCACCAACCTGGCCGGTACCCATGATCAATCCTCCGGACCATGCCCCTTCCAATGGACGAGATACTGCAGTGAACCGCGAACCCATCGCGACTGCACAATGTTTTGTACTTCAAATTCCATGTGACCGTCCACCAATACTGGAGGAGGTAACGATGAGGGTTCCTCTACTACTGAACCTACAGGTTTGAGTAAGGATCTATGGAACACGTTATGCAATTTCAAAGATGATGGGAGGAGCAAGCGATAAGCCACCTGGTTGATCACTTCCGTTATCACATAGGGACCAATGAATTGGGACCCAACTTGGCGGAAGGCAGTTTCAAGCTTATGTTTCGTGTTGAGAGCCATACCTTGTCCCCACAATGTAGAGTCTGACCCGGATCCCTTTTACTATCAGCAAAGTGTTTGTATCTTTCTTGTGCTTTGCCAATGCTTGCTCGAACTTTTGACCAAAGCTCACTCATTCTGCTGACCGAATCTTCGGCCCCCGGACAGTTTGAATCCAGGCATGAAAACTCACCAAAATGAGGATTTAATCCACAATTAACAAAAAAAGGTGACCTACCCGTGGATTGGTTAATTCGGTTGTTAAAGGCGAACTCTGCCAACGGTAACGCGTCACACCAGTCATCCTGCAACGTAGAAGTCAAACACTGGAGGATCTGTTCCAATGATTGAATGGTGCGCTCCATTTGTCCATTGCTTTCTGGGTGGTAGGCTGAGGAAAAAGATAAAGAAATCCCCAACTTCCTGCAAAAAGCCTGCCAGAATTTTGCTACAAATTGTGTCCCCCTATCAGATACAATATTCGTAGGTACACCATGGAGACGAACGATTTGGGAAAGAAAGTGTTTTGAAAGAACCTCAGCTGACGGTAACTTGGCCATGGGTACGAAGTGTGCCATTTTAGAAAATCTATCCACAATTACCCAAACTACCGTGTTACCCTGGGATGGAGGGAAATTGGTGATGAAGTCCATGGACAGATGAGTCCAAGGTCTTCTAGGAATAGGCAAAGGTACCAATTCCCCGGTCGGCCGGCAATGAGAGCTCTTTGAACGGGCACAAACCCCACAGGCTGTGACATGATTCTTAATTTC
Source organism: Dendrobates tinctorius (assembly GCF_039654945.1). Taxonomy (NCBI): domain Eukaryota; kingdom Metazoa; phylum Chordata; class Amphibia; order Anura; family Dendrobatidae; genus Dendrobates; species Dendrobates tinctorius. The sequence goes on along the minus strand of NW_027361738.1, from coordinate 64,991,443 downwards.
ATTAATGGCCACCAAAAAGTCTCTTCACTGCCTCACATGTGGCTGCAATACCTGGGTGAGCCCCCAACTTCGAGTCGTGAAATTCTCGTAAGGGATCAGAACGTAAATGCTGTGGTACAAACAATCTATGAGCAGGTTTGGATCTTGGAGCTAAAGATTGAGCCCCCACAATCTCCCGCTCCAACTCTGACGATAGCTCTGCTATAACCACCCCGGGTTGAAGAATGGATGACGGTGGATCAGGGGCAGACAATGGTTCAAAACTTTGTGATAGAGCATCTGCCTTTACGTTCTTAGATCCAGGCCGGAAAGTAATTATAAACTGAAACCGAGAAAAAAAAGTGACCACCGAGCCTGTCTGGGAGTCAACCTTTTCACTGACTTAATGTACTCCAGATTTTTGTGATCCGTGATAACCATAATCGGATGCTCTGCTCCCTCCAAAAAATGCCTCCATTCTTCAAATGCCAACTTAATTGCTGGGAGCTCTCTATTCCCAACATCATAATTTCTCTCTGCCGGAGAGAATTTTTTGGAGAAAAATCCACAAGGTCTAAGATTAGTCAAAGTAGCTTGCCCTTGAGACAAAACGGCCCCCACCCCCACCTCGGAAGCATCGACTTCCACAACAAATGGTAAGGTTGGGTCAGGTTGCACCAGTATCGGAGCAGACATAAAACAATTCTTCAAAACCAGAAAGGATTATTTAGCCAGGAGAGACCAATTTTTGATATCGGCCCCTTTACATGTGAGGTCGGTGAAGGGCTTTACTATTTGTGAAAAGCCCTTGATAAACTTTTGATAATAATTGTCGAATCCCAAGAAGCGCTGCAGCCCTTTTTGGTCCTGGGGTTGAACCCACTCTGCAATGGCCTGCACCTTCTTGGGATCTATCCGAAACCCCTGTGGAGAAATAATAAGTCCTAGAAAGGTCAACTCCTGGACAAAAAAATGTACACTTTTCCAATTTGACAAACAATTGATTCTCCCTGAGTATCTGAAGAACAGTTTTCACATGTACCAAATGAGAGTGTTTGTCAGTTGAGTAGATCAAAATATCGTCCAGGTAAATAACAACAAAGCGGCCTATCATGTCTGCAAACACCTCATTGATAAAGTTTTGATAAACTGCTGGTGCGTTAGCGTGACCTAACGGCATCACTAGGTTTTCAAATAACCCCTCAGTAGTGAGGAAAGCCGTTTTCCTTTCATCCCCCTCTTTGATTCTTATCAAATTATAAGCCCCCTGAGATCCAATTTGCAAAACCATTTTGCCCCCGAGAGTTGGTTGCACAAATCTGGGATCAAGGGTAAGGGTAATGCATTTTTGACAGTAATCTTGTTGAGTTCTCGGAAGTCGAGGCAGGGGCGCAGGCCACCATCTTTCTTTTTGACAAAGAAAAATCCTGCTGTTATCGGAGAGACTGAAGGTCTAATATGCCCCTTACGGAGACTTTCCGTTATATAATCTTTCATAGCCTGACGCTCAGGTCCCGACAAATTAAATAAACGGGCTTTGGGCAATTTGGACCCTGGGATCAGGTCAATAGTGCAGTCGAATGACCTATGTGGGGGTAAAACCTCGGCCTCGCTTTCGGAGAACACGTCCTCAAACTCCTTCAGGTATTCCGGAATACCCTCCAGACAGACAGAAGACTCAGCGACAGGTTTTGCGGGTGAAACACAGAACACAGATTTATAAGAGCAGTCAATACATTTTGGACCCCACTTAATGATTACTCTTCTCTCCCAATCAATAACTGGGTTGTGCCGTTGGAGCCACGGCATACCCAATACCAGCCCTTCGAGCAGATTGTCCATAACAAAACATCTCATCTCCTCAATATGGGAGGAACCCACATGAAAAATAAAATTGTTGGTAACATAACGAATCCCCAAACGGGTGAGCGGGGAAGAGTCAATAGGGGTCTCCAACCTGACTGTCCCTATCTTGACCCTGGAGACGGTACTGGAACTGATCAAGTTAAGGGATGAACCGCAGTCCACCAAGGCTGTAGAAATAAAACGACAGTTGTCTACTACCAGTTCGACATTCAGCAAAAACTTAGAGCATGAGTAAAAAAGTACCTGAGGGTCTGGGCAGCCTCCTTTATCACTACCTAGACCTAGTAGTTTCCCGACGGCTTGGAAGTCGCAGGACTGGACGGGCAGTCTCTTCTCCAGTGTCATGATTCCCCGCAGTAGAAACACAATTGCTTTTCACGGCGGCGCCTCCTTTCTTTCTCTCTGATCGAGGTGGCACCAATTTCCATAGGCATAGGACTGGCCTCCACCTCTTTACTTCCAGAGAACATGGAAGTTTCAGAATGCATCACTCCTCTGGCTCTCAGCCGGCGATCCATTTGCACCGCTTGGGTCATGGCTTCTTCCAGAGTATCAGGAGGTGGGTGCAGGGCCAGAGTGTCCTGAAGGCGTTCCGACAGGCCCCTATGAAATAGCCTCCTGAGAGCAGCATCATCCCAGGAGACCTCGGCCGACCACAGTCGAAACTTCGAACAAAACCACTCCACAGAGTGCCGACCCTGACGTGCACTCATCACCATGTCCTCCGCCAAGCGAACCATGTCAGGTTCATCATAAATGCGGCCCAAAGCCTCAAAAAATGCATCCACAGTCATGCGTTCAGGGGCTTGCCCAGGCTTGTGGGACACCCCGCAGCAGGGAAATAACTACCCCTACCCTTTGGAATTCTCCCCCGGACGAACGAGGTCTCAGGGAAAAGAATAATTTACATCCCTCTCGAAAGGCCATGAACTCCCTTTTGTCCCCAGACAAGGAGTCGGGTAATTTAACCGGAGATTCTGGGGAAGAAAGGGACACATCCCTATTCTCGGGACCTATAGCCCCCCTGTACAGTGTTGACCAGCTGTTGCTGGGTATGAGCCATAGAACGTTGTTCCACATTTAATTTTTGCAACATCTGAGAAAGCTGCTTTACCTGCTCAGAGCCTGCATAGGGTCCATGATTACAGCGGATCCAGCCACACAGACACCACCTTTCGTTCAGAGGGAGCAGAGGAGAGAGAGAAAAAACCCTGTATTGGTCATTTATAATATCAGGCTCCCGACAGCGCCGGCGTGCAGCCTCCGCTGAGCAGGGACTCACCCGTACTGTAGGGGCCCTGGGGACAGGAATAGCCGGAAAGTACAGATGCACAGGACCTGAACGCTGAAGCTTTAGCAGGCAGGCACAGGACCTACGGTCATGTGACAGCAAGGGGGCGGGGCTTAGCATCCTGTTTTCAGAGATGGTAGAAAACTCAGAGTCGGGCAAAACGGAGGTCATACACAGTACGGGCAAACGAGGTACAGAATCGTGAGTCAGAGAATAGTCAGGCGTAGCAGAGGTCTCACACGGGATGGAGGCAGAAGTACCAGAGGGGCGATCACAAGGAGGTCAGGACAAAGCCAGGGGTCATACACGGGACGGAAACACAAGTACAAAATCAGAATCCAAGAGATGTAAACCGAGGCCAAACCAGATCATACACCAAACAATCATACCAGGACAGGCGAGAGCACAAACAGAGCAGGGTCAGGCACACTCAAACTAGGAGTATAAACGACAGGGGAGGGTCCTCACCTGCAGCTATAAAAACCCTCCCCAGACTCAGAAGGAGGCTCTACCAATTAACCCCTACACCGCCTGCCCAGCATTCTGAATAAACCATGACAGCCACATTCCCCCCTAGTGCAAGTCAGTACTCCTGGACTGATAAAAGAAAAACATGAAAAACATATAAACAATATGAAGGTTACAAGATTTAAGAAAAATGAAAAATTTACAAAAACCACAAGCTCCAAAAATAGTCCTATGATGATAAGTCCAAGCATCAATGTCCATGGTCCATTCCTGGGCAAATGGTGAAAAATTTACAACTTGGTTTTGACCACACAAGTCCTGTGGTCCAATGTCCATCAAAACATGAAACAAGAACTTCAAAAAGGCTTCTTACAGAGTCTCTGTAGGCACAAAGCTTGAGAACAGTTACATATATACACAATTTCAACTTTCACATAAACTTATCTATACATGATATCTGATGGGCGGTATACCTTGTGTAGTACGGGTAGACCTGCGTAACTCTGGTGTGGGTAAACTGGGTAGTATTCTCCTATGGACTCTTATTCCCACCAGGGGCATAAGAGATTCACCACTGGCAGGGCAAGGGTTCTCTGGCTCCACTGCTGGTATGGCATCTGCTACCCGAACTTCTTGATTTTCAGAGTTCTCATGAGTCACTTCTTCTTGTACTACCAGTTGGGGAAATGTCAACACTGGCACCACTATGGCTTCATTTACTTTAGTCCAATTGGCAGGGAATTCTCCAAGTATAGTGCTGACCTTTTCTTCTTCTATGGGTTGGATGTTATTTTGTTCTTCCATTCTTTCCTTTACCTGGTCAGGGAATAATTTCAAATGATCCCTTGATACTGCTGCTGAGGTTTCTCCTCCATCTTTACTAATAAGGCATACCTTGGTATTGTCAAAATTTGAGGGTAGAATGGTGTAGGGTTCAGCTTCCCATTGGTCATTCAATTTATGCAGTCTTCTTTTCCTCTTGAGGACTTGCTCTCCTGGTGACAAGGGGACTGCAGGTGCATGTTGGTTATAGTGCCTTTCTTGTTTTTGTCTTGCCTGAGCTAGACTCTTTTCCACACACTCTTGTACTCTTCTGTACTGTTGCTGCCTCTCTGTATCCCAGTCAGCATCTGGTGATGTCACTTCAGGTGTCAGGACTCCCATATCCAAATCAATAGGCAGTTTACCAGGCCTCGCTCTTATTAGGTAGGCTGGAGTGTAGTTGGTGGAATTCACAGTAATGTGGTTGTAGAGGTCTACCAGATCTGGCAACTTTTCTGGCCACAGATTCCTCTCCTCCAAAGGCAAGGTCTTCAGTAGGTCAATCACTACCTGGTTCATCTTTTCACACATGCCATTGGTCTGTGGATGGTATGGTGTTGTCCTGATCTTCTTGCAACCGTACAAGTTACAGAATTCCTGGAACACTTGTGCCTCAAAAGCTGGACCTTGATCTGTAAGCTCTTGCTCAGGATATCCATGTGGTCTACAGAAGTGCTGTTGAAACGCTCTGACTGCTGTCCTGGCCATTTGGTCCTTGACAGGCACAATTACCAGGAATCTTGAGTAGTGGTCCACGATGGTAAGAGCATAGATGTAACCTGAACGGCTTGGAACCAGCTTCACATGGTCTAGGGCGGCCAACTCAAGTGGCTGTTTGGTTATTATTGGCTGTAGAGGAGCTCTCTGGCTGTTTCGATCCTTTCTGCGCAGGTTACATTGTCCACACTCCCAGCACCACTTTTCAATGGCTTTCCTCATACCAGCCCAGTAGAACCTCTCCCGGAGCAATTCTTCCAACTTCTTCCATCCGAAGTGGCCAGCTCCATTGTGGTATGCTTCTAGGACCATTGATGCCTCTCTCTTAGGGACTACCACCTGCCAGACCAACTCATGAGTGCGGGCATTGATACTCCTCCGACACAGCTTTCCTTCATAAATGAACAGCCGACCTCTCTCCTTCCACAACTGCTGGGTTTTTTCAGGAGCATCCGACTCTGGGAGTGAGTCAGCTTGTGACAGTAGCTCCTTCACCAGGCAGACTGCGGAGTTGCTATCCTGCGTTTCTGCCCAGTCATGATGGGGCAATGGATTTAGAGTGACCTCTTTCAAGCCAGACCGCCTGTTTCTCCCTCCTTGAGCACATTGGGCCGCAATTGGCCGGTGGAAGGGAGGTAACTCTATTTCTTCAAGAGCCTCAGGTTCTTCTCCTGCATCTGGCAGATTAGGCATTCTGGACAGGGCATCAGCATTCGCATTCTTGTGCCCTGCTCGGTACTTGATGGTAAACTCATAGTTGGAAAGCCGAGCCATCCATCGCTACTCCAGTGCACGTAGTTTTGCAGACACCAAGTGAGTCAACGGGTTGTTATCCGTGAAGATGGTAAACTTGGCTGAAGCTAGGTAATGCTTGAATCTTTCAGTCACCGCCCAAACTATGGCGAGGAACTCCAGCTTGAAGGAACTGTAGTTCTCAGGGTTTGCTTTCAGTGGGACGAAGCTTCCTGCTGGCGTAGGAGATCACTCTTTCTTTGCCATTCTGTACCTGTGACAGTACTGCTCCAAGTCCCACGTTGCTGGCATCAGTATACAACACAAAGGGTTGGTCATAGTCTGGGTAGGCCAGAACTTCATCTCCTGTGAGAGCCATCTTCAGTTGGGTGAAGGACCTCTCCAACTCCTCAGTCCATTCAAATGTGAAACATTTCTGTTTGGATTTCTTGGACTGCCCCATGAGAAGATTATGCATAGGAGTGGCTATTTTAGTGAAGCCTTTGATGAACCTTCGGTAGTAGCCTACCAATCCAAGAAATTGACGTACTTCATGGAGGTTGCTGGGCTTCGGCCAGTCCCTGATGACTGTGACCTTGTCAGGGTCCGGTGCCACACCTTCTGCACTCACTACATGACCGAGGTACTGAACCTTGGGCTTCAGGAGGTGGCATTTGGAAGGCTTCACCTTAAGGCCAAAGTTGGACAGGGATTCAAACACCTCAGCCAGGTGCTTCAGATGGTCTTCATAAGTCTTGGAGAAAACAATGACATCATTAAGGTACCACAGGACCGTCTCAAAGTTCTTGTGTCCCAGGCAGCACTCCATCAGCCGTTGAAATGTTCTTGGGGTGGTGCAGAGCCCGAATGGCATATAGTTGAACTCACAGAGACCCATTGGGGTGGTAAATGCTGTTTTCTCCTTGTCTGCCTCTGCCACGGGAACCTGCCAATACCCACTAGTGAGATCTAAGGTGGAAAAATAGTTAGCAGTTTTAAGTGCAGCTAATGACTCCTCAATTCTGGGTATGGGTAGGCATCCTTATGTGTAATGCTGTTAATTTTCCTGTAATCAACACACATTCTCATGGTACCATCCTTTTTCTTTACAAAAACTATTGGAGCTGCCCAGGGGCTACAACTCTCTGATAACCCCTGCTTCCTTCATCTCTCTCAACATACCTTTGGCACATTGGTATTGTGTTGGGGGTATAGGCCGGTACCTTTCTTTTATGGGTGGATGATCTCCAGTGGGGATATGATGTTGAACCCCTTTTGCCTTCCCAAAGTCTAGGGGGTGTTTACTGAATACCGGCTCATATTCCTGGGTCACCCCGTAAACCCCATCTTTCTGGTATGAAGGTGTAGAGTCAGTCCCCACCTGCAGTTGCTGGCACCACTCCTCCAGATGATTGACAGAGCCATTGTCCTCCACCTGGTCGGATGAGGCCAAGGGCTCTGCTGCCTGCATTGCATTGTTACTGACAGTGAGCAGCTTAGCAACTGTGGCATTCCAAGGTATTGTGGCCTCCTCCCCACAATTCAAAAGGTGTACAGGTACTCTCCCTTTACGTACATCAACTACCCCTCTGGCTGTCAGGACAGTGGGCCTGCTATCAGAGTATACTGGCTCTACCAATGCCTGGTAATCTTTTCCTCTGAGGCCTATGGCTGCCCGACACTAAATAAACATTTCACATCTGGGGGGTATTGCAATGGGAAAAGCATCACTCACTCTCACGCTGCCAATTTCTCTGCCAGAGAGTTGTACCTGCTGTCTTTGCATCAGGGCCTTGATCTCCTTCTGCAGGACTCGTTGTTCACTGGAACCAGCAGTCTCAGCCACCTGTTGCAACAAGACAATAACCTCGAAAAGACAATTTTCAATTACATTTGTACCAAGAGTCATCATGGGATTACATTCTCGTCAATCAATATCCACAACTATCAGACCTTGAGATTTTAACTCTACTCTCCCCACTTTAACAGTAATTTCTTTACATCCCACTGACAATGGTCAGTGGTAAAGACTGACCATTACTGGCAACTACTGTTTGTTCATCAGTTGGGCCACGGGTGAGTTCAGAGTCAGCCCAATACCGCTTGTAGAGGATATAGGGCATAGTGGTCACCTGGGAGCCAGTGTCCAGCAAAGCGTTCATGGGGATGCCATCAATCACCACTGGAAGGATCGGTCTCCCTCCAGCATACTTGGCTCGCCAGTTCCTTGGGCCTTGTGGTTCTACTCCTGGGGGTTGGCCCTCTGCCCCAGGGGTTACTCGTTTAAAGGACAGAATCTTGCGAGGTGGCCTGCTTTGTGGCAGTGACGACAGATGGGACGTCCGTTCTGGTCATAGCGATCGTTGTTCCTCCCTCGGAGTGGTGGAGTTCTCCTCTTCCGGAGCCACGGGACATCCTCTGGACTGGAAACAAGCTGGATCTTCTCCTTGGAGGACATCTGCAGGGACTGCATGGTTTTTGTAAGTGCAGCCATACCTTTGGTCAACTCCTGGACCTGAAGACGCAGTTCTTCAGTTGGATTTTTATCCAGAGTCTGTGCATCAGCCTCCACAGGGATGGAAGGGAAAGATGTTGCTTCCTGGTGGTAGGTGATCGCTGGGCGCCTAGGGGGCGCTGGACGGCTGACAGTTGGTTCCTGCAGCACCAGGATAGCCCTGTCCTTGAAATCAGCAAAGTCTAGATCAGGGTTTTGTAGGGCTATGATGTGCAGCTGTGCAGAAACTACCAGTGCTGCGCCAGGCTGTGCTGTTATGAATGAGTCACCGTAGGAGGCAAAAACAGAAATACTAGCTAGGTCCAGAAAACTAGAGAAGTTGGCAGCTATCGGATTACAGACCCCTGAACCTATCAACAACAACTAGCAGTAGCCGTGGGGGGCTCCTACGGTGCCCTAGACCCCTCGATCACAGCCGGAGAACTACATAGCCTAAAGACAGAAAGGGAAATCTAAACTGCCCCAGAGCAGACCCCAAAGCAATAGGCAGCCCCCAACATATAATGACGGTGAAGCAAGATGAAAAAACACTCACACAGATAGAAAGATAGGCTGAGCAAATGATGGGGCCCAAGTCAACTACAAAGGACAGGATAGAAAAGCTGCTGTCTGTAATCCGCCAAAACCCTATCAAAAGAGCCAACAGCTGATAGGGAAAAAAGCCCTGAAGACGCTAGGCTTCAAAAAGACTATATCAGTACTCAGGTATTTTCTGAAGACAGAGCAAAAAGGAATTCAGCACACCCCAGCAGGGAATGGCAGAAATCCAGAAAAACAAGGAAAAACAAAAACAAAACACAAATGCAAAAAACAGAGCAGAAAACTTAGCTTTTGAGGAGCAGGAATCAGACTGGTCTCCTAGAATCCCTCAGAGAGATCACCAGCAAGGCAGAAGGGCGTCGGCTGCCTTATATCCAGTCAGCAATTCCCGTCACCCAGTCATCATCATCCTGCCCAAATGCTTGGTAATCAGCCTCACTACCTTCCTTCACCAGAAGAGGGAGTTCATCAGACCTCAATGGTGAAGGGAAAAATGAACTCACAACAAGAGTCCTTCAATAAATTGCTCCTTTAACAGTCCGTCTCCATCTTTCTCACTGTCAGGGTAAACCTGCTTGACTGCTCGCAGCACCTCCTGCAGGTTAAGAGCATAGTCCCGTATACTGTCCTGCGCTTTCTGTTTACATCCAAAGAATCTCATCTTCATTTCAGCGGCAGTGCGGGTGTCAAAGGTGCTCCTTAGCTTAGCCAGGATCTTTTTAACAGTCTCTTTATCAGTGTCCTGCCAGGCTGTTACTTCTCTCTGTGCTGCAGATGTTAGCTGCCCAATAAGAATGTTCACCTTCTTGCTTTCAGATAGAGGATACACCTCAAACAAACTGCACAGTCTCTCTTTAAATTCACTCAGGGTATGTGACTCCCCTGAATACTGCGGTAGCCAGGCTCCTCCCGGTATATAGGGCATGGACAGCGGCATTATGGGGACCGCTGCGGTGGGCGCTGATTCTTGCGGTGCCCTGGATGCAGCGCTGGCTGCCGGATTCAGTGGCGCTGTTGGAGCCGCAGCTGCGCTGGACCCTGCATCTGGCGGCGCTGGGAGGTTAGCGGGAGCGTCCGCCGCTGCATTGGCATTGTCCTTGGACATTTTCTCTCCCCCCTAGTTAACGTGGTCCAGGCCGCGGGGTTGCGCGGCTTACCGGATGCTGCTCCTCGGCGGGATCAGGGGACGCCCGAACTGTAGGCCTCAGCTTTTCACTTCCCGCGCGCTCTTCTTTCGCGCTTCTCAGCTGGCTCCGCCCATGAAGGCCTGCCCCCCTTTTCTTCCCGCGCACGCTAATCAGCGGGATAATGGCGGCAATGGCGCCAATTTCGCACACAGTCTATAGCACCAAACACAGTCTCTGGCACACAGGACCCGGGGATACCGGGCTCCGTAATCCTGTTCGTGACGCCAAGATGGGTCGCCCTCCCAGGGCTGTGGGGTTCTCTCTACCGGGCCGGTCTCTCAGAGGGGATTGTCACAGTAGCGGCGACCCGGTCCGTGGCCCTGGGCGCCCATGTAAAAGGGGTTGAGTTGGGAATAAAGTTTATAAGTGATTCATGACGCCACCTGTGGTATTCGGCAAGGGAAGTGTTAAGCCGACGCTGCAAGAAGATCCTCTGGGACAGATGGTGTAATGCAGCAATGATGTTGTAGCCCTCCACAGGTAGGGCTGTTGGTCCCAGAGCAGTGTATCGGAATATTTAGGAAGAGGGTGCAGTGTTTGGAACAGAGATGTAGCAGTGCTGAGGATGTTGCAGGATGGAGGCAAGGACACAACAGGGTGCAGTTTCTTTACCTTTACTTGGCAAACACAGTCCAGGGTCCTGGTTACAGATGGCACAGGAGCAGGCTAGCCTGGAAGCAACTCAGGGATCTCTCTATCAGATGGGTTGTGTAGTCTGCTTCCTAGCACTGGCTTGAGGTACATCCAGTACTGTATTACACTGAAGTTCCTCCTTCTTGTCTTCTCTTAGAACTACCTCATATGGCAGACAGCTGTAGCCCTCTATCTCTCTTGGCTCACCCGTCGCTGTTGTGCCTCCGAGTCTTAGTTGGGAATAGAGCATTTACAGCTTCCTATTCCTCTGGTTTCTGTTGCAGGACCTTCAGTATCCATTCAACCGTGGAGACCAGGCTCCAGATCATGCGCTCTCACTGGGAGGGAGCTCTCTATCCTCAGCTCAACCTCCAGCTTCTCTCCACACGTCTACACACGTTGCCCTCCTCACACTAACTGACTAATTTCCCTTCCTGGCCCTCAGAGAGCACTCCTCCCCCAATCCTGGTTCAGAGCTCCCTCTACTGGCCTGGAGTGGGAACTGTGTTGCATGACATGGTTAACTGCTAGAGAGACCCTTCATTGCCGCGAAGCCTGACATCACCCTGCCTGGAGGAAGGCAATGCCACTGTGGCGACCATACTCCTGGGGGCGCCACATTGACTTTTAAATCTGTTTAAATAAAAAAATTAATTCGCCATCTGCAGCGCATGAGTGATACCTCCGTTTTCATTTCTATTTCCATGGTCGTTTCGTTGACCGGTGTCTGTGCAGCAGCTGTTATATGCCCGTTTTGTGTTGCCATTCAGCAACCTAACAAGGTGAGTGTATCTCCCCTTTTTCTGACTTCCCAATGTCACCGGATAAGACCCTATTGCCCTTTTTTCTTTCCCAGTTTTCTTCCTTCTGTTACTTTGCTCACACCTATGTGTCTTTCTGTTTATCAGCCTTACAGCATCCATTCCCCCTGTTAGCTAGGTCTTGTTCGGCCTACTACTCCCCTCTGGGGTCAGCTTCCGTGCGTCTGAGGTCTGTCCTGGAATAGCACCTGGCATCCATCTGGATCCAAGTCTAATCACACCATCAAGGGCTGTATCGAAGAGTCAGGTGTTCACCTAGTTATGCCCCTCCAGGTTTTCCTCGATACACGGCACAGTGCCTCAACAATCCACGTGCGCAGCGTCGGACTGGAACACCTTGGGCCCACCAGAGAAAATCATTCTCGGGGCCCACTATGTAGCTACATAGAAATAAATACAAGACCACCAATTGTGTGGTAAAACACGCTAATATCCGGGTATAATATAAGGTAGTACATGTCTTAATTATGTAGCAGGAGTTGGGGTAGCCTCCCTCATAGAATATAAAGCAGCCCCCTCATATAGTATAATGCAGCCTCCTCATAGATTATAATGTAGCCCCCTCATAGAATATAATGCTGCCCCCCTCATAGGGTTTAACGCTGCCCCCTCATAGGGTATAATGCTGCCCCCCCCTCATAGGGTATAATGCTGCCCCCTCATAGGGTATAAGGCTGCCCCCCTCTTAGGGTATAATGCTGCCCCCTCATAGGGTATAATGCTGCCCCCTCATAGGGTATAATGCTGCCCCCCTCATAGGGTATAATGCTATATAGATAGATATAGATAGATAGATAGATAGATAGATATGGAATAAATAGATAGATCTATGGATAGATAGATAGATGGATGGATGGATAGATAGATAGATAGATAGATAGATAGATAGATCGATAGATCATGGATAGATAGATATAGAGAAAGATAGAGAGATCGATGGAGAGAGATAGAGATATAAAAAAACAAAACAAAACACAATACTCACCTCTCCTCCTCGCTCCCACACTGATTCCAGCCTCAGTGTGTGTCAGGACCAAGTGACAAACCTCACACACCTGACAGTTTCAGCTCTGCTACATCAGTATAAGATAGTTTTGTTCTGCTGTCCTATGTAAAACCACATTTTGACCAGGACCCTTGCTAAGTAACGGACTTCCCCTTGCACAGCAGACAAACTCAGCTCTGCTACAATTGTGCAGAATAGCTATTCACCAACGCTAAGAAAACAGAGCAGGTTTTGCTGCAGTCCTATGTAAAACCATGGATGCCCCATTATAAGATCATGCAGTCCTTTGTAAAACTATGGATGCCACATTGTGATACTGTCATGAAGCACAGACCCCTGCCTCTCCTCACCTGAGCGGCTCAGCCCTGCTACATCCATATGGACGAGCTCCAGAGAGGATGCAGCGAGTCTGCCTGCAGTCCTATGCAAGGATCACGTGACCTGACCAACTCAGCGCCGTTCTCTCCATCCACGCAGTGTGCCCGGTCTCACCTGCAGGTGCTGCTGGTATGGCCCTGGTGCGGTGTTCCCGGCCACCTCTGCCTGCCGCGCTGTTCCCGGCCGCCTCTGCCGCGCTACTGCCCAGACTGTCTGGATAGCATCGCCGGTCCCGGCTCCATCAACACCGTGCGGTGTCACTAGTGACTGCCGCTCCTCCCGCCGCTCACTGCTCTGGGTGCTGCCCTCATGGCTGCCATCAATGTGCCCGTCCTGGTGCCCGCTGCACGTCTGCCAGACACAGCGGCGCCGCCCCTGATTTAGGGCCGCATAGTGGCTTACTGGGCTGGGGGGGTGGGGCCCCTGGGGGAGTGGAGACCATGAAATGATATTCACTGCTTCCCACGGCGTGGGAAGCAGTGAATATTCATTTCTCTTTAGCAGTGAGGACAGGGGCTCCTGCCTCCTGTCACCCGCTGCTGCTCCGCTGGCAGGGGCCCCCATAGCAGCTGCATGGTGTGCGACACACCACTGGCTGGGGGCCCCTGGAGCAGCAGGGGCCCTAGGCAGCTGGCAATGTATGCCAGCAGGTGCCAGGGTCCACAGGATGCCAGGGCCCACCGGAGAATCCTCCGATTCTCCGGTGGGCCAGTCCGACGCTGCACATGCGATCATTATACCACTGTTTTTTGTTGGATCATTCATTTGTAAACTTGCATCGAGTTCTGACATGTTGAGTGTATCATCCTCTCCTGAGCTTTTATTATATTTATTGTGTTGTTTTTATATAATGCATTTGAAAGGGGTTTTGGGGAACATTCAATGAGTAGGGAAAAATTGGGAAGTGTCCAGGAATTGCCTTCTTGTGCATGGCCCTAAACAGTATCTCTGAGGGTAGTAGAACTGCAGTGTCTGTGTGGCACAAAAGTGCTTCAAGCTGACACGTTCTGGGTGTGATTTGGAAGGTGAGGCAGTGCCTGTGGGGAAGAGACAGAACACTTCCAGGATTCATGATGGCATAAAGCCTAGGGTCAGTTGCAGAGGGCATGTAAAGCGGTAGTAGCTATGCTTCCTATTAGAGCCCATGTCAAGTAGGTAAGGGATAGGAACATACATAAGTTATATCACTAGAGGAGATAAAGCTTTTGTGCCTCTTCCCATGTGGAAACCAACCACCCATGAGTGCAGTGTAACTACCATCTGTAGAGAGGGAGTTGGCATAGTGAGACCGATAGAAGATTGTGTCAAGAGAAGCAGGACTTGTACCTTGAGGGTATGTTTCCACGGTCAAGAAACGCTGCGGAATGGATTCTGCGTACATCTGCAGCGGCCAGATGTTACAGCATAGTGGAGGGGATTTTATGAAATCTCATCTCAACTATGCATTCAAAGACGCAGGTGACAGACCTGCGTATACGCACATGCGACGTGTTTTTATAGACCGCAGCAAGTCTATTTATCTTGAGGAGATGCTCAATCACCGCAAGATAAATTACACAGTCTATGTATAGGATGCAGTGATTCCGCATGTGTTCAATGAACACATGCGGAATCACTGCATGTACAAAAGGGGGCAGCGCTTTGGGCGGAGCTGCGTCCAAAGTGCTGCCAATATGCCACATAGAAACATACCCTTAGAGGACACTGTGAGCAATGTTGTGCTGTCGTGAGAGAGCATAGTGTGAGAAATGACCGTCACTGAGGGCACAAGTGCCATGCCTGTGTGGCCTCTGAGGGGACATTAAACATGGGTTGGGACACTATACTAGAATGGGGGACACTTTACCCAGATGGAGACATTATGCTAGAATGGGAACATTATATGACACTCAGAAACCCCTCTAATCTTATTAATATTCCCTGCATCAGGGGCGTAACTAGAACTGATTGGGCCCCATAGCAGACTTTTAAACGGGGCCCCCTTCAAGACACACCCCCTTCAAGACGCACCCTCTTACCGATAATGCATACTAGAGTCAATTGTTACCAAACACCACTGCAGAAAAGACTGGGCTGGGCTGGCGCTGAAGAAAAACAATAAAATCCGAGGGCGAGGCAAGAAATCAGGCTGGCTGAGTGACAGGTATTAACTAAGCTGAGACAGTGAGGGCTGCCTGCCTTCCTCCGCGCAATCTGACCCCCAGGAACTACATTTCCCAGAGGTCCATGCGGCAGGCAGCTCTGCAGAGAGCTAATAGACAGCGAGGGCTCAGGGAAGGGGCGGGACTGAACTAGTCTGAAGCAATACACTGGCTGCAGGCAGGGAGGCGGGCCCAATATGTGCTTCGCTCCGCACAGCAGGCACAGAAATGCAGCGTAGGCTGCAAAATCATTCATAGACAGTGTACATTTTTTTCCGCCGGGGCCCCGGATCCCCTACACTACAGGCACCGGGCCGGCGGGCCCCCAAGATAGCGTTGGCCACAGCACCCGCCGGAGTGCTGCAGACGCAGTAATGTACTTAATTGCCAGGGGCTGGCTGGCACATTTTAGCCTGGGGGCAAGCACACAGCAGTGGCCCATGAGTAGCGGCTAGAGTTGAGCGATACCGTCCGATACTTCAAAGTATCGGATCGGAATGGATCGGCCGATCTTAAAAAAAAGTATCGGTATCGCCGATTCCGATACCGGAAGTCCCATTCAAGTCTATGGGACTTCCGGTATCGGAATAAGAAAAATCCTGTTTTTCCCTTGTACAGCCTCTCTGGGGTCTGTACGGGCCTTTCGGGGGGCTGTGCCGGCCTGCTAGGGGGTCTGTGCAGGCTCCGGTGGTCTGTGCCGGCCTGCCGGGGGGCTGTGCCGGCCTGCCGGGGGGCTGTGCAGGCTCCGGGGGGCTGTGCCGGCCTGCCGGGGGGCTGTGCAGGCTCCGGGGGGCTGTGCCGGCTTCGGGGGTCTGTGCAGGCATCGTCCGATGGGACTACAAGTCCCATCGGGCGATGCCTGCTACCATGACAGTGATTGACACATTAGCCAATGATGGGACAGTAGTAGTCCCATCATCCGGCTAATGTGTTGAATGTAAAAAAAAAAATAAAAAAAAAAAATTACATGCTACATACATGCTACATACATACAACATGCATACTACATACATGCTACATTCATACTACATACTACATACATGCTACATTCATACTACATATATACTACATGCAACATACATACTACATATATACTACATGCATGCAACATGCATACTACATATATACTACATGCAAAATACATACTACATATATACTACATGCAACATACATACTACATATATACTACATGCATGCAACATGCATACTACATATATACTACATGCTACATACATACTACATATATACTACATACATACTGCATGCTACATACATACTACATGCTACATACATACCACATACATACTACATATATACTACATGCTACATACATACTACATATATGCTACATACATACTACATACATACTACATGCTACATACATACATATATACTACATACATACTACATACATACTACGTGCATGCTACATACATACTACATGCTACATACATACCACATACATACTACATACATACTACATGCTACATATATACTACATATATACTACATGCATGCAACATGCATACTACATATATACTACATGCTACATACATACTACATATACTACATACATACTGCATGCTACATACATACTACATGCTACATACATACCACATACATACTACATATATACTATATGCTACATACATACTACATATATGCTACATACATACTACATACATACTACATGCTACATACATACTACATATATACTACATACATACTACATACATACTACGTGCATGCTACATACATACTACATGCTACATACATACCACATACATACTACATACATACTACATGCTACATATATACTACATATATACTACATGCATGCTACATACATACTACATGCTACATACATACCACATACATACTACATATATACTACATGCTACATACATACTACATATATGCTACATACATACTACATACATACTACATGCTACATACATACATATATACTACATACATACTACATACATACTACGTGCATGCTACATACATACTACATGCTACATACATACCACATACATACTACATACATACTACATGCTACATATATACTACATATATACTACATGCATGCAACATGCATACTACATATATACTACATGCTACATACATACTACATATACTACATACATACTGCATGCTACATACATACTACATGCTACATACATACCACATACATACTACATATATACTACATGCTACATACATACTACATATATGCTACATACATACTACATACATACTACATGCTACATACATACTACATATATACTACATACATACTACATACATACTACGTGCATGCTACATACATACTACATGCTACATACATACCACATACATACTACATACATACTACATGCTACATATATACTACATATATACTACATGCATGCTACATACATACTGCATGCTACATACATACCACATACATACTACATACATACTACATACATACTACATGCATGCTACATACCTACCACATATATACTACATACATACTACATACATACCACATATATACTACATACATACTACATACAATACATTCATACAATACATACATAGACATACAGTACATATAACATAGAGTAACATACTTACCAATACTTGTCACATTGTTCCCCGAAGCCATTGTCTTTTACGGAATAAATATTAACATAACAAACCACAAAAATACTCACCCACGATCCGAAGCAGTCCACGAGTGTGTCCCACGACGATCTTGGGTAGAGAACTGCAGCATCAGCTGTTGCTGCCGTTCTCTACGGGCTGCAGGAATCCAATGACGGAAGGTAGGTATCCTTCCGCACTGTATTCCTCCGCCACTTAAAAAAAAAAAGTCCCTAGTCTCACTTTATGCCATTGCTGTGTGGGAAATTCCCAAGACAATGGCTTCGGGGAACAATGTGACAAGTATTGGTAAGTATGTTACTGTATGTTATATGTACTGTATGTCTATGTATGTATTGTGTGAATGTATTGTATGTAGTATGTATGTAGTATATATGTGGTATGTATGTAGCATGTAGTATGTATGTAGTATGTATGTAGCATGCATGTAGCATGCAGTATGTATGTAGCATGCATGTAGTATATATGTAGTATGTATGTAGCATGTAGTATGTATGTAGTATGTATGTGGTATGTATGTAGCATGTAGTATGTATGTAGCATGCATGTAGTATGTATCTAGTATGTATGTAGTATATATGTAGCATGTAGTATGTATGTAGCATGCATGTAGTATATATGTAGTATGTATGTAGCATGTAGTATGTATGTAGCATGCATGTAGTATATATGTAGTATGTATGTAGCATGTAGTATGTATGTAGCATGCATGTAGTATGTATGTAGTATGTATGTAGTATGTATGTGGTATGTATGTAGCATGTAGTATGTATGTAGTATATATGTAGTATGTATGTAGCATGCATGTAGTATATATGTAGTATGTATGTAGCATGTAGTATGTATGTAGCATGCATGTAGTATGTATGTAGTATGTATGTAGTATGTATGTGGTATGTATGTAGCATGTAGTATGTATGTAGTATATATGTAGTATGTATGTAGCATGCAGTATGTATGTAGCATGCATGTAGTATATATGTAGTATGTATGTAGCATGTAGTATGTATGTAGCATGCATGTAGTATATATGTAGTATGTATGTAGCATGTAGTATGTATGTAGCATGTAGTATGTATGTAGTATGTATGTGGTATGTATGTAGCATGTAGTATGTATGTAGCATGCATGTAGTATGTATGTAGTATATATGTAGTATGTATGTAGCATGTAGTATGTATGTAGCATGCATGTAGTATATATGTAGTATGTATGTAGCATGTAGTATGTATGTAGCATGTAGTATGTATGTAGCATGCATGTAGTATATATGTAGTATGTATGTAGCATGTAGTATGTATGTAGTATGTATGTAGTAAGCATGTAGTATGTATGTAGCATGCATGTAGTATGTATGTAGTATTTATGTAGTATGTATGTAGCATGTAGTATGTATGTAGCATGCATGTAGTATATATGTAGTATGTATGTATGTAGTATGTATGTAGTATATATGTAGCATGTAGTATGTATGTAGCATGCATGTAGTATATATGTGTTATGCATTTCTCACCTACTGTGTCCCCCCATTTCCTTGTAGATTGTAAGCTTGCGAGCAGGGACCTCACTCCTAATGTCATTGTTTGAATTGTCTTAACTTGTATTGAATTTATTGTCTGTACATGTCCCCGCTTAATTGTAAAGTGCTGCGGAATATGTTGGCGCTATATAAATAAAAATTATTATTATTATTATTATGTAGTATGTATGTAGTATGTATGTGGTATATATGTAGTATGTATGTGGTATGTATGTACCGTAGTATGTATGTAGCATGCATGTAGTATGTATGTAGTATTTTTTTTTTTAACATTTAACACATTAGCCGGATGATGGGACTACTACTGTCCCATCATTGGCTAATGTGTCAATCACTGTCATGGTAGCAGGCATAGCCAGATGGGACTTGTAGTCCCATCGGACGATGCTTGCACAGACCCCCGGACATCAGCGCAGCCCCCCGGCAGGCCGGCACAGCCCCCCGGCAGGCCGGTACAGACCCCCACAGGGTGCACAGACCACCGGCAGGCCGGCACAGCCCCCCGGCAGGCCGGTACAGACCCCCACAGGGTGCACAGACCACCGGCAGGCCGGCACAGCCCCCCGGCAGGCCGGTACAGACCCCGGGCAGTCCACACAGCCCCCCGGCAGGCCGGCAGAGACCCCCGGAAGGCCCGAAATGACGGCGCATCATGATGCGCACACACCGCGCATCATGATGACGTCAGGCTGTCAATCAACTTTGAACTTCCGATTCCGATGCCGACTTCCGATATTGAAAAAATATCGGAAGTCGGTATCGGAATTCCGATACAGCAAGTATCGGCCGATGCCCGATACTTGCGGTATCGGAATGCTCAACACTAGTAGCGGCCCATCGTTAAAAAGGTTGTCCGATCTTAAGCTACAAGTCTAAAGTCACTATATGTGAATCCTCACATCATGTGCGCTGTGAGGATTCTCTGGTGCTGGCGGTAGGAGCGGGCACTTATGTGATCAAGTATGTGATGTGTATATTCCCGGCCATATTACAACTAGACTGCTTCTGGCCTTGCTCAATACAGGTGTAATTAGTGGGGCCGAGCAAGGCTAGTTGTCATGTATGCAAATCACATACCTGCAGTCACACGCCCGCCGAATCACGACAGCACTGCAGCAATGTGAGGATTCACGAGTCTGCAGTCACAGAGTGACTTGTAACTTAAATCTGGACAACCCCTTTAACATGTTTACCTCCGGCTGCTTCATAGGCTATATGCCTACTACTGTATTGCCTGTCTGAGAGCTGCTCAATGAAAAACCTGAAAGTACTGGGATCAGCTCAGATGAGCGTTTCTATTGATCAGACAAATCACATATTATGCTCATGTATTATTAATTTTAAACTGGATATACATTTTCAGATATGTAGTAAAGCAAATTATGCTATGCTTCTCATCATTACCTAGGATTTTTTTTCCAATGCTCTATACTGGTCACACCTGGACCTGCCTACAGAACCTCAAATATCACACATGGAACCATAAAAGTTTCAGATTTAACATAGCCATGAAGCACATTATGGTTTGCTACACGTGTACATGATCAGAACCAAGTAGTAGAATGAAGTGACAGAACCGTCAGTAGATACATGCAGCACCAGAACCACCGACAAGTAGACAAATGTAGCACCAGAACCCCCATCAGTAGATGAATGCAGGGCCAGAACCACCATCAGTAGATGAATGCAGGGCCAGAACCACCATCAGTAGATGAATGCAGGGACACAGCCACCATCAGTAGATGAATGCAGGGACACAGCCACCATCAGTAGATGAATGCAGGGTCATAACCACCATCACTAGATGAATGCAGGGTCATAACCACCATCAGTAGATGAATGCAGGGCCAGAACCACCATCAGTAGATGAATGCAGGGACACAGCCACCATCAGTAGATGAATGCAGCAACAGGACCACCATCAGTAGATGAATGCAGCAACAGGACCACCATCAGTAGATGAATGCAGGGCCAGAACCACCATCAGTAGATGAATGCAGGGACAGAACCACCATCAGTAGATGAATGCAGCAACAGGACCACCATCAGTAGATGAATGCAGTAACAGGACCACCATCAGTAGATGAATGCAGGGTCAGAACCACCATCAGTAGATGAATGCAGTAACAGGACCACCATCAGTAGATGAATGCAGGGTCAGAACCACCATCAGTAGATGAATGCAGCAACAGAACCACCATCAGTAGATGAATGCAGTAACAGAACCACCATCAGTAGATGAATGCAGGGTCAGAACCACCATCAGTAGATGAATGCAGTAACAGGACCACCATCAGTAGATGAATGCAGGGTCAGAACCACCATCAGTAGATGAATGCAGCAACAGAACCATCATCAGTAGATGAATGCAGCAACAGGACCACCATCAGTATATGAATGCAGGGCCAGAACCACCATCAGTAGATGAATGCAGGGACACAGCCACCATCAGTAGATGAATGCAGGGACAGAACCACCATCAGTAGATGAATGCAGGGTCATGAATACCATCAGTAGATGAATGCAGGGACAGAACCACCATCAGTAGATGAATGCAGCAACAGAACCACCATCAGTAGATGAATGCAGCAACAGAACCACCATCAGTAGATGAATGCAGCAACAGAACCACCATCAGTAGATGAAGGCAGGGCCAGAACCACCATCAGTAGATGAATGCAGGGCCAGAACCACCATCAGTAGATGAATGCAGGGACACAGCCACCATCAGTAGATGAATGCAGGGACAGAACCACCATCAGTAGATGAATGCAGGGTCATGAATACCATCAGTAGATGAATGCAGCAACAGAACCACCATCAATAGATGAATGCAGGGCCAGAACCACCATCAGTAGATGAATGCAGCAACAGGACCACCATCAGTAGATGAATGCAGGGTCAGAACCACCATCAATAGATGAATGCAGCAACAGAACCACCATCAGTAGATGAATGCAGCAACAGAACCACCATCAGTAGATGAATGCAGTAACAGGACCACCATCAGTAGATGAATGCAGGGTCATGAATACCATCAGTAGATGAATGCAGCGACAGAACCACCGTCAGTAGATGAATGCAGGAACAGAACCACCATCAGTAGATGAATGCAGCGACAGAACCACCGTCAGTAGATGAATGTAACATTAGAACCACCATCAGTAGATGAATGTAACATTAGAACCACCGTCAGTAGATGAATGCAGCACCACGCTTATTACAGTGGCCAATTTCAGTGTTAGATCAGCCCCATGATACACTTGTATGACATGAATATGTAGCTCCCAGTATGTCCTTAACTATGGTAAGAAGATCCTGGGAGTTGTTGCTACCTTTATCATCAGACAGCGGACCATACAGTAACCTCACTACTTATGAGATGTGGTCAGTATTAGAGATATCACTGAATTGGCACCCATAAACCAGATACAAATCCAACCAATTACCGTAATTGCAAAAATCACTGACTGTGGTGGAAAAATAATAAAACTTTTAATAAATTGTGAATAAACAATATATCAAATCATCCACCGTGCTTGTGTGCAGTCTGTCCAATCAACCCCTACCACAAGAGGGGGTCATAAAGGACACTAATATAATTATACAACATTGTATTCATGGACTCCAAGACACCCTTTAATGAGGGAAAATCTCACTAGGCATCCTTTTTTAAGTGAAGTGTTTAACAATTATTGCATATATGGATATACTATATATGGACATACCATTGCATCATTCCCAATCATTAATAGGGGCAGCACGGTGGCTCAGTGGTTAGCGCTGCAGCCTTGCAGCGCTGGAGTCCTGGGTTCGAATCCCACCTAGGACAACATCTGCAAGGAGTTTGTATGTTCTCCCCGTGTTTGCGTGGGTTTCCTCCGGGCACTCCGGTTTCCTCCCACACTCCAAAGACATACTGATAGGGAATTTAGATTGTGAGCCCCATCGGGGACAGTGATGAAAATGTGTGCACACTGTAAAGCGCTGCGGAATATGTTAGCGCTATATAAAAATAAAGATTATTATTATTATTATAAGATTATTATTAATAGCCAATTTTACACTCCAATATCCGTAGACTAAAGTGCTAATGCTATTGCACATTGTCCCCAATAGAATAACGGAATCTCCCTAATACAGTGACCACACAAAGGCTCCTTTGCTCAATTGAAACAGATGCCAGCCAGTGACCGAATGATTTATCTCACTCAGTCCGTAGATGTCACCTCTCATATGCACATGCTATCCCCTTATTCACATGGGAGTAACATTAATATAGTCTACCAGTATGCTGAGCCATAAACTTAAGGCTCTACCACATCCCTGCAATTTTGCCTCATCCCCGTACTCATAATGGGATTAATATGTCCACAATGTGCCTGAGATGTTAAGCCGTGATATTAAGCTCTGTCACACCTCAGCAATGTTGCCTCAACGCGTTTCGCCCTACACTATCATATTAGGGTACATCAGGAGGCTTAGCCATTTTGCTGTGCGCTTATGATTTTACAACGGCGCAAAATACTCCTGGCCACAATGAGAGCCGCGTGCGGTGGCACGGACGCCGAGCTTTTATAAACAACGCGCGTGGCTCTCATCGTGGCCAGGAGTATTTTGCGCCGTTGTAAAGTCATTATACTGCCAACAAAGTATAAATATCTACCATGTTGTAATAATTGTCCATCAATGTGCTTCCTACAGAAAAAATCCCCCTAGACTGTCTCTCTCCATAATATCCCTCCCACACCACCCTTCTCCATAATATACCCCCTACACGACCCTCACCATAATATACCCCCACACATGCCGTCCCTCCCCATGATAAATGTCCCTCTCCATAATATCCCACCTACACCGTCCATCTCCATAATGTTTGTCTCCATAATGTCCCCCACATACTGCCCCTAGTCTCTATAATGTCCTCCCTCCACACTGCCCGTCTGAACACACACACACACATGCACACACTCAATTACACATACTCATACACACACACACACTTACACATACAGACACACGCACACTCATACACACACTCACTTACACATAGTCATACACACACACACACTTACACATACACACACACACACTCACACTCATACACACACTCATACACACACACTCACACATACTCATACACACACTCACTTACACATACTCATACACACACTCACACACTCATATACACAGTCACACAAACACACTCATACACACACCACACTTACACACTCATACACACACTCACACACTCATATACACAGTCACACAAACACACTCATACACACACCACACTTACACACTCATACACACACTCACACACTCATATACACAGTCACACAAACACACTCAGACACACACCACACTTACACACACTCATACACACACACTTTCATACACACAATGCTGTGCGGCTGCCCTTGTGGATTAACACCATGGATTCATGCCCCATACCTTATGCACAGCAAATGACAGTTCTCCAATCTTCAGCAGCTCAGCTCTGAGTCCGGCTCCTCATTGGAGCGCTGCTGCTCACTATTCTTCCCGCCGGCCGCCTTGTCCCCACCTCTTCTGCCCTGCTCTGCGTCGCCAGCAGCAGTGTGAGGAGGTCGCAGCATGATGACCTCATCACTCTGCTGCACGCTAGGCCGCGGAGCTGCAACAACGGCGATGCTCTGCCACCCGGCCCAGCCCGCACTGTTAATTGCACTACCGGGTAGCGCCGATCGGAGTCGGGGCCCCGGGCCCCAATATGGGCCGGGCCCCAAAGCAACCGCTTCGGTTGCTACCCCGGTAGTTACGCCCCTGCCCTGCATGCCATCTGTCTCTCTTAATTGTGCACTTTGGAATTCTCGCTCAGTGTGTAACAAACTCTCCTTCACTCATGACTTTTTCCTTTCTAATTCTCTTAACCTTCTGGCTCTTACTGAAACCTGGATCCAGCAGTCAGACACTACCGCTGCTGCTGCTCTTTCATACGGGGGACTACACTTCTCTCATACCCCAAGATCAGACAATAGAGCAGGTGGAGGCGTTGGTCTGCTCCTATCACCAAAATGTACCTTTCAGGTCATCCCGCAACTACCCTCACTAGTCTTCCCTTCTTTTGAGGTCCATGCCGTCAGACTCTACACCCCATTCTCCATGCGAGTGGCTGTGGTGTATCGTCCTCCCGGCCCCTCCCATCAGTTCCTGGATCATTTTGCCACTTGGCTTCCACATTTTCTCTCCTGTGACATCCCTACCCTCATCATGGGAGATTTCAACATCCCCATTGCTCTTCCCCTCTCCCCATCTGCTACTCACCTTTTATCTCTAACCTCCTCGTTTGGCCTTTCGCAGCTTACTAATTCTCCAACGCATGAAGACGGAAACTCCCTCGACTAGGTCTTCTCTCGGCTTTGTGCAGTGGATGATTTTGCAAACTCCCCTCTCCCGCTCTCTGACCACAATCTTCCTTCATTCTCTATCAAGAACTGCCAGGCTGCTCAGGTCACCCCCACTGTCCATACTTATAGAAACATACAGGCCATTAACACCCAGAAACTTATGAAGAACTTGCAGTCTTCATTGGCCCCTAACTCCTCCCTCTCATGTCCTGATTCTGCATTGAAGCATTACAATGAAACACTTCAAAGTGCCCTGGATGAATTTGCACCCCCTATAAATAGAACACCACAACACATACGGCGACAACCCTGGCACACCCTGCAAACACGTTTCCTGCAGCTGTGCTCCAGGTGCGCCAAACGTCTGTGGAGAAAATCCAATCTACACGAAGATTTCATCCATTATAAGTTTATACTTCGAACATACAACACTGGCCTTCACATCTCCAAGCAAACCTATTTCAACACCCTCATCACCTCACTGTCCAATAACCCGAAACGTCTCTTTGACACTTTTCATTCTCTACTCAACCCAAGAGTACAGGCCCCAATCACGGAGCTCTAAGCTGACGATCTGGCCAATTACTTAAAAAAAAAAATTGACCAGATTCGACAGGAAATTATCTCCCAATCACCTCATACCATGCACTGTCCTCCCTCCCCCACTGCATCTAGCTCACTCTCTGATTTTGAACCAGTCACAGAAGAAGAAGTTAGCAGGCTCCTTGAATCTTCTCGCCCAACCACTTGCAGCAGTGACCCATTTCCGTCACATCTCCTCCAGTCCCTTTCCCCTGCTGTCACCCCTCACCTAACTAAAATATTTAACCTCTCTCTCTTCTGGTATCTTTCCCTCCTCATTTAAGCATGCCATCATACATCCACTACTTAAAAAACCATCCCTCGACCAAAACTGTGCCGCTAACTATAGACCTGTCTCTAATCTTCCCTTCATCTCTAAACTCCTGGAACGCCTGGTCCACTCCCGTCTTATCCGCTATCTCTTTGATAACTCTCTTCTCGACCCTCTCCTATCCGGTTTCCGCTCTTTACACTCTACTGAAACTGCCCTCACTAAAGTCTCTAATGATCTACTAACAGCTAAATCAAATGGTCATTACTCCATGCTAATTCTCTTGGATCTCTCTGCAGCATTCGACACTGTGGATCATCAGCTCCTCCTCACTGTGCTCCATTCCATTGGCCTCAAGGACACCGTTCTCTCCTGGCTCTCCTCCTATCTCTCTGACCGCTCCTTTACTGTATCTTTTGCTGACTCCTCCTCCTCTCACCTTCCCCTTACTGTTGGGGTTCCTCAAGGATCGGTTCTAGGCCCCCTCCTCTTCTCCTTGTACACTGCCCCTATTGGTCAAACAATCAGTAGATTTGGTTTCCAGTACCATCTCTATGCTGATGACACCCAATTATACGCTTCTTCTCCTGACATCACGCCAGCCTTTCTAGAACACACCGGCAATTGTCTAAACGCTGTGTCCAACATCATGTCCTCACTATATCTGAAACTGATCCTGTCAAAGACTGAACTCCTTGTGTTTCCTCCCTCTACAAATGTACCTATACCCGACATTGCCATTTCTGTGTGTGGTTCCACTATTACTCCCCAGCATCATGCCCGCTGTCTTGGGGTCATACTTGACTCCGAGCTTTCCTTCGCCCCCCACATTCGATCACTGGCTCGCTCTTGTCATCTGCATCTCAAAAACATTTCTAGAATTCGACCTTTTCTTACTTTTGACTCTGCAAAAACTCTTACTGTTTCTCTTATTCATTCTCTTCTTGACTATTGTAACTCTCTTCTAATCGGTCTCCCTCTTACCAAACTCTCCCCTCTCCAATCTGTCTTGAATGCTGCAGCTAAGATCATATTCCTCACCAATCGTTACACCGATGCCTCTACCTTTGTGCCAGTCATTACACTGGCTACCCATCCACTCCAGAATTCAGTATAAACTTATTACCCTCACCCACAAAGCCCTCCATGGCTCAGCACCACCCTACATCTCCTCCCTTGTTTCAGTATACCACCCTACCCGCGCCCTTCGCTCTGCTGCTGACCTGAGGTTAGCATCCTCAATAATCAGAACCTCCCACTCCCGTCTCCAAGACTTTACAAGTGCTGTGCCAATTCTTTGGAATGCACTTCCCAGGTCAATACGATTAGTCCCCAATCTCCACAATTTTAAGTGTGCCCTGAAAACGCATTTATTCAGACTGGCCTATCGCCTCAACACATTAATCTAATCTATCCCTGTGTGGCACAGTCAAAAGTTTTACCATAACCAGGTTCCCAGCATCATGTTCCCACATGCTTTATGCATCCATTAGCCCTCTGTGTCTGTACTGTTACACACTTAACATTATGGCCGGTCCATACAATCAGGGCAACTGTTACCACCCACCTTTCGTGTCTACCTCTTTCCTCATGGACTGTAAGCTTGCGAGCAGGGCCCTCATTCCTCTTGGTATTTGTTATAACCTATGTGATTATTGTTATGCTGTAATGTCTATTGTCTGTACAAATCCTCTCTGAAATGCAAAGTGCTGCGGAATATGTCGGTGCTATAGAAATAAAATTTATTTATTTATGACATTATACCAGGATCCAGACATTGCACTAGACTGGGGGAGATTACACCAAGAAGGGGCCCAAAATGGGGTAAATGTTATATCATGGCATGGCTCCCAAAATGGGGGCTTTAATACTGGAAGGGGCCAGTATGGGAGATGTGGAGATATTGGGGATCAGCGGGTGTTCTAGTCCCCTGTCTTGAGACTGAATATACCAAGGATCATACCACTGAATGCCTGCTGTCCTATTCCGTGGGTGTAATACTACTCAGACAACACAAGATGAGAGTAAAACAGTGTGGCAATACTTTATTGAACAAAAAAACAGGCAAATAACACATACAACAGTCCCAGCAAAATATCAAAGATGGTGCAAAATTAGAGTCTCACCTTTCCGCTGACTCGCCAGGATAAGAGCAGAGAGAGAGAGAGCATGTGGTTTTTCCTGAAGAAGTAACTCTGTACTTCGAAACGCATTGAAATAGACCACCAACTTATTTTACCACACTGGGATATATGTCTCAATCCTGTCAGCAGTGCGGAAACTGTCCACTAACTTTTTTTACCCTCTGATGTCTTATGGTCACTTGCTGACCCATTGATCTGCTGCAGCTGACCTTTTACATTATATGCTGTTTTAATACATTGAACAGGTGAGTTTAATCTGAGCGTAAAGCTTACTGTATTTCTTGGATAAGACCCTATTTGCGCTGATCTGATCCCAGCTTCTTGGTTAAGGTTAGGAAGCTGACAGTCCATTGAAGTATAAGGCCAGGTGACCGGAGAGTCACAATCTGGCTTCTCTGAATATCTCCATGGAGCCAGGTGACCGGTAGGTCCCATTCCTGCCTTTCCCAAACATATCCTTGTGGCTCTGGTGACTGATGGTTCCAAATCCTGAATACCCCTAACATATCCATGGGTTCAGTGATGGTCAATGGAGATGTGCATTCTTTCAGCCAGAGCCGTGATCCCCTGTTGTGAACTCATTTTCTGGTCTGCCTCTGGTTTCTGGTGAGGGAGCTGGTTGTGCTGACAGAGGAGTTGTGAGTTCTCTTTCCGGGCTCCCTCTGGTGGTGGCAGGAGGTAATGAAGCTGATCTAATTAACAGAGACCTGCCACCTGATAATGAGGATGAGGATTGGACATCTGGAGTCTCAGACTGGATTTAAGACAGCCGACTCCCTAATCCCATGCTGGTGATTTTTTCATGCCTCCTGAGGTCTTAGTTTCCAGCTCAGTTCCTGCCTTCTCAAGCAAAGTTGTCTCTGCTAATGTTCACATTTGATTTGGTTTGGTCTATTCAGTTTTTTGTGTGGTCAGCCAGCCCCGGCTGGGACTGTGCTGAATTTCCACTCTTATGTCACTGTATGTGCCAGTTTGCTTTTTGTCCCTTATTAGATTGACCTCTTTTTGCTCTGTTTTCAGAATATGCCAGAGTGCTGATATAGTGGGTGAAGTCTAGTGACTTCAGGGTTTTTTTTGCTATCAGAAGTGTTGGACATTTTTGCAGGGTTTTTTGGCGTGATTGCAGACAGTATCTTTCCTTTCTAGTTAGTGTGGGCCCCATCGTTTGCTCAGCCTATTTTCCTACCTGTGTTTGTGCTTTCATCTTGTTTCACTGTCAATACATGTGTTGGGGCTGTCTATTCCTTTTGGGTCTGCTCTGGGGCAGTTTAGATTTCCCCTTTTCTTGCTTTAGGCTTATTTAGTCCTCCGGCTGTGACGAGGCGTCTAGAATCATCATAGGTATGCTCCACGGCTGCTGTCAGTTGTGTGGTTAGGATCAGGGGTTACCAACCTCTCTGTTTTTCTGTGACTTAGCTTGGTTTTGTTTTCCTTCTTGGTGACCCAATCATAACAGAATCACCAGCCATACCGCAGATTCTAGGGTAGTCAAAAGCAGGAAAAAATTGTTAAAAAAAAAAAGTGTCAGAATTTATTTTTTTATATATATATTTTTTCCTCTTTTTCTCTGGGGCCGTAGGAGGATTTTTTTTCAAATGGAGATTAAGCAATTGTCTGATCGTGTGGAGCAGCTCGCTGCTGAAGTGCAGGGAATTTCCACCTATCTCACTCAGTCACATGCTGTTGAACCAAATATCCCTACTCCTGATGTGTTTTCTGGGGATCGGTCTAAATTTTTGAATTATAAGAATAATAGTAAATTATTTCTTGCCTTGAAGCCTAACTCATCGGGGAGCTCCGTGCAGCAGGTTAAAATTGTCATCTCCTCGCTGCGCAGCAATCCCCAGGATTGGGCTTTTCCTCTGACACCTGTAAATCCTATTCTGACTAATGTGGATGCATTTTTTCAAGCCTTGGGGTTGTATGATGAACCTAATGCTGTTGATCAAGCTGAGAAAACCCTGTTAGCATTGAACCAGGGTCAGGGTTCTGCAGAGTTATACTGTCAAAAAATCAGAAAGTGGGTGGTCCTTACTACATGGAATGATGGTGCATTGGGAGCTCTCTTTCGGAAGGGTTTATCAGAGACCGTAAAATATGTTATGGTGGGATTTCCTGTTCCCTCTGGTCTTAATGATTCTATGTCATTAGCCATTCAAGTTGATCGGCGTTTACGTGAACGTAAAACTGCACGAGAGGCGTTGTCACCTTTTGAACCCATGCAATGTGATAGGGTTTTGTCTAGGGCGCAACGTCAGGAGTTTAGAAGGCGTAATAAGCTGTGTTTTTTCTGTGGAGATGCCTCTCATACTATTTCTGTCTGCCCAAAATGAGAGAAACATTTTGCACACACATTTACTGTGGGCAGTGTTTCTTTTGGCAATTACTCTGATCTGCTCCTTATCCACATTTTCCGCTAAGGCTTTTGTAGATTCAGGAGCAGCTTTGAATCTGATGGATTTGGACTTTGCTAAACGTTGTGGTTTTCCCATGATACCTCTGTGGATGCCTATTCCTTTGAGGGGTATTGATGCTACTCCTTTGGCGGAGAATAAACCTCAGTTTTGGACCCAGGTGATAATGCGAGTTGCCCTAGACCACCAAGAAAATTGTAAATTTTTAGTGCTGCATAATTTGAATGATTCTATTGTTCTGGGTTTTCCCTGGTTGCAAACTCATAATCCAGTTTTGGATTGGAAATCTGTGTCTGTGGTGAGTTGGGGTTGTCAGTGTGTTCTTAGGGACACTCCTGTTTTCTCCACCTCTCCTCAGTCTCATGATATTCCTGATTATTAGGCCGGGGTCACACTGGCGAGGAATACGGCCGAGTGAGAGGCGCTAAAAGCATGCATTAGACACGGACCAATGATTCTCTGTGGAATCCCTCGCACCAGCCGTATATTTCTCATCCGTATTCTACGGTCCGTGCCAATCGCAGCATGCTGCGATTGTCAGCGTACTACGGCCGTAGTATGCCAATGCAAGTCTATGGGTGCGCTAAAAATTCGGATTACACACGGACCACACATGTGACTTGCGAGAAATACCCACCAGGTGTCTTTTAGCAAAGCCGGCAATTCAGTGCGCTATACAGTAAACTCACACTGACAGTTTTAATAAAGAAACGAAAGAATAGATATATACACATAGAATACATATATATATATATATATATATATATATATATATGCAATCTATGTGTCTATATCTATTCTTTGGTTTCTGTTAGAAACCCTGTCATAGGGCTCCATTATATGTCCATTTTGCAAGCCTGCGAGAAAATCCCGCCATACAGATGCCATACGGATTACATACGGATGCTTACATGCGCACAATACGCGACCACACCTTGATTACGGATGACATACGGAGCACTATTTAGGGGCCATTCATCCGTATTACACATGTAAAATACTGACCGTATTTTGCGTCGGTTAGTGTGACCCCGGCCTTTGGCTGATTTTTCTGATGTTTTTTGTGAGAGTAAGTCTGCGTCTTTGCCTCCTCATAGGAGTTGATGCCTGGGTGTAAATTTCCCAAGGGTCGGCTTTTCAACTTATCAGTATCCGAACATGATGCTATGCGATCCTATATTAAGGAGTCATTGGAGAAGGGTCATATTAGACCATCCTCTTCACCCTTAGGTGCTGGGGTTTTTTTTGTGGCCAAGAAAGATGGTTCATTAAGACCTTGTATTGACTATCGTTCCCTTAACAAGATGACGGTTAAATATCAGTACCCGCTACCCCTGATGTTTGATTTATTCTCCAGAGTTAAAAGTGCCTGCTGGTTTACTAAGCTTGACCTCAGGGGGGTGTATAATCTTATTCGCATCAAGCACGGGGATGAATGGAAGACGGCGTTTAATACTCCGGAGGGACATTTTGAGTACCTGGTGATGCCTTTTGGGCTCACTAATGCCCCTTCTGTCTTCCAATCCTTTATGAATGATATTTTCCGGGACTTTGTGGATAAGTTTTTGATCATCTGTCTGGATGATATTTTGATCTTTTCCAGTGATTGGGATTCTCATGTGGAACATGTCCGGACTGTGTTCCGGATTTTGAGGGAGAATTCCCTGTTTGTTAAGGGATCAAAATGCCTCTTTGGTATACAGAGGATTTCATTTTTGGAATTTATTTTTTCTCCGTCGACTATTGAAATGGACCCGGCCAAGGTACAGGCCATCTATGATTGGGTTCAGCCCACTTCTTTGAAGGCTCTCCAGAAGTTTTTGGGTTTTGCTAATTTCTATCGTAAATTTATAGGCAATTTTTCTGGTATTGTCAAACCACTTACTGATCTGACCAAGGAGGGTGCTGATGTGCTTAATTGGTCTCCAGAGGCTGTCTCGGCATTTCAAGAGCTTAAGCGGATATTCACTTCTGCTTCGGTTTTACGGCAACCTGATGTCTCACTTCCATTTCAGGTGGAGGTAGATGCTTCTGAGATTGGTGCAGGAGCTGTTTTGTTCCAAATAGATCCTGTCACTTTTAAAATGAGTCCCTGTGCCTTCTTTTCTCGAAAGTTCTCCCCATCTGAAAGCAACTATGACATGGGGAATCGGGAATTGTTGGCCATTAAATGGGCATTTGAAGAGTGGAGACATTGGTTGGAGGGAGCTAGACATCAAGTTGTGTTCCTCACCGACCACAAGAATTTGATTTATCTGGAGTCGGCCAAACGCTTGAATCCTAGACAGGCTAGGTGGGCCTTGTTTTTCACGCATTTTAATTTTGTGGTCTCTTTTCTTCCGGGCGCTAAGAATATTAAGGCAGACGCCCTTTCTAGGAGTTTCTTTGCTGATTCTCTTATTGTGACCGAGCCTACTACCATCCTAGGTGAGGGGGTAGTTCTTTCTGCCATTTCACCCAATTTTAGATGTGCCCTGGTGGAATTTCAGGAGGATAAACCTGAGTGTTGTCCTATGGGAAATTTGTATGTTCCTGACCATTGGAGGCAGAGAGTGATGTCTGAAGTTCATTGCTCCTCATTGGCTAGTCATCCAGGTATTTTTGGTACCAGAGATTTGGTGAGTCGGTCTTTTTGGTGGCCTGCCTTATCTCGTGATGTCAGGAATTTTGTGCAGTCCTGTGGGACTTGTTCTCGGTCTAAACCCTGTTCTCGTTCTAGTGGGTTGCTGATACCCCTGCCGATGCCCAAGAGGCCATGGACCCATATCTCAATGGATTTTATTTCTGATCTTCCTGTCTCTCAGAGAATGACTGTTATCTGGGTGATTTGTGATAGATTTTCTAAGATGGTCCATCTTGTACCACTCCCAAAGTTGCCATCTTCCTCAGAGTTGGTGCCCTTGTTTTTACAACAGGTGGTTCGGTTGCATGGGATTCCTGAGAACATTGTGTCGGACAGAGGAGTCCAGTTTGTTTCCAGATTCTGGAAAGCCTTTTGTTCCAATCTGGGAATTCAGTTATCTTTCTCCTTTGCATTTCATCCTCAGACCAATGGGCAGACTGAGAGAACAAACCAGACTTTGGAGTCCTATTTGAGATGTTTTATTTCTGCTGATCGGGATGACTGGGTCTCATTTTTGCCCTTGGCCGAATTTGCGCTAAACAATAGAGCTAGTTCTGCCACTTTGATGTCGCACTTTTTCTGTAACTTTGGGTTTCATCCTCGATTTTCTTCAGGGCAAGTGGAATCTTCAGCCTGCCCAGGTGTGGACAATGTGGTAGAGAGAATGCAGCAGATTTGGGACCAAGTGGTGGATAAGTTGTCACTCTCCCAGGAAAAGGCCCAGCGGTTTTCCAACCGGCATAGGACCATTGGTCTCCGGTTTAAAGTGGGTGATATGGTTTGGTTGTCGTCAAAGAATATCTCTATGAAGGTTGCATCTCCAAAGTTCAAGCCAAGATTTATTGGACCTTATAAGATTTTAGAGAGTCTTAATCCTGTTTCTTTTCGATTGGCTCTTCCAGCTATGTTTAAGATCCATAACGTATTTCACAAATCTCTGTTGAAGAGGTTTGTTGAGCCAGTAGTTCCTATGGCGGCACCTCCTGACCCCGTATTGGTTAAAGGCAATGTGGAATATGAGGTAGAGAAAATATTGGATTCTCGTTTGGCTAGATGGAGACTCCAGTATTTGGTCAAATGGAAAGGTTATGGCCAGGAGGATAATTCTTGGGTCTCTACCTCTGACATTCATGCCAATAGATTGGTTCGTGTTTTTCACTGGGCCCATCCTGATCAGCCTGGTGGCGTGGATGAGGGTTTGGTGACCCCTCCTCAAGGGGGGGTACTGTTGTGAACTCATTTTCTGGTCTGTCTCTGGTTTCTGGTGAGGGAGCTGGTTGTGCTGACAGAGGAGTTGTGAGTTCTCTTTCCGGGCTCCCTCTGGTGGTGGCAGGAGGTAATACAGCTGATCTAATTAACAGAGACCTGCCACCTGATAATGAGGATGAGGATTGGACATCTGGAGTCTCAGACTGGATTTAAGACAGCCGACTCCCTATTCCAATGCTGGTGATTTTTTCCTGCCTCCTGAGGTTTTAGTTTCCAGCTCAGTTCCTGCCTTCTCAAGCAAAGTTGTCTCTGCTAATGTTCACATTTGATTTGGTTTGGTCTATCCAGTTTTTTGTGTGGTCATCAGCCCCGGCTGGGGCTGTGCTGAATTTCCACTCTTATGTCACTGTATGTGCCAGTTTGCTTTTTTGTCCCTTATTAGATTGGTCTCTTTTTACTCTGTTCTCAGAATATGCCAGAGTGCTGATATAGTGGGTGAAGTCTAGTGACTTCAGGGTTTTTTTTGCTATCAGAAGTGTTGGACATTTTTGCAGGGTTTTTTGACGTGATTGCAGACAGTAGCTTTACTTTCCTGTCCTCTCTAGTTAGTGTGGGCCCCATCTTTTGCTCAGCCTATTTTCCTACCTGTGTTTGTGCTTTCATCTTGTTTCACCGTCAATACATGTGTGGGGGCTGTCTATCCCTTTGGGGTCTGCTCTGGGGCAGTTTAGATTTCCCCTTTTCTTGCTTTAGGCTTATTTAGTCCTTCGGCTGTGACGAGGCATCTAGAATCATCGTAGGTACGCTCCACGGCTGCTGTTAGTTATGTGGTTAGGATCAGGGGTCTGCAATCTGCGTAGTTACCAACCTCTCTGGTTTTCTGTGACTTAGCTTGGTTTTGTTTTCCTCCTTGGTGACCCAATTATAACAGTCCCCTATGCTGGCATCCTGTAGAATGTCGAATCTGTGTCCCTTATGATGGAGTCATGATCTGGTAGCTATCCTGTAGAGTGTTCCTTTGTGGTTTTGTAAAGAGCATCTGGTCCTTTGGATCCCTGGATCTCTTGGATGTCTTGTTACAGAGGCATATCCCCTTTTTATAGTTCACAACTGTTATCCTTCAAGCCATCATCCAAAGGTCAAGAGGAAGGAGTGATGATTTTAAGCTGCATTGTTTGATTATTTATAGTCTATTCTTCAATGTTTACAAATTAACAAACTGCATGGTCTGGTATAATGTGTAATCAACATATTAGCAAACATCATTGTTCAGTGAACCTGCATACCTGTTTTGCAAAGATAACAGTACAATAAACTGTAGGAGCTGATATAAGAGGTAAATTTACAAATACCAATTCAACCTACAAGAAGAGTCAACATAAAGTCAACATAAAGATTAACAGTTTATGCCTCCTAGATTAGCGAATTTATGTCTGTCTAATTAATTAATTAATTAAGATTAAATGCTTTGTCGTCAGAGGGGACATTGAACACAAATGTTCTTATTGGATCTAGAACACTACAAAGACCCATACTCCTGACCAACAGGCAGATAAGGGACCAGGTCCAAATTTGCACCAGGGTCCAACAAACTTTAGTTATGCCACTGGTTCAAGGTTGAGGTCAAGGTTGGCACGAGTGAACCTGAGAGGTACGTTGCTGGAGAGGTATCTCCTGAGCAAGCGTGCACAGAAGTAAAGTGGAAGTGTGTCGAGTATTTCTCCTGCTAAAGTATATAAAGTTTTGTTAAAGGTGTTGTCCACTACTAGGGCAACCCCTTCTTGATCTTAAATGCCAATAAAATAAAAAAAATATTACTCACCTCCCGTGCTGGCGTCATATCAATGGTGTCCCCACTTGCGTTCCCGGGGTTCTCGAGCGGTTGTTGTGACACGTGAGCACGGCGCTCAGGGCCGTGGCTGCTCTCTCATTTCCTTTTCATGTTCAATTCGTACGAAGGTGGGGGCAGTGGCTCCAGCACTGATTGGCGCAGGACTCATGTGTCATAACAACCATATAAGAGCCCTTGGAACGCATGTGGCGACACCTCTGGAAAAGGGCTGGCATGGGAGGTGAGTTTAAGCTTTTTTTATTTTATTGGGGCCAAACATTGGATATGAGAAGGGATTGTCCAAGTAGTGGACAACTTCATTAAGTAATGTTGAAATCTGCCTCACTTTGAAAATTCAAATACAGCTTATTGAACTTTTCAACTGAGTGTCATTATTTATTTGTCCTGGCCCCATTCATTGCCCTTTTCTGAATTATATGGAGGGTAGAGCAACGCCTAATGCTCCATTTACAGACTACAATGCACCAAAATGATCACAACTTTCTACTAGAAGAGCAGCTCTGAAATACAAACTACTGCTCTAACATAAGAATTGTCCCGGCTATGGCAGCATCAGAAAAATAACAAATGGAATTTGATGAATATGTAGATATAATTGTGAAAAATCCCTTTGAATGTCATTTATGATCTACAGTTGTGGCTAAAAGTATTGACACCCCTGCAATTCTGTCAGATAATACTCAGTTTCTTCCTGAAAATGATTGCAAACACAAATTCTTTGGTATTATTATCTTCATTTAATTTGTCTTAAATGAAAAAACACAAAAGAGAATGAAGCAAAAAGCAAAACATTGATCATTTCACGCAAAACTCCAAAAATGGGCCACAAAAAGTATTGGCACCCTCAGCCTAATACTTGGTTGCACAACCTTTAGTCAAAATAACTGCGACCAACCGCTTCCGGTAAACATCAATGAGTTTCTTACAATGCTCTGCTGGAATTTTAGACCATTCTTCTTTGGCAAACTGCTCCAGGTCCCTGATATTTGAAGGGTGCCTTCTCCAAACTGCCATTTTTAGATCTCTCCACAGGTGGTCTATGGGATTCAGGTCTGGACTAATTGCTGGCAACCTTAGAAGTCTCCAGTGCTTTCTCTCAAACCTTTTTCTAGTGCTTTTTGAAGTGTGTTTTGGGTCATTGTCCTGCTGGAAGACCCATGACCTCTGAGGGAGACCCTGCTTTTTCACACTGGGCCCTACATTATGCTGCAAAATTTGTTGGTACAGAACACATGACACATGCACAAAAACTGAACGGGTCATAAGACCCTGTTCACACCACCCAAGAACTAAGACACAAAAACAGAACACAGTATGACAAACGTGCATAAATACTCTGCTGTAAAACATATGTAACTGTAAGTAGCAAGTGCTAGTAAAAGATGTTAACTAAACCAGGGTATTTTGTTGATACTTTTTTTGCAAAAAAATGTACGCTAAGCCACTCCGCCGCGTCAAGGCATACCCTTCTCGGAGCAGTCCTATCTAATATATTTAAAAACCTGAACATGTGAATAATACCTTCATGAGCAGGGTTCAGAAAGGTGCTGCCCGGTATGGGCTCGCTGGGCAAAATGGCTTTTTATGCATGTCCCAAAGGAGAGAGGCGGGGATCTCACAAAGCTTGCATAAGCAAGAAATCAATGGATTCAGAACACATGACACATGCACAAAAACTGAACGGGTCATAAGACCCTGTTCACACCACCCAAGAACTAAGACACAAAAACAGAACACAGTATGACAAACGTGCATAAATACTCTGCTGTAAAACATATGTAACTGTAAGTAGCAAGTGCTAGTAAAAGATGTTAACAAAACCAGGGTATTTTGTTGATACTTTTTTTGCAAAAAAATGTACGCTAAGCCATGCTTTGGGAGATCCCCGCCTCTCTCCTTTGGGACATGCATAAAAAGCCATTTTGCCCAGCGAGCCCATACCGGGCAGCACCTTTCTGAACCCTGCTCATGAAGGTATTATTCACATGTTCAGGTTTTTAAATATATTAGATAGGACTGCTCCGAGAAGGGTATGCCTTGACATGGCGGAGTGGCTTAGCGTACATTTTTTTGCAAAAAAACGTATCAACAAAATACCCTGGTTTTGTTAACATCTTTTACTAGCACTTGCTACTTACAGTTACATATGTTTTACAGCAGAGTATTTATGCACGTTTGTCATACTGTGTTCTGTTTTTGTGTCTTAAAATTTGTTGGTAGTCTACTGACTTCATAATGCCATGCACATGGTCAAGTAGTCCAGTGCCAGAGGCAGCAAAGCAACCCCAAAACATCAGGGAACCTCCGCCATGTTTGACTGTAGGGACCATATTCTTTTCTTTGAATGCCTCTTTTTTTCTCCTCTATGTTGATGCCTTTGCCCAAAAAGCTCTACTTTTGTCTCATCTGACCAGAGAACATTCTTCCAAAACGTTTTAGGCTTTTTCAGGTAAGTTTTGGCAAACTCCAGCCTGGCTTTTTTATGTCTCGGGGTAAGAAGTGGGGTCTTCCTGGGTCTCCTACCTGGGTCCCTTTTCATTCAGACGCCGACAGATAGTACGGGTTGACCCTGTTGTACCCTCGGACTGCAGGGCAGCTTGAACTTGTTTGGATGTTATCCAACATCTGCACAATCTTGCGTTGAAATCTCTTGTCAATTTTTCTTTTCCGTCCATATTTAAGGGAGGTTAGCCACAGTGCCATGGGCTTTAAACTTCTTGATGACACTGCGCACGGTAGACACAGGAACATTCAGGTCTTTGGAGATGGACTTGTAGCCTTGAGATTGCTCATGCTTCCTCACAATTTGGTTTCTCAAGTCCTCAGACAGTCCTTTGGTCTTCTTTCTTTTCTCCATGCTCAATGTGGTACACACAAGGACACAGGACAGAGGTTGAGTCAACTTTAATCCATGTCAACTGGCTGCAAGTGTGAGTTAGTTATTGCCAACACCTGTTAGATGCCACAGGTAAGTTACAGTTGCTGTTAATTACACAAAATAGAGAAGCATCACATGATTTTTCGAACAGTGCCAATACTTTTGTCCTCCCTCTTTTATGTTTGGTGTGGAATTATATCCAATTTGGCTTTAGGACAATTCTTTTTGTGTTTTTTCATTTAAGACAAATTAAATGAAGATAATAATACCAAAGAATTTGTGTTTGCAATCATTTTCAGGAAGAAACTGAGTATTATCTGACAGAATTGCAGGGGTGTCAATACTTTTGGCCACAACTGTAGTTCAAGATCTGCCTAAAACTTTCAATATTTTATAGATTTTTATGTTTCTGTTTGTTACTTTTAGTCAATTTAATAATGTCCCTTTCCACAGCCCCCGGCGACTCATCCTGAATTGTAAAAACGAAATGTTCTGAGTACTATATGTCCCTTAATGGACTTACAGATAAGATGCCATTTGTTTGCACATACGCCGAGAGCAAAACATATCCATATTTTAATTACAATTAATATAGAGAATGTTTATCTGCGGTTTATATAAAATCACAAGAACTCCATTAAGGAGGCATTTGGCTCCGAGGGATAAATGAACTTACAGCTAATGGCCCGGCTTTTCAAATATCACGATCATTGTTTCATGGTTAAGGGGCTCACATATTATTGGAGAATAGATGTGAAGGAGGCCGAAGTGAAGCAAATATAAGTTTTATTTTTTATAATTAGAATGAAGGGACGAAAGGCAAAGTAAAGACACATATTCATCTTGTAAGGTCAGCATATATAACTAAAAGCATCTTTATGTATAATTACTTTTTTATGCATGTGTAAAGGTTCGTCGGATGCAGGAGGCAGAGAAGGGGTTAACAAAAGTTTACTTAAGCAAATATTGAATATGTATTAAAGGAAACCTCCACGCAGGGAGGTGTTAAGGCAATAGGTGAACTATACAGCAAAACACAACTAAAGGGGTAAAAGTGAAAATAATGACTTATCTATTGGAAGTTTTGTTGGAGAATGGTTGGAACAGCTCCCGTCAGCGTCGCAGTCCATGAACAAAGTCTCTGGCTTGGCTGTGTAGAAATGAGATGCATTGTCTCCTGACCGTGCCGAAGTATCTGGGTATGCTGGTCTTGAGTCCGTTGAACTTGGGTCCGGCCGGTGAACTTGGGTCCGTTGAACTTGGGTCCGTTAGAGAGAGGGTACAGTTCCTTCTGTGGGTTCTTAGAGTGTGACGCGGTACACTGGGAGCACAACGCCGCACAGGCCGCAGGGGTGACAAGCCATTGTGCAGGATCACAATGTCCAGGAAAGGCCAGTCCGTCTGCTGCACTACCCATTATGGGTCTCGTTCGTTGAGGGAAACTGGGTACAGGGAGTAAAAGGCAGGCAGTTTGCAAAGGGCTGGCGTCAGTGCCGGCAGTTGAGGAGAGGGAGTGAATCTTCGACCTGCTCTGTAGTTGCCTTCCCGCCAAGTCTCTCTCCTTCCCGCACTCAGCCACTTTTAAGCCTCTCACACCCCCTTCTGTCAGGTGCTCGAGCTCTCTCCGCCATGGCAAGTCACCCCCCTGCAACAATGATGATGGCCCCAATAGTTACGGCTCCAGAGTGTATTCGGGACCGATGGCATTGATCCTGTTCACTCCCTTACATATGTACAACAATTATTAATATATTTTACCCCTTTCCCCTTGAAGGTGTTTTGCATGTTAATGACCGGGCCAATTTTTACAATTTCGGCCACTGTCACTTTATGAGATAATAACTCTGGAACACTTCAACGGATCCCGGTGATTCTGAGACTGTTCTTTTGTGACATATTGTACTTCATGATAGTGGTAACATTGTTTTTAGGGACAACCTCACATTTGAAATTACTTTGAGGGTTCTATATGATAGAAGATGCTGAACATCGACACCATTCTAAAAACTGCACCCCTCAAGGTGCTCAAAACCACATTCATGAAGTTTATTAAAAAAAATGAACATTTAAATTTTTTTCAACAAAAAATTACTTCAGATCCATTTTTTTTAATTTTGACAGGTGTGACAGGAAAAAATGGACCACAGAAATTATTGTATAATTTCTCTTGAACATGCCGATAACCCATATGTGGGAGGAAACTACTGTTTGGGCGCACGATAGGGCTCAGAAGGGAAGGAGTGTCATTTGATTTTTTGAATGTAAAATTTCCTGGAATCATTAGCAGACGTCATGTCCCTTTTGGAGAGCCCCTGATGTGCCTAAACAGTGAAAACCCCCCACCAGTGACCACATTTTGGAAATTAGTCCCCTCAAGGAATGTATTTAGATGTGTGGTGAGCACCTTGAACCGCAGGTGCTTCACAGAAGTTTATAACGTTGAGCAGTGAAAATAATAAAAATCGCATTTTCCCCACAAAAATATTATTTTAGCCCAAAATTTAGCATTTTCATAAGGGTAACAGGAGAAATTGCACCATACACTTTTATGTGCAATTTTTGCTGCGTATACCAATATACCATATGAGAGAAAAAACTACTGTTTGGGTGCATGGCAGGGCTCGGAAGGGAAGGCGCATCATTTGGATATTTGAATATAAAATTTAAAGGAATC
The DNA here is from genome assembly GCF_039654945.1 of Dendrobates tinctorius. NCBI lineage: Eukaryota > Metazoa > Chordata > Amphibia > Anura > Dendrobatidae > Dendrobates > Dendrobates tinctorius. Next base: position 64,949,119 of record NW_027361738.1, on the reverse strand, counting down.
ATTAGTGGATGTCATGTCCCATTTGAAGAGCTCCTGATGTGCCTAAACAGTGGAAACCCCCCCACAAGTGACCCCCATCAATTTTGGAAACTAGACCCCTCAAGGAATGTACTTAGGTGTGTGGTGAGCACCTTGAACCCCCAGGTGCTTATCAGAAGTTTATAATGTTGAGCCCTGAAAAAAAAAAATCACTTTTTCCCCACAAAAATGTTATTTTGGTGCCAAATTTAGCATTTTCATAAGGGTAACAGGAGAAATTGTACCATATAATTTGTTGTACAATTTCTCCTGAGTACGCCGATACCCCATATGTGGGGGAATACTACTTTTGAGGCACAGTGCAAAGCTCAGAAGGGAAGAGGCACCATATTGGAGTTCAGATGGAATGGATTGAGTGTGCCATGTCAGATTGGCAGAACCCCTGAGGTGCCAGAACAGAAACCCCGTATATGTGAACTCATTTTATAAACGACACTCCCAAATGAATTCATCTAGGGGTGCGGTGATCATATTGACACCACATGTGCCTCACAGCATTTTATACAATTGAGCAGTGAAGAAAGAATAAATTACATTTTTTACCACTAAAATGTTTTAGCCCCAAGTTTTTAATTTTTCTAACGGCTAATAGGATTTTTTTGAGTGCACCAATACCCTACATGTAATCCAGAAATATTTTTCAGGCACAGTGCAAAGCTCAGAAGGCAAGGAGCACCAGATTTTACTTGTAATGGGGTCTTGCTATCTCGAGTACCTCTTTCAGTACCACCCCGTGTTTCCGGAGGTCCACTCTGCTTTGGCTGGAGTCTGAATGAAGGACGCTGGCTGGAATTCCTTGGTTACATGGGCGCATATAAAAGATCACTGCTTCTCCACGTATTTCCAGTCTGACAACACTTTACTCACAGGACACTGAATATATCACACAGATACAGAGGGCAGGCCAATAGAAAAGCGGCAGGCCAGACATACATTGCAATAGCTGCAGGTGGTCGGAGCCTGCCAATATTTACTGTGGGAATTACAAAGGTGGGGGGGCGGCTGGGCGCAGCCTGTGAGCTGATGCATTAGGGACATGCATCTCCCATGGAACCTGTTATACATACATATAACTGCACAACATATTCTGGATGCTGAGTGGTTCCATAACATGTAACATACTGTTATGGTTTGCAGGTGCCATGACCCACTATGAGAGCCCATGAGGTGCCAGATCAGCAGAAATCCCCATAAGTGACCCCATTTTACAAACTACACCTCTCAATGAATTTATCTAAGGGTGCAGTGATCATATTGACACCATGGGTGTGTCACAGAATTGTATATTATTGGGCAGTGAAGAAAAAATAATTACATTTTTACCACCAAAATTTTGTTTTAGCTCCAAATTTTACATTTTCACACAAGAAATGGGTAATAATGGCACAAAAATTTGTTCCCCAAGTTATACTGAACGTGGCAATACCCCACATGTGGCTATACAGTACTACTTAGCCATATGGAGAGACTCGGGAGGAACGGAGCGCTATTTGCCTCCTGGAGCGCAGATTTTCCTAGAACAGTTTGCGGACTCCATATACAGAGCCCCTAATTGCTAGAAGAGCAGAATCCCCCCTCAAGTGACCAAATTTTGGAAAATATAGCCCTTTGGGAATTTATCTACAGGTGTAGTGACAATTTTGACTCCATGGTTATTTTCCAGAAACAAGCAGCAATGAATGTTGCCGAGTGAAAATTGCAATCTGTTTTTGTAGTGACCAGCACGCTGTAGTGACCAGTACGTTATGCCAAGGCGGTTCTTCTGGAGGCATGCACCCGTAATTTAGTCAGGCTCTCATCACTTCAGAAATGTCAAACATGGAGGCAATATGTGGTTTAGGTACCCTGTGGGGCTCAGAAGTGAGGGGAGCATTTGGATTTGGGAGCGGAGAATGACAGACCTGTGTGAGGGGTTGCTTTTTTTGTGGATTGAGTTGAAGCTTTTATTGGGAACATTTTCCATAACATTTGGGATCACATTTATCTGGCGCTGTCGGCTAAGCACTTACTTTGGAGTTTCCATCTAAATCCATCTAAATCTCCGAGTCACGTGATTCAGCTGAAACCACCGAGGGATCCATTCACTTTAATGAGGCAGCAGAGATATTCTGGACTCCATCTGGCCTCTATTCAGCGGTGTCCTTCTTTTCAGAAGTGCACCAAACTGTGGCCAGCGGCACTTTTATGCAATCCTAAAAAGACGGACACCGCCGGATCACAGGGTCAGACGGCATACACAGTGCCTCCATCTGCCTCATTATAGGGAATCTTCCACCAGAGGTTCAGTCTGAATCACGTATTTCAGAGATTTACACGGAAGCCCCGGTGCAAGCGCTCAGCTCAGACACAGTATAAATATGCGCCGAGCCTTACAGTGATCTTTGGGAGGCAGAATGAAAAAATCATCAGCAGGTGAAGAATTGGTTTTATTTATTTTTTACGCCGTGCCTCGTGCTGTATACGGGATTAGGCTACTTTATTCTTTGGGTCGATGTGATTCCAACTATACCAGATTTATATCAGGTTTTTATGTTTGGTTGCTATCATACATTTTTTTAGTGCAAAAAATAGTTTTTGCATCACCACATTTTGAGAGCTATAATTTTTCCATATTTTGCCCACGGAGTCATGTGAGGGCTTATTTTTTGTAGGACAAGTTGACATTTTTATTGGCACCATTTTCGGGCAAATAACATTTTTTGATCGTTTTTTATTCCGATTTTTCGGAGGCAAGATGAACAAAAGACAGCATTTTTTTGTGAGGGGGGTGGCTTATGTTGTTCTGTGTGTGGTAAAATTCATAAGGCAGTTTTATTCTGCTGTTCTCCTGCAGTATAAGTGATTAGGCGACTTTATTCTTCGGGTCAGTATGATTACAGTGATACCTCATTTATTTTTTTATGTTTTGGCGCTTTTGCACAGTAATAACTATTTTATGGAAAAAATAATTATGTTCTGCTTTATTCGTAGAGCTATAACTTTTTTTACTTCTCCGCTGATGGAGCTGTATGGCGGCTTGTTTTTTGCGGAACAAGCGGTACCATGTTTATCTATGTCCGTCTTTTTTGTTGCGTTTGTTCGGCAGTATGATAATAAAGCATTGTTTTTTGCCTTTTTTTACGGTGTTCACTAAAGGAGTTAACTAGTGGGACAGTTTTATAGGTCGGGTCATTGTGGATGTGGTGATACCAAATATGTGTACTTTTCTTGGTGTTTTCGTACAAATATATATTTATAGACACAATATCTTTTGAGTTTTGTATTATTATTTTTGATTTTTTTTAAATATTTCTACAATTGTTTAAACATTTTTTACTTTTTTTTTAATTTTTTTACTTTGACATCGGATCACCATGACAATGATTGGGACCCCACGTCACCCGCGGGGTCTCCGATCTGAAGGCAGAGGGCCTGCCTCTGCCGGCTTCCGGAATTAAGCGATCTCAGCATTTAGGGGGTTAAAGTGCTGGGAGCGGTGCTTCTGGCAATTAGTATCGGGTGACAGCCCATGTGCGCTGGCGATCGTGATGACGTAATAATCCATCCCTGGTCAGAGAGACGTATTATTATGACATCTGTCAGAAAGGGCTTAAAGGGAATCTGTCAGCAGGATTTCACTCTCCCCACCAAACTATTTATATGCGCATGTAGTTCTTTCAAAGACAAGTCTAGAAATAACCTTTATATGGCCAGTCTTTTTCAGCATTTGAATAATATGCAAATAAGCCTGAAGAGCTATGGTAGATCTGAAGCCACTGTCACGTCAGCTCTATTCCCCGACCAGCGCCGCCTTCTACTGCTTGATTGATGTCTCCTTTGGCAGAAGTCACTCTTTGACTGCTTGCTTCTTTGATATGAAACTTCAAACAATGGAGCCATCAATTTAAGCCCCCGTCACACACAGCGATCTCGCTAGCAAGATCGCTGCTGAGTGACAAGTTTTGTGATGCAACAGCGATCTCACCAGCGAGATCGCTGTGTGTGACACTTACCAGCGACCGGCCCCCCTGCCGAGTATTGCTGATCATCCTGGAATGGCCAGGACATTTTTTTGATCGCTGGTCTCCCGCTGGCCAGCACGCATCGCTGCATGTGGCAGGTGGGAGACCAGCAATCAGCAAGCTAGCGCTGGTAACTAAGTTACACATCGGGTTTCTAAGCGGCACGCTATTCAGACCCTTTACTCAGACACTCATATTTAAGTCACATGCTGTCCTTTTCCTTGTGATCCTCCTTGAGATGGTTCTACACCTTCATTGGAGTTCGGCTGTGTTTAATTAAACTGATAGGACTTGATTTGTAAAGGTGCACACCTGTCTATATAAGACCTCACAGCTCACAGTGCATGTCAGACCAAATGAGAATCATGAGGTCAAAGGAACTGGCCAAGGAGCTCAGAGACAGAATTGTGGCCAAAGTTACAAAAGAATTTCTGCAGTACTCAAGGTTCCTAAGAGCACAGTGGTCTCCATAATCCTTAAATGGAAGAAGTTTGGGACCACCAGAAGTCTTCCTAGCCCTGGCCATGCAGTCAAACTTAGCAATCATGGGAGAAGAGCCTTGGTGAGGGAGGTAAATAAGAGCCCCAAGATCACTGTGGCTGAGCTCCACAGATGCAGGAGGGAGATGGGAGAAAGTTCCACAAAGTCAACTATCACTGCAGCCCTCCACCAGTCATGCAATCATGCCTTTATGGCAGAGTGGCCCGACGGAAGCCTCTCCTCAGTGCTAGACATATGAAAGCCTGCATAGTTTGCTAAAAAACACATGAAGGACTCCAAGACTATGGGAAATAAGATTCTCTGGTCTATGAGACGAAGATAGACCTTTTTGGTGATAATTCTAAGCGGTATGTGTGGAGAAAACCAGGCACTGCTCTTCACCTGCCCAATATAATCCCAACTGTGAAACATGGTGGTGGCAGCATCTTGCTATGGCGGTGTTTTTCAGCTGCAGGGACAGAACGACTGGTTGCAATTGAAGTAAATATGAATGCAGCCAAGTACAAAGATATCCTGGATGAAAACCTCTTCCAGACTGCTCTGGACCTCAGACTTGTAAGGAGGTTCACCTTCCAACAAGACAATGACCCTAAGCACACAGCTAAAATAACAATGGAGTGGCTTCAGAACAACTCTGTGACCAATCTTGACTGGACCAGCAAGAGCCCTGACCTAAACTCAATTGAGCATCTCTGGAGAGACCTGAAAATGGCTGTCCACCAACGTTCACCATCCAACCTGACGGAACTGAAGAGGATCTGCAGGGAAGAATGGCAGAGGATCCCCAAATCTAGGTGTGAAAAACTTGTTGCATCATTCCCAAGAAGGCTCATGGCTTTACTAGCTCAAAAGGGTGCTTCTACTCAATACTGAGCAAAACTGAATACTTATGACCATGTGATATTTCTGTTTTTCTTTTTTAATAACTTTGCAAAAATTTCCACATTTCTCATTTTTTTTTCTGTCAAGATGGGGTGCAGTGTGTACATTAATGAGAAAAAAAATGAACTTTTTTTATGAATTTACCAAATGGCTGCAATGAAACAAAGAGTGAAAAATTAAATGGGGGTCTGAATACTTTCCGTACCCAGTGTATATACACTTTTGGTTATTTATTTAACCATTTTTTTTGTATACAGTGTCAATTCATGAGTTCAATTACCCTAAAATTCTAGTGGGTTTTTCTTTTTGATATCCAAAGACACTAATTGCCCACTCCTGCTTCCTCCACCCATCGGTCTCTCCTCTAATCTTCGGAGAAGGGACCAAGGCAAGAATTATTGAACTAATAGTCCTTTTGGACAAACGTTGCTTGTATATACACTGCATTTTTTTGGCTTGACAAAGGTTGTTTGTGGTCTAAAAATTGCTTTTTTTCCATTATTATGTTTCGCAACCAATAAAGAACCACATTAAAGTATTACCCTGGTGCCTTCAATACTTCTCTTTGGATTTATCTTCGACCTGATAGCGAATCATTCCTAGAAAGCATAGGGTTAATGGAGTCATGCATGGAAGGTCCACAAGAAAACTCTCTCTTTTACATACACTGCTCAAAAAATAAAGGGAACACTTAAGCAGCAGAATTTAACTCCAAGTAAATCAAGCTTCTGTGAAATCAAACTGTCCACTTAGGAAGCAACACTGATTGACCAAAAAAACTCCCAGAGGCTCACACAGGGAGAGCATGTGACTGTATTTCTTGTGTCTGTGTATGAGAGAAGCAGCCTGCTGTAGATGATGCACAGATAGAGACATACAAATGATTTATTCCTGATTAATTAAGCTTATCATACACTGTTCAAAAAATAAAGGGAACACTTAAACAACAGAATATAACTCCGAGTAAATCAAACTTCTGTGAAATCAAACTGTCCACTTAGGAAACAACACTGATTGACAATCAATTTCACATTCTGTTGTGCAAATGGAATAGACAACAGATGGAAATTATTGGCAATTATCAAGACACCCTCAATAAAGGAGTGGTTCTGCAGGTGGGGACCACAGACCACATCTCAGTACCAATGCTTTCTGGCTGATGTTTTTGTCACTTTTGAATGTTGGTTGTGCTTTCACACTCGTGGTAGTATGAGACGGACTCTACCACCCACACAAGTGGGTCAGGTAGTGCAGCTCATCCAGGATGGCACATCAATGCGAGCTGTGGCAAGAAGGTTTGCTGTGTCTGTCAGTGTAGTGTCCAGAGGCTGGAGGTGCTACCAGGAGACAGGCCAGTACACCAGGAGACACGGAGGGGGCTGTAGGAGGGCAACAACCCAGCAGCAGGACCGCTACCTCAGCCTTTGTGCAAGGAGGAACAGGAGGAGCACTGCCAGAGCCCTGCAAAATGACCTCCAGCAGGCCACAAATGTGCATGTGTCTGCACAACGGTTAGAAACCGACTCCATGAGGATGGTATGAAGGCCCGACGTCCACAGATGGGGGTTGTGCTCATAGCTCAACACCGTGCAGGACGCTTGGCATTTGCCACAGAACCCCAGGATTGGCAAATTTGCCATTGGCCCCCTGTGCTCTCTACAGATGAAGGCAGGTTCTCACTGAGCACATGTGACAGACCTGACAGAGTCTGGAGACGCCGTGGAGAGTGATCTGCTGCCTGCAACATCCTTCAGCATGACCGGTTTGGCAGTGGGTCAGTAATGGTGTGAGGTGGCATTTCTTTGGAGGGCCATACAGCCCTCCATGTGCTCGCCAGAGAGAGCCTGACTGCCATTAGGTACCAAGATGAGATCCTCAGACCCCTTGTGAGACCATATGCTGGTGTGGTTGGCCCTGGGTTCCTCCTAATGCAGGACAATGCCAGACCTCATGTGGCTGGAGTGTGTCAGCAGTTCCTGCAAGATGAGGCATTGAAGCTATGGATTGGCCAGCCCGTTCCCAAGACCTGAATCCGATTGAACACATCTGGGACATTATGTCTCACTCCATCCACCAACTTCACGTTGCACCACAGACTGTCCAGGAATTGGCGGATGCTTTAGTCCAGGTCTTGGAGGAGATCCCTCAGGAGACCATTTGCCGCCTCATCAGGAGCATGCCCAGACGTTGTACAGTAGGGAGGTCATACAGGCACGTGGAGGCCACACACAATACTGAGCATGTTTTCCTTCTCATGAGGCATTTCCACTGAAGTTGGATCAGCCTGTAATTTGATTTTCCACTTTGAGTTTGAGTATCATTCCAAATCCAGACCTCCATGAGATATTAATTTTTATTTACATTGATAATTGTTATGTTTTATTGTTCTGAAGACATTCCACTAACATTCCACTATGCAATGAATAAAAATTTGCAACTGGAGTATTTCATTCAGAGATATCTAGGATGTGGTATTTTAGTCTTCCCTTTATTTTTTGAGCAGTGTATTTTTTGCCTTTCCCTAGGATTATTTGACCAAATTCTGAGTTAAAAGTAACGATGAATTGAAAGAGAGGAGTGTTCTGCCACCAGGAAAGAATGTATGCAAGGTTCATGTGTGGAATTAAATTGTAAATGTCCTTTCAGGTAACTTTTCAGAATAAGTTGACATGTCTGTATATGTGAGGAATATTACAATTTTGGGCTATTATTTTAATTGTATCCTGCAATATTTAGCCATTTTCACGTAGGCTGCATGCAGTGTCTAGAAGTTGCAGCATTGTCTTTTTATGTCTCTCTGCTTCTGTCTTACTCCAAGTTTCTTTCCCTCCGATTCTATATAGAAATCTATAGACTGATTTGAGTGGTTTTTGAGAGCAAATGATAATAATATATATTACAAAGTTGGAATTGTTTTGACAAAAAATAGAAATGTATTTACTATTTTGTTAATCTGTGATTGGCCTTTGCCATTGCAATAAAGGCAATGGACTGAAAGCCAAGGAGGGCGACACATGTCCAGGTTATGTCCAGGTTAGCTGAAAGCAGTCATCTGACAGTGCCAAATGAGACATGGAGAATCACAGAGCAGATGGTGAGCATAGGAGAGGAATTCATGGCTGTTTAACATGTTGCGTTCCCGTGTGGTCGGCGGGCACATCAAAACGCCGCATGCGGACGCATCCGCCTACAACACATGTCCCTGCGTACCCAATGTTAAAGATAGGTACGCAGGATGCATGCGGAAGTAGGCAGAGCGTAGGTGGAGCTTAAGGGAGGACATACGCAGCCATACGCGGACCAGCCATAAGCAAGTGTGAACTTAGCCTTAAGGGGGTTTTACACTAAGCGATATCGCTAGCAATATCGATAAAACGTCACCGGTTTTGTGACGTTATAGTGATATTGCTAGCGATATCGCTATGTGTGATACTTACCTCCGACCGGCTCCCCCGCTGTCCATCGCTGATCGCGCGAGAATGTCCGGCTCCATTTCTCGTCGTCAGCTTCCTGCTGGGCTTCCTGCTGTGACGACGAGCGACGCGTGGAGGCGGGCGGGAGGACGTCAGGATCGCTGTGTGTGAATGGTAAGTATCGTGCGCTGCGTCGCTGCTGAATCGCTGTGAGGTCTTTCTGTGTGAAAGCTCACTAGCGATCATTTAGTGATGCACCAGCGATCCTGACCGGGTCGGATCGCTCGTCGGATCGCTGGTGCATCGCTAAATGTAAAAGGGGCTTTAGAGAATTGAACTAGATAAAGATGATCTTGCACCTTTCATAACCGTCATCTGAAAGGCTTGAGCATTCAGGTGTTTTCCATGGGGAGAGCAGATTAAGCCTCTTATCTGTCCACAGAACAAAAGGATTAGGAGAATAAATTCAAATGACTTGATCCTTATCTCCCCTGACATCATTTGTTGAGGTATAGTCGGGAGGCCCCCCCCATATACTTTAGATGGTCGGCCAATTCAAAAATCATATTTTAGCGAATATGTATGGAGGGCTGTGATCCATGGTAGATGAGAAGATTGCAGAATTCTGGCACTTGACAGATCCCTACTGTCTAATCACAAGCACTCCAGAAGCATTTGCATAACAAGCATGTCTTATGGAATAGCTATATCTGCAATTCCCACATAGATGGGCTGACACTACATGGCTAGTAGACAGCCACAAATGCAGGATCTGTGAAAACTTCTTCTCGTTACTGACGGACAGTATGTCTCAATCAATAAGGACTGTGAATCTGGCTTCTTGCAGACATGATTGTACTCAATAATTTATCTGCCGATTTCTGGGGCGATGGCCATATATACAATGAAGTCATCATTAGATTACCCCAAAACAGAGGTGGCAGAAAGTCCAGTAAATAAAGGAAATTACTAACGCGAAGAGCGGAGGCGGACGTAGACTGGACGTACCCTCTAAGAAATATTTTTGTTTGAACTTGGTTTTATATCGTCACATACCTATGATTATAATATTAATGGTCCTTTATTTGTTATGTAAAAATTATCCCCCTCTTGAATTTTTTCTTATAACTAATTAGCATTTGCTGCTTTTTTTCAGCTGATTTTTGTGTCTAAATGTAAATGAAAGACTTGCATAAAAAATTCTTGATTTTGCACCATTAATTGTTTGACCAGTGGAGTTGTTTTATAAGAAAATCTTAAAGTTCAAAATGATAAGAAAATGAAACACAAAAGGGGGGGGGGGGTTATTGTGGCAAGTGGAATAAAAAAAAGTCACACAGTCACAAAAAGTTTTCTTTTTTTAAAAAAAATATTTTTCGCCTTTCCCTGATGTTTTTCTACAAAGTAGATGGAGCTTAGAAGACATGTCATGGCCATTCAAAACAAAACAGGCTTGCTATGAAATCTGGACTGAATTATAGCTGGGATCTAAATCAGCTAAAAGATCTCAGTTTGTGGAGCATGGACTGCTCGGAAGGTGGCAATTTTTTTTAAGGCGCATGCTACTCTTAATACATATGAAAAGTGTGATAGAACGGTTGGTGGGGCAGAAGAACCCACTGATATCAGCACAGTTCTGTAATAGGAGCCACCGAGGTAACAAGTCCGTTCATGACATTTATTCCCTTTTACATCTTCCTGCATCCCCTATGAGTGATATTATTGAGCAGTGGAAGGAACCACAGAGACTCAGCCACGAAGTGGAGACCACTTAACGTTACAGAGCGGGGTCGCCGACTACTGAGGAGCAGAAGGCAGAAAAGTCACAAATACTCTGCTGACTCCATAACTGCAGAGTCTAAACCTCTGCTGGTATTAACATCAGTACAAACACTGCGCCTCCACCGGGAGCTTCATGGCCGACCAGCTGAATGCAACCATACCCGACTAAGCACAATGCCAAGCGTCAGATAGAGGGGTGTAAAACCGTCACCACTGGACTCTGGCGAAGTGTAAACGTTCTGTGTCTGGATTTGGTGAAAGTCAGAAGAATATTACCAGCCTACATCGTGCCCGCTGTAAAGTTAGCTTGAGGAGGGATAATGCTATGGGATTGTTTTTTGGGGGTTGGTTTAGGCCCTTTAGTTCCAGTGAAGGTAGATTGTTCTGCTTCAGCACAAGACATTTTGGGAGATTGTAGCATTCAGCTTTGTGGGAATAATTTGGGGAAGGCTCTTCTCTATTCCCCATGAGTGTGCCGCAATTTACAATGTCCAAAACGACATGGTTGGAGGAGCTTTGTGTGGAAGAACATGACCACCTGCACAAAGATCCCTACGATTCCACCCCATTCAAACCTTTTGGTATGATCTATAACGGAGAATGTGAGTCTGGTCTCTTATCCACCAACATTATTCTGCCATCAGAAATGCTCTTCTGGATGAAATGGGAAAAATTTCCACAGGCTCCCACCTTCATTATTGATGTGTATATCATTTCTAGTTCCTTCGTTTTTGCTTGCAGCTCTTATTCCGAGTTCAGGGGATGACACCATTCACCATTGTCCTACTGAATTCAATGACTTTTTCCAGGCTTCTATTAATGCTGTTGCTTTAGCGTTAAGTACTGTTAATATTAATAAGGTGTAAATTCTATATTTTGTATTTTATATTTCTCTAGAAGAAGATTTCTTTGTAGCAGTTGTAAATAAAGGTTACTGGTTACCGATATCTCCAGGGCCCCATAAGTATTTTGTCTTCCACTATTAATATTTCATCTCCCTCCTGCTTTTCAGTGAAGGTGCGGTTTGCCATTCTGTCAGGAGCTCCATCTTTTTACCACACTACAACAAAAGGCTGATTCTAAAAAGGCCCCGTTTGTTATAATTGGGCACATTTACTCTGTTAGTGACCACATAAACACTTTCTACGTTATGATGGATCAAGTGAGGATTTAGTATCATAGGGATTATTTCAATTCCAGTCTTGTTGGTTTCTTGATGTTTTCTCATGTTATTGCAGTCAAGTTTTTTTTAACTCATTTACATGCACATAGTCGTATTATGCTCCAATGCACACAGTCATATTATGGCTTTATGTAATTTTGGTGGGTGTGGACCCACTGCGACATGGATGGGAGTGACTACCTGGTATTCACTATAGCCTCTGATGGTGAGGATAGGCTTTGCCACAGGTAGTCACCAATTACCACACCAGGGCAGTCCCTGGGTCTGCAATAACTGACCGGAGGGTTAGAGACATGGGTACAGGTGGACGAAGTCAAAGATGTGGTCAGACAATCTGAGGTCAGGGCAGGCAGCCGAGGGCAGGAGCGGAGAGGTCAGGATAAATGGTTAGACTAGCAGAAAACAGAAGAGACAATATAAGAGAGCACCTTACAGGAAACAAGCCAGATAGAGACTTACCAGCAAAAGGAGGATACAATGCAGCAGTGATGGAAATGTGTTGGAATATGTTTGGTGACACAACTACATTCCTGTCTATGAGTGTTTAGTTGCTAGATTTGTATGCTGCTTATAAAGTTAGAACAAAAAAAACTCCCCAGAGGCTCACACAGGAAGAGCATGTGGACTGTATTTCTTGTTTTCCTGCGTCTGTGTATGAGAGAAGAAGCAGCCTGCTGTAGATGCTGCACAGCTAGACATACAAATTATTTAATCCTGATCTATTAAACTTATCATACTGTATATTGTTCCTAATAAAGGAGCTCTGTTGTCACATGCTTGGAGAGTATCCTGAATAATCCACTGCCAACAAAATGCTACAAGAAGCAGCTCAGTGAGACAGCCCAAGACTTGGGAGAGCAGAGTGGTGACTGCAGTGAGTACGGCAGGGCTAGTACAACCAGTGATAGTCACTGGGGTGACACTATTTTATATAGAGACTAAAAGAAGCATTCTCATGTTGTTTCCTCAGGAGCACACTGCTCCCCTGCCTCCAAATTTCCTTGTTTACAGAGGTGCTGAAGACTGAAAGCTTGTGCTGGTCTGAACTGAGCGCTCTATTGCATGGGAGAAGCAGAGGGGGACTGAAGCTGGACTGATCCAGAGATGCAACCAATTTCAGAGTGGCACCTGGACACTATAAATCAGTGTTCTCCAAGGGCCACCAACAGGTCTTGTTATCAGGACTGCCTTAGTGTTGTATAAGTGATCACTCCATCACCTGTCCAGTGCTATGATAATCCAAAAACATGATCTTTTGGTGGCTCTTGGAGTTGGGGAACAGTGCTCTAAAGAACAGAGGTAAATAGCAAAGTTGTTTGTTTTTACAAGCAGATTGCATTTAGAACTTGTGACAAGCCCTTTAATTGGGCAGTCATGGAGGCTCATTAGTCATTGAGTGTTGGAATCATTAGAAAAATACGGTCTCATACTTGATCACATGTCGTATTATGGAGGTATTCACCCAAAGAAGCATTGTTTCAATAAAACAACATCCCACATGCATCACCCAAAGGAAGCATTGTCTGGCGGCACTTACAATCACTCCAGCTCTGGACTCCACACGCCAATGTGCCTTCTCTTTGACATGGGAATTCCATAAGCACAGTCCCTATACAATTTAACAGGGTTCCTATGCATCTAATTACCATTAAGTCTTCAAAGACATTCTGTGTGCTGCGATTGGGCACCAATATCTTTCTCTGCCTGTGCAGTGATTCGGTGCATGCGCAGTGTCATTCCGCAGAGTAAGCATGCGCTTTGGAAACAGCAAAGTGCCCTTGATAAGCATAAACTTCGCTTACAGTAGGCACTGCTAAATTTCTGAAAAATGTTATAGAAAAATGAATTTACAGGCAGCGACTTATAATTCATATGGATTTGGAAGTAAAAGGCGATGTTAGGCTATGTGCCCACATAGCGTTTCTTAAGCAGAATATTCCTGAGCGGAAACGCACACCCTCTTCCCGGGAAAACGCATGCGGTTTTTGAGGGACTTTTTTAAGCGTTTGTGAAGCGTTTTAGCATGTGTTTTTCTATGCGTTTTTGCCTATACAATTGATGGTATGCGGAATCGCATGCGATCCCACAAAATTAATGAACATGCTGCGTTTTTTTACCGCTAAGCGATTCCGCAGCGGTAAAAAACGCACCATTGGAACAACATGTGCGGAATCAATTATGATTGAATGGAATGCTTTTCTTAAGCGTTTCCGTGGCAGAATCGTGCCTTTAAAAACGCCGCGGAAACGCTTAAAAAACGCTGCATGGGCACACAGCCTCAAGGCATGTTCATTAATTTTACCACCAGGATTTCACCCCCTAACAATTTATATGTGCATTTAGCTTTTTCAAAGACAAGTCCAGCAATACCATTGTCTAGACAATCTGTTCCTCTGTTACTGAGAAATCAGTGTTTGAAATAATAAGCTGAAGATCTATGGTAGATCTCAACCCTCGGTCACTCCAGCTCTTTTCTTTACCCAGCACCACCTCTTCCTGCTTGTCTTTGGCTATGTAAAGGATTGCTGGACTTGACTTTGAAAGAGCAATATGTACATATAAATAGTTTTGGGGGGTGAAATCCTGCTGACACATTTCCTTAAATTCTTCAATAATTTGCACCTTTTTAAAAGCCTATTTTATGTGTTCACTTTTTTAACATTTGTCATTGTGAGCGGGCTTCATAGTTTCCTTCTTATAAATTAAATGCAACTATTGAAAAAGTCAAATTTTTTTTTTTTTTTTTTTTGGGGGGGGGGGGGGGGGTAAATGTACTCCAGATTCCCCATGGAGTGATTTTATGCATGTCTGCAATTTTTGCACAAATTTTTATGCTATTTTAGCAAAACATTTTTTCCCCGAAAAAGTCACCAAACAAGTTAAAGGAAAAACAATAATAAAGAGCATTTTTTAATTTGCCAGAAATTCACTAAATGTGGGCCGCACTGCAGAATTTGGTGCAAAATATGTCAACAGATAACACAAGTTAAAAAAAGTGACTTGAACTCATGCAAATGGTAAATTGGCCCCTAGATGTGGTGGAATTTGCAAAAATTCATTGGAAAGTGTGAAAACCGTCTTGAAAGTCCTAAAAGCGTAAATTGACAGCTGTGGATTTTAGTGCGGGTCAGCTTCAATGCTTTTACCAGTTTTATTACACGGCAGGATTTGTTAAAATGCCATTCCACACTGTAAGGCTATGTTCACACATTGCATTTTTTATGTTTTTTTTTTCCTTGGGAAAAACCTGCTCTCTTGGCAGTAAAGAAGCTGCTTACAAAAAGTAGGTTTTGCTGCGTATTTGCTGCATTTTTATTGTCTCTTGTGCATGCTGATAAAGTTTAGTGCATAAAAAACACCATGATGCACTAATATTTTTATGCTTTTTTATTAGCATTTGATGCATTTTAAGTATCATAGAAATAAATATGTTTGACATGAAGCTTATGGATAGAAGTGTGCACCCATGGTTATCATTTTCACTATCGTATCTCTGGAACTTCTGATACAGTCTCTCCGGGCAAACAGAAGAGTAATCGATAAGTTAATGTTCCATACAAGAGTTCTGATGTGGTGGGGGATGGGCAGAGGTTTTCAGATAACAGAGTGCTGGCTTTCCAAGCATTACTTATGTAACTAATGCCAAAAGACAATGTACAGTACACTATGCGTGGACCAGATACATCAGGTCGCAATGTCTTTGTGCGTATTAGGAGAGCACGTTATGTAAATGATTGCAAAATTATGTCATCTAATTGTCGAAATATACAAAATAAAATTCTGCAATTTATTATATATGGTATTGCACTTTAGTTCAAGAAAAAAAAAACAGATCTGCCAGGGCCTTAAAGGGAATCTGGCAGCAGGTTTTTGCTATTTAATCTGAAAGCGGCATAATATAGGGGAAGAGACCCTGATTCCAGCGATGTATCGCTTATTAGGCTTTGTGCTGTAGTTTCAATATAATCAGTGTTTTATCTGCAACAGATTATAACTGCAGGACTAGGTGCATGTGCCAATCAGTCCAAGTAATCTGTGTAACTCCGCCTCCATCACTGATTGGCAGCTTGCTGACAATGTGCATTGGAAGCTGACAATCGGTGGTGTGGGCGGGTTATACAGAGCTCAGCATTTGTAGCACTGCTACAACTACAGCAGAAAAATCAGAGATTCTTTCAAATCTGCAGCAAGCAGTCCAGTAAGTGACACATTGCTGGAATCAGGATTTCTGCCCCTACATCATCATCAGATTGCATAGCAAAAATCTGCTGACAGATTCCTTTTAAATTAAGTTTATAAGCAGAAAATATCTGTTCCTAGCAAGTACAGGTGCTCGGTAAACGCCTGTTGTGGCCGCCTTCCCCCTTTCTTGTTTTGCATCTCCATTCTCCTCTTCCTTGATTGACAGCTCTGCCTTTCCAGGAGGCAGAGGATAGTGAAGATTGATTGAAAACAAGTATGCTCATTGAACAGCTCGGCCACGCCAATTGTGCACTGAGCGTCTGTACTTGGTTTAAACAGATATTTGGACTCACAGGCGCCCTTTAACCCCTCCATGATGTACTATAACCCAATTACAAGGCACTGAAGGTTAGCTTTGTCAGGTGGGGGCCAACTGAACCCCCCCCCCCCAGGCCTGCCGTGTGATCTCCTCTGTGGCGTCCATCCTGTGACTCGGTGTTATAGAAGATTCTGATTTTCACTATAAACAGCAATTCTGTGGTACTGCTGTATATAGTACAGGAGATGGATGGTCTCATATAAAAGTCCCCTAAGGGGAAAGAAAGAAAGTAGCAAATAGAAAAATAAAGTTTAAAAAAAATGTAAATTAAAATCAGTTAAATGGAAGCTGTCACGTGAAAAAAAAACTACTAACCTGCAGATATGGGGTGAATCTGAAGGTTAATAGCGTTCTCAACATGTCCCATGCCGTCACTTAGAACCCTGCTGGAACTTTATTCCTACCGCTAGTGTTTCAGTTTTAGTCACAGGGGCGGCGCTGGTGTGGGTTCAGTCACAGAGGCGACGCTGGTGTGGGTTCAGTCACAGGGGCGGCGCTGGTGTGGGTTCAGTCACAGAGGCGACGCTGGTGTGGGTTCAGTCACAGGGGCGGCGCTGGTGTGGGTTCAGTCACAGAGGCGACGCTGGTGTGGGTTCAGTCACAGGGGTGGCACTGGTGCAGGTTCAGTCATAGGGGTGGCACTGGTGCAGGTTCAGTCACAGAGGCGGCGCTGGTGCAGGTTCAGTCACAGAGGCGGCGCTGGTGCAGGTTCAGTCATAGGGGTGGCACTGGTGTAGGTTCAGTCACAGAGGCGGCGCTGGTGCAGGTTCAGTCATAGGGGTGGCACTGGTGCAGGTTCAGTCACAGAGGCGACGCTGGTGTGGGTTCAGTCACAGGGGTGGCACTGGTGCAGGTTCAGTCACAGGCGGCGCTGGTGTGGGTTCAGTCACAGGGGTGGCGCTGGTGTGGGTTCAGTCACAGGGGTGGCGCTGGTGCGGGTTCAGTCACAGGGGCGGCGCTGGTGTGGGTTCAGTCACAGGGGCGGTGCTGGTGCGGGTTCAGTCACAGGGGCGGTGCTGGTGCGGGTTCAGTCACAGAGGTGGCGCTGGTGCGGGTTCAGTCACAGGGGCGGCGCTGGTGCGGGTTCAGTCACAGGGGCGGCGCTGGTGCGGGTTCAGTCACAGGGGCGGCACTGGTGCGGGTTCAGTCACAGGGGCGACGCTGGTGCGGGTTCAGTCACAGGGGCGGCGCTGATGTGGGTTCAGTCACAGGGGCGACGCTGGTGCGGGTTCAGTCACAGGGGCGGCGCTGGTGCAGGTTCAGTCACAGGGGCGGCGCTGGTGCAAGTTCACTCACTATTCTGTGTATAGAGAGTGTCTGCTGTAACCGTGCCCCCAACCCTGACTGACAGTCGGTCCTAATGCTGAGCTGCTGTCAGTCAGTGCCAGGGGCTGGTCTCTATATACAGCGGTCACATTATTTAAGGGCTTTTTTTATGCAGTTTTACTTGTATTTGGGGGTATTTACAACTCACCATTTATCTTTCATTAATTATTTTCTGGGATGGGGGGAGCACAAAATTGCCAATTCCAATCCTATTTTGTTTTATGATAAATTTTACACTGTTCATCGTGGAATAGAAAAAATATTCCCTTTATTATGTGGTCATTCATTAGCACAAAAATCAAACAATATATTTTTTTATGTTTATGTTCTGCACGATAAAACTACTTTTTGCACAAAAAAAAATAAAAAATGTTTGTTTCTGTGTCGCCATATACTGACAGCAGAATGATTTGATGCTTTTATTGGTAACATTTTAAGTTGCATAAATATTTTTGATTGCTTTTTATTCCATTTTTCAGGAGGCAGGATGAACTAAAAAAAACTATTTACTGTTATTTACAATTTTATGATGTTCACTGTCTGGTATAAATTCCACAATAACTTTATTTTGCATGTCAGTGTGATTACAGCAGCACCAAAGTTATATTTGTTTCATTGCTCTTTTTTAGTTTTACAGCTTTTGTATAATATTACTTTCTAAAAAGAAATATACTTTTATGTTACCATATTCAAACACGTATATCATTTTTAGTTTTTCTATGCATGTTTTATTTTTTATGAATAGAGTTGAAGTTTTTGTAAGTATTAGTTTAAGATGCAAACAATATGTGATTACTTGTTATTCCGTTTTTGGGCTGATTGAGCTGGGCAAACAAAAACATTAGCCATTTATTTTTATGACATTCATCTTTTGGTTAAGCAATGTGATCATTTAATGTTTCAGTTTCTTATGCATGATGTTATAGATTATGTATTTTTTTCTTTATATTTTGTCACATAATGTTGTAAAGAAGGTTTTGTGTCTTTTTTACATTTTCTAACAGTTTAAAATTTGTTATATATTTGAAAATGTTTAGGTTACTTTTTGACCGTGGGATCAATATAATACATTATACTCCTGTGTTGCAGTGCATTACACTTGTCAGAAAAAACATTAGCTATTAAAAAGGGCTTTCCCATACTTGCACAACCCCTTCTCAATCCCTGTTTTTCCCCAGTAAAATAATAACACCTATACTCACCTCCGGTGCCGGCACCGTTCCAATGGTGTCAACACTGGCTCTCCCGGGGAATGCATGATATTATGTTATTATTTTACTAGTGGAAAGCATAGGGATTCAGAAAGGGCTTGTCCAAATAGTGGACTACCTCTTTAAGACACTTCACTGTTGGCAATGTAGTACCGTTTAAATACTACCTCCAGTGAAATCAATGGGATGGACCAGAGACTTCTCCGAATCTGCCATGTTTGTTTCTGAAAAATCAAGACAGTCTTGGCAAATTCATGGTTGTTGGCAGCTATCACATTGATAGGCATTGTGCCAGACCCTTTCTCCTACAGGGCCTAATAGAAGTTCTAAGATGAAAGCCAAACGACTAGTGTTAGGCTACAGTAACCCATTACTGCCCAATATTGGCCACGGCATCTAAGGGGTAAAACAGCCAGGATCGTAGTCAACTTTGACCCGGTACTACATAGCAATATCCTAGCCGTCAGTTACAGCTGGAATTCTGCAGTCATTGTATGCATTATGCCTCTTCATCACCAATTGTTAGGCATCAGGTTCCTGCAACTGCACAGCAGGAATCCAGAGCCTTGCATCCAGTCGTCTCTCATTCTTCACCAACCGCTCAGGAGCCTGCACAGCAATCTTGGCGTCCCAGACGCTCTGCTCAGACCAGCTCTGTAGGACTGGTTGTTGCTGCCACCTCTGGGTCAGCAATAGCGACGCAGGCTGTCCTGCAGCAAGCCACTCCAGAGGCTAAGTCCTCTTATCGCGCTACTGGGCATGCTCACGAGATGATCTCTCATTGGAGATCGGGAGTCACGTGCTCAGGTCCTTCTCTGGATCTGGTTGGTCCATCTCAGAGATCTGGAAGGTCACGGAAGCGCACGGCTATAAAAGGCCCGCATGGCCACTCGGCCATGCACTAGTATAGACTCTAATTGCTATCTGTGTGAATGATGATGAATGCATGTGCCTGCGAATGACTCATTAAGATCCCCTCCCTCTGATATTACGTGTGTGGATAGGGACTTATTCATAGAGTCAGCGCCAGTCAGTGGCGCGCTACAGGCCACAGTTCACATCTTACAGCACTAGCGTCCGACAGTGCGCCCCCTCTTTGGCATTGCCATGTGGCGGCTGAGTCGGTCGCCGCGCTGCAGTCAGCAGCACTTGTTGGCGTCCGCGGTAGCGATGCCGCATGCACGGTAGGTCTAGACGGACATTGACCCTGAATCTTGGGCCTAGTCCTCTGACCGTATATCGTGTGTGCACACCCCTGAGACCTGTGAGGTCAACAGGCTCAGCATTTATGTTTATAACTTAGGCGTCTCTGTGAGGTTAACAGAGCTTGCCAGCGCACATCGGGTGACGTATAACCCGCATGTGCTATACCGCCATATAGCGCGTCTGCAATTATATAGCAGCAGTTTAACACCTCTGCATGGTGGACCCCGGGCGGCGAACGCACTTTCTGTTATTTAATATTTAGTGCGTTCCGCCGTCACTAACACCAATAGCACCACGTTTAGGGCAATGTGCCACCGCTTTAGTGTACACACCATGTTTTAGCAGTTTAGAGGAAGATAGAATGGGCTGGTCGCAGTGGTGTAACTTGAAACTCATGGGCCCAAATGGGACCCTCAATTATTGCAAGTCTTTAATCGTATACGCAAAAGGGACTTTTGGGGGGCACCCTAGACTTTAGAACCCCTGTACCTATTGTAGTTACAACCCTGGTTGGTGACATTTTAAGGATCTGTCCATCTGTCCAAGATTAGATGTAGATGTCCATGTGAAATTTCTGCAAATACATATGTTGCACCCTAATGGTAACATCAATGAATAGAGTAATGACCAAGAGACAACTGTAACAAATCCAACCCTCAGTGTTGAGCGAACTGTGCAGTGATTGACAGCTCAGTTGCCTTATAGAAGCCTCTCCATTTCTAATTCTTTGGCTTGATGTCACCTGACAATGAAAAGGTGACATCAACCCCACAAATATTAACCCCACTTGCCACTGCCACAGGGCAAGTGGGTAAAGTCGGGCAAAGAGTCAGGATTGGAAGAAATACCTGTGAAATATACCTATTCAAATCTTCGCCATTGACAAGACACCGTTACCCCAAAATATGGTCCAGAGTGTAAAGATTTCATGCTCCAAATGGAAGCACCCCACTCTGATTCCATCTCTTGTTTTGGATAACATGCTGGGTTGTTACTGGGATTTCCATGGCTACTTCTTCACAATTAGTGTTGAGCGATACCTTCCGATATCGGGAAATATCAGATCGGATTGGATCGGACCGATACCCCAAAAATATCAGATATCGCCGATTGCGATACCGGAAACCAATGCAAGTCAATGGGACACAAATATCGGAATGAAAATAAACCCTTACTTTCCTTGTAGGTTAATTTTCCAAAGATATTGACTATGTTAAGCTTTTTTATATTTTGTCAGATATTTATGTTTCACTACTTCCATGCTCTTCACCTTCTTTTTTACTTCTCCCACACTTTCTCCTTCATCATCCTCTTCAGGGTCATCTTCTTGGTCTTCTTCGAGGTGGTCTTTAGGGTCGTCGTCTTTAGAGTCGTCGTCAGGGAGATCCAGAGTGATTACCAAAAACCATTTCAAAAAGCTTGAACTTGGAAATGTAGCAGAAGGTACAAAAAGGCTGAGGAACTGCTGAGAACCAGCTGATGGTACTGGAACCTGGATGGGTAGCCGAAGGTACAAGAGCCAATGGAACTACCGAGGACCAGCTGAAGGTACTGGAACCCAGTTACGAAGCAGGAGGTACCTGTGCCAGAAAGCACTACCAAGGACCAGCAGATGTTGGTGGAACTCGGATACCGAGAAGGAGGCACCTAAGCCAAAGGCTCTGCCTGGAACCAGCTGACGTTACTGGAACCCAGGGGGACATATTCAAGATTGACTTCCAAAGAACCAGCTAATGGTACTGGAACTCAGATAGGCAGCAGAAGGTACACATGAAAAAAAAGTTGCAAGGCCGCGAGCCGGCCGGAGTTACCGAAACCCACAGTCCTACAGGGGGAGCTTGTCCTATTGGCACTACGGAACCAGCCTTCATTGCCAGATCCCGCAGCCCACATAGGAAGCACCTAAACTGCAGGCACCATAGAGTCGGCTAACCCGACCACAACACGACAGTATTGGAGGCAAAGTGACGTTGACACTACCCGGAAACAGCTGGCGTGCTGGAACCAGGCTGGGCAGGAGGGAGTACCCATGCCAAAGACACTTCTGAGCAGCAACTGGCGGTGTTGGAGACCAGGGATTACAGTAGAAACAGAGTGTAGCCAGAGGCCTAATTGGAGCAAGTGTAATATCTGTAGTAGTGTGAATGTGGACGGAGCAGGAGAAATTGCTGGACACACCGCAGGGGATCAGCTGATGTTACTGAACCCCAATAACACAGGAGCATGTGTTGACTATGCAGATGGCACTTATGAGCAGCAACTGGCGGTGTTGGAGCCCACGAATTACAGTTCAGGTGGTAGAAACATGAACACAACAGGAGACCTGGATACTGTTGTCAACCAATTATTTAATCTGGAAGAGGACTGGCAAATTCCTGCGCGATCCAGGCCTTGTTCATTTTCAGAAAAGTAAGCCGGTCAACGTTATCGGAGGATAGTCGCATGTGACGGTCTGTTAGTACACCACCTGCGGCACTAAAGACGCGTTCTGATAATACACTAGCAGCAGGGCAAGCCAGCACCTCCAATGCACTCTAGCTAAGCTCTTGCCATGTATCCAGCTTAGAGACCCAAAACTTGAAGGGGGAAGAGCCGTGTGGGAGAACACTGAAAGGGCAAGACATGTAGTTTGTCACCATCTGACGGAAACGTTGCCTCCTGCTGACTGGAGCTGTCTGTGATGGTGTAGACATTTGTGGCAGGAACACAAAACTTTGCCACATTTGAGCCATACTGGTCTTGCCTTGTGCTGAGGTGCTGCTTCTGCTCCCTCTTTGTGCAGAGCTTCCTCCACTGCCTCGACGCCCTGAGCTGCTTTGTAAAGCACTAGCAGCACTGCTCTCGGGTGGAATGGAGAACATGATGGAATACACCAGTGTGTCTTGGTACTCCCGCATTTGACGCTCCCGGTTCAACGGTGTTATGAGGCTTTGTAAGTTGTCCTGGTAGCGAGGATTTAGGAGGGTGTACACCCAATAATCAGCCATGTTGAGAATGTGGGCAATGCGGAGGTCATTTCTCAGGCACTGCAGCATGAAATCAACCATGTGCTGCAGACTGCCAACTGGCCAAGAAACGCTGTCCCCTGCTTGAGGCGTCATCTCTGCCTGCTCTGCATCACCCCACCCTCACTCTACAAACTGACTACTAGAGCATTGTGTACCTCCCTCCTCTGGACAGATGTCTTCCTCCTCCATTGACTCCTCCTCATCCTCCTCACAAAGTGTCCCCTGCCTAGGCCTTTGTGAGGAACCACGTTGCGCAGACTGTCCAGAAGCAGATGGCATTTGTGACTCCTCATCCTCCACCTCTTCCGCAACCTCCTCTCTTAGTGCTTGCAGTGTTTTTCAAGCAGGCAGTTAACGGGGCTAGTCATGCTGACTAGTGCATCATCTGCACTTGCCATCCGCGTGGAATCATCGAAGGCACGCAAAACGTGGCAGATGTCCTTCATAAAGGCCCACTCAGTGGTGGTGAAGTATGAACGGTGCGCAGTGCGACTTGTTTGTGCCTGATGCAGCTGGTACTCCATTACTGGAGACACCTGACCACACTCCAAAACCTGCATCCCACACAACATAGTAGTGTAGCAAAGGACCCTTTGGTGGCTCCCTGCTTGGAACACGAAGCGTGCTGGGAGGCGGGTGGAGTTTAGTTTGCACTAAAAGAGCGGGAAGAGGATAGGATATAGTCAGTCACAGGAGTCTGACGAGGTCAGTCTGTGAAAGGAGATCCCCTGAGTGGGATGGATGAAGGAAGTGCTGCAGCCGACCTCAGTGATCTGGGTCCGCTGGCACAGGAAAGGAACATTAATAGAAAGCCTGACTCTCCATAAGAAGGAAAGAATTAGTACGGAACGTGAGGAGAAGAAGAGAACCAAGGATTAGGGTTAGAGCAGAACCCTTCCCAAGTTCTAAGCGTAAGGCCGGGGTCCGGTCCCCGAGGTTGTATGGATACTAATGGTCCTGCAGCAGACCCCGGATGAATAGAAGTTGTCACCGCTTTATTCCCACACCAGACTTGGGGGCACAACAGCAACTTAAGAGAGCCGGGACTAGGTAGTAAGGAGTCCCCGAAGCAGGATACATCTGTCTGCCGTAAAAGTAGAGTTCATAGGAACATCTGACAGGAGAAACTCCAGTGTAATTCAGTACTGTGAGTACTTCACTAAAGACGCTAAGAGGGAAACGTTCATAAAAGGCACATATGTTAGCGGAGTGTTGGAAAGGAGCACTTCATCTTGCCTGGAAGTTGGCTGAGCTCCTGACCCAGAGGACATGGCATGGATGCGGGCTCTGGTGCCACAACAGGCTGTGAGTAAAGCTTGGGAACTACATGCCCCGATGTCCTCCACTTATTCCTGCGTCAACCTGCCCAGCACTGCTACATCCCCTGCGCCCGACACTACATCATCTAAGTGTCACTTCACCTACTCTGCCCTAGGACTACAGCCCTGCCTGTGGAGGGCTATAACATCATTGCTGCACCACACCATCTGTCCCACAGGATCTGTCTGCAGCGTCGGCTCAACATCTTCATTGCCGAACACCACAGGTGGCATCACGACTCATTCATTCATAAACTCTAATCATCATAAGCACACTGAACATTCCCCCCTTTTACAATGGGCGCCCAGGGCCACGGGCCGGGTCCCAGCTGCCGTGACATCTCCCATTGAAGCTCATCGGGCCCGGTACCAAGTACCCCACTGCCCTGGGAGGGCGACCCACCAGCATTCAGAGCCTGTGCTCGGGGGTGGTTTGCCGAGTATGGGCACCTTTTCTCCCATGCCAGTGCTACTGATGGCTGTAGACTGGCCTGGGAGTGAGAGGATGACAGGGAACGTGGTGCTGTGGGTGGAATGACACTGTGTCTCTGTACAACAGTGCCAGAGGTTCTTCCATGGCGATCCTGTGAGGAAGCCGAACCAGCTGTGTGTGAGCTGGAGGAAGAGGCTACAACATGAGCTGAAGAGGTGGTAGGTGGCGCTGTAGGTTGGCCTAGGTATTCAGTGTGTCTTTGTAACTCCACCACATGCTTGGTCCACACATGTTTCCACATATTTGTGGTATTGATGTTGCTGACACTTTTCCCTCTTTTCACTTTCTGATTACACAGCTTGCATTTGACATAGCAAATGTCATCTGCAACTGTGTCAAAAAAGGACCAGGCACTGCAAGTCTTGGGAGCGCCCGTTTTGGGTTTTGGAAGAGGCATGCTCCTAATGGGTGCCGAAGTGGAGGCTACAGGCAACAGAGTCTGCCCCCTCCCTCTCCCTCCTTTTTTGGCCGTTCGGGGAATCTCTTCCTCAGAGCTGCTCCCACCACCTTCCTGTACCTCACGCCATGATGGGTCAAGGACCTCATCATCTACACTACCCTCTTCAAACGACTGCTTCTCCTGGGTAGTCTCGACAGCACAGTACGCATCAGAAAGTGGCACCTGGGTCTCATCATCAGATGTGTACTGAGGTGTGCTGACCATAGGCACTGGCTCACCCGCCTCTTCAGATTCAGAGAGACAAAGCTGTTGCGCATCACTGCATACTACCTCTTCTTCAAATTCTCGAATGCTGCTTGGCTGGCCCCCTCTTTCCAAGTCAACAGATTCAGAGAACAGAAGTAGAGATGGCTCCTGTCCAGAGCTCTCTGACTGCCTGGGCAATTTGGCAGGTGGTGAAGAGACAGATTGGTGCTCTTCAGTGCTCTGGACCTGAGAGGATCTGGAACTAATTGAAGTCGATGTGTTAGCTGCCATCCATCCAATAACAGCTTCAATTTGTTCATCCCGCAGCAGTGGAGTACGGCGAGCTCCTACAAAGCTGCGCATAAAGGACTGTTCCCTGGGAAAACTGGGGGATGCTGAGTCACTGGTGCCCGCAGTAGGCACAGAATCCCCACGTCCTCTCCCTGCAGAAACTCCACGCCCACGACCACGTGCCTTACTCCCTGCCTTCTTCATCTTGGTAGACTGATAAAGATAGGCAGAAAAGTACTAAGGGCTTTGTGTGCTTATTCCTGAACAGCTGCTAACAGGTATAAGAAACACTAATTTTATAAAGTGTGGCCTAGACTTTAATATGAGCTAATGTGGCCTACACAACTGTAAAGTGGAGTGTTTGGTGAACTTTATTAACTTTTTTTTTTCACAAAAAGACACTGGATGTGCCCAAAGATATAAAACCGATAGTATCACAAACTTTTTGTAGCTATTACAATGCAGGAAGGTAATCTACAATGCAATAGATGAGGCTCCAAAAAATAGGCTAATACTAATCTGGCTGGGGCTGCAGGGCACAAGCCAGCAGAAAGGCTCCTCTATCTACTCCTATATAGTGTTTGCAAATATTCTAGCTGGATACGGATGGAACCACACTAATAGGAGAAATCTGGAAAAATGAGCATCACTAATGCAAAAACGGACAATGTATGAGGCAGTGACGCATGCTGAGTGGACTACAACTGGAGGTGGCTGGCTGCAGAACACACTACAGCGTGAGCTGCACTCACACACAGAGACCTCGCAGACAGCCGTGAACAGCGCTGCAAGGCAAAAGAAAGCTATAGCGGTTGATAAAGTAGCCTGGGTTAAAGCACAATATAGCAAATCGCTAGGTCACACTTTCCCTCAGAACAGCAGCGTCCTATCCCTAACTGAATTCACAGCAGAGTGAACCCAAAATGGCGGCGGCGGCTTTTATAGTGCATCATGACATCATTTCAGCAGCCAATCACAGCCATGCCAGTAGTTACATGCCTAACATGCTCTAACAGGATGTGCCCACACTTCTTAGGATCCTCATTGGCTGAATAAAATCAAACTGGCTCATTGCATTATGGGAACTTCCGATTCCGGTATTCTATATACTAAAAGTATCGGAACTCAGTATCGGAATTCCGATACCGCGAATATCGGCCGATACCCGATATTGCAGTATCGGAATGCTCAACACTATTCACAATCCTGTTATTGATTGGTGTTAGAAGTAAATTGTTAAATGGAGCCCTGGTTGTTACAAAAAATGTCTAAAGTCTGTACAAATATGCTTTACTAGTCTTAAGAGTCTGTCAGGATACCTGAAGTATTTCAGAGATGTGGTCTCGGTAAAAGAGGTGGAGATACTACCTCTCCATTACCCTTATAATTGTGCTTTTAGTCTTGTGGAGCATCCTCACTCGCCAGGGCCGTAGGGTACTCGGTACCGGGCCGGTTGATCTTCTCAACGGGAGTTGTCACGGCAGCAGTGACCCGGTCCGTGGCACTGGGGCTCCATTGCAAAAGGGGTTGTTTCAGTGTGCTTATGGTGGTGAAAGTTTATAACTGATTCGTGACGCCACCTGTGGTGTTCGGCAAATGTTAAGCCGACGCTGCAGACAGATCCTCTGGGACAGATGGTGTAGTGCAGCAATGATGTTATAGCCCTCCACAGGCAGGGCTGTAGTCCCGGGGCAGTTTAGGTGAAGTGACACTTAGATGGTGTAGTGTCTGGCGCAGGAGGGATGTAGCGGTGGCAGGTAGGCTGGCGCAGGAATAAGTGGAGGACACCAGGGCATGTAGTTCCAAAGCTTTACTCAAAGTCTGTCGTGGTACAGGTGCCCGCATCCGTGCCTTGTCCTCCGGGTTAGGAGCTCAACCAACTTCCAGGCAAGATAAAGTACTCCTTTTCAACACTCCGCCAACATATGTGCTTTTTCTGAACGTCTCCCTCTTAGCGCCTTTGAGTGAAGTACTCACAGTACTGAGTTACACTGGAGTTCCTCCTGTCAGATGTTCCTAAGAATTCTACTTGTACGGCAGACAGCTGTAGCCTGCTTTGGGGACTCCTTCTACCTAGTCCCGGATCACACACATTGCTGTTGTGCCCCCAAGTCTGGTGTGGGAATAAAGTGGTCACTACTTCTATTCATCCGGTGTCTGCTGCAGGACCATTAGTATCCATACAACCTCAGGGACCGGACCCCGGCCTTGCGCTTAGAACTTAGGAAGGGTTCTCCTCTAACCCTGGTCCTTGTTGTTTTATTCTCCTCACGTTCCGTAACAATCCTTTCTTTCTTATGCAGAGTCAGGCTTTCTATCAATGTTCCTTTCTTGTGCCAGCGGACCCAGTTCACTGAGGTCGGCTGCAGCACTTCCTTCATCCATCCCACTCAGGGGATCTCCTTTCACAGACAGACCTCGTCAGACTCCTATGACTAACTGACTAAACCCTATCCTCTTCCCGCTCTTTTTGTGCAAACTAAACTCCACCCGCC
Source organism: Dendrobates tinctorius (assembly GCF_039654945.1). Classification (NCBI taxonomy): domain Eukaryota; kingdom Metazoa; phylum Chordata; class Amphibia; order Anura; family Dendrobatidae; genus Dendrobates; species Dendrobates tinctorius. The sequence continues at coordinate 64,920,762 of NW_027361738.1, read as the reverse complement.
TCCCAGCACACTTCGTGTTCCAAGCAGATAGCCACCAAAGGGTGCTTTGCTACACTACTATGTTGTGTGGGATGCAGGTGTTGGAGTGTGGTCAGGTGTCTCCACCTTACCTGGATAGTGGGACACCACACCTCAGGAGGAGGTGCAGTACCTCTGTGGCGACTGAACCCTCAGGGGCGCCTCACTTGTCCCTAATGCCAAATTACCTAAAGCTCGCTTTTACAATTTGTCTGGGCATGAATGGGTTGCCATGAAAGAATGTGTTAACGAAAGTTTATGGAAGGGTTAAATTCGTCCTTCCTTCTCGCCTGTAGCTGCTGGACTTTCCTTTGTAAAAAAGAAAGATGGCGGCCTCTGTCCCTGCCTCGATTTCCAAGAACTAAACACAATCATAGTTAAAAAATACTTACCCACTTCCACTCATCCCTTGACCTATATAATCAGCTTATGGGGCTAGGTGGTTTTCTAAACTTGATTTTAGAGGGGCATGCACTTTGATATACATCCAGAAGGGTGAGTGGAAAACAGCGTTCTAAACATCTGAAGGTCTGTTTGAAAATCTTGTCTTACCATTTGGGTTATCCAGTGTGGCTGATGTTTTTCAAAATTTTCTGAATGATATTTTCTCTGATTACATTGGAAGATTTGTTGTGATCTACCTGGATGATATTCTAATTTTCTTGCCCGATTTGGACTTTTACCAGGAACATGTCTATGATGGTATTACAAAGTTTGAGGAAGAACTCTTTGTTTGCTAAATTAGGTAAATGTGTTTTTTTCTGTTCAGGAAATTTCATTCTTGGGGTTTATCTTGTCAACATAAGGGTTTAAGATGGACCCTGGGACGGTGCAGGCCATAATTGATTGGGTTCAGCCTCGTGATCTTAAAACTTTGCAACATTTTCTGAAATTTGCCAACTATTATCGGAAATTTATCAATGGTTTTTCTCAGATTGCTAAACTTCTTACCGACCTCACATCTAAGGGGGGGCGAATCTAAAGGCTTGGTCACAAGTTGCTATAAAGGCCTTTAAAAAATTAAAAGAACAATTCATGTTTGCTCCCTTTCTAATTCAACCCAATCTCCAAGAGCCTTTCATTGTGGAGGTGAATGCTTCTGAGGTCGTGGTAAGGGACATTTTATCGCATGGGCCCAAAACGCTGACTAACCAAAATCTATTACCTTTTTTTTCTAAAAATTATTGTTTGCGCAGAGAAATTATGATGTTGGTGAGTTATTTGTTGTTAAATTGGCATTTGAGGAATGGAGGCATTTTTTTTGGGGGAGGCGATTCATAAAGTTACAGTTACCGTGGTTAGCAATCACATGAATCTACTTTACAATGAATCAGCTAAATGATTAACCCTCACCCAGGCCAGGTGGTTCTTGCTTTTCTCTAGATTTAATTTATCAAGTTGGGTTCTAAGACTATGTGCACACGCTGCGGTTTTTGCTGCGGATCCGCTGCAGTTTTGGCCGCTGCGGATCTGCAGCAGTTCTGCAGACAGTGTGCAGTACTGTTGTGAGTTCATTTTCCCCTTCGTCACTGAGGTCTTGTGAACTCCCTATTCTGGTAAAGGAAGGTAATGAGCCTGATTATCAGGCACCTGAGTCTAATGAGGATGACTGGCTGAGTGGAGTCACGGACTGGATATAAGGCTGCCGACGCCCTTCTGCCCTGCGGGTGATTTCTCTGTGGACTTCTAGGACACCAGTCTGATTCCTGCTCCCCTAAAGCTAAGTTTTTTGCTTTGCCTGTTGCATTTGTGTTTTGTTTTTGTTTTCCTTGCTTTTCTGGATTCTGCCATTCCCTGCTGGGGTGAGCTGAATCTCCTTTTGCCTGTTGCTCTGTCTTCAGAATATTCCTGAGTACTGACATAGCTTTTTGAAGCCTAGCGTCTTCAGGGCCTTTTTCACTGTCAGTCTGTTGGCTCTTATTTTCATAGGGTTTTTCACGGATTGCAGACAGCAGCCTTCCTGTCCTTTCCTATGTAGTTAGCTTGGGCCCCGTCTTTGCTCAGTCTATCTTTCTGTCTGTGTTAGTGTTTTCATCTTGCTTCACCGTCATTATATGTTGGGGGCTGCCTATTGCTTTGGGGTCTGCTCTGGGGCAGTTTAGATTTCCCCTTTCTTTCTTTAGGCCTATTTAATTCTCCGGCTGTGATCGAGGGGTCTAGGGCATCGTAGGAACCCCCCACGGCTACTGCTAGTTGTGTTGATAAGTTCAGGGGTCTGCAATCCGATAGCTGCCAACTTCTCTGGTTTTCTGGACTTAGCTAGCATTTCTGTTTTTGCCTCCTACGGTGACTCAATCATAACACAGTACAATGTAAGTCTATGGGATTTACATTCTGCTGTGCACATGCTGCGGATTTTTAACTGCGGAAAAGCTGCGGTTTTGAATCCGCAGAAAGAAATGACATATGACTTCTTTTCTGCGGATTCTGCTGCGGCTTACAATCTCCTCCATTGTAGAGGTGATAAACCACAGGGCTAAATCGCAGCCTAATCTGCAGATAAAGCCACAGGTCATTTTACCTGCGGTTCCGCAGATAAAAATCTGCAGACCAATCTGCAGCGTGTGCACTTAGCCTTAGAATGTGGAATATGACGCATTATCGTAGTCTTGATTCAGTTTCTCCTCCAGAACCTCCGCCCTCCATTCTTACTCAGGGTGTTGTAGTTTCTATGATAACCTCAGAGTTGAAAGAGGAGATCCAAAAGTTCAGTCATTAGCTCCTTCCACTACTCAAGGATCCAAATGATTTGTGCCCATGTACCTGATTGTGTCTGTTACAGGAGTTTCATGATTCCATCTTGAGTAGTCATCCTGGTGTTAAAGCTACAGGGAAAGCCATTGCTAGACTTTCTTGGTGGCCTGCCATCCATAATGATATTAAAGATTTTGTATCCGTTTGTGAAGGCACATGTGGTAAAGTCAGTCATAGCCGGCCGGCAGGGAAATTGGCTCCTTTGCCAATTCCAGAAAGACCATGGACTCATCCGTCTATGGATTTCATCATGGATTTGCCTCAGCAGAGTGGGAAAAATACTATTTAGGTGGTAGCACCAAAAGAAAGTGTTCTATATAATAGCACTTCCAAATATACAGGAAACCAAAAAAAAATGAAGGAAGTATAAAGCTAGTTACTAAAAATAAATGAATTTTATTGTAGCAATTAGTTAAAAACATTTTTAAAAGATTTATTAACAAAATTGAAAAACGCGGGCGAAGTAACAAAGCACCCTCATGCAGCCAAATAGCATTTAGGTGGTAGCTGATTAATTCAGCAAACAAGCTCTTTTTGTCTGATAGGGTAGTGTAATTTGTCTCTAATTTCTGGAGAGCATTTTGTGGTAAATTCAGGATTGACTTGTCATTTTCATCTGCTTACAACCCTGAAACCAATGATCAGACTGAGAGAACAAATCAATCTTTAGATTTTAAGGTGCTTTGTGGCAGCTTGGCCGGAGGAATGGTCTTTGTTTTTACTGCTCGCTGAGTTTGCCTTTACCAATCGGTTGAATCAGTCAACGGGAACCTTGGCGTTTTTCTGTAAGTTTTCATCCCCATTTTGTTGAGTTTTCTAGGATTAGTTCTGAATGTCCTTGTTTGGAAGTCATTGTGCAGAGATTTTGGGATGTCTGGAGGGAGTTTCAAAAGAATATTGGGACTGCATGGATTAGCCAAAAACAGAAGGCCAGTAGAAGACATTAGGTGGGTTCTGTTTTTAAGATTGGGATAGGATTTGAATGTCATCCTGAAACATCAAGCTAAAGGTACCATCAGCGAAGTTGGATCCGAAGTTCATTGATCTCTGTGAAATTTTGGAAGTGGTCAATCCGGTTTCCTTTAGGTTGAATCTTTATCCTGCACTGTGCATCACTAACTTCTTCCCTGTTGAAGGAGTTTGTCCCCTCAGTGGTTTCGCCCTTGTCCACACCTTCTCCAGTTGCTGTTAATGGCAGTTTAGCATGTATCCCCTCATTTACTGGAGGGGATGTGAATCTGATGAGAGATCCTTTGTCCCAGGTCAAGATGCAAAGGCCAAGTGGTTATTCAGGGCCTTCCATCTGTAGTTTCCTGGGAAACCTGGAGGTCCAGTGGCCCACCTAGAAGAGAGGGTACAGTAATGATTCCACCCCTCAGTCCTGAGTTGTCTGTGCAGTGACTGGCAGTAGAGTTGTCCAGTCTGGTGCAGGGGCATGCTGAGCTGTCTGTGTTTTGATTGACAGCTTGGCTGTCCAATCTGAGACTGGAAGGGGTTGAGCTCTCGTCAGGTGCTCTAAGTTTCCAATATTGCTCAGCTATTTAACTGAGCTGGCAGTGCCACATAGCTGTCAGCCATAGCTTCAGATAAGTGTAGTTGGTTTACTCTGTACATTGTATTTTTCTTATTGACCTTTCGTTACCTGATCTTGCACCTTGTTCTGACCGTCCGTCTGTTTAATCCATTTTCTCTGATCCGCTATCCTCCTGGTATTTTGACCTTGTACCGCTTCCTGACTACGAGTTTGTCTCTTCCCTTTGTTTATGACGTACCCTTCTGGTTTTTGACCTCAGACTCCTCAATTACCCCAACTCACGGCTTGTCCGTGAGAAGTGAATCACTGTTACAGTAACACTTCTTGGAACAGACACCACAGACATGCCCATCTATAGCTCCCTGTGAGCCCTGCATATGTTTTTCATTGGGTTGGATGTGAAACAGAATAGATATAAAAAGTCTATGTTCAGGTCCTTAGTTCATATTGTTCTTGAAAAGCAGCATTTATTATTTTATATCACCTCTATAAGATACAGAGAAAGAAATGTCACATTTCTACTGAAAGTTAAACAATGCATTTTATTTTAGGAAATCTGTCATGTATTATCCTTTATCCTGCAAATCCGGGATTAAAGTCAGCAACCCGACTAATCCAGGCATTTATGAACAGAATAATTTCTGTCTAACATTCTGCATTTTCTGGTGTATGGAGCCCAACATAGGCTCTCTGGTCATATCGGGATTTTATAAAGCATCTTTGTCTTTTCCAATTCATTTCGTACTGGCAATTTGTTACTTACTTTGTAAATCAATAAACTGACAGATTTCCATAATTTACAATTCATTATAGGACTGTACAGGCTGTGGCTGTCTACCAGGATCACTAAATACAGCCACTTTCTGCTAATCACAACCAACAAACACCATGAAAAAAGGGTTTAATCTCTGAACATGCACCTGTTAAAAAAAACACAAACCACTAGGTCCACATGTACAGTTGTGGAAAAAGTCTTCCCCTCCTGATTTCCTATTCTTTTGCATGTTTGTTATACTTAAATGTTTCAGATGAAGGTCTTTATTGTTAAGGGAAAAAGAAATCCAAACTTACAGGGCCCTGTGTGAAAATGTGATTGTAAGCAGAAATTAATAACTGGTTTGCGATAACTGACAATGAGTCTTTTACAACGCTCTGGAGGAATTTTGGCCACTCGTCTTTGCAGAATTGTTGTAATTCAGCCACATTGGAGAGTTTCTGAGCATGAACCACCTTTTTAAGGTCATACCACAGCATATCAATCAGTTTAAGGTCAGGACTTTGACGAAGCCACCCCAAAGTCTTAATTTTGTTTTTTTTAAGCCATTCATAGGTGAACTTGTTGGTATGTTTTGGATCAATGTCCTGCTGCATAACTCAAGTGCGATTTGGCTTGAGGTCATGAACAGGTGAAGAATTTTTTAGTAGACAGCAGAATTCATGGTTGCTTTAACCACAGCAAATCTTTCAGGTCCTGACGCAGTAAAACAGCCCCAGACCATTACACTACCAAAAACATATTTTACTGTTAATATGATGTTTCTTTTCTGAAATGCTGTGTTACTTCTACTTCATATGTAATGCGACATACACCTTCCAAAAAGTTCAACTTTTGTCTCTTCAGTCCAGAGAGTATTCTCCCAAAAGTCTTGGGGATGATCAAGATGTTTTCTGGCAAAATCAAGATGAGCCTTTACATTCGTATTGCTCAGCAATGGTATTCATCTTACAACTCTGCCATGCAAGCTATTTTTGCCCAGTCTCTTTCTATGGTGGAGTCATGAACACTGATCTTAACTGAGACAAGTAAGGCCTGCAGTTCTTTGGATATTGTTGTGGGGTCTTTTGTTGCCTCTTGGATGAGTCGTGGTAATTTTGGTTGGGCATATACTCCTGGGAAGGTTCACCACTGTTCCATGTTTTTGCCATTTGTGGATAATAGCTCTCACTGACTCCCAAAGCTTTAGAAGTGGCTTTACAACCTTTTCCAGACTGATAGATCTCAATTACTTTGTTTCTCATTTGTTCCAGATTTTCTTTGGATTGCAGCATGATGTCTAACTTTTAAGGTTCTTTTGATCTACCTCACTTTGTCAGGCAGGTCCTATTTAAGTGATTTCTTCATTGAGAACAGGTGTGTCAGTAATCAGGCCTGTGTGTGGCTAGGGAACTCAGCTTCCCAAACATGTCATAAACCACTGTTAATTTATGTTTTTTTTTGGGGGGGAGGGACAATCACTTTTTCACACAGGGCCCTGTAGGTTTGGATTTCTTTTTCCCTTAATAAGAAAGACCTTCATTTAAAAATTGCATTTTGTCTTTACTTGTGTTATCTTTGTCTAATATTTAAATTTGTTTGATCTGAAACGTTTAAGTGTGACAAACAAGAAAAAGAATAGGAAGTCAGGAAGTGGGCAAACACTTTTTCACACAACTCTCTCTCTCTCTCTCTCTCTCTATATATATATATATATATACAAATCTATCTAAATTTATCTATTATCATCTAGTTATCTATGCTGGACAAAGGTTCTGTACACTTGAGCTGAAACTTTTACTTTTTCCACATGGGCCCATAAACCTGCACCTTTTGCATTATATAGTCTCTGGAGCGCTGTCTACATTTTTTGGATTCTCCTGTGCAAATTGGCTATCGAGTCACAACCTGCGGGTCTTCATGTATTTCAAGAAAATATCTATATTTAGTATAAGTTTCCAAATAACCATCTTAAACCAATTACCGCAGATCGAGCAGAGAAGCCATTATCCCGGCCTCCGATATTGACCCATGATTCAGCTGAGCTAATTTTTCATCTATTGACATATAGTGGAACAGGGCGATTTCTGTTTTCTAGCGTTCCGCCTTGGTAATGCTCTGTTGACGATGAAAGCCTTTACAGTTTGCTGCCATTCTGGAAAATGACACACTGAAAAGAAAAACCCTGATCTAATGTTAATGTGATAAAAGCTTGCCATTAGAATCTACGGATGCATCATTAACTCGGTGTGACAAATCTACAGGACCTACGTGACTGCCTGTGACTTCATGTAATTAATTTTTTACAGCGAATCTATTTTCAGAAATTTACAAATCGTTTTAATCAAGCTTTGCATGTTAGTCTTATTTTTAGAACATACAGCACTGGAAAAAAAAATTATTATAGTTTTCAATTGACCAACAAGACCTCACTGACACAGTAAGTGATGGGTAAAGCTTACCTCCTCCTCCCTCCTTCCCCTTGCAGCATTCTGTTATTAAAGTTAAGTTGTTTTCCGGTGTTGTCTTTATTTTTATACACTTTTCTGCAATGAAAATATATCTTATTACAATTGCTAAGGCAGGATGGCTGACCCCCCAAAAAATACACCCAGAAAATAAAAACCTATAAAGAACAGTGATAAATCGTACATTAAAGGTCTTTCCTCCTCATCTTGAATGAGTAAAATTGCAAAGTGCTTTTAAAACCAGGCATATTTGTTATTTACACGTTATTAAAATCATCCCAGGTCTTGAGAACTTAAATATTTTTAATTTTATACTTTATTGCTCATTGCCTAGGTTACTGGCTACCTCTGCCGTGGATCAGAGGTGGCCTGTTTACTAGGTGTGGAGCGAGTGCTTACAAGCTCTTTGTTATAGAGCTAACCAGTGATGCTCCTTGGACCTGGCCAACTTTAGTGTCCCTATGCTTCTCCAATGCTGCAGAAGCAAAGTTGCCTCTGACCCAAACCGTCAATCTTCAGAAGTGCATCACCCTCCTGCAAATAGGAAGCCATGTGTCAATTTAATTCTTATTTAATTAGTCAGTAGTACACATGAAGATAAGCAACTTTGTAATGTATCTTATCAGAGAAAGCAGCGTCTTTCTCCTCCTGGATGAATCTTTCTTTTCAAATCATGGGTAAAATCTGAATGCTATGATGGCAGATTTTCCTATTAATATATAGGAGATGGCAGTTGGTGCTTCTAAAATTCTATGGAGCGGGGATCTCTGTCCTTACATTATGCTGCTCTCAAATGGGGTAACAAAAACCTGGTGACAGATTCCCTTTAAGGGTAAGGCCTCTTTCACACATCAGTTTTTTGCCTTCAGGCGCAATCCGGCTTTTTTTTGTAAAACCGGATCCGGCGAAATGCAATGCCGGATCCAGTTTTTCCCCATTGACTTGCATTAGCGCCGGATCGCATTGCGTTTCATCCGTTTTTTGCCGGATCCGGCTACTTGTCTCATTCCGGCGTCTGGAAAAAACGGCTACTGTAACGTTTTTTGCCTCCGGCGAAAAAGCCGGAAGCGCCGGATCCGATGCTTCCGGCTTTTTGCCACAATGAAAGTCTATGGGCGTCGGAATGCGCCGGATCCAGAAAAAGACGGATCCAGCCACCGGATCCGTTTTTTTAAGTCTGCGCATGCTCAGATCCAATTGGCCAGCCCCCAGGAAACAGATATAACCTGCTAGACGGATCCAGCAGAAAAACGGATCCGTTTCTACAGTTCTCCAAAATTTATGCCGGATCCGTTTTTTCTAAAAATAGCCGGATCCTGCCTGACGGCAAAAAACTGATGTGTGAAAGTAGCCTAAGTGCACACGTAGTTTTTTGGTTGCGCGGATTTTGTTGAGAAATCCGCAGGACAAAAGTCCTGCGGTTTATCTGCGGATTAGCCTACGGTTTTGCCCTTCGGTTTCACACCTCATAATGATAAGGAGTGAAACCGCAGCGGAAACCGCACAAAGAATTGACATGCTGCAGATTGTAACCCGCAGCAAATCCGCGCGGAAAAATCCGCAGCATGTGCACAGCATTTTTTTATTCCATAGGAAATAAAGGTACTGTACAACGCAGCAGAACTTGCTGTGGACCCGCAGGGCCAAAACTGCTGTGGATCCGCAGCAAAATCCGCAGCGTGTGTGCACATACCCTAAATATAGATACAGGAGTTGTATCTGATAATCTCAATTTTCTTACTGGCGGTTTATTAGGACACATAATAAATCATTCCTCCATAACTGGAAATCCGCTCCATGCCCTGACTTCCTCGGCTTCCGCTTCCACTGAAGATCAATACTCATGGTCTAAAACGATTAGCTTTCTTATTTCCATAAAACGTATCTGTCATTTATTTTAAAGATCACATTAATTGCCTTGAGTTCCAGAACTTATCTCCTTCTTAGTCCGTAGGTAAGCCTGTCCATGACAGAAGATACAGTTGTGGCCAAAAGTATTGACACCCCTGCAATTCTGTCAGATAATACTCAGTTTCTTCCTGAAAATGATTGCAAACACAAATTCTTTGGTATTATTATCTTCATTTAATTTGTCTTAAATTAAAAAACACAAAAAAGAGGGTCGACAAAAGTATTGGCACTGTTCGAAAAATCATGTGATGCTTCTCTAATTTGTGTAATTAACAGCACCTGTAACTTACCTGTGGCACCTAACAGGTGTTGGCAATAACTAAATCACACTTGCAGCCAGTTGACATGGATTAAAGTTAACTCAACCTCTGTCCTGTGTCCTTGTGTGTACCACATTGAGCATGGAGAAAAGAAAGAAGACCAAAGAACTGTCTGAGGACTTGAGAAACCAAATTGTGAGGAAGCATGAGCAATCTCAAGGCTACAAGTCCATCTCCAAAGACCTGAATGTTCCTGTGTCTACCGTGCGCAGTGTCATCAAGAAGAGTAAAGCCCATGGTACTGTGGTTAACCTCCCTAGATGTGGACGGAAAAGAAAAATTGACAAGAGATTTCAACGCAAGATTGTGCGGATGTTGGATACAGAACCTCGACTAACATCCAAACAAGTTCAAGCTGCCCTCCAGTCCGAGGGTACAACAGTGTCAACCTGTACTATCCGTTGGTGTCTGAATGAAAAGGGACTGTATGGTAGGAGACCCAGGAAGACCCCACTTCTTACCCCGAGACATAAAAAAGCCAGGCTGGAGTTTGCCAAAACTTACCTGAAAAAGCCTAAAATGTTTTGGAAGAATGTTCTCTGGTCAGATGAGACAAAAGTAGAGCTTTTTGGGCAAAGGCATCAACATAGAGTTTACAGGAGAAAAAAAGAGCCATTCAAAGAAAAGAACACGGTCCCTACAGTCAAACATGGTGGAGGTTCCCTGATGTTTTGGGGTTGCTTTGCTGCCTCTGGCACCCTTCAAATATCAGGGACCTGGAGCAGTTTGCCAAAGAAGAATGGTCTAAAATTCCAGCAGAGCATTGTAAGAAACTCATTGATGGTTACCAGAAGCGGTTGGTCGCAGTTATTTTGGCTAAAGATTGTGCAACCAAGTATTAGGCTGAGGGTGCCAATACTTTTGTCTGGCCCATTTTTGGAGTTTTGTGTGAAATGATCAATGTTTTGCTTTTTGCTTCATTCTCTTTTGTGTTTTTTCATTTAAGACAAATTAAATGAAGATAATAATACCAAAGAATTTGTGTTTGCAATCATTTTCAGGAAGAAACTGAGTATTATATGACAGAATTGCAGGGGTGTCAATACTTTTGGCCACAACTGTACACGGAACGCATGGGTAGAGCTTTCTTATGCTGTAGCCAGAGCCCCTCTGTCTTACGCTGCAGATTTGTGAATGTCAACGGATTACCAGTAATGCATTAGCAGCGATCAATGTGGTTTGAGGGGACTTTTGTCTCTGCGATGGCATTTTCTGTTTCTTTAGAATCCTATAAAATATTTATATTGGATTCGACATCCCGATCAAATGCTGCTTTGAAGTGTATGAAAAAAGTTTGCTAAAATAGATCATCACTCACTTCCTTAGAGAGGCAGCAATCTTGACTGTATTTTCAGAATATCCTTCATGATTGTACTGCTGTCGCTGCAGGATAAAATGATCTGATAGCTATATTAATAGCTATTGTCCAAGACGTTCTAGAACCTTGCAATGATGTCAGTTCATGAAGTCATTCACTATGGGACTTTCTTTAGGCCCAACAGACGACAACATTCTGAGGTGCAACCCTCAATCTATGCAGAACTTCTGCACATCCAAGTTTTTTTGAACAGACCCATAAGAAACTGCCTCCTAATGGCAATCAACTGACTCTGAAGCCATGTCTAAACATGGTTGTCTTCTACTGAGCACTTTGGACCAACTAGTGTGTCAGGGCTTGTGCCAACATATACCATAACGGACCATTTGACCATGTAAATACTTCAGGAAACAACCAGTTTGCATCCAGTTATCAGTTATTATCTATTATACTTATTGTCTTTCATTCATCCAATCATTCATTCAGATCTCATTGATAGATTTGTGCTTGCTTGGTTTGACCTCCCAACTAGGTCCAAAACAATAGAATTCCAAGAAGTCCTAGGCACCAAAGATTAATTCTTGTATACCAACTTAACTTTTACTCCATAGTATTAAAAATCATAAAAATCTTAGCAACAATAGGAAGACAAGTCAACGTTTCGCCCTATTTGGCCTTTTTCAAGCCATGAAAATACATCTCTACTTTCCTGGCTCGAAAAAGGCCAAATATGGCAGAAAAGTTGTTTTGTCTTCCTATTGTTGCTTTCCTTTTTATTACTACGGAATAAAAGTTAAGTTTGTATACAATGATTACTCTATGGAGTCTTGAACTTCTTGGAATTCACTCATTCATTCATTCATTGTAGTGTTGGTATGGATGGAGAAAGACCAGTAAGATGGATAATTATTTTACAGTCAATTCAAAGATGCAAGAAGACATAGATTCACACACAATAGCTAAGTGAAATAATAAAAAGACCAGAACATAGAAAAAAAACTCAAAATCTTGAAACAGTTCAAAACATATAATGACACGCTACATTCAAGAGAAAATCAACAAAAGATAACGAAAAATAGATGGATGATATACATATAGTAAAGCAACAAGAACAATACCACTGGAACCAGCCTCCAGAATTTCATGGCTGATCCATATTGTACTTTACAAGACCCAGAGTAGATGTAACTGACTTCGCACTTCTAAGTCACTTAACCCCTGATGAAGCCCATTGTGTGAAACGCGAGTGGGGTCAGCTGGGCACCAGGAGTTCAACTTTACCTTAACTGTAGTTGGTACCATACATTTGACAATGCTGTAACATTGCTTAAATTAAATTATATTTTGTGTGTTTTTTTCTGCTGTGCTTTACTCACTACGTTATTGTCAAAATTTCTGTTGCGGAGACTAGTATCTCTGCAAGAGAAATCGACATGCTGTGGCTTGTAGACCCACGTCGCATTTTAGTGTCCATGAGTGGTCCGCAGGTGCATATACATGCATAGCGAACATCCCATCTACTATGCTGTAACATCTGGCCGCTGCGGTTTTGACGCCGTATAAATACGCAGCAATTCCTGATCGTGGGCCCGTAACCCTAAGTGTACTTACAAGTGATCGCTGGTAAGGTGCAGGCAGTGTGAAACAACCCTGCAGCATGGTGTTTGGGAGAGAAAGAAGCAAAATAGAGTAATAAAGTTTATTGCAAAAAATGTATAATTTTGTAATTAAAAGTTAAGAGTAAATAAATTACTGTTTAATTATGCGTCTGATAAAAAACTTCCATTAGGCAATTCGTTGATTTTCTGATGACACAATCCCTTTAACTAAATTTTCCTGCGTAGCGAATGGATCTCAATCCAAGAACAAGAAAACAAGAATGTGCTCCATAGAGCAAAACTGCTTTAGAAAAATTAAAAATGTGCTCAGCACATACTACGGTGTTCACTTAGGGTATATGTCTGTCACAAGAAACACAGTATGGCTTCCTCTTCCCACATGCCAACTCCCGTATAGACAAAAATAGAGGTCATTGTTGGTCGAAACATTCCCCAGGCTGTCATTGACATAGTCAAAAACTTTTGCAAAATGTTTTTAAAACTTTGTAGACTTAGGCCACAAAGAAATCGTAGACGGGGAAAAAAAAGAAGGATCTAATGATAGATTCGCAACGTGCCTGTTCTGTCTCCGACATAATTAATGGTCTTTGACTGTCTACTTGTTTATTTGATAATATACAGTGATTTGCTGAGAATATCTATAATGTTCAGCTTCAGCCATAGATTAAGGCTAAGTTCACACGTAGCGGAACTCTCGTGGAAATTACTGCGAGAATTCCGGAATTCCATTCCGTGGGAAAATCGCATTTTAAATTCCCGTGATTTTCCCGCGGAAAAACTAGCATTTTGGAAGCGTAATTAGCTTGCAAAATGCTAGCGTTTTCCAAGCGATCTGTAGCATCGCTTGGAGAACTGATTGACGGGTTGGTCACATTCGTCAAACATAGTGTACCCAGGGAACAGAGGAGGAGAGTGGACTGTTGAGAGTGACAGGACAGCAAGGGGAGGGGCAAGTATAAAAGGGGCAGGGAGTGCGCAGAGGAGTCAGTTGGTGATACGTCAGACATGGAGCAGGAGATATAGGGTGCATGAGAGAGCGGGAAGGACACTGACAGTTCAGAGAAGAGACCAGCAGCAGAGGGTAGATACACAGTGGCCCTCAGGAAAGAGGCGCCGAGCTTACCGACAGGGGACTATCTCTTCACCCCAATCCTGGGTTACGATCTGACCCCGGTCATCCTCTGCCGTTATCGCTGAGTTCGAGCCCTCCGCGGCCTGTCTGCTCCCTATCCCGGCTGCTGCCAACCCCTTCAGTCTGCAGTTGCGGCCTGCCCGCTGCCACTCACGGACGCTGCTGGTTCACGTCAGCCCGTGGTTGCGGCCTGTCTATCACCGCTGACAGCCGCCTTCACCCCGCTGCAGTCGGCAGTTGGGGCCTGTTCCTCGTCAACAGAGACACTCTGCACACAGCCCCAGGCTGTGCGGGCGGCCAGTAAACCACCACTCTTGAGCACTGCGACACAACCCTGCTTGGGGACAGGAGACCCATTGAACTCGCTAACAAGTGCAACCCCGCTGTTTAAACAGGGGGTTACTTCATCTCAGGACTCCATCAAGGTCTGTTGTACCCCAACTCCTCCTGGGCGCTGGGGCGCCCGAAGACTACTCCAAATCTTCAGCAGCTGGGCCCAGTGGCTGGGACGCCAAGGCAGCCTCATCAAAGATGCCACAGCAGCCTCATCAAAGATGCCACAGCAGCCTCATCAAAGACGACAGAACAACTTCATCAAAGATGCCAAAACAGCTTCATCAGCAACGCAGCTTCCACAGAGACGCCGAGGGACGTCAGGATGGATAAGTGACATTATAGAGTATAAGGACCCGTAGACGGCCATACCGTGGCCCCATAGTAACCAGCCTCGGCCGGGTTAGTTGTGTTCTTTCCAAATAGTGTTTGGTTGTACTGAGTCCCTGCGAGGACAACTGTTGTTATCCCTTTTTGGTTGCTTAGTATAGCCCTAGCGGCTTTAAATTATAAAAAGTTTGCTTTTCAAGGTTCAACCAGTCTCGCGTCTCGTCACTGCATCCTGCGAACCTGCTGTTACCTACAAAGGGAACCAGTATGGAGGACATTATACTACTAAAGGAAGACATTATACCGGGAAGTGGCTAGTATGGAAGGTATTATACCAGGAAGGGGCCCAGGATGGAGACATTATATCAGGATGGGGTACATTATACCATTAAGGGGCCCATTATAGAGGACATTATATCAGAATAGGAATACATTACACCAGGAATGGGCCAGAATGGAGGACATTATACCAGGAAAAAAATACATTATACCAGAAGGGGGCCCAGGATGGAGACATTATTTTAGAATGGGAGACACTATTGCTAGAAAGGTCTCAGTAAGGGGAACATTAAAATAGGAAAAGGCCCAGGATGGAGGACATTATTACAGTAAGGGACAATGATTGTGGTACATTGTTACATGGTGGGTGAACACGTATGTCTTCAAATGATTTTGAAAAGCTAGCCACACATCTGACGAACATGCCGGTAGTGGCCGAGATCCAAAATTTGCAGTGGGAGGCATTGCACTCTAATCACGCCACAGGAGGCATGCAGGCATATAATGACCAAGAATTAAAAAAGAACGCTGGTGACCACTGGTAGTATAGTATTTTCAGTTAAAATTGTAATGACAGATGATGAGATAATCAATTACGAGAATGCTCAAAACCCATAATCCCATTATTGTTGGATTGAATTCATTTATCCTCTTTTATCATACGGTAGAAGAAAAAGTTTAAAAAACTACATTTTTGTAATATCAATTTTTGGATATAAAGTTTCAATAAAAAGGCATCAAGAATGGTCACACTCCAATTCACCGAATACTGACAGTTCAATTCCAACCGCGTCTGCATAATTTGAGGTTTATCGTTTACGAGTCACTTTCAATCTGTCCCATTTCCAGGTCGAGTTGACTGCCGGTTATTTCAGGCTGCAGATGTGTTAAGAAATTTTGTCCATCTATTAACTATGTCAGCAAAGATCATTTGTCCCCCAGTAAAAAAAAAAAGGACTGCCAGACTGATTTATATTTCGGGATTTTACTTTATGGCTCTATTTATAGGGGACGATATATTTAGCAGTAACCTCCCTACATGCCATGCAATTGACCCAAAGTATTCAGCCTTCTTGTCACATATCAAGCTGCATGACAAATGTTGGATAAATTAAATATCATTTTATCTAATCGTACAATGTGTAAAATTATATTCCGATTATCACTTGATTTGGAAGATGTATGCACTTTCTAAATAGACACTTGTAATATACTCATGAGAGTCACTAATTACACATAAATTAGGTTTGTCTTGAAATATTAATATAAATTCGCATCGCTCGCTGCAAGGGAGATACATAAAATGCTCATTTTAAAACTTGCAATTTGTTCTCTTTTGTCATCAGGGTACATGTTAATTAGGGGAAGACGATATAATATACTAGGCTTCTTTGTAGCACATTTAATATATGAAAATAGGTTACAGAATCTCATTGCTCTCCATATTTCAAGGCAAGGAGAACAGAATATACAGTTACAGTGCGGAAACACGATAGGAATATTTTTTCCAATGATTAGACAAGTGAGAGAAGGAGAAACAGAAAGATAGACATTGGACATTGATGGACATTGTTATGTTGGGATCTGAGCCATGGCTGTATACTACGATATCTGGGCGAAAATATATATTTTTATTAAAACTGTAAAACGTATATCTTTTTTAAAAAATGTTTTTTTTGAAATTTTAAAAAGTATTTTGAACTCTAAATCGTCACCACTACTTTACATTTCTTTTCCTTCAGTCTCCAAATGTGTCCTTAGTACACAAGTACCGTATTTTTTGGACTATAAGACGCACCCCAAATTTTCAGAAGGAAAATGGGGGAAAAAAATCAATGCGTCAAATGGGGGTCCATCTTACAGTCCTGAATTCAGTTTACCCTGGGCGGATCCGCAGCGCTGGTGGAACGGAGTTACAGGGGGTGTTTGTGGGTCCGGTGATGATATGACCCAAACTGGTGCTGCAGATTTGGTGGTGTGGGGGCTCCGCTGAGATTTTGTGAAAGCCCGGAGTGCCAGCACATCTATTGCTGCAATGCGGTGGTCTCCGGGAAACCCCATCCCAAGGCTGGTGCTGCTGTGGTGGTGGGGCTCCAGTGACATTTTGTGAAAGAGCCCATGCACTTCCATTGCCTCGATGCTGTGGCCTCTGGGAAAATGGCTGCTGGAGGTGGCGCATGCGCAGATTGATATCTCAGCAACGAGTTCTCGTCCCGCACTGCCGAGCCTGCTGGATGGGAGTGAGATCATCGCCCTGCAGCGTCGGACTACAGGAAGAATCATTTAATTCCTGCTGCCACCTCTTTAGTTGTAAGTATGGTTTATTCTGACTATAAGATGCACTCCCGTTTTCTCCCAAAGTTTTTTGGGAAAAAAGTGCATCTTATAGTCTGAAAAATACTGTACATGTGTTTAGGTAAAAATGAAGTTTAATTCTTGATTGCACCATTTCATTACATTTTTTCAGACAATGAGATGGAGATGCTGCAAAGTAAAGGTGTCCATGTTTTATCCCCATCTTATAGAGGGAAAAAACATTACCACAAACCATGTCAAAATCCACGCAAGCACCATTGTACTCCTCTCCTGGCACATGACCGATGAGGCCACATTGCCTTCAGAGAAGCTTAATTAGTTTATGGATCATGCAGGCATTAAATGGTTATTCTTCTTCATAGATGGAAATGGTCAGATAGTGCTTGTAGAGCAATCTTGCAATTTACTTATTATTAAAATTTGCAACTGTTCTTCAGGTACTCAAGGGGTTGTGCTCCTTCAGAAAATCCTGGTACCTGGCACAGTTTTTTTTATAACAAAACCAATTATGGTCCCTGGCGTAAAGGGAACATGTCACCAGGATTGTGCACAGTAACCTACACACACTGTCAGGTCAGCGCCATTATACTGATTAAAATGATACCTTGGTTGATGAAATCCGTCTTATGGTTGTTCTTCAATCTTTATTTTCAGTTTTGTGTTAATGAGATTCTCGTGCCCTAAGGCGGGGTTCATGTATGTGGTGCTCTGATTATATACTCATAATGCAGACTGCTGAGTAACCCCCCTTCTCATGTACAGCACCATGGAATTAATGGCGCTATATAAATAAATAATGATAATAATCCCTCACTGACCTGCACCCTAGTTTGCAGAATTAATATCTGTATATACTTAAAAAAAAAAACTTCTGCAGGCAGGTGCCGGCTTTGGGACCTGCGCTGCAGCAAAATCTTTTATTTTGTGTGCCAATAATACATTTTTTCAGGTTATTCAGCTAGAGGAAAAAATAAATCAATTTGCTCAGTAGCTGCTATTGGTGTCTGCTGCTGTGATCCGATAACTGCTACTGCGCATGTGCCAGCGGCACCATTTTACTGGAGAAGAAGAAAAAATTCCTCCTCCAAGATGGCGCCGCCCGCACCTGCCCGGTAGCAGCTCGAAGATAACCGAGATACAGATATTCATTATGCAAACTAGGGGGCAGGTCAGTGAGGGAGCAGTGACCTGTCAGCAGTCTGCATTATGAATATCTAATCAGAGCACCATATACACCAACCCCGCCTTAGGGCACTAGCATATCATTAACACAAAACTGAAAATATAGTTTAAAGAACAACCATAAGACGGATTTCATCAAACAAGGTATCATTTTAATCAGTATAATGGCGCCGGCCTGATAGTGTGTGTAGGTTACTGTGCACAATCGTGCTGACAGGTTCCCTTTAATCTTGTAACAATATTTTTTATGAAACAATGGAGCATTTCAGAGAAAAACATACCTAGTGGTAATCATGCAGCCGGCCTCTGATTCATTCTGCTCATGATT
The DNA here is from genome assembly GCF_039654945.1 of Dendrobates tinctorius. Classification (NCBI taxonomy): domain Eukaryota; kingdom Metazoa; phylum Chordata; class Amphibia; order Anura; family Dendrobatidae; genus Dendrobates; species Dendrobates tinctorius. The sequence goes on along the minus strand of NW_027361738.1, from coordinate 64,902,166 downwards.
TGGACAGCATAAATTAAGTGACAGGTTTCCGTTAAAGAGAACATATCAGCATGATTTTGCAATATAAAGTAAAAATATTGCTGTAATAATGTTTGCAAAGCGCTGTGGAATTAATGGCGCTATACAAGTGAGTAAAATAAATAAAACAATAAATAATACAGATTAAGTTGGTGAATTTGGTGAAGAAATCCGCTTTGTGGTTCTTCTGTAAACACTATTTGATAGATTTCAGTGCACAGGGGCTGGAGTGTGCACTTGATCTTACTCTCCCTCCTTGTCTTTGATTCCTCGCCCCCTCTGCCTGCCATCAATCGGTGAATGATAGGTCACGGCTGATATTACAAACAGAGGAGGCAGGTCTTTCACAGACCAGAGCAGGCAGAGGGGCCAGGGAATCACAGACAGGTAGTAGTCCAGCCTCTGTGCACCGAAATCTAATTAGCAGAAAACTTCAAATGCTGATAAGAGATGAACCACAAAGCGGATTTCTTCACCAAATGTATCAATTTAATAAGTATTACAAACATGTCTTTACCTTAGAAAACTGTGCTGATAGGGTTTCTTTAAGCTTCTTTTTTTTAATCAAAGTGACATAACTACTTTGAAATTACAGGAAAGATCAGTATTGGTGATTTTGCAGCAAGTTCTGACAAGTTCACTTTTAAATTCTTACTCCTTTGTTTTTTTTTTATGTTTGAACTTATCCTGTGCCAATATATGCTAAGTATACACAGATTTGATGATTATATAATGCATTTCCCTTGTTATGTACTGAAGGGTCTCCACACTCCAATGGTTTTGTGTTTGCCATGGTTGGTGAAGCATAATCCAATTGTGGATTGGCAATCCAGAGAGACTGTAAAGTGGGGAGATTACTTGTCATGGTAACTGCCTAAACGTTTCCCCTTATGTTGTATTCAGGGTCCTTACCGGTATTTTTGTCTGACTTAGAGGACTTTGCCCCAATTTTGCAGAAGGGGTAGGCATCTTGGCCTTGTTCACTGACCTGGAGGGTGAGTTGTTGGAGTCTCAGGGGGATGCCCCTGCCTCCTGCCCTTCAGAGAGGTTATTTATGCTATCTAAATTGCACCACAAAGTAATTAGAGCATTTCATAACTCTGTACTTGCTGGTCATCAAAGTGGTAAGGCAACTGTGAACCTCCTTTTTTGTCATGTTTGTTGGCCGGGGTTACATCGGGATGTGGTTGGACAAGTGTCTGCCTGCAATGTTTACGGTCTAAAGTACCGCATACCCGTCCATCTAGTCCAGTTTCACCACTACCTGTTCCTATCTGGGTCAGGGGAGACAGTATAAATGTATGACTGTCGGTAAACGTGTGCCAGGTCCGGACCTGAATGTGAATGACTTTGTGTGGTTGTCTATCAGGAATTTCAGATTGCTGGTTCCTTCCTGGAAGATGGGACAAAGATTCATTGGTCCCTATAAGATAACCGCCGTCATTGGTCCAGCAGCGTTTCCTCTTGAGCTACTTCAGGCTCTTAAGGTCTACAACGCTTTTCACATGTCTTTGCTCAAGAGATATGTGGAACCTCTTGAGTCCTCACCTCTACCATCCCCCCAATTATGGTTGATGGAAACCTAGAGTTTTAAATTTTGTGGATTGTAGATTATTGCCTCTGACATCTTTCCCTACAATACTTGGTGCATTGGTGGGCTTATGATCCAGAGGAAAGGATGTGGGTTTCTGCATCAGAGGTGAACGCCCCCAGGCTGGTTCACTTGTTCCACACCTCTTATCATGAGAAGCCAGGTCTTGATTGTCAGGATGCCACTTGTAGAAGGGGGGTACTGTCACGGATGTGTCAGAGACTGCAGATCGTTGCACTGCATCTTTCTGGAGAAGGTCTCTTTGGTTTGCTCTGCAGACTAGTGGCCACCTCCCCAGGTGCTAATGACCACACCTGGACCTGGGTGTTTATAACTCCCTACTTCCTGTTGGGAGGTGGGGGTGTTATTTCCACTTCATGTCAAAGCTTGGAGCTGTAGCAGTCTGCTAGTGTCCTCTTGGAGTTTGGAGGGCGTCTGCGTTTTTATCTGAGTCTACTCAAGCTAAGTGTCCCCCTGGTTTCATTTATTCTTGCTGTCTTTAGTGTTAGTGGGATTGACTAGCGTTCATCTTGTTCTTCAAGCTGCAGGGCTTAGCACCAGGATTACACAGGGACTAGGTATCCTGCTCAGCGATAGGTGCGGAACTTATGATGGTAGGACAGACAGGGTGACGTTAGATCAGTCTAGGGGTCTCCACTTCCCCCTTCCCTAGGGTTTGGTTCTCCTTCCCTTAACCCTTTGTGTTGCACTTAGTCTGTCCTACACTATGCTTGACAGTAAAAGTCAGATTTCTGAGGTTGCGGTTTATGGTAATTTAAGGAAGTTATTTATATTGTGTATTATCTCCTCTCAATATGGTTTAATTATTCCACAGGTTCATCACATATGATAGAATGTTCAGATCTACCGATCATCTCCAACACCGGGGGTCAAATTCTTTGTTAAAGTTTTGAAATCTGGTGGGAGCCAGGTGCCATCTTGACAGGACCTGATACCCATGTTCCTGCATTCGTATAAATTTAGAAGAATATTTTGGAGCTACGAGAATCTTGTTTATTTCTGGAGGTGAAAATTGTCTGTTTAAATCTGATTCCCATTTGGACAGGAATGGTAATTTTTTGGGTTCATGTAAAGAAATTATTAGTGAATAGAGTGCAGTGCCTGGGTGGCCATGTCCAGGGCAAGTAGTAAATAGAAGCTGTGTTGCAGAGACAGGGCAAGAGTAGGAAGATTCCAGACCTCTGGGACCAGAGTCAGTGGTTGGGAGTATCATCCTGAGGATGCCCCGTAGAGGCAAGGTGTACAAATCGCAGGAACGCAGGATGCAGTGACGGACAGGAGGCAGAGCAAGCGTTAACAGGTTTATTTACAGGGGAACACTCAATGCAGGGAGGTAAAGGGTTAAACAAGGGATTAACAGTGTAAATGGCAAAAGGATATGTGTAAATGGCAAAAGGATATGGTGAGTAGAAGAACAACGGTACAGATCACGGAAGTTCCGATGAAAGTCACTTTTTCCTCAGTTCTAGAAGTGAATAGCGCTGACAATGGCTGGCGTGGTGTCCTTTACAATGGGGTCCAGTAAACAATAATACCCCGTCTTTTCTGGTGACAGTGGTCAGTCTCTGGTACCTTCCATTGCCCCTAGTCCATATACTGCAGTGGCTGACAAGGGTCAGGCCACTGTCATGTACGAGCTCAACATGGCTCTGCAACTATAATCACTGATAAAGTCAGGTTACAAGTCTCAGAGAAATTATTAGCTGTCAACGTCAGGGTGTAGATAACGGTCACGCACCCGGTCTCTTTCATGCGGCAGTACTCACAATCCTGAAGCGACTGGCACCTGGCTTTATGGCGGTCACCGGGCACACACTGCACGTCTCTCTCTGGTCCCTGCTATTGGCGAAGGGAGATGGTGGATGCTGGACGGGAGATAGTGGACGCTGGCCTACACGATGCTGATGCTCCCAGGACGGAGCCATCCTCTCTCTGGCTGCTGCACAGCTGGCTCGGCTTCACTAGGTGTGCACGGCTCTGCTCTGTGTATACAGATCTGCTCTGCTCGGCTCTCCTCTGCACGGCTCTGCAGCGGACCCTATCTCTTGATCGCTGCTGGGCACACTGCTTCCCTCAGCACAGCAGTCCATGTCCTTCTGGTCTGCTGCAGCACGCCCTGTTACAGCACCAGTACTCTGTGTAGGGATGGGGAGCGGATTGCACCGCTCACCTGACTGCGCGCTCTCCTCCGTTCGCTCCAAAAGTCTCTACCCCGCGCGCTTTTTCCTTCTCTTTCTCCACACCCTCTGACAGAAGGAAGCTCTGCCTCACTAGGGCTTTCCCCAGGCAACAAGGGAAGGTCCGCCTCACTCAAGCTTCCCCCCAGGAACAGGGGACACAGTCTCTTCATTTCCGGACCCGGCATGCAGGTACCCGCGGTTTGGTCATCTCCCTTACAAAAGCAACACTACAGAAACAGTGTGGACTAGTGATGGTGTAAGCATGCTCAGACAAGAGGCCAATACACATTGAGTCAAGGGTCCAGACGGTGTGTAATGAGATAGACCGGACTGCGGGTACTTGCATGCCGGGTCAGGAACTAGAAAGGCTGCATCCTTTGTTCATAGGGGAAGCCTGAGTGGGGCGGACCTTCCCCTGCTGTCTGAGGGAAGCCTGAGAGAGGCGGACCTTCCCCTGCTGCAGGAGGGAAGGAGGAGAGAGACGGAGCTTCTTGCTCACCGAGGTGAGCTAGGAAAGCATGCGCAGCAGCAGGGGAATAAAAGGGAGAACCGCGCCAAAAAAGTCAGTCTGGCGCCAGCGCAGAGCAGTGCGGAGGACAGCGCAGAGAACAGCTCGCAGAGCAGAGAACAGCGCACTCTGCTTCCGCCACCAGAAAGTACCGGTTTGGTGACGGGTTGTATAGAAGGAGCCCCCATCGCCTGCAGAGTGGAGCCATACCAGCAGAGCGGAGCCGTGCAGAGCCGTACCAGTAGAACCAAGCTAAACTGAGTGCCGTACCAGGCATGATAGTGAGTACCGCAAACGCTCTGCCAAAGAGTGGCCGCATACTTGACAGACTCCTGCATACAGGTTCACTATTAGTGGATGACAGATTGTCAGCTCCCTGCTACTCTCCACGCTAGGAGGTGACCCTACTGAAGGCAGAGACTGCACTGTGAGTGCGACGGCTAGGAGAGCCAGAGGGAGACAGACGGTTAGGACAGAGCCTCGCTATCAAGGATTTGTGTACACTGCGGAGCGAAGTTCCGTTCCGGTGGTTCCCCCACACAAGACTCGGTACCGTGCTAGATATGTTTGAGCGCGGGAAATCCCAGAGCCTTCGCTGAGATGTCCCGCACCGCTGTAGTTGGTGCCACCGTTGGATCCTCACCTGTTACAGACCTCACCGAGACGTCACGTGCCGCTGTTGTCAGTGCCACCGTTGGAACCATGAGGTGCTGCACCCAAGAAGACTACAGACTGATAACTTTCACCTCTTTATTACTGAACTTTCGTTCATCCCTGACCTACCCTGCCACTCTCCCAGTTCTGCCCCCATTCCTTATCATCACCCTACAATCCCTCACTCCCTGCGTGGAGTAAATTCCCCTGTAAATAAACCTGTTAACCCTGCGTCCCGTCACTGCATCCCACATTCCTGCTTGTTATCTTACATTTAGCGTAGTCGGCAAGATGCATTCTACGGGCGCAGGGGTGGCAGACCAAGCGGTTGGAGGAGTTTTAAGTGCCAGTATACCACTGGGGACAATTTTGAGTAATCTCCCCAAGTTCACAGGGAGCAATGTTCAGTTATGGAGCTGGACAGAATGGGTCAGGGGGATGATGAGGGGTCTAGTTTCCGAAATGGGGTCACTTGTGGGGAATTTCCACTGTTTAGGCACATCAGGGGCTCTCCGAACAGGACATGCTGTCCAAAAAGTTATTCCAGCAAATTTTACATTCTTGTGTTCACCACTCATCTAAATACATTCCTTGAGGGATCACTTGTGGGGGGTTTCCACTGTTTAGGCACATTAGAGGCTCTCTAAATGCGACATGGCATCTCAATTCCAGGCATTTTTGTGTTCAAAAAGTCAACCGGTGCTCCTTTTCTTCCGAGACCTGCATTGCATCAAAATAGTAGTATTTCTCCACATATGGAGTATCAGCGCACTCAGGAGAAATTGCACAACAAATTTTGGGGAATAAATGGAAGCAGCCGGCGCAGACACAGTGATGAGCGGTGTCGTCACCGCTAGTTACTGAGCAGGCGCCGGTTGCTTCCATTCATTCCCCAGTCATTTACAGTCAGGAGCGGCTGTGTTAGCAGTGCTCCGACTGTAAACGTATTAACCCCCGAGATGGATTTTCGCCGTGGGACGTGACTGAGCGCCGGACAGGTAATGTATATTGTTGCTTTATTATTTTCATCTTTTTTGCAGAAGATTGAGGGCTTCGCAAAGGAATTACCAGTTTAATAAAGATTATAAAAATGTGTGTGTTGTATGCTTTCATTAAAATAATTTATTCTTATTGTGTGTGTGTGTGTTTATTTAACCCTTTCTTTACTGTAGGATTAGTAATGGATCAATGTCTTATTGACACCTCTCCATTACTTATCTGGGCTTAATGTCACCTTAGAATAGAAAGGTGGCATTAACCCCTTATTACCCCACTTGCCACCCCTACAGGGCAAGTGGGAAGAACCGGGCAAAGCTCCAGAATAGGCACATCTAATAGATGCGCCTTTTGTGGGCAGCTGGAGGCTGCAGTTTTTAGGCTGGGGGGGCAAGATCAATGGCCCCTTACCAGCCTGAGAATGTCGGCCCTCAGCTGTCTGCTTTAGTCAGCTTTAGTCAGGTTGGTTGTCAAAAATAGGGGGGACCCCACGCCGCTTTTTTAATTTATTTATTTAAATAATTCAAAAAACAACGTGGGGACCCCTCTATTCTTCACAACCAACCTTGATGAAGCTGACAGCTGAGGTTTGCAGCCCCCAGCTGTAAGTTTCGTCTGCCTGGTTCAGAAAATGAGGGGGACCCCACTTCTGGTTTTCATTCATTCTGCCGGCAGGAGAGAAGAATGACAGCCGCATTCAGCACCAGCCGCCATGAACAGCGGCTTACAGTAGCCACTTCTTCCCGGGGGCCATCTGTGAGCACGGAGAACAGTGTGAACTGTTCTCCGTGTGCACGTGTGCAGCACGTGTTGCGGGCCGTGTGTCCGTGTTAAAATGGACATGTCTCGTGTTTTGCACACGAACACATGGTCCGTGAAAATACGCTGACATATGCATAGACCCATTCATTTGAATAATTTGAATGGGTCTACATGTGTCAGTGTCTCCGGTACATGAGAAAACTGTCACTACACGTACCGGAGCCACTGATGTGTGAAACCGGCCTCAAGCAAGGTTAATCAATGACAATCCTGAATTGTTGTGCATATGATGCGGAAAATTCTGTCCTTATTCGCAGCGTTTTATTTTCCGCAGCATGTCAATTCTTTTTGCAGATCTGCAGCATTTTTCACCCATTGACTTCTATTGAGTCACTCAAATCTGCAGCAAAAACGCAGGTGTAAAATGGTTTTTTGATTTGCTGCTGATTTGGTGTCAAAAACGCAGCAGATTTGTCAAAGGAAATGAAGAAGGAAGAGTGTGTGGGCGGAGAATCTAGAATAGATCCTACCTTGGTTGAAGCACATCAACAATGGAGGTTGGACTTGAAAAGGACATTATTTTTTTTTTTTTAAATATATCTTTATTTAGCTACAAAATCCGCAAACAAATCCACATGTAAATCCGCGTCAAAAACACGTAAAATCTGCACAATAAATGCGTGGAATTTCCACTGCGTTTTCTGCCAAGAGATGCAGAAACCGCACTGAAATTTCCGCAAGCAAATCCGCAACGTGCGCACATAGCCTTATCAACTATTTTGTGTGACATAGCTCCCTGATTTAGGGCACAAGAATTCAAAGTTTAAAATTGCAAAATTTTCACTAAATTCAATTTTTTCTCAATCTCTGAATCAGTGGGATCCGTTGAAGTTTTCCAGAGTTATAAGCTCATAAAATGACAGTGGTCAGAATTGTAAAAATTGGCCTGTCATTAACGTGCAAACTACCTTGGGTGGGTAAAGGGGTTAAGTAACAAAAAAAAGTCCATATCTATTAATTCTATGTGGAATACAATATTCTATGGTGGAGATAATATATTTATTCAAAAGAGGCAAAATTCATTTGTGCAACTATTTTAGGGAAAATGCCTATTAGAGTCTCTGACAATTTCCAGTAGATTCTATTTACTTCTTGGCTTCAAGCTGCTCTGTTAGGATCGCAGGGATCTGTTATTAATAATTAGGCTTCTGTTCCTGACCTTGCACCTTTGTCAACTTATCTACAAACAAAGGCATCTTATATCAGATTTGACTATAAGGCTATGTGCACACGTATGCAGAAAATTTCTGCATAAAAAACGGACTCCTTCCCTGAAAACGTGCGATTTTTGCGCGTTTTTGCCGCAATTTTTTCCGCGTGTCCCCAGACTCATAGAAAATAGCTAGAAATGCGGAATTTTCCGCGAAATTATTGAGCATGCTGCGTTTTTTACCGCGAAGCATTTTTTTCGCGTAAAAAAACGCATCAATATGCACAAAAAGTGCAAAATGCATTAAAATGAATGGGAAGCTTCTTTTAAGCTTTTTTTTAGCGGATTTTTTGGTAAATCCACGGGAAAAACGCAAAAAAGAAAGCTGTGTGTGAACACAGCCTAAAAATAAAATTTTATAACTACCAGGTCATAAAGTTTCTTATAGCCCTAAAGGATAAAAATGACTCGTTCCTTGATCATTTTAAAATATATGATTTTCTTTTAATTAAATGCTTGTATTACTAGCTAAACATCCATTTTTTCAGTTGGGTTTCATAATTTTTCTTTTTTAAACCATTTGGCTTTTAAAGCTTGTATCTATCAAGTTGTATAGCAGACTATAGAAAGAGTTAACAGTGAATCTGTCAGTCTGCCGGTTCTAACGACAGGGTCGGTAACTCATATTTCTTTTTTAAGAATATTCTCCAAACTGATTTATGGCGACATAAAAATTGAATTGAATATTGATGTGGTCAGAAATCAGCATAGAGCAGTTTGGAAAAAGAGAGACGCATCCGTTTCCGTTTTTACATCCATAAATATTGAATTATTTTTCTTCCATGTGTCGACCATTTTGCATCCAGTTTACATCTGGTTTACATCCCTAATTTTTCTCATCTGTTTATAAACACTAAAGGAGAGAAACTGAGCTTTTATTCCTAAGGCCTGTTTCACATTTCCGTTTGTTGCCATCAGTCATAATCCGCCATTTTTTTTGCTGATCCGTTTTTTCCCAATGACTTGCATTAGCGGCGGATTTTGACGGATAGTCATCCTTGGATCCGTTTTTTTGACAGATCCGCCATAATTTTGGCGTCCGCTGACTTGAGTTGACGGACAATGAAACATTTTTTGGCTGTGTCAAAATAGCGGATAGCAACGGATCCGCTGCTATCCGCCATTCGTTATAATAGTCACCTATGGGCGGTGGATCCGTTGTCAACCATATTTTCACGGAGTCCGGCAACGGATCCGCTTTTGGACACTGAGCATGCCCGGAAGTACTTTCTTTCCAGAAATTTAACCCCAAACTCCGCTCTGGTGGCGGAAAATCTCTCTCTCTCTCTCTCCTTTTTCCAAAGTAATTTCCCTTTAAATTTCATCACCTTGCCTCCAAAGACGGATCCGTCAAAAAACGGATACTGTGACATCCGTTTGTGGCAAAACGGAAACAGATCCTTTTTTTACACTCTGGCGGATTTGGACTGATGTAAAAAAACTGAAGTGTGAAACAGGCCTTGAAGAGAAAAGAAAAGTAACACACTGATCTGTTAAAACAGGGGCATAACAATAGCAGTCCCAGAAGGTGCAACCGCGACTGGCCCCCATGTGAGAGGGGGACCTCAGATGCCATCGCCTACTTCACCTGGATGTACGTCCTTGGATGCATATTCAGCTGAAATATAATGCAGTGCAGAGACTCGCCAACTCCCTGCACTGCAATACACGCTGCTGGCCAGTCAGAGGCAACAAAGCACCGGGATCTCGCTGACCGACTCACCTACAGATATCCTTGATAAAGGCAATGTTGCCGAAACGTTGGATGGATTAAACGTCTGCAATATTCTTGAACTCGGCTGTGAATTAAACTCTTTTAAACTTTTTTAAATATAATTATATCTGACTTATTGTGTGCCGAAGGTTATCATCTTATATTATTACCCTGTTTTCCTTCAGAGCACCTCTTTTTAATTTTTTTAGTGTACCACTCTTGACTGATCTGAATTGGATCACACTCACAAGTGCAATTCAATGGGTGCAAGAATTAAAAATGACACGGCACATGGACCATGTGTGTACCGTTCCAAGCTTATGCTGCATGGCTGGAGGTTGTTGTTGGTTATTATGGAAGAAGGCGTTTGGTGGATTTATCTGTGACTGTTGCTAGGTTTTAAGTGTTTAATAATTTCCTTTCTTATCCTACTTTGGTTTAACCCCATCCTCCACTCCCCGGTGCATATCTCTGTATTATGTGTGAGAATATTTGCATGTGTGCTATTTTTCGTTACCCCTGCTCATATTACCTTATCAGTCTGGTTGGTGTATTACAGTACACTACTACTCCCTCTTCACTGGGTGGGGGAAGGGTACAGACTGAGGGCAGATTCAGGAGCTAAGGCAAGGTATGTGACACAGGCATCGTCACCATCAGAAGTAATCCAGGGAACAAAGCGAGCTAGGGTGCCCCTAACATTAGGGAAAGGGAAGAAGCCCCTTGTCCCAGGAAACCCAGCAACAGAGTCGCAACAGGTTCTCTTAGATTTGCAATTGACTCTAAACTAGTGGGATAAGACTATCTGCTATGATTTATGCTATAAACGTACAGCAAAACACAAAGAGATACTAAATAATATGATTGATTTCAGATAGCTAAAGCAAATTGGCTGGATAATAGAGAACAGAAGAAAAAAGTCACTATTCACATTAGATTAAAGTCATGTGAACCCACCAATAATGATAGGATCAGCTGACAGTCTAACGGATATGGGTCTCCATACTCCTGACTTTCCCCTAACAAATTATGTTGGAGGAGCGAAGAATGCACTACTTTGGATTTTCAACAACTGATCTTTTTGTTCTCTGGGAGATAAGCTGCTGCCAGGAAGGTCTGACTGCAGCTCGTTCATAGAGAACATAGGAAAGCTCAGCTGAGCTGAACTTTCCTGCGCATGGGGGACTCAGGTGAGATACCTGTCTTCTGAATGACGGGTAACTATGGAGGGCTAAAGTTTGCACCGATCATTCCACAGGAATAGGAATATATGTTAAAAAACAAGGGCATTATGCTATGTACTGTATACAATAAACATACTAAATAGCGATAAATATGTACACATCTTGTCTATCAATTATATACCTGTGCATGGATATTCATACATGGATGTCCTATTTCCCCAGCACATTTTTTTCTCCCTGGTTATATTGCTCCCATATTTCTAATGAAGTAAGCTTCAAGCTAAATGCGATTTTTTTCAGTCTTACAATTTTTCTATGGTACTGGAAGCTTCTCTTTCCTTCCCCTCCATTTTTTAATTATCCTGTCCCTTCCTGCCTATTGTGTCTGGCACCGATCTCTGCTGGCACAGAATGATCATAGAGCACTACTGTGGCATACGCTGATGTCACATCAATAGAGAAGCAGTTTCTCTTCCGCTCTGCTCTGTTGACAAGGCGTGACCGCTGACATCATGATGACAGACAGCAGACTTCCCACTGCCTAACTGCGGAGAGCTAACTATCAATCACAATGATGTCGGCAGTCACGCCCCATCAACAGAGCACCCTGGAAGAAGAAGAGCTGATATGTTAATGTGGAGCAGCTGAATTGCTGGCAGGAGCAGTCGGTGATCACTCTGAGATGGGTAGAACAGGCAGGTAGGTAGCATCTACCTGCTTATTAGTTTTTATGCCCATGGAAAAAAAAATAGTCCTGGGTTTCCCCTTTAATCCAAATGACCAAAAGGTTGGCATATAAAATAAGAAAATGGGACTAAGGCAAAATATGTCTAACTGGATAGGAAGTAAATGGTCGTTGTTAATGGAAAACACTCGGATTGGGTCACATTTAGCAGTGGCATACCACAAGTATCAGTATTGGGCCCTCTTCTTTTTAACATATTTATTAATGACCCTGTAAGGGACATGCAGAGTAGAATTACAATATTTGCAGATGATATTAAATTATGCATGGTAATCAACACAGAGGAGGATAAATTCATATTGCCGAATTCTTTATGTAAGCTGGAGGCTTGTGCTGAGAAATGGCAACTGAAATTTAATATATATAAATGTAAAGTCATGCACTTGGGCAAAGGGAGCATAATGTATAATTATGTGCTAAAATACCGGGTAAAACTGTCACTGAAAAGGACTTGGGTGTATGGGTTGAAGGCAAAAATCGCATTTAATAGGATGCATTAAAATAGGCAGAGAAGCTCATGACAAGAGCATAGTTTTGCCTCTATACAAGTCACTAGTGTGGCCACATTTACATACTGTGAATAGTTTTGGTCTCCTGTGTATAAGAAGGATATAGCTCAACGAGAGCAGGTGCAGAGAATATCAATCAAGGTTATTAAGGGAATGGGTGAATTGCAATACAAAGATAGGTTATTAAACTTAGGCTTATTTAGATTGGAAAAACAAAGGTTTAGGGGCCATGTTATTACAGCATACAAATATATGAGGGGACAGTACAGGGATCTGTATAATGATCTTTTTAAACTTATGCCTGCAATAGGGACAAGGAGACATTATAGAGGAAAGAAGGCTTAATCATGATCACAGATGCAGAATCTTCACCATAAGAGCAGTGAAATTATGGATTCTTTACTGTAAGAGCAGTGAGACTATGGATTCTTCACTGTAAGAGCAGTGAGATTATGGATTCTTTACTGTAAAAGCAATGAGACTATAGATTCTTTACTGGATGAGCAATGAGACTATGGATTCTTTACTGTAAGAGCAGTGAGACTTTGGATTCTTTGCTGTAAGAGCAGTGAGACTATGGATTCTTTGCTGTAAGAGCAGTGAGACTATGGATTCTTTACTGTAAGAGCAGTGAGATTATGGATTCTTTACTGTAAGAGTAGTGAGACTATGGATTCTTTACTGTAAGAGCAGTGAGATTATGGAACTCTCTATCACATGATGTTGTAATGGTTGATTCACTACTAAAATTCAAGGAGAGCCTTGATGCCTTTATTGCTAAATATAATATCACAGATTATGGCACTAGATTTTGTGATGGGGCGTTGATCCAAGGAACTAGCCTGATTGCCGTATGGAGTCAGGAAATAATTTTTCCCCAAATATGGGGCTATTAATGTCTGCCCCATGGGACTTTTGCCTTCCTCCGAATCAAGATGTTAGGCTGTAGGTTGAATACTATGAACTTGAAGGGAGCCTGTCATCACAAAAATGCAGTTTAATCTCCAGGCACCATATTATAGAGTAGCTTTGTGGGTAAAGATTCAGTATAACCTGTGTTTTAATCATTTAAACCTATGCTCTTTTGGCAATTTTGGGTCCAGTGGGCAGTCCTATCAGTGACTGATACAATTATACAAGGTAGCTGTCAGTCACTGATAGGACCGCCCACTGGACCCAAAATCCCAGAAAGAGCATAGGTTTAAATGATTAAATCACAGATTATATTGAATCTTTACCCATAAAACTTTATATCAATCTACTCAGCTCCTCCTGCTCTATAATATGGTGCCTGCAGATTAGACTGCGTTTTCATGCAGACAGGTTCTCTTTAAGTCTACCTTCAACCTTAAAACTATGAAGTACATTTCAATTGTTGGTATTATTTCCTTTAGAATTGTTTTATTTAGTACAGCTTTACAATGCAATAGAAAAGCAAAAGTGACCATAATACATGTGAACTGACAGGGAGCCATAGAGTAAACCAGCAAATATAAATGTCGTTGGCCCGATACAATAGGGGAACGCCTGCTCATATGAAGTTTACACAATTGAGAGCTGTCATGCTCGCCATGTCTGTTTTGCCTCATGACCCTGGAGCGGTGTGCACGCGCATCTCATATCTGCTATCCTGCTTGTTCCCTAGAGCAGTGTGCACACTCACCTCATGTCTGCTGAGCTGCAAGATGCCTGTGTTTCTGCTTTGCCTTCTGTGATCTTCTTGTCATGTCTAGAATCCCTGATCATGTGTCTTTCCTAGGATCCTGCACTGTCTGGTTCTGCAATCATCTCGTCATGTCTGAAACCTTGATCATGTGATGTTTCCTAAGATCCTGCACTGTCTGGTTCTGCAATCATCTCGTCATGTCTGAAACTCTGATCATGTGACCTTTCCTAGGATCCTGCACTGTCTGGTTCTGCAATCATCTCGTCATGTCTGAAACCTTGATCATGTGACTGCGCTCTGTGATCCTGGAGCATCTGAACTAGGAAGTTCTGCCCTGGTCCTGACCTGGAAGAGGAGGTGCTATGCCCTATATTAGACCGCCCCTTCCTATGCTCAGGGCCTGAGTATTGTGTTGTGTCCCTGCATGGCTGCTTGGTCTGCTGGGACGCTCCCTCTCTTCTGTGCCCGTGCACCTAGCTCTGTCGTGCGTCTCTGCACACGCTCCATGCTCGTACTCCGTCTCTTGTCCCGTGCCTTGTCTTATGTTTGTCCATTGTGCCATGTTCGTCCTTGTCCTGCTTGGACTTGTAGTCCTTCTGTTATTTTCTGCCTTGCCTGTTTTCGCTATGCCTTGTTTCGTACCTTGCCTTGCTCTGCCTTGTTCCTCCATATGGTCTCAGTCTTTGCTTGCTCTGCCTCGCTCTCTCCTTTGGTGCTCTGTAGTGCTCCCTGGCACACGCACCATTTCTCCTCTTTCCTTTTGTTCTCCTTTCCATGTCTAGTCCCAAGGCCCTGCCTTGGCCCGGCTCTGGGCTTCGGCCTACGCTCCGCTGCTAGACTCTTTCCTATTATGCTCTCTTGCACGTTCTAGGCTAGTCCCAAGGTTCTCCCTTGTCCCGGCTCTGGGCTTCGGCCTACGCTCTGCTGCTAGCTCTGTTCTTGCTCTGACCTGATTCCGTGTTTCTGCCTATGCTTCCGTCCCTGGTTCTGTACTCTGTCTAAGCTCTGTCTTGTTTCTCGTCTTGTCTTCCCTTGCTCTGTTTCTTCGTGTGCCCTTTGCATGCGCCTGGCCTTCCTAGCCTCCTGTTTGTGCCTCAGCCGTGCCCGCCCTAGCTGTGCCCGCCTGCTTGTGCCTCAGCCGTGCTCGTCGGTCAGTGACAGCTGTGTCGCCTGCCATGCCTCAGTCAGGTTCGCTGGAGTCTTGCCCGTCTGTCAGTGCCGCAGCCCGATCAGCTAGCCAGTGCCCCAGCCGTGCTCTCTGTGCTCCCTTGCACCTCACGCTGTTTCTGCACTGTGCTCTACGTGCTCTCTATAGCACGTGCAGGCCTCGCCTGCCTATGGCATACCTCCCCGTGCTTCTGTAAAAGTATGCGCAGGCTTTGCCATGTCCCCTGTCGTGCCCTCTTGCACGCACAGGCCCTAACCCTGTCCTGGAAACCTGACCCTGGCGTGCCTCTCTGTACGCGCAGGGATTTGCCTCGCCTGACCCTGGCGTGCCTCTCTGCACGCGCAGGACTCTGCCTCACCTGACCCTGGCATGCCTCTTTGCACACGCAGGACTCTGCTTCGCCTTACCCTGGCGTGCCTCTCTGCACACGCAGGACTCTGCCTCGCCTGACCCTGGCGTGCCCCTTTGCACGCGCAGGAGTCTGTCTAGTACCTTGTGCCTTGGCGTGTCTCTACACACGCACTCTGCCTTACCTTGTGCTTTGGCGTGTCTCTACACACGCACCCTGTCTTGTTTTGTGAACCCTGGCGTGTCCCCCTACACACGCACCTAGCCTTGAACCCTGGCGTGTCCCCTACACACGCACCTAGCCTTGCACCTAGCCTTGGACCTTGGCGTGTTCCCTAACACGCACCATGCCTGGATATCTGACGTGCCTCCTTGCCTGAACCCTGGTTTGCCTGCCGGATGCCCGGAACCTGCCGATCGCTGCCAGAGATCGTAAGCTGGATGACTGCGGCCTGATGTCCGGAGCTGATGTCCGCAGCCTGATGCCTTGATCATGTCGATCGTCGCCAGCGGTCCGGAGTACGATGCCATTGTGCCTTTACCTGTACCTAGGCGTACCACCTTGCACGCACCATGCTATGGACCTTGGCGTGCCCACGCACGCAGTTTGCACGTTTTGCTTGTTCTCACGTTTTTACGCTGAATGTGATTCTGAAGTTATCCTAATTAAGATACCTTGCACCTACGTCTTGTCTTTTCTTGCTTCTTGCTCGTCCTGTTGCCAGACACTCAATAGTGTCCCCTGAGCCGGCCGTCTGGTCCAGCTGCCATGGTGGCTCACCCCCTTGGTCTTGCCCCTGACACTCCCTGTACAGGGGGTGGGTTCTCACAAGGTCAGCTCGCCCAGAGGGTCCACTCTAAAAAGGAAAATGGGCTCAGCGGAAGCTGAGTCCATCACAAGATCTAACCTTTCAGTGTAAAAGAACAGGAGACAGACTTTATACACTATATGTTCAATGCAACAGTGGAGAGAACCTGCTCATATGAGCTTATCGCACCAAGACACAGGGGAAACACTGCCCATATGAGCAAAATATAACGAATATAACAGGAAAAAGGAAAATCTGCTGATCCAAGCTTAAAGAGTAACCATACTTTTATTTTTATTTCATAAATCAATAGTACGGATGAAAATAAGTAACTTTGTTCTAAATCTGCTTCTTTTTCCTCCTGGACTGATTTTTCTGTCTTAATTTATGAGTAAAATCTGAAATCAGTGAACAAAGATTTTCCCATTACTAAGAGATGACAGTTGGTGCTTTATAATTATATGAAGGGGGGCTGGAGCATAAACCACAGGCAGCCTGCAGGCGACCGCCATCCCTTTGTCTGTTGTGGTGTGGCCTGTGGACTAGGACAGCCAAAGGGCTTTATCCAGTGGTGTCCTGCACCAAGTGTCCGCTCTTCTCCTGGTTTCTCACTTTAACTGCTGTGTCCTCAGGATAGGATACCGGTAAAATTAGTGATGGAACAGGGATCATAGCAGGTGAGATGATGTCAGCACGGATGGGATCTGCGGGGGAACGTGGTGAGGTGAGTAGGCGATTTTTACTTTTTTAAATCTTACTGTCCATAGATGGTGTGTGGGGCACATCATCCTGTGTATATGGCCTGCTTGGGGGACATCATACTGCATCAATGGTCTGTGTGAGGGACATCATAGGGTGCATGGGGGTTGTGTAAATGTGCCCATGGTGATAGTTGTGGGCGAGTGTTGCGGACTCGATATCCCGACACATTTCAGAAAAAAACGAGGCTTCTGGATATATGTAAGTGTTGACAGGGTGGCTATGAGTACCTTCAGGCCGGTCCTGTTCTACTCCTCACCAGGTCCACTAAACTTCAAGACAAGGACACCAGGTGCATTCATAAAAAAAGCACTCTTTACTTGGCAATACAATTAGGTATACAAGACAGTAAGAAATACACTTTACAATTTCTTCTGTCTCATAAAGAGGTACACACATGGTCACAATTGTTGTTACCTCTCGTTGAATGACAGAAAAACCCACAATGGTCACAGAAATAACTTGAATCTGACAAAAGTAATAATAGCTAAAAAATTTATGGAAATGAACAAATGAAAGTCAGACATTGCATTTCAACCATGTTTCCACAGAATTTAAAAAAATAATAAAACTCATCAAATAGGCCTGGACAGAAATGATGGTGCCCTTGAAAATAATGTGACAAAAGGGACATGTTAAATCGCGGTGCGTCCACTAATTAGCATCACAGGTGTCTACAATCTTGGAATCAGTGAGTGGCCTGTATAGAGGCTACAGATACTCACTGTGCTGTTTGGTGACATGGTGTGTATCACACTCAACATGGAAAAGAGGAAGCGAAGGAAAGAGTTGTCTCAGGAGATTAGAAAGAAAATTATAGACAAACATTTTGAAGGTAAAAGTTATAAGATCATCTCCAAGCAGCTTGATGTTCCTGTGACTACAGTTGCACATATTATTCAGAAATTTAAGATCCATGGGACTGTAGCCAACCTCCCTGGACGTGGCTGCAGGAGGAAAAATGATGACAAATCAAAGAGATGGATAATACGAATGGTAACAAAAGAGCCCAGAAAAACTTCTAAACAGATTAAAGGTGAACTTCAAGCTCAAAAAACATCAGCGTCAGATCGCACCATCCGCTGTTCTATGAGCCAAAGTGGACTTCATGGGAGACAAACAAGGAGGACACATTGTTGAAAAAAATTCCAAAAAAAGCCAGACTTGAATTTGCCAAACTACATGTTGACAAGCCACAAAACTCCTGGGAGAATGTCCTATGGACAGATGAGACAAAAATGTAACTTTTTGGCAAGGCACATCAGCTCTATGTTCACAAACGGAAAAATGAAGCATATCAAGAAAAGAACACTGTCCCTACTGTGGAACATGGAGGAGGCTCCGTTATGTTCTGGGGCTGCTTTGCTGCATCTGGCACAGGGTGTCTAGAATCTGTGCAGGGTACAATGAAATCTCAAGACTATCAAGGGATTCTAGAGAGAAATGTGATGCCCAGTGTCAGAAAGCTTGGTCTCAGGCGCCGGTCATGGGTCTTGCAACAGGATAATGACCCAAAACACACAGCTAAAAACACCCAAGAATGGCTAAGAGGAAAACATAGGACTATTCTGAAGTGGCCTTCTATGAGCCCTGACCTAAATCCTATTGAGCATCTTTGGGAAGAGCTGAAACATGCCGTCCAGAAAAGACAACCTTCAAGCATGAGACAACTGGAGCAGTTTGCTCTTGAGGAGTAGGCCAAAATACCTGTCGAGAGGTGCAGAAGTCTCATTGACAGTGACAGGAATCGTTTGATTGCAGTGATTGCCTCAAAAGGTTGTGCAACAAAATATTAAGTTAAGGGTACCATCATTTCTGTCCAGGCCTATTTCAGGAGTTTAATTTTTTTTTTAAATTCTGTGGAAGCATGGTTGAAAAGCAATGTCTGACTTTCATTTGTTCATTATCATAGATTTTTAATGTCTTATTTCTTTTGTCAGATTCAAGTTATTTCTGTCACTATTGTGGGTTTTTCTGTCAATAAACGAGGGGTACCAACAATTTTGACCACGTGTGTACGTTCTTATCGGTTTCTGGTGATGGCATTTTACATGTGGACGGTAAAGAAGCAGAGCAAATGAGATAAACCTCCATATTACCGGTGCAGGGACACATAGTTTGATATATTACGCTGTGAACCCAGCAGTCTGTGATCCCTTACAATGGCCGCTCCTAGAGCCGCTTCCCTATTCTGTGTCCTTGGCTGCGCAGCACCCTTCCTTCACAGGACCTCCCATATCTGGCCAACGCTGGATTCAGTTCTTCCTTTAATTCTTCCACTAATGGGTTTCACCCACTTGCCTGCTGAACTGGATCCCAGTCGCCTCTACAGTTCTGTAATGGTTCTTGTTGCCTTGTGCCTCTTAGCTCCACCTTGATGCTGCTCTCTCCAGAACTCTCCACACTCTCTCTTCAACTTAAACTTTGCTGGGAACTAGTTTCCTGTTTGTGCCCAGTCACTCCTCACCCTTCCTGCCAGGGTAGGTAGTAACCCTCTTATCCCTGAACCCAGGATGCTTCAGGCCACAGGGAAATCTAAACATATCAAAGGGAAGACAATGACATGTGGTGGCTAGTGGTTAATACTGAAGGCACATTTCAGGTACATAACATTACTGTAATTCAATAATAACGCAAAAATTGAGCTCGATTTAAGTTGGTATACATGCAGCACATAAACCCATGTTCCCTTTGCCCATAAAGCATACAAAACCAAGAAGAAGTAAAATAAACATAAACCCTGCTGTAACTAAATTTGTGAAAAGCAAAAGTGCATTTAAATAACACAGGGTTCTTAGTAATACTGTTTTTGATCAAAAATAGCATAAAAGCTATCTCACCGTCGACAAGGTGAACCTGATCAGGACGGTCATACACTGTCTAATATTAAAAACTTTACTATGGGTCAGAGTTGACCTCACTGTTTGAATAAGGGCAGACAAAAGGACTGGGTCACGACCTGTGGACACCAACCTAGGGAAGCTTTTAAATGGGAGGAAGACCACACCCCGGCTTGCACAGAATGCAAAAATACAAAGAAAAGAGAAAACACAAGAATTGAGCTTGGTTTAAGTTGGCATACAAGCAGCACATAAACGTAAGTTCACTTTGGCCATAAAGCATACAAAATCTACAAAAAGAAAAATAAACATAAACTCTGCTGTAACTGAATAAGTAAAAAGCAAAAGTCTATTTAAATAATATAGGGTTCTTAGTAACATTGTTTTTGATCAAAAGTAGCATAAAAGCCATCCCACCATCGACAAGGTGATCCTGATCGGGACGGTCCTACGCTGTCTAATATAATTAATGTAATGTAATTCAATAATGCGACTGATGTCTTCAGGGGAAAATACGACAACCTGACCATCTCCTTACAGATGTGTGGGGGAGATCTTACTGTGCATTGGGGCTGTGTGGGGACATAATACTGTGTAAGGGGGCTGTGTAGGGATGCAATAATATGTAAGGGGGCTGTGTAGGGACACAATAATGTGTAAGGGGGCTGTGTGGGGGAATAATACTATATAAGGAGGCTGTGTGAGGTCATAATACTGTTTAATTTGGCTGTCTGGGGATACAATACTGTGTAAGGGGACTGTGTGAGGAAATAATACTGTATAAGGTATAAGGGGGGTATGTGGAGACATATTATTGTGTAAGGGGCTGTGTGAGAACATTATACTTTGTAAGGGGGCTGTGTGGAGATACAATACTGTGTAAGGGGGGTTGTGTGGGGACATAATACTGTATAAGGTGGATGTCTGGGGACCTAATAATGTTTAAATAGGCTGTGTGGGGACATAATACCATATAAAGGGGCTGTATGGGGACATAATATTATATAAGAGGGCTTTGTGGGGACATAATACTAAATAAGGGGGCTGTATGGGGACATAATTCTGTGTAAGGGGGCTGTGTGGGGACATAATACTATATAAGGGGGCTGTATGGGGACATAATACTGTGTAAGGGGACTTTGTGGGCACATAATACTATTTAAGGGGGCTATGTGAGGATATAATATCATATAAAAGGGTTGTTTGGGGACACAATACTGTGTAAGGGGGCTGTGTGAGGACACAATACTGTGTAAGGGAGCTGTGTGGGGACATAAAACTGTATAAGGGGCTGTGTGAGGACATAATACTATATGAAGGGGCTGTGTGGGGACACAATACTATATAAGGGGGTTGTGTGAGAAATAATACTGTGCAAGGGGGCTGTGTGTGGACACAATAATGTGTAAGGGTGCTGTGTGAGGACATAATACTGTGTAAGGGGGCTGTGTGGGGACATAGTACTGTGTAAGGGGGCTGTGTGAGGACATAATATTGTATAAGAGGGATGCATGGGGACATAATACTGTGTAAGGGGGCTGTGTGGGGACATAATACTGTGTAAGAGGGATGCATGGGGACATAATACTGTGTAAAGGGGATGTGTGGGGACATAATACTGTGTAAGGGGGCTACTTGGGGACACAGAAATTCTTTATTCACTGGAGAAAGCTTTTACTCATGAATTGAGAATTCTGAAAGTGAAAGATCAGTCCTAGCATAAAAAGAAGCTGATTTATCTGATAAGATCTATAGCAAAGTTTCTTATTTTTACAGGAATTCCTGATTAATAAGAAAAAACACATAAATGGAGGTTACTTTTTAATTTGACAACAGGAGAGAGTTTGTCCCAATGAATTTGACATAACATAGGCGAGCCTGCCCCTATGAGCATAGTACGATAGTGATATTTTTCCCAGAAGCTTAATACAACAAGTAAGAACTTGCCCAATATAAGCGTAATACAACACGGGTGAGCGCATGTAACCCTGCCCATACAGTCTGCAGTGACACAATACAACATTTAGTTATATAACAAATTGTCTGCAATCAGATTTGCATCTCCAGTCTACAATGCAGAGAAATAAACACACGACTGCTTCCGTCACTTACAAATCCTGTAAAAAAAAAAAAAGAATGAAATAAATAAATAAAGCAACGTTGAAAAGGCTGGAAAAACAAGACTCGCAGAAGCCAGAGCAGTGTTTCCAGGAGGAGGAGACAATTCTCAGTGATGTGTCTCAGTGTTTTCCTAATCACTAAGCAGCCAGCTCAGGTTCAGCACTGGACAGCTCCTTCCACCTTTCCTCCAGCAGTACATATGGCTGTTCCCTGATTGACATTGCAACTGCCCATTCACAGCCCAAGAAAGACAAAGTATACCTATAGGAGTAAGCTGGGAGGGGGGTGAAGGCTGAATGTGTTTGGTTGTGGCAAAGTGTAGTTAAATCCTTTCACGAGCCGAGGAAGGCGGAGAATATTTCTTAAGCTCATCCAAGTCATCAATTAGCCAAAGCCCATTGCATTGTTCTTCAACGTGCTTCATTGCTTTGATGTGCACAGTGGACGTGGCAGCGCAGAATTACCCTTGAGATGAAGATATTAGAGGGTGAAGTCCCTGGGAATTTGTATTCTCTTTCCTCTCTGAAGACCATAGTCGAGGATGAGGATACAGACGTAAGCAGTCTAACTATAGCTTCTGTGCTAGATGGGATGTAACCTGCTCAGATCAAGGCAGTTGTTGTCTGCGTAATTCCTACTGGAAACCTGCTGGGGGAAGACGGGATAGACTGGATATTCATTTCTCTTCTTTTTTTTTTTTCTTTCAATTTTTTTTCCTATTTGACCCACAGGTGATATCATTTGGGTTGGATGCAGCATGATGCTCCAAGATGTGCGATTTTAAGACCTGATCACAACTGATTTGAGTTCTTTTGGATTTTGCAGATCACTCATGATCATGGCTTATATGATGATTCTTCCAGCCTTCCTTGCCCAGGTCTGTTTGCTGGCAGCCTCTAGCCTAGACTTGGAAGGGCGTATAGCTCGTCAAGAAGATCACAAGATAACCAGGGATAAGCAACCCATCTACAACCACCCTAGAAGCCTGGAGCATCCTTCCATGTGGATCAGGACCACGGAGAGCACCGTTTTAGAACAGAATCTGGCTGAGGACTTGCCAAAACATGTGGCTTCTTTCCTATATACAGGGGATTCTAATGAACTCAGGCGAGCCAACTGCTCAAAGAGGTATGAGTTGACTAGTCTATCAGGGGTTTCACCCACAACTACTCATCAGTCTTTGCACAGTTCGGTGGATTTACTTGTCCATTCCTCCAACTTTTTAAATATGATGTTCCAAAGCAATAAATCCAGAGACCATACCTCACAGAGGGACCTGGAGTGGTACAGCGCTCTCATAAAAAGTATCCTAGAAGGAGAACCAAGAATTTTTAGGTCTGTCATCACTTTAAGCATTGACCCATTTTACAACATCCCCGAGGTGTATCTTCAGGCATCTCGAGAGGAAGACAAGCTCCATCTCCAAGATCTGTCCTCTTCGGCTCAACATCTGGCCAATGCCACCCAGGAAACTGAGTGGTTCCGAGCTTTCAAACCTAAGGGGAGGCCTCACCACCAGCACAAGAGGGTTTTAAATGGTGCTAAAACTTTAGATGAGAGCTGGAAGAAGGGCTTTAACTACCTTACTGAGAGGAATCACATCAAGTGGTCATCACCTTTTCTGGAATGCGAACATGGGAAATACAAACCCAACTGGCTTCTTTCCCTTTCTGCTGCCGTTTATGGGCTTAAGCCAAATCTTGTTCGGGAATTCAGGTAGGAAGACATTTTCTGGGGAGGGGAGAGCTCTTAGCCTTCTTGTTCTGCTATGGTATGATATCCACAGGAGGCATGCAAACGGGTGCTGTGTAATAGCCAATTTTTCTTATTAGGGTTAGCTTGCACCAGAATTCTACGTTGATATCAGGGGACTAATATCGGATACAAGGGGAAGATGCAGCAGCAGTTTCTACATATCTGATAGTAGAGTTCTGTGAATCATCTATTTGCATAATAACAACTGCAGACTAATTAAGTTTGATAATTACACAGGACTTTGTGGAAACCTAAAATTGAATCTATTGTTCAGACACATATCATCTTCCCTCCCCTGTAGGAATGCAAAGCTTAATAATGGCTGTGCAATTAGAGACTGTCATAATTTTACCAGTAGAAAAGAACTGTGCACGCTTCCGGAAAGCAGACACAACCCATAATGATGGCCATACACACTACACATACATCACACATACACATATCACACATACACCAGCAACAGCCTGCTAAATATAGCAGACAAATCATCGAAATACTGGCCACCCTTCATGTGCTGGAGTCCACATAGAGTAGAGAGAGATCTGCTGTGTAAACTCATTATGGCTCTCCATGATTTATTAGTCATATGTTAAAGTGCATACAGAACCATAATATATTTATGTGCAGTGCTCCACTAAATACAAGCATGGACCTGTGCCAGTCTATGTGATCATGGCACTTGACAGTGAGGAATAGTGCCAGGCAACAAGCAGTCTGCTTTATAGCTAAGATTCTGGGATTTCAGTGATTTATTTGACGTGGGATAAACTTTATGCACTTATTAGATGCAATAAGCCAATAATGTCAGGATTATTGTACTTAAGTAACAGAAAAAAGGGCTTTACGGTGAGCGGCATGGGAGTAGAGGAGGAAGTCTAAAATAATGCATCTTATATGAAGACGTAAATGACCCACACAATGCTGAGATTGATGATCAGAATAGAATGTTATTTCCTTCTTTCTTGTTAATTTTATTTATTGTTATTTTTATTTGTATATTAATCTTTTAATTTATTACTTTATTTTTATTTTTAACAAATTTTATTTATTTATTGTTATTTTTATTTATATATTATTATTTTACTTTATTATTTTTTGTTAATTTTATCTATTGTTATTTTTAACAAATGTTATTTATTTATTGTTATTTTTATTTATATATTGTTATTTTTATTTATTTTTTGCTAATTTTATTTATTTATTGTTATTTTTTATAAAATTGTATTTATTTATTGTTATTTTTATTTGTATACTAGCTGAAGAGCCCGGTGCTGCCCGGGCATAGTAACTAACTGTGGTTAGTTATAACAAATTATAATTATCCTCCATCCCATAGTCCCGTGCCCATATACCCATCACACATCCTCCATCCCATAGTCCCGTGCCCATATACCCATCACACATCATCCATCCCATAGTCCCATGCCCATATACCCATCATACATATTCGCCATCCCATAGTCGAGTGCCCATATACCCATCACACATCCTTCATCTCATAGTCCAATGCCCATATACCCATCACACATCCTTCATCTCATAGTCCAATGCCCATATACCCATCATACATCCTTCATCCCATAGTCCCATGCCCATATACCCATCACACATCCTCCATCCCATAGTCAACCATTATGTCATCATAATGAGCGGCGGGGCTTGCAACCTATGATGACATCAGCGTCGCCATGGCAACCATTGTGACATCATAACGAGGGGCAGGGCTTGATATGCACACACTGTTTCCCCATTATGTAGATAGGGTCATTATGACATCATAATGAGGGGCGGGGCTTGGCACGCACACACTTTTTCCCCAGTATGTAGATAGGGGCAAAATTGTTTGGTGAATTGGAACGCGCGGGGTTAAAATTTCGCCTCACAACATAGCTTAGGACGCTCTCGGGGTCCAGTCGTGTGACTGTGCCAAATTTTGTGGCTGTAGCTGCGACGGTGCGGATGCCTATCCCGGACATACACACAGACACACATACATACACACACACTTTATATATGAGATTGTTATTTTTATTTTTTTTTGTTAATTTTATTTACAGTTTTTATCATTTTCGATTAATTTTATTGATTTGTTGTTATTTTTATTTATTTATTGTTATTTTTTAATGTATTTTTTGTTAATTATATTTATTTATGCATTATGCCTGCAGAGTACATTTCATTGTCACGTATGATGATTTATTAATTATTATTATTATACTACACATTAAGCCATATGTGTTGATTATATTACAACTAGATTTTTTTTTTTAAATCTATTAATCTCCCCTAATGATAAATCTCTGTTTTTTTTTATATCTCATTACGATGCGCTTGATCGTCTGATGATAATTATGTTTGTTGTCAATTCCATTAGACCAATTTATCGCTCTTTGTAAATTGCAAAGTCGGTAAGGTGAATTTAAAAAAAAAAAAAAAACATTTTAAAAGGGTAACCCTTGGCAATTTAGTAGTCGTTAACATGTGGTTCTTGCTTATTGCACACGCAGAAGCTGAAACACACGCAGAGTCGCAGACCTTATAGTTTTTGCAGTTGAAGATCATCTACAGGTGTTTCCAGTCTAGATAATCCTTTTTTGGGTTAATGGGCCTCTCAAGGCTTATGAATAAGCATATCAGGCCAAGTTCACACGTTCAGTATTTGGTCAGTATTTTACATCAGTATTTCGAAGCCAAAATCGGGAGTGGGTGAAAAATACAAAAGTGGTGATGTGTTTCTATTATACTTTTCCTCTGATTGCTCCTCTCCTGAATTTGC
This sequence comes from Dendrobates tinctorius, assembly GCF_039654945.1. Lineage (NCBI taxonomy): Eukaryota > Metazoa > Chordata > Amphibia > Anura > Dendrobatidae > Dendrobates > Dendrobates tinctorius. The sequence goes on along the minus strand of NW_027361738.1, from coordinate 64,875,772 downwards.
CTTACAAATACTGATGTAAAATACTGATCAAATACTGAACCCGGTCCTAGTATTGGTCACTGATATCGGATTGGTGGCGCTCCGACACCCACACCCAGTGATCCCAAGAACATGGCTCTGGCTCCTGAGAATGGGGATCTGCATGGAGCGGAGATGGGGCATGAATGACCTAGACTTCATTCATTGTCTATGAGACAGCCCAAAATATCTAAGGCTTGACTTTTTTCTCATAGAAGGACAGTAGAGCTCTGTGTTCAGACCCCCAGCAATTAGTACGTTTCCCCTATGCTGCAGAAAGGGGATATTCCCACAATTGATAGTATCACAAAAAAAGTTTCAAAAAAGGAATCATTACACAGTAATTTATCTTTATTCACATAAAACTGAGAAATATATTTTCGCTATATCTAAGGCCTGTTTCACACTTGCTTTTTTTTGCAGCGCGTTTTTCCCGCAAAAAAACGCATTGAAAAACGCATACAAAAGCATACAACTGCTGCGTTTTTTTCAAGCATTTTTATGAGCATGCATGAAAAAAACGCAGCGTTTTTATGCGTTTGTATGCGTTTTTAGTGCGTTTTTACCGCGTTTGCGTTTTTTTCCAACATTAGGTGGCCCCTCACACTAACCCAAACCATGACTTTACTAACCCTAACCCTGACCCTAACCCTAACCCTAACCCTAACCCTGACCCTAACCCTAACCCTAACCCTTAACCAAACCATACTTAACCCTAACCCTGACCCTAACCCTTAACCAAACCATACTTAACCCTAACCCAAACCCTAACTAACCTTAACCCTAACCCTAACCCTGACCCTAACCCTAACCCTAACCCTGACCCTAACCCTAACCCTAACCCTTAACCAAACCATACTTAACCCTAACCCAAACCCTAACTAACCTTAACCCTAACCCTAACCCTGACCCTAACCCTAACCCTAACCCTAACCCTGACCCTAACCCTTAACCAAACCATACTTAACCCTAACCCTGACCCTAACCCTGACCCTAACCCTAACCCTAACCCTAACCCTGACCCTAACCCTTAACCAAACCATACTTAACCCTAACCCTGACCCTAATCCTGACCCTAACCCTAACCCTAACCCTGACCCTAACCCTTAACCAAACCATACTTAACCCTAACCCTGACCCTAACCCTAACCCTAACCCTGACCCTAACCCTTAACCAAACCATACTTAACCCTAACCCTGACCCTAACCCTAACCCTAACCCTAACCCTGAACCTAATAATAACCCTAAACCCCCTTAACTAACCCTAACTCTAACCCAAACCCCTAAATTCCATGGTTAACAAAAAAAAACGCATGTGCAAAAAAACGCATACATAAGCATGCCAATGCGCACATATGCGCACCCATAGACTTATATTGGGTGTCTTGCTGTAAAAAAACGCATTGCGCGCGCATGCGTTTTTTTGAGGCAAATCGGACGCACAAAAAATGCAACAAGTTGCATTTTGTGTGCCCGAGCGCATACCGCAAAAAAACGCATGCGCGGTAAAACGCGTACAAACGCATGTGTATGCGCACATAAGCGCATCCCATGCAAAGTATAGGGAAAAAAAACGCATGCGCTATTTAGCGCTAAATTACCGCGAAAAAAAACGCAAATGTGAAACCAGCCTAAAAGTTACACTTTTCTCTAAAGTTTCATATCTAAAATCCATGCATTATCAGGTATATCTCATGCGGGGATCTTAGGGTCTGTGCATATGGAGTTTTTGAAGCGGTTTTTTCTAACAAAAATATGCCAAAAATATACCATGAAAAATGCTTGAAAAAGGCTCATACTATTGCTTTCTGTTTTATAACCCCTTTGCTGTTCATAATATCATTTTTTAGCTTTTACATAAAGGGGTTGTCCACAACTCAGACAACAACCTCTTCTCAATCACCATAGTTCAGTCAAGTAAAATAAAGCAGCTATGCTCACCTCCAGTGCGGGCACCATTCCAGCTCTCCCAGGGCTCACGTGACATTGTTATGTCACGCAAGCTCTGCAGCTAATCAGATGTCACATCCCTCTCACTTCTTTCATACGAAACTGACACCTGGAAAAAGTGAGAGCACTTCCTCCGTATGTCAGTTATATGAACCTCAGGAGAGCAGGTGCTGACACCTTGCTGTGTGCCCGGAGCTGATCTCTGCCAGCACAGAGCGGTCACTCACCGTACCTGCCGGCGATTCATTAGCTACTGCTGACGCCCCATCGAGAAAGCAACCCTGAAGAGGTAGAGCTGCTCTGTTGACATTGGGTAGCTCAATCACCAGCAGGAGCTGTCAATCACCGCTCTGTGCCAGCATTGGGTAGAACAGGCCGGTAGCTAGGCCCATAGTAAAAAAAAAAAAAAAAAAAGTCTTGGATAAACACGTAAAGGTTTTTAAAAATGTCTTTGTGTAAAAAAGAAAGTACATGTTACTTCTTTGAAATGGCTCCTGGCAGAATCTGCTCCAAACTAGGCACTGTCCAATCAAAAGGTTGCAAAAAATTACAGGAACCTCTTCCAAAACACTTCAAAAACTAAACAAAACCTCTTTAGAAAACAAAACACTCCAACAAAATCTCACCAAAGAAGGAGTGTTCTTGAAGCGGCTTCAAATACAAAACTCAAGGTATTTGACTGTGTAAAATAACTCCCTGTGCACATACATTACCTTCAGGGTATATTCACACTGAGATTTTTTGTTTTTGGAGTGGAAATTCTCCAAATTCATGTCAAAAACTCAAAACGCCTGAAGATCTTGGAGTTTTCTTTCAATTTCTTTCACATAGAATGTTAGATTTGGAAGGGACCTCCTGGGTCATCTTGTCCAACCCCCTGCTCAATGCAGGATTCACTAAACCATCTCAGACAGATGTCTGTTCAGCCTCTGTTTGAAGACTTCCATTGAAGGAGAACTCACCACCTCTCGTGGCAGCCTGTTCCACTCATTGATCACCCTCTCTGTCGAAGTTTTTTCTAATAGCTAATCTGTATCTTCTCCCTTTCAGTTTCATTCCATTGCTTCTCGTGTTTTTCCATGTGCAAATGAAATGTGAAACACAAAATGTGCGTCTTTGGTCATTACATTCCTACTTCTCACATTTCTGAATTAGGGAACTAATGAATATTGTAAACTATAAATGTTTGAAGTGAAGTAAAACTTTAAAGGATGTCTCCACAACTAAAAATGTCTTATCAGAAGTAACATTTTTGTGGATCTCTTACTCAAGTTGCTTTGAAATACCGGATATAATTAGGGGTAATACTTACAGTCACATCACAAGCTCCCGATTGTATGGAGCCATAATATGGAACTCATACAAATCTCTAGGGCCATACTGTACCTCCAATGTCATACACAGGCATACAGTATATGATGATGTCACATGGAGAACCTACAACTCTGTGAGAGCCCATATACATGTCTGTACTATATGGCATAGAATCATAGAATCATAGAATCGCAGAGTTGGAAGGGTCCTCCTGGGCCATCTGGTCCAACCCCCTGCTCAAAGCAGGATTCGCTAAATCATCCCAGTCAGATGTCTGTCCAGCCTCTGTTTGAAGACTTCCATTGAAGGAGAACTCACCACTTCTCGTGGCAGCCTGTTCCACTCATTGATCACTCTAACTGTCAAAAAGTTTTTTCTAATATCTAATCTGTGTCTCTTCCCATTCAGTTTCATCCCATTGCTTCTAGTCTTTCCTTGTGCAAATGAGAATAAAGTTGATCCTTCTACAATGTGACAGCCCTTTAGATATTTGTAGACAGCTATTAAGTCTCCTCTCAGTCTTCTCTTTTGCAAACTAAACATTCCCAAATCCTGCAACCTTTCCTCATAAGACAGGGTTTTCAGACCGGTCACCATTCTGGTCGCTCTTTTCTGAACTTGCTCCAGTTTGTTGATGTCTTTTTTAAAATGTGGTGCCCAAAACTGGACACAATATTCCAGATGAGGTCTGACCAAAGAGGAGTAGAGGGAAATAATGACTTCACGTGATCTAGACTGTATGCTTCTGTTAATACATCCTAGAATTGCATTTGCCTTTTTTGCTGCTGCATCACACTGTTGACTCATATTCAGTCTGTGATCTATTAGTATACCCAAGTCTTTTTCACATGTGCTGTCACTTAGCCCTATTCCTCCCATTCTATATATGCTTTTTTCATTTTTATTGCCCAGATGTAGTACTTTGCATTTCTCCCTGTTAAAAACCATTCTGTTAGTTGCTGCCCACTTCTCCAGTTTATTTAAATCTTTTTGAATCCTCTCTCTCTCTTCTCTAGTATTAGCTATCCCTCCTAGCTTTGTGTCATCAGCAAATTTAATCAGTTTACCCTCAATTCCTTCATCTAAATCGTTGATAAAGATGTTGAACAATACAGGGCCCAGGAGAGAGCCCTGTGGTACCCCACTTGAGACATTCTTCCAACTGGATGTACAGCCATTTATGACCACTCTTTGGGTCCGATCACTAAGCCAGTTATGAATCCACCTAACAGTTGCCTTGTCCATTCCATACTTAGTCATTTTTTCAATAAGGATTGTATGAGAGACTTTGTCAAATGCTTTGCTGAAGTCAAGATATACTATATCTACAGCATTTCCTTGATCCACCCAATCAGTGATACCGTCATAGAAGGAAATTAAGTTAGTCTGACATGACTTATTAGTTAGAAACCCATGCTGACTCTGTTTAATCACTTCATTCTTATCCAGGTATTGACATACATGTTGTTTAATAATTTGTTCAAAGATCTTTCCTGGTATAGAAGTCAGACACACCGGCCTATAGTTGCCTGGGTCCACCTTCTTCCCCTTTTTGAAGATAGGAACAACATTTGCTCTTCTCCAGTCTTCTGGCACTTCTCCTGTTCTCCAAGAATTTTCAAAGATTATGGAGAGGGGTTCAAAAATTTCTTCTGCTATCTCCTTCAGTACTCTGGGGTGTAATTCATCTGGACCTGGAGACTTGAATTCATTTAGGTTAGCTAAGTGTTTCCTCACTATCTTTCTGTTTATAGATATCCTGGATTCTTCTATTCCCTTAATAGGACAGTGAATAACAGTTGATGTTGCATTTCCTTTCTGAGAGAAAACAGATGCAAAATAGGAATTTAAAAGTTCAGCCTTCTCAACATCCTGTCTTACCATTTCATCATTTTCATCCTGTAAAAATCCTATAGCATCTTTGACTTTTCTTTTACTTTTGACATATCCCCAAAATCCTTTATTATTGCTTTTGACATCTCTTGCAAGCCTCAGTTCATTTTCAGCTTTAGCTAATCTGATTTGTGCCCTGCAGGTTCTGCAGACAGCATTATATTCTTCTTTAGATATGCCTCCCTCTTTCCATTTTATAAACATTTTTTTCTTCCTTTTTAGCATGTGCTTAAGTTCTGTGTTCATCCATCCTGGTTTCCTTAAATGCTTCCTATTCTTCCCTCTTTTCGGAATTGTTAACAACTGTGCTTTGAGAATTTCATTTTTCAAGATTTCCCATCCTTCCTGGACATTTTTGTCTTTAAGGATATCCAGCCATTGGATCCCTCCAATTCTCTTTCTGAATCCCTTAAAATCTGCCTTTCTGAAATCTAACCTTGACGTTCAATAGTGGATGTTCCCGTCAACTTCTTATGATGTTTATTTTCTATTTTTCTTTTTTGTCATCCACAATTCTGTTTTGTGCAAAAACCAACATAAAAAAATTGCAATATAAAACGTACGTATGATTTTGCAATGGACCCATGTCAATCAGCAGTGCTCAACAGGGGCTACAACATAATAAAAAATAAAAAGGATCTCTCATCTATTTACATTATTGCCTTGTAATGTTTTCATTTGCTGTTCTGTCCAGAAGTTCACCGACCGCCATATTGGGACACCCAATGGATGGGTGTCTCAATATGGAAACTGCTGCTGGTGCCAACCTATTGTGCGGTACCACCAGCGGTACAACGTCACACCACACTCACACACTCACACAGCCTCTTGCGCAGTACCACCAGCGGAACACCGTCACACCACACTCACACAGCCTCTTGCGCAGTACCACCAGCGGAACACCGTCGCGAGCACACTGCCGCTGGGATCTGCCGAGTGATTCACTGACTGCCGCCATCTTTGTACAGGAGGAGCGCATGCGCAGTTTTAATGTGACCGCCGCTATCTGTCTGCACAAAGATGGTGGTGGTCTGATTAACTGCGCCTGCGCGAATTACGCTCAGGTGCAGTGAATCATTTGGCTGATCCCAGCGGCAGACGTGTTTACAGGCAGAGGAAGCCGGTCACATTAAAGGGGTTTTCCCACGAACGTTCATTTTAAAAACTGACTGTGTCTGACCATGTACAAAACATACCACATCTCCTGGGCAGGGGAGGAAGCAAAAGACAATGCTGACATCACAGCAGGAGATCGCAGAGGATTCATTTTGTGAGGTAAAATATTTCACTGATTGTTTTTAAGCAATATTTTACATCACAAAATGTATCCTCTGCGATCTCTTGCTGTAATGTCAGCATTGTCTTTTGCTTCCTCCCCTGCCCAGGAGCTGTGGTATGTTCTGTACATGGTCAGACACAGACAATTTTTAAATTGAACTTTCGTTTGTGGGAAAACCCCTTTAAAAAGCAAATATCAATGCCAACAAAACAAAAATACCAAGAATATACCATCAAAGAAAAGGACGGCTATCCAAGTTACCGCAGAAACATGACAAGGGGGTTAGCACATGGGATAGACAGGTCAAAGAAGAGAGTGCAGCTGGGAGAAGTCAGCACATGGGGAAAGAGAGAGTGGATAGGTGGGTGAGCACATGGGGGAGAGATTCTCAACGCTGCAAAGCCTGCCCCCATCGTGACATTACCGCCCTCCCGATGTGACAGCATCGGGCCTCCATCTAGTTTGCCATAAGTATGTCATTTTTGTAATTTTTTTTAACTTGATTATGTTATTTTTCTTTTGTTCCTGCTCCTCTCTGTTCCTGACATATAGCACTCTCTCCCATATAAGTAAATCCAGAGTTGTTAGCAAGTGGGCGTGGTTTTTAGCTTTTCTCTGTAGGAGGCTTCTTGATGACCATGACCCCTTAACTAACAAGACGTAATTTACACTCAAGGAACAAGTGCATGGAGACATAGAGGAGCAAGAAAAGAACAATGCCAGATTCCGGAGAGCAGCATCTTTCGCATCAGGTTAAAAAAATGACATTTATGACAAACCAGATGGAGGCCGGATGCTATCTCATCGGTAGGGCAGTAATGTCACAATTGGGGCAGTCTTTGCAGCGTTGAGAATCTCCCCCTCCATGTGCTCACCCACCTATCCACGCTTTCTTTCCCCATGTGCTGACTTCTCCCGTCTGTGCTCTCTTCTTTGACCTGTCTACCCCATGTGCTATCCCCCTTGTCTGCTGTCTCTCTCCTTCCTGTGCTGTGTTCTCCCTCATGTGCTGACTCGTTTGAGCTGTCTCCCCCCTGTGCTCTGTTTCTCTCACCCCTGTTTACTTTCTCTCTCCCCCATCTGCTGTCTTCTCCTCTCATGTTATCTCTTCTTTGACCTGTGTACCCCATGTGCTCTCCTGTGAACGGATTCCTTTGCGTGTAGACACGTTGCGCATCTGCCGCCCGGATCAGCTGAATGATTCACTGCACCTGCGCGGAATTTGTGCGCCTTTGTGCAGACAGATAGCGGCGGTCACATTACAATTGCTCATGCTCTACTCCTGTACAAAGATGGCGGCTGTCAGTGAATCATTCGGCTCATCCCGGCAGCGTATTCGCGACGGTGTTCCGCTGATGGTACCGCACAAGAGGCTGCGTACGGCGTATACAGTGTGTGTGTGTTGTGCGCACGGGATATACAGAGTGAGTGTGTGGTGCATACGGTGTATACAATGTGTGCATGTGTGTGTGTGGTGCGTACGGCATATACAGTGTGTGTGTGTTGTGCGCACGGGATATACAGAGTGAGTGTGTGGTGCATACGGTGTATACAATGTGTGCATGTGTGTGTGTGGTGCGTACGGCATATACAGTGTGTTTGTGTATGTGTGCGGTGCGTACGGCGTATACAGTGTGTGGTGCACACAGGATATACAGAGTGAGTGTGGTGCGTACGGTGTATACAGTTTGTGCATGTGTGTGTGTGTGGTGCGTACGGCATATACAGTGTGTTTGTGTGTTTGGTGCGTATGGCATATACAGTGCGTGTTTGTGTGTTTGTGGTGCGTACGGCGTATACAGTTTGTGTTTGTGTGTGTGGTGCGTACGGCGTATACAGTGTGTGCATGTGTGTGTGTGGTGCGTACGGCATATACAGTGTGTGTTTGTGTGTGTGTGGTGCGTACGGCGTATACAGTGGATGTGTGTGGTGCGACGGTGTTCCACTGGTGGTACCGCGCAAGAGGCTGGTACCACCAGCAGTTTCCATATTGAGACACCCATCACTTGGGTGTCCCAATATGGAGGTTGGTGAACTTCCGCCGCTTAGAATTCTGGGATCCGGACACATCTGGACAGAACAGGATGTGAAAACATTACAAGGTAAGTATATATTACATGCATGTGGATCACGGCACTGTGTGGTGCACTAGTGGGGTCCCACCCCTTGGAGTAGATCTGAAGAACTGGGCACTCTGTAGTTAAATGGAGGTGAAATGTATTAGCAATTACGTAAGCTCAATATTGCGAGACATACCGGATGATGCTAGAACACACCCTCTAAATTTAATATCCATTAAAGCCCAAATGGGAACTTATTCTATGAGTCTTATATATAAATCATTAAAGCCTTCTATACATTGGTCAGACTCTTCACCAGGCCCTGGAAAATGGGTTGCTCAATTAACGAACTGTCGGGTAAATGACCTTTTGAAAGCCACTCTGCGTATTAACTCTATATTACCATATGACAGTTACATAACCGTGTCTCTTATGATATTTCATATAGCATACATCTCCCCGGAGGTCAAGTCTAAAATGTCCCCCTCAGGGGACTATCCCTGCCCTAAATGCTTACACTCCCCAGCTGATATTTTCCATTGCCTTTGGGACTGCCCAAAAATAAGGAAGGTGTGGGATACACTTCTGCAACATCTCATCAACACTTGTGGCATATCTATCTCTCTCTCCCCGGAGTGGGCTATAGTTAATATTCTCGCACAGGACCAGTTGGTGAGGCTTTCTGTCCAGCAGTGCCGCATCTTGTTCATATGGGCGGCAGTCACACGTAAAAGCATTCTCCATTTGTGGGCACAGGATGTAACTCCTTCTTTAAGCCTAGTGACTAGTGTTGAGCATTCCGATACCGCAAGTATCGGGTATCGGCCGATACTTGCTGTATCGGAATTCCGATACCGACTTCCGATATTTTTTCAATATCGGAATTCGGCATCGGAATCGGAAGTTCAGTTGATTGACGGCCTGACGTCATCATGATGCGCGGTGTGTGCGCATCATGATGCGCCGTCATTTCGGGCCTTCCGGGGGTCTCTGCCGGCCTGCCGGGGGGCTGTGCCGGCCTGCCGGGGGGCTGTGTGGACTGCCCGGGGTCTCTGCCGGCCTGCCGGGGGGCTGTGCCGGCCTGCCGGTGGTCTGTGCACCCTGTGGGGGTCTGTACCGGCCTGCCGGGGGGCTGTGCCGGCCTGCCGGGGGGCTGTGCTGATGTCCGGGGGTCTGTGCAAGCATCGTCCGATGGGACTACAAGTCCCATCTGGCGATGCCTGCTACCATGACAGTGATTGACACATTAGCCAATGATGGGACAGTAGTAGTCCCATCATCCGGCTAATGTGTTAAATGTTAAAAAAAAAAAAAAAAAAAAAAAAAAATACTACATACATACTACATGCATGCTACATACATACTACATGCTACATACATACTACATATATACTACATACATACTACATACATGCTACATACATACTACATGCATGCTACATACATACTACATATATACTACATACATACTACATACATACTACATACATGCTACATACATACTGCATGCTACATACATACTACATACATACTACATACATACTACATGCATGCTACATACATACTACATATATACTACATGCATGCTACATACATACTACATGCTACATACATACTACATATATACTACATACATGCTACATACATACTGCATGCTACATACATACTACATACATACTACATGCTACATACATACCACATATATACTACATACATACAATACATTCATACAATACATACATAGACATACAGTACATATAACATAGAGTAACATACTTACCAATACTTGTCACATTGTTCCCCGAAGCCATTGTCTTTCCGGAATAAATATTAACATAACAAACCACAAAAATACTCACCCACGATCCGAAGCAGTCCACGAGTGTGTCCCACGACGATCTTGGGTAGAGAACTGCAGCATCAGATGATGCTGCCGTTCTCTACGGGCTGCAGGAATCCAATGACGGAAGGTAGGTATCCTTCCGCACTGTATTCCTCCGCCACTTAAAAAAAAAAAAGTCCCTAGTCTCACTTTATGCCATTGCTGCGTGGGAATTTCATAGCATGCATGTAGTATATATGTAGTATGTATGTAGCATGTAGTATGTATGTAGCATGCATGTAGTATATATGTAGTATGTATGTAGCATGTAGTATGTATGTAGCATGCATGTAGTATATATGTAGTATGTATGTAGCATGTAGTATGTATGTAGCATGCATGTAGTATATATGTAGTATGTATGTAGCATGTAGTATGTATGTAGCATGCATGTAGTATGTATGTAGCATGCATGTAGTATGTATATGGTATGTATGTAGCATGTAGTATGTATGTAGCATGCATGTAGTATATATGTGTTATGTATGTGGTATGTATGTAGCATGCATGTAGCATGCATGTAGTATGTATGTAGTATGTATGTAGTATATATGTAGTATGTATGTAGCATGTAGTATGTATGTAGTATGTATGTAGCATGCATGTAGCATGCAGTATGTATGTAGCATGCATGTAGCATGCAGTATGTATGTAGCATGCATGTAGTATATATGTAGTATGTATGTAGCATGTAGTATGTATGTAGCATGTAGTATATATGTAGTATGTAGCATGTAGTATGTATGTAGCATGCATGTAGTATATATGTGTTATGTATGTAGCATGTAGCATGCATGTAGCATGCATGTAGTATTTATGTAGTATATATGTGGTATGTATGTAGCATGCAGTATGTATGTAGCATGCATGTAGTATATATGTAGTATGTATGTTGCATGTAGTATGAATGTAGCATGTATGTAGTATGTAGTATGAATGTAGCATGTATGTAGTATGCATGTTGTATGTATGTAGCATGTAATTTTTTTTTTTTTTTTTTTTTTTTTTACATTTAACACATTAGCCGGATGATGGGACTACTACTGTCCCATCATTGGCTAATGTGTCAATCACTGTCATGGTAGCAGGCATCGCCCGATGGGACTTGTAGTCCCATCGGACGATGCCTGCACAGACCCCCGGAGCCTGCACAGACCACCGGCAGGCCGGCACAGCCCCCCGGCAGGCCGGCACAGCCCCCCGGAGCCTGCACAGCCCCCCGGCAGGCCGGCACAGCCCCCCGGCAGGCCGGCACAGCCCCCCGGAGCCTGCACAGACCACCGGCAGGCCGGCACAGACCACCGGAGCCTGCACAGACCCCCTGGCAGGCCGGCACAGCCCCCCGAAAGGCCCGTACAGACCCCAGAGAGGCTGTACAAGGGCAGGAAAGGGTTTTTCTTATTCCGATACCGGAAGTCCCATAGACTTGAATGGGACTTCCGGTATCGGAATCGGCGATACCGATACTTTTTTTAAAGATCGGCCGATACCATCCGATACGATACTTTGAAGTATCGGACGGTATCGCTCAACTCTACTAGTGACTACAAAAGTAACATCTCTTCAAAATGGATTGGATAGAGGCCTTACTTAATAAAGAAAAAGACACTGAACGCTTTTTTTCACATGGTCCTCTCTTATCAATACTCAGACATCTTCCGCACGCCAGGCGATACATAGTTGTTTCCAGCTCACCAACTGGTATATGAGAGAGCAGCTTGCCGGTAAGATCCCTGTTAGACTGGATTGAAATTGTGTTACGAAGTTATGGAGTTTGCCCAGGGGAGAGGAGGGGGAGGGGCGGGGGGGGGTTATAGTTGAAAAAATGCCGTCTAATGTTAATAATATTGCATAAATGTTCTTCTGTTATGTTATTGGACATTATATGCATACTTTGTATTACACTCAATAAAGACGGTTTTAAAAAAAGCAAAAAAAAAAACCAACATACAATGTTTCGGTCAATCAGTTGGACCTTCTTCTTAGCGCCACTCATCACTGCGGTCACACCAACTTTCCACTAGCGCTTCTCTGTCTGACACGCCTCTCCTAAATGCAATCCGTGTATCTGAAGAAGGTCTAGGTTATTGACTGAAAAGGTTGTTTGTACAATTAACATGTCTATTGGATTGCTAATAAATATCACCTCGATTTAACTACAGAGGGCTTATTGATGGCAAGTGACAGGTCCTCTCTAAGAGTCCAATGGAGTCCTTTAATCACTGCATAATGAAAAATATTACAACTTTTTAATTCAAAATACTCAATGTGTGAATGTGGCCTAATATGTATTGTATATTATATCTATAATAATAAATGCCCTAAGCAACTTCCGGTTGTAACAACTTCCGTCCAGTTGTAACCGGTGACGTCACCGCACACCTCTTTCCATGTTAACCCTCAACACACACACTCCACTCACCTTTCACCATCTCCACTCACGTCCACTCACTCTTTCACTCCACATACGACCCCTTCTCTCACTCCGTCTCTCATACTCACGCCGTCATCGCCGCTGATCCACGATCCCCGACATCTTCTTCCGTCGGCGCCATCCTGGATCCAGACGTCCTCCATGCCGGTGACATGTTCTTGCGGCGACGCCATTTTGGATCGGCGAAATCCCGTGATAGTCCAGATGGCGTCGCCGCAAGAACATGTCGCCGGCGAGGACGACGTCGGGATCCAAAATGGCGTCGGCGAAAACTCGCGAGATTTCACCGACGCTATTTTGGATCCCGACGTCGTCCACGCCGGCGACATGTTCTTGCGGCGACGCCATTTTGGATCGGCGAAATCCCGCGATAGTCAAGATGGCGTCGCCGCAAGAACATGTCGCCGGCGAGGACGACGTCGGGATCCAAAATGGCGTCGGCGAAAACTCGCGAGATTTCGCCGACGCCATTTTGGATCCCGACGTCGTCCACGCCGGCGACATGTTCTTCCGGCGACGCCATCTTGACTATCGTGGGATTTCACGATACTCAAGATGGCGTCGCCGCAAGAACATGTCGCCGGCGTGGACAACGTCTGGATCCAGGATGGCGCCGGCGGAAGAAGATGTCGGGGATCGTGGAGCAGCGGCGATGACGGCGTGAGTATGAGAGACGGAGTGAGAGAAGGGGTCGTATGTGGAGTGAAAGAGTGAGTGGAGATGGTGAGAGGAGTGTGTGTTGAGGAGTGTGTGTGTTGAGGGTTAACATGGCAAGAGGTGTGATGCTATGGCATCCTCCCGATGCGATAGCATCGGGCCATAATCTAGTATATATATATATATATTTATATATATATTCTGCAAACAGTGTTGTTAAAAGCAGTGGCAGAAAACCTGTATGTACCTAATAAGATAAGATAAGATAATAAGATAATCCTTTAATCGTCCCATCATGGGGAAATTCAGAGCATTACAGCAGCAAGGCAGGAACAAGTACAGATGCATAAAGGCATTACATTGACAGTAGCTAGGTACATATACGAAAAAAAAAAAAAAAAAAAAAAAAAAAAAGATATAACCGCACTATCACAACTTTGGATCTATCAGTTCACTGTTTGGGTCGTTCTCCGTTTTGGACAGTGGTGGTTATACAGCCTAACTGCAGCAGGAAGGAAGGAATTTCAATAGCGCTCCCTCTCACATTTAGGATGAAGTAGCCGGTCACTGACAGTACTGCACATCTTTGTCACGGTCTCACGCATGGGTGGGAATCATTCTGCACCATGTAGCTCACCTTGGCCAGTATCCTCCTGTCGCCTACTTCCTGAACTGGATCAAGGGGGCATCCCAGGACAGAGCTGGCCCTTCTAATCAGTTTGTCCAGCCTATTCCGGTCCCTGGTTGATATGCCACTACCCCAGCACGCCACACCAAAGAAGATGACTGATGCCACAACAGAGTTGAAGAAGGATGCAAGGAGTGCCTCCCTAACGCTGAAGACTCTCAGCCTTCTGAGCAGATAAAGTCTTCTGTGGCCCTTCCTGTACACTGCATCCAAGTGATGGGCCCAGTCAAGCTTATTATTGAGGATCACACCAAGGTACTTATAGGTGTCGACTATCTCAATGTCATTTCCCTGAATGTTCACCACTACTGGTGGATTTTTTCCCTTGCAAAAGTCCACCACCAATTCCTTGGTCTTCCCGGAATTAATCCTAAGGTGGTTCCTCTGACACCACTCCACAAAAGCTTGGTTAGTATCTTAGTTAGTAATATATCCCACAAATGGAGGTTTGCATCCAGTTCGGACGATCCTCTGTGAGCTGAACACATCAGCTTACTACAACGCATCAGTACAGACAAAATGTATGAGCTTTACTGTAGGTCCAGACTGCAGCTCGCTGAGGATTACCTAGAGGCATTATGTCGCCATGGATTTTCAGCTCATGGATGCAAACATCTCACCGACATTTTGAACAATGGGCAGATTTTAGCGGGATGGGTGTGACCTCCTGGTGATCAACACATTTGCTATAATTTAAAGGGGTTGTCCATTTCTGAGGACATTTGCCTTTTCTAATAGAGGACCACTCACTAAATTTTTTAGGTTGAGCTGGACACATGATGCAGTAGTGACTGCAGAGTGTTTTGGATTTTGGGTGTTTTGGATTCTTTAAACCCCAGGTCCAGGTGGGCAGACAAGCCACAGGAAGCTGACAGGTATGACACGCAGAAGCCAACGACTCAGCACACGCAGGAGACTCAGGACAAGAAGTATAGGTGCAATGGGACAAAGCAAGGATGAATGAAGGGATGACAAAAATGAGGGTTCACCTGCTGAACTTAGGTGTGCAGGATCAGAAATGAAGCACAAATGGTGGAGCACAACAAACACTAGAGACTAGAGTCTTAACCCCTTAGTGACTGAGCCAATTTAGACCTAAATGACCAATACAATTTTTACAATTCTGACCACTGTCAGGTTACGAGGTTATAACTCTGCAACGCTTCAACGGATCCCACTGATTATGAAAACATTTCTTCATGCCATATTGTACATCATATTGGTGGTAAAATTTATTCATGAAAAAAAAATGGAAATTTGGCAAACATTTTGAAAATTTTGGAATTTTCAAACTTTTAATTCTTGTGCCCTTAAATTAGAGAGATATGTCACACAAAATAGTTAATAAATGACATTTCTCATATGTCTACTTTACATCAGCACAATTTGGGAAACATAGTTTTTTTTTGTTAGGATGCTATAAGGGTTAAAAGTTGACCAGCGATTTCTAATTTTTCCAACAAAATTTACAAAACCATTTTTTTAGGGATCACATTACGATTGAAGTGACTTTGGGGGGGGTTATTATGACAGGAAATACTGAAAAGTGACACCATTCTAAACACTGCATCCCTCAAGGTGCACAAAACCAGATTCAAGAAGTTTATTAACCCTTCAGGTGCTTCACGAGAACTAAAGCAATGTGGAAGGAAAAAATTAACATTTAACTTTTTTCACAAAAAAAATTACTTTAGACCAAAACTTTCTTATTTTCACAAAGGTATCAGGAGCAAATGGACCAGAACATTTTTTGTGCAATTTCTCCTGAGTATGCCGATACCCCGTATATGCGGGAAAGCAACTGTTTAGGTGCATGGCAGGGCTCAGAAAGGAGGGAGGACCATTTGACTTTTTGAACGCAAAATTGGCTGGAATCGATGGCGAGCGCCATGTCGCGTTTGAAGACCCCCTGATGTGCACAAACAGTGGAAACCACCCAATTCTTACTCCAGCCCTAACACAGCCCTAACCCCATCCCTAACCCCAACACACCCCTAACCTTCATCCTAACCCTAACTCTAGCCACAACTATAACCACAACCCTAACCTGAACACATCCCTAACCCCAACACAACCCTAACCCTAGCCCCAACCCTAACTGCAAAGAACAAAAAAAATATGTTTTTATTATTTTATTATTTTTATGTAACTAAGGAGGTGACAAAGGGGGGTTTGATTTACTATTTTTTTTTTATTTTGATCACTGTTATAGGGTCTATCACAGTGATCAAAATTAACCAACAGGAAAAATCTATTGTTGCCAGGTAACAGCCAGAAAATCTTGGCAGGCGCACTGCACATGTGCCCGCCATTATCTTACAGGAAGATGACACGGGGGGCAGGGGGACAGAGCCGGGGGGTCTGGGGATGGCGAAGGTACCGGGGGGGTGCTCAGAGGACCCCATTTCTCTCTCCTCTGGTATGCTAAATCATATCAGAGGAGAGAGAAATTAATGGAAAATCTGACTTTATTTATTCTGTGATCGCCATTTTTCAGTGAATAATAGTGATCACATGATTGGGGACGGTAAAAGCTGAACCAAATCATGTTCGCCGGGGTCTCAGATACCACTGGTATCAGAAACTCCGAAAACTTTCTGACTCTGGGGTGTGCTATACACTTATTTCTCAGTGCCGTTAAAAAGTGGCGCTGAGGAATAAGTATCCTTAACTGCCGCCATTAAGAGGCGAATCAGCGGTCGTTACGGGGTTAACTTAAGACCAAGACACAGGTGTGTGTTTTAGTGGGCCCTAAAATGCCTAGGGAGATGATATCACAAACCAGATAGCCTGCAAAGTCTGATGTGGAGCATAAAAGAATTCAACGGACTGTGGAGAAGGGAGCAGAGCCAAGATAAAGGACAGGTGTGTAATAGTGGATATTAATAAATCGCTTTCAGTGGGGATGTGTTCTATTTTTCCTGTGCTGGTGACTGCTTATGATTGGGCAACTCATACAGGGGGAAAAAGTACACACCCCCGCTGAAAAATATTTTTTGACATCAATTGTACTTCGTCTCCCTGTATGAGTTGCCCAATCATAGTCAGGCAGCAACGCAGGAGAAATAAAACAAACCCCCATTGTAGCCTAAAGTAAATTTCCTAGTGTGTTTGATGTAAGGATACAGCTTGGATCTCCTGGTCTAACCTCCTACATAATTACATAATAACAAAGTTACAAACTGACTGACAGAGGATATAAAATCAGAAGGAAAAAATCTTTAAAATAAATTGGAGACATACGCGAGTATTTCCCTCTATGGGGTAATATTGAAATATGCACTTTGAAAAAGCAAAATTCAATTGATTATTTGATTTTTATACATATAGGTATTGTGTGTACAGTGAGAATGTGTGCCGTCTGAGGTTGCGTTTAAAGTTAATCCATTATTGTTCGATCAATATACAAGAATGATCCAAGGCAGCAACCTTTTCCATTTTTCTTTTACTATGATGTATGTACTGTATATAGGTTTTGTGTGCATTAGATATCCACATTTTCAGTGCTTTACGCACATTTACATGTTGCATATTTAACGCAAAGATTTCTAAACTGAAATCCACAATGTTTCTGCATAAAAAATCCGCTCATGTTTTACACAGTTATTTATGTGGTTTTTATCTAGGAAACACACCAAAAAACTCAATGAAACACTGCTAGGCCGATGGTTTAGCCTGGGTGTTTAGTGTCCTAAATGAAATGATTGGGTAAAATCCGCACTCTATAGGCGCATTTCCACAGCAAAAATTGCCACTGATTTATGAAAAGCAACAAAAAACAATTTTCATACACATTACTCTCACAAAAAAAATACATCTTGAGGATAAAATTAAAGTAAACCACATTCACTATGCTGATCTGGTAAAAAAAAAGAAATATTTTTCCATTGACTCAGCCGCTTATTTTTTGTGAATTTTTCATTGACACCATTCATGTTAGTACTGCGGAAAAAAAAATTCAAGTGCAGAGAAATAGTGAATAAATCACAATTTCACAATTGTTTTTTTTTTTTATTTACGGTGTTCATTTGATATCGCAGTCATCTGCTGGCAAAGATGCAGTCTCAGTTTCTGAGCCCACATCAAAGTCAGGGAGCAGGCATATGACGTACCTGTACAACATATGTTGGTAAGGGGCTAAAGGGGTTGTCCACCTTTCTGGACAATTTATTTTTTCTTAAATGCTTTTAATTGGGCCTAAAATAACTTTTGTAATTGGGTCTCATTAAAAATTTTGCACCACTTGCTTTCTGTAACCTCTATGTTGCACTCTGCAGAATGACTCATCAGAGAATCTGTCAGTGAGGTGAGATCCTCTCAGCTGATTTATGACCACAGACCACATCAAAGTTAAGAAAGTTAAATGTGCAGAGTGCAAAATTTTTAATGAAACCCGATAGCAAAATGATGTTAAGCCCCCAATATATGTATTTGTAAGGAAGAAGACCGGGCTGCGGGTGCTGACAGCATCGGGTCCGGAACTACTGGGGCCGTGCCTCTTGTTGGAGGGGGAAAGAAATTGAGGACAGAGAGGACCCATAACCTGCAGAGAGGGGGCATGGTAAGACAGAGGGAGACAGGTGGTTTTGCGCGGGAAGACGGAGAGAGTTCCTGCCAGAGAGAATAGAGGGCAGGGACCTGCTGTGTGCCATGGCTACAGTTAGTCTGCGTGGTAGCGAGAGGGGACAAGTGCAGGAAGGACCAAGCGGTAGAGTGTTGTGCAGGACTCCTGATTGCAGAGCACGCCAAGCGGGAGATTGTGGTGAAAGGCTCCTGGCTGCAGCAGCGTGATGGACTAGGGACTCAACAGGTCAGACCAGTGACTGCTGGTTGCCGCCAGAAGAGGGAAGATAGAGATGTTAGGCTGGGAAGCCTGAAGATTTCAGCACCAGCCACAATAGGCATCCAGCTTCCACCCCAGAGCACGTGACAGGCATCGGACTCACGATAAGTGAAGCAGACATATTCATAAACTGTTGCCTTAAGTTACTCAGTTCTTTACTAATTCTAAGTTAAATGATGGAGGGGGTGAATGGGGCTGTACATGATGGAGGGGGCTGAATGGGGCTGCACATGATGGAGGGGGGTGAATGGGGCTGCACATGATGGAGGGGGGTGAATGGGGCTGTACATGATGGAGGCGGGTGAATATGGCTGTACATGATGGAGGTGGTGAATAGGGCTGTACATGATGGAAGGGGGTGAGTGGGGCTGCACATGATGGAGGGGGTGAATGGGGCTGCACATGATGGAGGGGGTGAATGGGGCTGCTCATGATGGAGGGGGTGCGGGGGCTGTACATGATGGAGAGGGGTGAGTGGGGCTGCAGATGATGGAGTGGGGGGAGCGGGGCTGTACATGTAGTGGGGCTGTACATGATGGAGTGGGAGGAGTAGGGCTGTACATGATGGAGTGGGGGGATTGGGGCTGTACATGATGGAGTTGGGTTAGTGGGGCTGCACATGAAGAAGGGGGAGTGGGGCTGTACATGATGGAGTTGGGCTGCAAATGATGAAGGGACACAGCAGATAAAGTGAGGGGTGATAGGGGACTGCAACGGATGAAGTAAGGGGACTTCAAATTAAAGTTGGGGGACTGCAAATGATGATGTGGGGGAGAGGACGGGGGACTGCAATTGAAGAATTCAGTGTGAGTGATGGGGCACAGCAATTTAATTCAAGGTGAGGGGGTGAGGAGAGCAAATGATGAATTGAAGGTGGGGGGTGAGGAGAGCAAATGATCTATCTGGAGAACAAATAAAGAATTTTGAGTGTGGGGGAGTAAGTGATGTATTGAATGTGGGGTAGAGCAGTTGATAATGAATAGAGGGTGGTAGAGAAAGAGAAGACAATGAGGGGCATGTAAATATAATGAATTGGGGTTAGGGTTAGAGCGGGAAGTACATAGTGGGGGGCGTTGAGGTTGAAGTGCCTGGTAATGAATTGGGGGAAAGAGTACAGGTGCTAATTTATCTAGTAAATGGGGAAAGTGGCATTTATAGTTAGTGGGTGCACAGTGGTGGATTATAATTTATATTTGGAATGGTGGGTTGCGTAATAACTAGAGTTGAGCGACTTTTGGTTTTTTAGGGTCGCGTTTCGTTTCGTGAAACCCGACTTTTCCAAAAGTCGGGTCGAGCAAGATCGTCCGATTATAGGGAAAAGTCGGGGTCGTCCCGAAACACGAAACCCAATGTAAGTCAATGGGGAATAAAAGTTGGCAGTGAGAGGAGGACAGGAAACACACCTACGGTGCCCATTTGAATGCCAAAAGCATCAATTCTTCTTACTTAAGCTTGTCAACCTTAATTAACTTCATAATACAAGTTACGCACTGAAAAATGGGGGTTATTTGGCTAAAGTTGTGGGGGGGAGGGCTGGCTGCAGGTTTTCATGTGCCCTGGGCGAAAGAGCGCCCCTTTAACACATACCACAACTCATCATGCTCCGATACGGCAGAGAAATAGCGGTATAGTACAATGAAAAATACCTCACTTTTTACATCTCATGACGAGGCCCATCTATTTCTCCATACAGAATCATTGGTCCCATATAATGTTTGAAACAGTATATGATGAGCTCCACATAATGCTACAGTATATGTTGGTCCCCATGGATGAAGCTCCACTGTCTTATGGGCCCAAATAATGCTCCAAACATAATGGGCCCCATTTCTAATGCTCTAGTGTATAATGGGCCCTGTAAATGCTGCTCCAGTGTCTGATGTCCACCTTTGGAATGTTCCAGTGTATGGTGGGCCCCATCTATCATTCTCCAGAGTATAGTGCTCCCCAAAAATTGCTGTGCCAACATTGAAAACAATCAAATAAAACTCCTCGCTAGGGAATCCCTGTACTTGTTTGGACTCCTCGTCGTCCCCATCTTCCATCTCACTGCACAGTATTTCAACTTTGCAAGTGCTGTGATCCTGAGCAAGCAGGGGGGGCCCACTCGTTGGCGACGGCACTGGCACAGGGCCCCTGATAGTACGGTGGTGTGTCTGATGGCGGGTGGGCCGAACCTGCACTTTCATCTGCAGCTTCCTCTTTGTCACCGTGTAAGATGGAACTGTATATGGGAAGGGTAACCTGAGTTTCATCAGGGTCAGATTCAGGTCGTGTAGCGTGCGAGGGGAATGTAGTGGTCTGGGTCAATGTACCAGCAGATTCATCGAGCAGTGGCTGGGCATCAGTGCACTTGTGTCGCCCCCAGGAGTACGGTCGCCACAGTGGCATTACCTTCTTCCTAGGGAGTGTGATGTCATGCTTGGGAGCAACAAACGATCTCTCTAGCAGGTTAACTGATTGGGCGGCATTATTCCCACGAGTCATGACCCTCCAAACAGCGTTCATGAAGGCAAAGTGTTTGTTTTATGTGGGCAGTATGGTTGCAAAGCTGAACCTTAAAGGAATGTCCAGAAGGGCACCACCAGGAGTGGAGCCTACGGTTAAATTCGACTCCACCTGGGAAACCTCAACCATGCCAGCTACAGAACAGATGCACACATTGCAAGCTTAATTCCGTTAACGAACGAGACTCCGTCATGCCCCGCGGTCCGAGTCCGGCTTACTAGAGGGACACGTGAGGCTCTGGCACATGAGATTGGCCAATAACTGGTGTGTCATGCCCTTACATGTCCGTGGCTGCATGTGCGCTACACTGAAAAGGCCAGCGTTTGTCGCTTACAGGTGCAGATAACCCGCTGAACAACGTTAGTGATGGGGATCACTGATTACAATTATTACCCGCGAACAATGATTTCCCAGTAAGTGCAGGTCAACCGCAGTTCCGGAATTAGGCCTAACCATCATTCCTGAAAAAATGAAAAACTTACGTGTGCAAACCACAGGTGCTGTAGCTTTCTTAACAGCTCGCCAGCCGTTCTCACGCCCAGTATGGATTACACGTGATTGCACAAAGGTGAGAAAGGGTACTGTATCCCCAGATAACATGTATGGATAGCGTACACATTCAAAATATATGTCTATACATCAGGAGGCAGGCTCAGACGGTGTTAGGCCCAGTATGGATTGCACGTGATTGCACAAAGGTTAGAAAGGGTACCGTATCCCCAGATAACATGTATGGATAGCGTACACATTCAAAATATATGTCTATACATCAGGAGGCAGGCTCAGACGGTGTTAGGCCCAGTATGGATTGCACGTGATTGCACAAAGGTTAGAAAGGGTACCGTATCCCCAGATAACATGTATGGATAGCGTACACATTCAAAATATATGTCTATACATCAGGAGGCAGGCTCAGACGGTGTTAGGCCCAGTATGGATTGCACGTGATTGCACAAAGGTTAGAAAGGGTACCGTATCCCCAGATAACATGTATGGATAGCGTACACATTCAAAATATATGTCTATACATCAGGAGGCAGGCTCAGACGGTGTTAGGCCCAGTATGGATTGCACGTGATTGCACAAAGGTTAGAAAGGGTACCGTATCCCCAGATAACATGTATGGATAGCGTACACATTCAAAATATATGTCTATACATCAGGAGGCAGGCTCAGACAGTGTTAGGCCCAGTATGGATTGCACGTGATTGCACAAAGGTTAGAAAGGGTACCGTATCCCCAGATAACATGTATGGATAGCGTACACATTCAAAATATATGTCTATACATCAGGAGGCAGGCTCAGACGGTGTTAGGCCCAGTATGGATTGCACGTGATTGCACAAAGGTTAGAAAGGGTACCTTATCCCCAGATAACATGTATGGATAGCGTACACATTCAAAATATATGTCTATACATCAGGAGGCAGGCTCAGACGGTGTTAGGCCCAGTATGGATTGCACGTGATTGCACAAAGGTTAGAAAGGGTACCGTATCCCCAGATAACATGTATGGATAGCGTAGACATTCAAAATATATGTCTATACATCAGGAGGCAGGCTCAGACGGTGTTAGGCCCAGTATGGATTGCACGTGATTGCACAAAGGTTAGAAAGGGTACCGTATCCCCAGATAACATGTATGGATAGCGTACACATTCAAAATATATGTCTATACATCAGGAGGCAGGCTCAGACGGTGTTAGGCCCAGTATGGATTGCACGTGATTGCACAAAGGTTAGAAAGGGTACCGTATCCCCAGATAACATGTATGGATAGCGTACACATTCAAAATATATGTCTATACATCAGGAGGCAGGCTCAGACAGTGTTAGGCCCAGTATGGATTGCACGTGATTGCACAAAGGTTAGAAAGGGTACCGTATCCCCAGATAACATGTATGGATAGTGTACACATTCAAAATATATGTCTATACATCAGGAGGCAGGCTCAGACGGTGTTAGGCCCAATATGGATTGCACGTGATTGCACAAAGGTTAGAAAGGGTACCGTATCCCCAGATAACATGTATGGATAGCGTACACATTCAAAATATATGTCTATACATCAGGAGGCAGGCTCAGACGGTGTTAGGCCCAGTATGGATTGCACGTGATTGCACAAAGGTTAGAAAGGGTACCGTATCCCCAGATAACATGTATGGATAGCGTAGACATTCAAAATATATGTCTATACATCAGGAGGCAGGCTCAGACGGTGTTAGGCCCAGTATGGATTGCACGTGATTGCACAAAGGTTAGAAAGGGTACCGTATCCCAAGATAACATGTATGGATAGCGTACACATTCAAAATATATGTCTATACATCAGGAGGCAGGCTCAGACGGTGTTAGGCCCAGTATGGATTGCACGTGATTGCACAAAGGTTAGAAAGGGTACCGTATCCCCAGATAACATGTATGGATAGCGTACACATTCAAAATATATGTCTATACATCAGGAGGCAGGCTCAGACGGTGTTAGGCCCAGTATGGATTGCACGTGATTGCACAAAGGTTAGAAAGGGTACCGTATCCCCAGATAACATGTATGGATAGCGTACACATTCAAAATATATGTCTATACATCAGGAGGCAGGCTCAGACGGTGTTAGGCCCAATATGGATTGCACGTGATTGCACAAAGGTTAGAAAGGGTACCGTTTCCCCGGATAACATGTATGGATAGCGTACACATTCAAAATATATGTCTATACATCAGGAGGCAGGCTCAGATGGTGTTAGGCCCAGTATGGATTGCACGTGATTGCACAAAGGTTACAAAGGGTACCGTTTCCCCGGATAACATGTATGGATAGCGTACACATTCAAAATATATGTCTATACATCAGGAGGCAGGCTCAGACGGTGTTAGGCCCAGTATGGATTGCACGTGATTGCACAAAGGTTAGAAAGGGTACCGTATCCCCAGATAACATGTATGGATAGCGTACACATTCAAAATATATGTCTATACATCAGGAGGCAGGCTCAGACGGTGTTAGGCCCAGTATGGATTGCACGTGATTGCACAAAGGTTAGAAAGGGTACCGTTTCCCCGGATAACATGTATGGATAGCGTACACATTCAAAATATATGTCTATACATCAGGAGGCAGGCTCAGACGGTGTCAGGCACAGTATGGATTTGACGGCCCAGACTACACAGCGGAGGAGCAGGGAGAGGTAAAGATTGCAAATGCTGGGGCCCTGCCCAAGCAAGGGGGGCCCACTCGTGGGCGTCGGTACTGGCACTGGGCCCCTCATAGTACGGCGGTGTGTCTGATGGCGGGTGTGCACCACCACCGTCAGAGACACTTGATTGCACTATGAAGGACCCTGTACCAGTGCCCGCGCCCAAGAGTCGGCCTACCCACCTGTCCAGGGCAACGGCACTCGCACGGTGTCGTGCGCTAGGTGGTGACCCCGGCCATGGGGGGAGGCAGCACAGTTAGGGAGTTTTAGAAAGTGGCATATGTTGATGTTGGACATTCAGCTGATGCAAAAGGTGAAATAGGTCAAGTCCCAGGAAGAGGTGGACTAAAGCAAGCCATTTTTCTGTCACCCTATGTGTCATCAGAGGAAGGTGGGACAAAATCCTTGGAAACCCATGCGTGGTTCATTTTAATGAAGGTTAGATCATCCACATTTTGGGTTGACAGACGGGTCCTTTTTTCTGTCAGGATTGATCCAGCTGCACTGAAGACTCTTTCCGATAGCACACTTGCAGCTGTGCAAGCGAGCTCCTGTAAGGCACATTGTGCCAATTCAGGCCAGGTGTCCAGTTTAGCAGCCCAATAGTCAAAGGGGAATGACCTGTGTGGGAGAACATCGATATGGGAGGAAAAGTAGTTTGTAACCATAGTTGACAACTGCTGTCTCCTGTCACTTTCCATCGATGCAGTATTACCAGTTGTGTGAGCGGTACTTGAAAAATCAGTCCACAACATTGTCATGAAACCCCTGTCTCCAACGCCACTTCTGCTGTGTGCACCACGAACACCTCTGCCAAGCTGCCCCCGGCCCGTACGGCTCGTGTGAGAACCATCACCGCTGCTGTGTGCTGGGAATGCCTCAAGCAACCGATTTACCAGAGTTGCTTGTTTATTAGCCAATATTAGGTCAAGGTTCTCCTGTGGCATGATGTTTTGTAATTTGCCTTTATAGCATGGATCCAGGATGCTGGCCAACCAGTAGTCGTCATCGTTCATCATTTTGGCAATGCGTGGGTCCCTTTTTAGGATCTGCAAGGCATAATCTGACATGTGGGCCAATGTTCCCGGTGTCAATGATGCACTGCGAGTGCTGGTTGGAGGAGCACTTTCTGGCAAATCCACATCCCTCCAGTCACGCACAAACCCTGTACCAGACCTTGCCACGCCAACATTTTCACTTGCCCCACGAGATGCATCCTCCTCCCCTAAGTAATCATCCCCATCATCCTCCTCCTCCTCCTCTTCTTCCTCCACCTCGTCCAGGAGAGGTCCCTGAGCAGACAATGGCTGAATGTCATCAAGGATTCCCTCCTCCTCTTCCTCCTCATCAACATTGGCTGCAGACGCCTGCTCCTTAAGGTGCGTCAAAGTTTGCATGAGCAGACGCATAAGTGGGATGCTCATGCTTAGGATGGCGTCGTCTGCGCTTACCAGCCATGTGCATTCCTCAAAACACTGAAGGACTTTACAGAGGTCTTTCAGCTTCGACCACTGCACACCTGTCAACTCCATGTCTGCTCTCAAAGTGCCTGGCCGTGTATCCTCCCACAAATGCATTATGGCCTGCCTCTGCTCGCACAGCCGCTCCACCATGTGCAGGGTGGAGTTCCACCTTGTTGCAATGTCGATAATGAGGCGGTGGTTGGGAAGGTGGAGCAATCGCTGCAGCTTCTGCATACGAACGGAGTGTACAGGCGACCGGCGGATGTGCGCGCACAGTCTTCGCACCTTCTGGAGCAGGGCTGTTAACTCCGGATAATTTTTGAGGAAGCACTGCACCACCAGGTTCAAGGTGTGAGCCAAGCAAGGTATATGGCTGAGTTTTGAAAGGGCTATGGCTGCCACAAAATTACGGCCGTTATCACTAACTACCTTGCCTGCCTCAAGATGTACACTGCCCAGCCATGACTCAGTTTGTCGCTTCAAGTACTCGGCCAGCACCTCGGCGGTGTGTCTGTTGCCCAAACACATCATCTGCAACACAGCCTGCTGACGCTTTCCACTAGCTGCTCGATAGGGGGACACATCGTGTGTAACAGTGGCAGCTGCAGATGGAGTGCTCGTACGACTGCGCTCTGTGGACGAGCTTTCGCTTCTGGAGGAGGAGGAGGAGGAGGGTCGAACGCCTACAGCCAACTGTTTCCTATACCGTGGGCTAGGCAGCACTGTCCCACCACCGCTGTCCCCTGTGGACCCTGCATCCACCACATTAACCCAGTGCGCAGTGATGGACACATAACGGCCCTGGCCATGCCGACTGGACCATGCATCAGTTGTGAGGTGCACCTTTCCGCTCACTGACTGCTTGAGTGCATGGACAATGCGGTCTTTCACATGATGGTGGAGGGCTGGGATGGCTTTGCGAGAGAAGAAGTGGCGACTGGGTAGGTCATAGCGTGGTACTGCATAGGCCATGAGTTCGCGGAAAGCTGTGCTTTCCACCAACCGAAATGGCATCATCTCAAACGAGATTAGTTTGGCAATGTGGGCGTTCAAACCCAGTGTACGCGGATGAGAGACTGAGTACTTTCTTGACCTACTCATAGTGTCTGGGAGGGTGAGCTGGACTTGAGAGCTGCATATGGTGGAAGTAGCGGTGGACAGGGCGGACTGAGAGAGGGTTGATGATGGTGATGGAGTTGGTGTTCTTTCTGATGGCCTAGAATCAGTCTTTCGTTGATATAACAGTGGGATTTCCTGATTGCTGTGGCCTTGCAACGACACCTCAACATTTGCTGCTGTGCTAACCGGTGGGCTTACAGTGGGGGAAACAATGTAGCGTTGCTGACTACCTTCGTTGTGATCAGTTGCACATGTGGCACTTGAGGTTTGGTGTTGTGTCCACGCTTGCAAGTGCATGCTGGTTAAATGTCTAAGCATGCAACTGGTATTCAAATTTTTCAGATTTTTCCCTCGGCTAAAGGTCTTTGCGCACTTCTTACAGATAACCTTGGCCTGATCATGAGGATTTTGGTCAAAAAAGTGCCACACTGCACTCTTCCTACTTTGGCAGACATTTTGCGGCCTAGCACGCTGTGATCTTTTGACCCTCTGGACAAGCTGTCCAGCAACTCTTTTGATGTTTGGAACCTGTCTTTGGAGTGCTCCGGGCCTGCCAGATAACAGCTGTTGCGATGTCGATGTCTGCTGTGGATGCTCCTCATCTGAGCTATTGGAAGCAGCACCCTCTTCCCCCAATGGATGCCAATCTGGGTCAACAACTGGGTCATCCATCACCTCCTCTTCTATGTCATGTGCACCTTCCTCTGTGTCACCGTGTATGGTGGTATAGTGTGCGGGAAGGGGCACCTGAGTCTCATCAGGGTCAGAATCTGGCTCTGTACACTGCGAGGACAATGTAGTGCTCTGAGTGAATGTACCAGCAGAATCATCCATCAGCGGCTGTGCATCAGTGCACTCCATGTCAGATTCATCTTGGCCTGGGTAATTCACCATTTGACTTGATAATCCAGGCATGGTATGTGAAAACAGCTCCATGGAGTAATCAGTAGTATGGCCTGCGTCATCCTTCAATCTTGGTTGGGGTGAAGGACACAAGGAAAGGTGTGGTTCATGAACATGAGCCTCCAATGACGACTCAGTGCTTTTACTTTTTACAACTGAAGAAGAGGAGGCGATAGAGCTGGAGGCTGAGTCAGCAATGTAAGACAAAACTTTTTCCTGATGCTCTGGCTTTAAAAGCGGTTTGCCAACTCCTAGAAAACTAAGCGTTCGAGGCCTTATGTAGCCAGACGATGACGCAGGCGCAACACCTCCTGCATTCGGTCCTATTTTGCTCTTGCCACTACCATCAGATCCACCACCAACACCATCATTACCAGCTGCCAACCCCCGCCCAATTCCACGGCCTCTTCCACCAGCCTTCCTCATTTTTGGTAGAAATGTAGACAAAATCCAACAAACTATATAGTAATGTAAAACAAGGTACAAGGTGTCTATAGGACAGGGGAGAATTTGAATTTCTGCAGACACTTGTGGACACTGGACACTTTTGGATTGTGTGAGGCCCACTGATATCTGAGTGCTATGTCACAGGCTCGATGGCACAGCTGTGACAAAAGTGACGAGAGGATAAGGGAGATTTTGAATTTCTGCACACACTTGTGGACACTGGACACTTTTGGATTGTGTGAGGCCCAATGAATATCTGAGCGCTATGTGACAGGCTCGATGGCACAGCTGTGACCAAAGTGACTAGAGGATAAGGGAGATTTTGAATTTCTGCACACACTTGTGGACACTGGACACTTTTGGATTGTGTGAGGCCCAATGAATATCTGAGCGCTATGTGACAGGCTCGATGGCACAGCTGTGACCAAAGTGACTAGAGGATAAGGGAGATTTTGAATTTCTGCACACACTTGTGGACACTGGACACTTTTGGATTGTGTGAGGCCCAATGAATATCTGAGCGCTATGTGACAGGCTCGATGGCACAGCTGTGACCAAAGTGACTAGAGGATAAGGGAGATTTTGAATTTCTGCACACACTTGTGGACACTGGACACTTTTGGATTGTGTGAGGCCCAATGAATATCTGAGCGCTATGTGACAGGCTCGATGGCACAGCTGTGACCAAAGTGACTAGAGGATAAGGGAGATTTTGAATTTCTGCACACACTTGTGGACACTGGACACTTTTGGATTGTGTGAGGCCCAATGAATATCTGAGCGCTATGTGACAGGCTCGATGGCACAGCTGTGACCAAAGTGACTAGAGGATAAGGGAGATTTTGAATTTCTGCACACACTTGTGGACACTGGACACTTTTGGATTGTGTGAGGCCCAATGAATATCTGAGCGCTATGTGACAGGCTCGATGGCACAGCTGTGACCAAAGTGACTAGAGGATAAGGGAGATTTTGAATTTCTGCACACACTTGTGGACACTGGACACTTTTGGATTGTGTGAGGCCCAATGAATATCTGAGCGCTATGTGACAGGCTCGATGGCACAGCTGTGACCAAAGTGACTAGAGGATAAGGGAGATTTTGAATTTCTGCACACACTTGTGGACACTGGACACTTTTGGATTGTGTGAGGCCCAATGAATATCTGAGCGCTATGTGACAGGCTCGATGGCACAGCTGTGACCAAAGTGACTAGAGGATAAGGGAGATTTTGAATTTCTGCACACACTTGTGGACACTGGACACTTTTGGATTGTGTGAGGCCCAATGAATATCTGAGCGCTATGTGACAGGCTCGATGGCACAGCTGTGACCAAAGTGACTAGAGGATAAGGGAGATTTTGAATTTCTGCACACACTTGTGGACACTGGACACTTTTAGATTGTGTGAGGCCCAATGAATATCTGAGCGCTATGTGACAGGCTCGATGGCACAGCTGTGACCAAAGTGACTAGAGGATAAGGGAGATTTTGAATTTCTGCAGACACTTGTGGACACTGGACACTTTTGGATTGTGTGAGGCCCAATGAATATCTGAGCGCTATGTGACAGGCTCGATGGCACAGCTGTGACCAAAGTGACTAGAGGATAAGGGAGATTTTGAATTTCTGCACACACTTGTGGACACTGGACACTTTTGGATTGTGTGAGGCCCAATGAATATCTGAGCGCTATGTGACAGGCTCGATGGCACAGCTGTGACCAAAGTGACGAGAGGATAAGGGAGATTTTGAATTTCTGCACACACATGTGGACACTGGACACTTTTGGATTGTGTGAGGCCCAATGAATATCTGAGCGCTATGTGACAGGCTCGATGGCACAGCTGTGACCAAAGTGACTAGAGGATAAGGGAGATTTTGAATTTCTGCAGACACTTGTGGACACTGGACACTTTTGGATTGTGTGAGGGCCACTGATATCTGAGCACTATGTCACAGGCTCGATGGCACAGCTGTGACAAAAGTGACGAGAGGATAAGGGAGATTTTGAATTTCTGCAGACACTTGTGGACACTGGACACTTTTGGATTGTGTGAGGCCCACTGATATCTGAGCGCTATGTCACAGGCTCGATGGCACAGCTGTGACAAAAGTGACTAGAGGATAAGGGAGATTGGATTGCTTTTAAAAAAGCAGTTTGCAGAGCAGTGGGTAAACAGCAATGCCAGCCTGTCAGGAAGCCTTAAAAGGCAGCCCAACAACCAACACCACTGATACACCACAATATAGCCTCCCCTTGCACTGCACACACAGTGACTGGTGTGTTGTGCAGGCCAAATCGCTAGCAGCAGAAGCAGTTTTTTTTCCTTCTCAGCAGGAAAAAAAAAAAAAATTGGGATTGCTTTTAAAAAAGCAGTTTGCGGAGCAGTGGGTAAACAGCAATGCAGGAATGTCAGGAAGCCTTAGAAGGCAGCCCAACAACCAACACCACTGATACACCACTATATAGCCTCCCCTTGCACTGCACACACAGTGACTGGTGTGTTGTGCAGGCCAAATCGCTAGCAGCAGAAACAGTTTTTTTGTCTTCTTCCCTGCCTAACGCTCTCCCTACAGAATCAGCAGCAACCTCTCCCTATACTGAGATCGGCAGAAGTAAGATGGCGGTCGGCGTGCACGCCCTTTTATACCCCCTGTGACGCCCACCAAAGCAAGCCAATCACTTGCATGCCCTTCTGAAAGATGGTGGTGACCCCTGCCTATGTCATCACGTTGCCCACAGTGTCCGTGGATCCTGATTGGCTGAAAAAGAGCGCTAAACAAACTTTTGAAACGCGACTTTGGCGCGTAAGTCGCCGACCTCGTGGCCGACCTCATCCTAGGGTCGGGTTTCGTTTCATGAAACCCGACTTTGCCAAAAGTCGGCGACTTTTGAAATTTTTCGACCCGTTTCGCTCAACTCTAGTAATAACCAATTATGTATTAATGGTGGGTGCACATCTGTATTCAGATGTGTAGTGTTGTGAGTTCATGTTCCCCTTCACTACTGAGGCCCGAGGAACTCCCTCTTCTGGTGAAGAAATGTAGTGAGCCTGATTGTCAAACACCTGGGGCTGATGATGATGACTGGCTGAGTGGAGTTAATGACTGGATATAAGGCTGCCGACGCCCTTCTGGCCTGCGGGTGATTTCTCTGTGGACTTCTAGGAAACCAGTCTGATTCCTGCTCATCTAAAGCTAAGATTTCTGCTTTGCCTTTTTGCATTAGTGTTTTGTTTTCCTTGCTTTTCTGGATTCTGCCATTCCCTGCTGGGGTGAGCTGAATCTCCTTTTGCCTGTTGCTCTCTCTTCAGAATATTCCTGAGTACTGACATAGCTTTTTTGAAGCCTAGCGTCTTCAGGGCCTTTTTTACTGTCAGTTTGTTGGCTCTTATTTTCATAGGGCTTTTCCACGGATTGCAGACAGCAGCCTTCCTGTCCTTTCCTATCTAAGCTAGCGTGGGCCCCATCTTTGCTCAGTCTATCTTTCTGTCCGTGTTTTGTTCTTTCTTCTTGCTTCACCGTCATTATATGTGGGGGGCTGCCTTTTGCTTTGGGGTCTGCTCTGGGGCAGTTTAGATTTCCCTTTCTGTCTTTAGGCTATGTAGTCCTCCGGCTGTGATCGAGGGGCCTAGGGCATCGTAGGAGCCCCCCACGGCTACTGCTAGTTGTGTTGATAGGTTCAGGGGTCTGCAATCCGATAGCTGCCAACTTCTCTGGTTTTCTGGACTTAGCTAGCATTTCTATTTTTGCCTCCTACGGTGACTCAATTATAACAGAATCACCCGCCATACCGCAGATTCTAGGGTACTCAATAGCAGGAAAGAATTGTGTAAAAAAAAAAAAAAAAAAAGTGTGTATATTTTTTCCTCTATATCTCTGAGGCCGTAGGGGGAATTTTTTTTTTCTCTCAATGGAGATAAAGCAATTGTCTGATCGTGTGGAGCAGCTCGCTGCGGAAGTGCGGGGAATTTCCGCCTACCTTGCTCATTCACATGCTGCTGAACCAAAGATTCCTACACCTGATGTATTTTTTGGGGATCGGTCTAAATTTTTGAATTTCAAAAATAATTGTAAATTGTTTTTTGCCTTGAAGCCTAACTCGTCAGGGAGCTCCGCGCAGCAGGTTAAAATTGCCATCTCTTTGCTGCGTGGCGATCCCCAGGATTGGGCATTTTCTTTGAAACCAGATGATCCTATTCTGACTAATGTGAACGCATTTTTTCAGGCCTTGGGGTTGTTGTATGACGAACCTAATGCCATTGATCAGGCTGAAAAGACCCTGCTGGCATTGAACCAGGGTCGTGATTCTGCAGAATTGTACTGTCAAAAATTCCGAAAGTGGGCAGTACTTACTACCTGGAATGATAATGCCTTGGCTGCTCTCTTTCGGAAGGGGTTGTCAGAAGCCATAAAAGATACTATGGTGGGATTTCCTGTTCCCTCTGGTCTTGCCGATTCTATGTCTTTAGCCATTCAGGTTGATCGGCGTTTACACGAACGCAGAGCTGCACGAGAGGTGTTGCCACCTGTTGAACAGATGTCTGAACCTATGCAATGTGATAGAGTTTTTTCCAGAGAGCAGCGTCAGGAGTTCAGAAGGCGTAATAAGTTGTGTTTTTTCTGTGGAGATGCCTCGCATATTATTTCTGTCTGTCCTAAACGTGAGAAACGCTTTGCACACACGTTTTCTGTTGGTGGTGTTCAACCTAAGTTTCTTCTGGCTATTACTCTGATCTGCTCCCTGTCCACATTTTCCGCCAAGGCTTTTGTGGATTCGGGAGCAGCTCTAAACCTAATGGACTTGGATTTTGCTAAACGTTGTGGATTTCCGATGACACCTCTGCAGACGCCTATCCCTTTGAGGGGGATTGATGCTACTCCTTTGGCTAAAAATAAACCTCAGTTTTGGACCCAGGTGATAATGCGGGTCGCCCCAGACCATCAAGGAAATTACAGGTTTTTGGTGTTACATAATCTGCATGATACTATTGTTCTGGGGTTTCCCTGGTTACAAATTCATAATCAAGTTTTGGATTGGAAATCTGTGTCTGTGGTGAGTTGGGGTTGTCGGCGTGCCTTTAGTGAGGCTCCGGTGTTTTCCACCTCTCCTCAGTCGCATGATGTTCCTGATTATTTGGCGGACTTTTATGATGTATTTAGTGAGAATGAGTCTGCGTCTCTGCCTCCTCATAGGAGTTATGACTGTGCTATTGAACTGAGCCCGGGGTGTAAATTTCCCAAGGGTCGGCTCTTCAATTTATCTGTACCCGAGCACGAGGCTTTGCGATCCTATATTAAGGAGGCGTTGGGGAAGGGTCATATTAGACCATCCTCGTCACCCTTAGGTGCCGGGTTTTTTTTTGTAGCCAAAAAGGATGGATCATTAAGACCTTGTATTGATTATCGTGCTCTCAACAAAATTACTGTTAAATATCAGTATCCGTTACCCCTGATTTCTGATCTATTCTCCAGAGTTAAAGGTGCTTGATGGTTTACCAAGCTTGACCTCAGGGGGGCGTATAATTTATTCGCATTAAGCATGGGGATGAATGGAAGACGGCGTTTAATACTCCGGAGGGACATTTTGAGTACCTGGTGATGCCTTTTGGGATCACTAATGCCCCTTCTGTCTTCCAGTGCTTCATGAACGATATTTTCCGAGATTTTGTCGATAAATTTTTGATTATCTATCTGGATGATATTTTGATCTTCTCCAAGGATTGGGATTCTCATGTTGAACATATTCGGACTGTGTTCCGGATCTTGAGGGAGAATTCCCTGTATGTCAAAGGATCTAAATGCCTTTTTGGAGTACAGAGGATTTCTTTTTTGGGATTTATTTTGTCCCCGTCAACTATTGAAATGGACCCGGCCAAGGTACAGGCCATTTACGATTGGGTTCAGCCCACTTCTTTGAAGGCCCTCCAGAAGTTTTTGGGTTTTGCTAATTTTTATCGGAAATTTATAGCAAAATTTTCTAGTATTGCCAAGCCATTGACTGATTTGACTAAGAAGGGTGCTGATGTGTTAAATTGGTCTCCGGAGGCTGTTTATTCCTTTCAGGAGCTGAAGCGAAGATTCACCTCCGCCCCGGTTTTGCGGCAACCTGATGTCTCACTTCCGTTCCAGGTAGAGGTGGATGCTTCTGAGATTGGTGCAGGAGCTGTTTTGTCCCAAAAGGATCCTGTAACATCTAAAATGAATCCCTGTGCTTTCTTTTCCCGAAAGTTCTCTCCATCTGAACGTAACTATGATGTGGGGAATCGGGAACTGTTAGCCATGAAATGGGCATTTGAGGAGTGGAGACATTGGTTGGAGGGAGCTAAGCATCAAGTCGTGGTCCTCACTGACCACAAGAATTTGATTTACCTAGAGTCGGCTAAGCGCTTGAACCCTAGACAGGCTAGGTGGGTCTTGTTTTTTACACGTTTTGATTTTGTGGTTTCTTTTTTTCCTGGAACTAAGAATGTCAAGGCTGACGCCCTCTCTAGGAGCTTCTTTGCTGATTCTCCTGTGGTGACCAAGCCTGCTACCATCTTAGGCGAAGGGGTAGTTCTTTCTGCCATCTCGCCTGATTTGAGACGTGCTCTGGAAGAGTTCCAGGAGGACAAACCTGAGCATTGTCCCAGTGGAAAGTTGTATGTTCCTGACCAGTGGAAGAAGAGAGTGATGTCTGAAGTTCATTGCTCTGCTTTGGCTGGTCATCCAGGTATTTTTGGCACTAGAGATCTGGTGAGTCGGTCTTTTTGGTGGCCCTCCTTGTCTCGTGATGTCAGGAATTTTGTGCAGTCCTGTGGGACGTGCTCCCGGTCTAAATCGTGTTCTCGCTCTAGTGGGTTGATGATGCCTTTGCCTGTCCCCAAGAGGCCATGGACCCATATTTCAATGGATTTCATCTCTGATATGCCTGTCTCTCAAAGGATGACTGTTATTTGGGTGATTTGTGATAGGTTCTCTAAGATGGTTCATCTTGTACCACTCCCTAAGTTGCCGTCTTCCTCTGAATTGGTGCCGCTGTTTTTACAACAGGTGGTTCGCTTGCACGGGATTCCTGAGAACATTGTATCTGACAGAGGAGTCCAGATTGTGTCTAGATTTTGGAGAAGTTTCTGTTCCAAGCTGGGAATTCAGTTGTCCTTCTCCTCTGACCAATGGGCAGACAGAGAGAACAAATCAGACCTTCGAGTCATATTTGAGATGTTTTATTTCTGCTGATCAGGATGATTGGGTTTCATTTTTGCCCTTGGCCGAATTTGCTTTAAATAATAGAGCTAGTTCTGCCACTTTGATGTCTCCTTTTTTTTGTAACTTTGGGTTTCATCCTCGATTTTCTTCAGGGCAGGTGGAGCCCTCTGCCTGCCCAGGGGTTGACACTGTGGTGGAGAGAATGCACCAGATCTGGGACCAAGTGGTGGATAAGTTATCTCTCTCCCAGGAAAAGGCCCAGCGGTTTTCCAACCGAAATAGGACCATTGGTCCCCAATTTAAGGTTGGTGATATGGTGTGGTTATCATCAAAAAATATTGCTATGAAGGTGGCTTCTCCTAAGTTTAAGCCTAGATTTATTGGACCTTACAAGATTTTGGAGATTATTAATCCGGTCTCTTTTCGTTTGGCTCTTCCTGTCACATTTAAAATCCATAATGTGTTCCATAAATCTTTGTTGAAGAGGTTTGTTGAGCCTGTTGTTCCGGGAGTTGCACCTCCAGACCCTGTATTGGTTGAAGGTAACATGGAATATGAGGTAGAGAAAGTACTGGATTCCCGTCTGGCTAGACGGAGACTCCAGTATTTGGTTAAGTGGAAGGGTTATGGTCAGGAGGATAATTCCTGGGTCTCTGCCTCTGATATTCATGCCAAAAGATTGGTGCGTGCCTTTCATCGGGCTCACCCTGATCGCCCTGGTGGCGTGGTTGAGGGTTCGGTGACCCCTCCTCAAGGGGGAGGTACTGTTTTGAGTTCATTTTCCCCTTCACTACTGAGGCCCGAGGAACTCCCTCTTCTGGTGAAGAAAGGTAGTGAGCCTGATTGTCAAACACCTGGGGCTGATGATGATGACTGGCTGAGTGGAGTTAATGACTGGATATAAGGCTGCCGACGCCCTTCTGGCCTGCGGGTGATTTCTCTGTGGACTTCTAGGAAACCAGTCTGATTCCTGCTCATCTAAAGCTAAGATTTCTGCTTTGCCTTTTTGCATTAGTGTTTTGTTTTCCTTGCTTTTCTGGATTCTGCCATTCCCTGCTGGGGTGAGCTGAATCTCCTTTTGCCTGTTGCTCTGTCTTCAGAATATTCCTGAGTACTGACATAGCTTTTTTGAAGCCTAGCGTCTTCAGACAGCAGCCTTCCTGTCCTTTCCTATCTAAGCTAGCGTGGGCCCCATCTTTGCTCAGTCTATCTTTCTGTCTGTGTTTTGTTCTTTCTTCTTGCTTCACCGTCATTATATGTGGGGGGCTGCCTTTTGCTTTGGGGTCTGCTCTGGGGCAGTTTAGACTTCCCTTTCTGTCTTTAGCCTATGTAGTCCTCCGGCTGTGATCGAGGGGCCTAGGGCATCAAAGGAGCCCCCCACGGCTACTGCTAGTTGTGTTGATAGGTTCAGGGGTCTGCAATCCGATAGCTGCCAACTTCTCTGGTTTTCTGGACTTAGCTAGCATTTCTATTTTTGCCTCCTACGGTGACTCAATCATAACAGTGTAGTGTAGAAGAAAGGGAAAAAGTGGGGAATGTGCTCTGGAAGCCATGCTCTAGGTAACTGTATTATTTCATGCTGAGACTAGTCCTGGCTGGAAGAAGTGATGGCAGTCTGTGCTGGATGAAAAAGAAAAGCAAAGATGAAGGACTTCAGCTAGAGACGTCACTGGTGAGTCAGTGTGTTACCTGTACACTGACAGTAAATACAGAGTTTCTGTATACAATTGCACTTAGTATTGTGTTTTTAATTAATGATCAGTATTGTAGTATTCAGTCACTATCTGGTGGTAATATGTGGTCTGGCCATGCTGCGGCGTTATTTGTTCCTTGTATGTGGTATTATTTGGTGACTATGTGGTGGTAATATGCGGTCTGGCCATGGTGCGGTGGTATTTGTTCCTTGTATGTGGTATTATTCGGTGACTATGTGGTGGTAATATGTGGTCTGGTCATGGTGCGGCGTTATTTGTGCCTTGTATGTGGTATTATTCGGTGACTATTTGGTGGTAATATGTGGTCTGGTCATGGTGCAGCGTTATTTGTTCCTTGTATGTGGCATTATTTAGTGACTATGTGGTGGTAATATGTGGTCTGGTCATGGTGTGATGATATTTGTCCCTTGTATGTGGTATTATTGGTTGTTTAAAAAAAATGTAAATGTATGTGACTCATTCCCTTAAAGAAAAATACATAAATATATATTAATTTTTAATAGTTTAGAGTAGAGTAGGGCCCGGCTGAAAGAGTCTCCCGTGTTGTGGTATCAGCTTAAAAATTATTTTGGCCAGAACAAAAGCTGCTGGTTAAATGAGTGATCTGGTGTTTGATGGTAACTGTTAATATCAGAATGTAGTGCACAGCCTGGCCAGCCGGTCAGTCAAGTGAGACAGCTGCATAGAAATATATGCAGCTGTCACACTTGGGTCAGGAGAGCCGCTGGTCAGAATCTGCACTGATCTGATCTCATTCCAATTTATTTTTTTTCAACTGTTTGACTGCACCCCTACTTGTATATGTTTGAGGAAAAGGGGTGTGTAAATGGGTGTGGCTTAAAATGGGTGTGGCTTAAATGGGTGTGGCTTAAAATGGGTGTGCTTTTCTTACATATAAACACAGAACCTGTTGTTAAAAATTTGAAACCCACCTGTTATGAATGGGAAACCGAGAAGGAGAAAAAGACAACAAGCTAAGTCTCAGAAAACCAGAGAAGTTGGTAACTATGCAGATTGCAGATCCCTGATCTTAACCGCACAACTAGCAGCAGTCGTGGAGCGTTCCTACGTTGGTCCTAGACGCCTCATCACAACAGGAGAACTACATAAGCCTAAAGCAGGAAAAGATGAAAACTAACTGCCCCAGAGCAGACCCCAAAGGAAAGACAGCCCCCCACATGTATTGACGGTGAAACAAGATGAAAATACAAGCAAAGGCAGGAAAATAGACTGAGCAAACGACGGGGCCCGGCTAACTAAAAAGGACAGAAAAGGAAAGACACTGTCTGCAATCTGCCAAAAAAAACTACAAAAATATTGTCCAACACTTCTGATTGCAAAATTAACCCTGAAGTCACTAGACTTCTAAACCTATATCAGCACTCTGAAATATTCTGAGACAGAGCAAAAAAGAGGCCAATCTAATAAGGGACTAAAAGCAGATTGGCAAATACTGATTAATAGGAGTGGAATTTCAGCATAGCCCCAGCAGGGGCAGGCTGATTACACAAAAAACTGAATTGACCAACAAGCGCAAGTGTGAACAATAGCAAAAAACAAACTTAGGCTACTTTCACACATCAGGTTTTCGGCGTCAGGCGCGATCCGGCGTCGTGCCGGAACGCCGGATCCGGCAAATGTTTCGTAAAACCGGATGTGACGGATCCGGTTTTCTGCCGGATCCGTCTTTTTCTTGACAGACAAAACCGGATCCGTCTCATCCGGTTCATCCGTTTTTCTATCTGTTTTTCGACGGATTACGCCGGATCCGGTTTTTAAAATTGACCCTTGTGGCCTTCCGAACGGGATTGGCTACTGGAAAACTATATATAGCATGTTCCTACAGCCCTTCTTTGACAGGTTGTAGAGGAGAAAGTGCAGGTTGGAGAGAAGAGCAAGTTACTGGCGAAGATGGATGTTGTCATTGGAAATATTTTGAAGAATTTGGCGGATTTTATAGCGGAGGCGAATCGTTTGAGGGTGATTGTTCTGGAGAAGGAGAGAGCGAGACAGCAGCGCATCAGGCATCGTAGACGACGTTTGTGATCCACCCCATCACAGCCAAGAGAATGACGCGTGGGGTCTATTCTACACTCTGCATGGACCTTCGACGAAACCCGGATAAATTTTTTGGATATGTTAGGATGAAAATGGAGAATTTTGATTACTTGGTGGAGCGCATTGCACACCTCATAAGAAAAGCGGACACCTATTGCCGCTTCTCTGTTTCACCCGCAGAGCGTCTGATGGTGACTTTAAGGTAAGCCACATTTATTGGATATGCTCGCATCAGAGCACACTTTCACTGCAATCTTGTTGGTGGTAGTTTGTATCTCCAAGTGTTATAGGTCAGTTTTGGTATGTAATGCTGTGATTTAAAACTAATTTATTGTTTTTTAATTCCCCACAGATTTCTTGCAACTGGAGAATCCCTTTCGTCACTGTATTTCCAGTACAGACTCGGGATTTCCACCATATCTGGAATTGTGAAGTACACATGCCGTGCACTGTGGGACTCCTTAGCAGAAGAGTTTTTACCAGAGCCCACAACAGAGAGGTGGATTGAAATTGCTGACAAGTTTCAACAGATATGTCAGTTTCCAAACTGCTTGGGCGCTGTGGACGGGAAACATATCCGCATTGTAAAGCCAGCTGGATCGGGATCGGAATATTTCAATTACAAGAAATATTTTTCAATTGTCCTCATGGCCATCGCTGACGCGGAATACAAATTTATTGCGGTTGATATTGGGGCCTATGGCCGCTCCAATGACTCTCAAGTTTTCAAACTGTCTGCCATGGGGCGTAAACTGTATGGAAACACCTTCCAGTTCCCACCACCTAGACCGCTGCCGCAAACATCTGGTCCACCTATGCCATTTGTCTGTGTAGGGGATGAAGCCTTCCAGCTGTCAGAACACCTTTTGAAACCGTACTCTAGCAGAGGATTGACAAGACCAAAACGCATTTTTAATTACCGCCTCACAAGAGCAAGAAGAATGGTTGAATGTACCTTTGGTATTCTGACAGCCAAATGGCGGGTCCTATTGACTGCGATCAACCTCAAGACAGAAACTGTGGACGAGGTGATCAAAGCGTGCGTGGTACTCCACAATTTTGTTATCTGCAAGGAACCCATTTCCATTGAGGACACCTCTGAAGAAACCACCTTGCAAGATTACCATGACATTACCACTAGAAGTTCTGTGACGGTTTCAGTAATGAGGGACAATTTTGCAATATACTTTATGTCACCTCAAGGCAGAGTACACTGGCAGGATGACAGAGTGTGAAAGATTTGTGCCCTAACCAAACTTGTGTACCTTCTGGACCAACAGTATATACCTTTGCCAACCAAAGTTGGCTATCTTGTCATGGTCTTACTATTTTTAGCTTTAGGCCACAGGTGTGTACCTGGTTGTGTTTTATGCAAAGTATTTCACCTTTTAACAAAAGTTGTGTACATTGTTA
The DNA here is from genome assembly GCF_039654945.1 of Dendrobates tinctorius. NCBI lineage: Eukaryota > Metazoa > Chordata > Amphibia > Anura > Dendrobatidae > Dendrobates > Dendrobates tinctorius. Next base: position 64,834,739 of record NW_027361738.1, on the reverse strand, counting down.
GGAAATCACCAACAATAAACACAACTTTTTAGGTGAAATACTTTGCTTCAAAAACAACCGGGAACACAACTGTGGCAAAAAGCTAAAATTTACCCACAGTTATATACCTAGTTTTGAATACCATTTCACCTTTTAAATACCCTGTATTTAACCTTTTTCGCCGCAGAAAGAAATGACAGACAACTAGTGTAAAATAATTTAACTTTTATTGAAAAATTTTTTTTTTAGTAAACTTTTTTAAAATTTTAATAAACTTGTTTAATAAAGCTTTGAAACCATAAAACTGGTCATTTTTATTTAAATACACACATTATAAATCAGTGTAGTGTGTGGTGGAAATACTGCTGGAGGGGCTGCGGGACACTTCGACACTGGGAGTGTGGAGAGAGGACTGGGATCGTGGTGGGGAAGGAACAGTTAGAGGTGAAGGTGTGGAAAAAACTACAGAATGGGTGGACATGTGGGAAGCAGAAGAGGTGGTGGGTGGTGGAGTGGAGGGTTGGGCAGGGACTGTAGGAGCAGATGATGTTGATGGCAAGTTGTATGGGGAAGGAGTTTGGTACGGGGCAGGTTGCTGGAAGTGGGGAGATGTCTGGTACGGGGCAGGTTGCTGGAAGTGGGGAGATGTCTGGTACGAGCAGGTTGCTGGAAGTGGGGAGATGTCTGGTACGGGGCAGGTTGCTGGAAGTGGGGAGATGTCTGGTACTGGGGAGGTTGCTGGTACTGGGGAGTTTGCAGGTACTGGGAAGGTTGCTGGTACTGGGGAGGTTGCTGGTACTGGGGAGGTTGCTGGTACTGGGGAGGTTGCTGGTGCTGTGGAGGTTGATGGTGCTGGGGAGGTGGATGGTGCTGGGGAGGTGGATGGTGCTGGGGAGGTGGATGGTATGTAATAGGAGGGGGAGGATGGAAAGTGGCTGGAGGGGGTGTAGATGTAATAGGAGGGGGAGGATGGAAAGTGGCTGGAGGGGGTGTAGATGTAATAGGAGGGGGAGGATGGAAAGTGGCTGGAGGGGGTGCAGGTGGAGGAACTACTGTGGTGGGAGGAGGAGGTTGGGAGGTAACTTGCTGGAGAGCAGCGTGGCATGAATGCATTACATGCATCTGCTGGGCAGGAGAGAGCGTTTCCATGCGCTCCACAACAGACCTGAAAAAGGTGTGGTTTGGCAAAGATCTTGCTTCTGAATGCATGGTTTGCAGAAGTGTCTTCACCTCCAGAAAGCTGGAGTTGATCTGCTGATAGCCTGCGGAGATTTGCTCTGACAAGACTTTTAGACAGTTCTGGAAAGATGCATTCAGATGCAAGAACTCTGGCGCATAAGTCTTTTCCTGACCCCTCTGCCACTGCCGCCCAGTACCCGCAGGTGTACTAGAGGTGGCAGGGGAAGAAGGGTGGGGTAAAGGGAAAGCGATCTCCTCACCAGCAGCTTCATGTAATGTAGGCGGCCACGATGCTCCTGTGCTGGTGGATGGGACAGATGGGTCGAATGTGTGGGAAGGCTGGGAAGGTGCAGATGTACCGGGGCGGTCGAAGTGTCCCTCGGTGCCGGTCTCCTCAGGGATCGCCTCAGAGGGGTCCAATCGTGCAGGCTCCCGAGTGCTGCTCACCGTGCTGTGGAATAAAGAGAAAAAAAAACAATTAAAATACTGACATGGTATGGCCCTGGCTGAAAAAAAAAATTTACATCTAACATTTTTTTTCACATGTGGTGTGTAATATTTACCTTCTAGTGACCATTGTTTCCCGGAGGAATGACAGGGCTTCTGCGTACTTGTACTTGCTCCTGCGTCCTCCAGATCCACTCGGGGACCGCATCTATTTATTGAACTCCTTCTTGAAACGATCCCTCACAGACCGCCACCGATTCACAATTCTGTTCCCTGAAACGAGAAAGGACAAAGTGGTTAGTATACAACATCAGTGTTTCCCAAACTCCAGTCCTCATGGTCCCCAGGGGTCATGTTTTCAGGATTTCCATAGTAAATAGAAATCCTGAACACATGATCCGTGGGGACCATGAGGACTGGAGTTCGGGAAACACTGGTTTACATCAAGCAACCGGTACTGTATATACTTACGCTCTTTAATCTGGGCCCGAACATCGAGGTCCTCCCAGCGGCCCACAAGGAGCGAACAGATTTCCTCCCAGAGTCGTCGGGTAACGATAAGGTCAGCGTGGCGGCGGTCAGCCATATTCCAGAGCGGCTCCCTTTCTCTGACGAGATCGATGAGGTGGTCCACATCGAGTCCTCCATCCTCACCGTCAGAGTCGGGAGCACGCTGTGAAGGCTGTTAAAGAAAAAGACAAAAATAACATAATTAGCCTCCACAAAAGAAATGAAATAAAAAGTGCAAAAGAACAAAGCAAAAATATTTATACTTACACGCTGGTGACCGCCGCGTTGCTGTCGCCGACGACCCTGGGAGGCACTGCGAGGACCTCTTGGCCGAGCACCAGATTGGGAAGACTAGAGAAGAAAACAAAAAATGTTATGTCTTTGGATGTAGGCATTTGTTTGCTGTGTGTGGTCTGCAGAACATTGTTTTCTATGTGTTGTGTGTAGTGTGATGTTGTGTTTCTGCGTTTGATGCAAAAAACTTACCAATTGTGAGCCCACTCCAAGTGTCTGTCCACCCCTTCCTTCTTCTTCTGGGAGCTCCTCTTCATCTTGTGAATCCTGTTTTGAAATAAAAGGCAATGAATAGACATATATTACAGAGATGATGGATTTTGGAAATAAAAACTTACCGTCAAACGCTGACGATGCGAGGGAGGGCTCCCAGAAGATGATGTGCTGTCTTCCTGGTGGCCACACTCCATGCCTGTGGGTGGTGTTCCAGCTGCTGCCATTGCTGCTGCTGCTGCATCTATTGGGCGGCTGTTGAATAAAGAGAAACAAAGGGCCAATGAATATCTTGATATTCAATAGCCCTAGTTTGGAGGAATGGGGGATTTGATAATTACCGTCTCTCATCTGCTGCTGGCCTCCCCTCCTCAGCATGTTCCATTTGCTGCTCCATTTGGGGTGGTGGTGGTGCTGATGGTGCTGCAGTGGTCTCCTGCCTTCTCCTGCTGCGCTTGGTTGCTTTCTTGGGTGGCATGTTGGGTGTGGCTGTGGGTCCCACTGTCTTGCTTTTATATATGTCTTGTGGGCAGAGCTACTGAGCATGCTCAGACCAAATCCGGCGGATCCGGCGCATTGCGGCGCTCATAGGCTTTCATTGTGTGAAAAAGCCGGACGCGCCGGATCCGGCGTGTCCGGCTTTTACGCCGGAGACAAAAAACGTTACAGTCTCCGTTTTTTCCAGACGCCGGATCGCGTCACATTGCCGGATCCGGCGAAAATCGGATGAAACGCATGGCCATCCGGCGCGATCCGGCGCAAATGCAAGTCAATGGGGGGGAAACCGGATCCGGCATTGCATTTCGCCGGATCCGGTTTCTGTCAAAAGCGCCGGATCGCGCCTGACGGCGAAAACCTGATGTGTGAAAGAGGCCTTAACTTGAGAGTTGAAGTCCAGGACCTGAGAAGCAGACTGAATCACCAGCACCCGGATAGGACGTCGGCTGTCTTATATCCAATCTGTTACTCCAGAGATCCAATCGTTATCTTCCTCATCAGGTGGCAGATCACTACCACTTAAACCAACTGCACTACCTCCTGTCACCACCAGAGGGAGAACGGAAGGGGAACTCTCAACTGGTGGAGCAGAAAATGAGTTCATGACACCCACCCCTGGCTATAGGTCTACCTAATCGTGACGGTCCTATTCTATCTTTAGCATTAAAACCTCACCTTGTGTCGGCCGACCTCAAGGAGGATAAGTGCAGAGCAGGATACAGGTCCGACTGTTTAGGCAACTGCTCATGGGAAGCTTGGGTTTTCTCTGTTAAATGGCCACAGTGTGGACGTGCTCCTACACATTCCATGTGTACCAACATATGCTCCGGCTCATTTCTTTGGTTTTGATGTCGTTTCTTGTACTCTGTATAAACAAAGGTGTGGCTCATCCTTTCTGAGCTAGTCGTTTCACCTGTATAGTTTCCCATGGATAGGTGTCTGAACAGTCAGACTTGTATCCTGCTCTGCCCTTATCTATATTGAGGCTGGCTAACACATTGTGAGGTTTTAATACTAGAGATAGGACTGTCCCAATTGGTGGGATGGCTTTTATGCTTTTTTGGATCAAAATAGTGTTAACTAAGTCCCCTATGTTATTTACGTGTGCTATTACTATTTACTTACTACATGGTCTATGCTCATTTTTGTTTTTCTTGAGTCTTGTTTTGGAGCTGAGATCAGGTTCCCAAGCCATGTCCTGTGGATTCGTCAGCAGAATGCAGGCACCATTTATAGCAGCCTGTATTGTGCCTAGGGAGCTGCAGGCACAGGCTATCATAAAACACCGGCAGACAGGAAAGCCAAGGGGAACATTGTATTTTCTTACGGCTTCTCTGCCACATTATTGGAATGTGAATGCTTGTAATGGGTGTGATGTCTATAATGAGACTATATCAGAGAATTGCTCTTCGTGCAGGTCTGTAATGTATAAGTGCGCCGCGCCGTCCCTGAAGAAAAGCCCACACTGATTCTAGAGTATTGTGCACCATAAACGTGCTCTCTGATTGTCATGTCCCATATTCCTCCTATCCCATCTTCTAGAATATTTATATATTTTTTTAATCTAAATATTTCTTTTTCGATCATATGTGATATTTGAGATATAAAGTATGACATCAATGCGTCACATAATCCGTCCATCCATCGATTCTGCCCATGACAGAGAAGTGATTATTGGCAAAATCCACTTTCCGTTCATTTTGAAATGATGTTTTGACCTCAAACTGTCCTTGAAGGTCATTGGAAATAAGATGCTCGGCATTGCATGGCGGAGAACGAAAGCTTCTGTCATTTTTTTTTTCCCCTCACCTTTGCAGTAAGTCTTCTACTCCATAACAGAAGATGAATCATTGAAATTATATCTTTAACTATTTACTGTGCGTGCCGTAAGAGCCTGAAATTCCCTAATGTCTAATTTATTGCAGTCGCTTTGAGCGCAGAGAGACTAAATTTCGAGATGCCTGATTTTCTGCACGAGTTGATTTATGAGCTCTCGCCGTATCCACGTTTAGAAGACCTTTACTTTATTGTGAGTTTCCATGGAGCTGTACGTTTTTTTGCTTTTTTTTATTCCAACCAAGAAAGTAATGCAGTGTGTGAAAGGAAATTCTGATTTCATTATAAGGGTGCGAGCATGTTCCAGCTGTCACCGGGCTGCCTCTGCGCTGAATGGTGCCTAGAATAGGAAATCTTTATCTCATTACACAAGACTTAATACAACAAATAATGCTTAAACCAATAAAGCAAACAACGCAAATAGCAACATTTACCATAAACACGGAGTCCATGCATCAAGCATGCCGCCTTGTCTGGACACAGCAAATGAGTGAAAGACAATAACAAGTTATTACGAATGATTTTATACATCACTTTTATGCTCACTATACCAACTGCATATAATACTAAATAGATCTTGAACTTTAAAAAGATGCTGTATTCACTTTCTTAATCCATGTCAATATGGCTGTGTAATTCTTTGTACAAGTTTTAGCTCAATCTATGGTCACCTAGCCTCAGTGTCCCTCCTCACTGCTGCGACCTCACACTGCTCAGGATAAGCTGCCAGTAATAAAGTAAACCCCGGCACTCAAATGAGGACAAAGGAATAAATGCATAAGTGAATTTATTGACACACGGCAAAGGGAACCTAACCAGAGCAACAGCACCAACATTTCAGCATAAAGCCTTTCTCAAGGTAGTTGCATTACTGGTTAGAGCAGGAAAACACGGGTCTCACAGGACAACCGAATATTTTCAAATGGAGGTAAGGTTCCATACATTTCGCAGAGTGTGCGTGGGTGGAGGAGTGATCAGGTCACCGTTCCTACCGCCACATGTGCCTGTCCCTGACCTCTACTGCAGGCGTCCATCCACCATCCACTCACCTAGCATAGTGACCTGATCACTCCTCCACCCACGCACACTCTGCGAAATGTATGGAACCTTATCTCCATTTGAAAATACTCGGTTGTCCTGTGAGACCCGTGTTTTCCTGCTCTAACCAGTAATGCAACTACCTTGAGAAAGGCTTTATGCCGAAACGTTGGTGCTGTTGCTCTGGTTAGGTTCCCTTTGCAGTGTGTCAATAAATTCACTTATGCATTTATTCCTTTGTCCTCATTTGAGTGCCGGGGTTTACTTTATTACTTATATAGTTTTTTACCCCAGAGCACCCTCAACGGGTGGTAGAGCCTGGAATTTCTATACTCTTGCAGGATAAGCTGCCAGGCTGGATGGGCAGAGTGTTGTGAGTTCAATTTTCCCTTCACCATTGAGGCCTGATGAACTCCCTCCTCTGGTGAAGGAAGGTAGTGAGGCTGATTACCAAACACCTGGGCAGCTAGATGATGACTGGGTGGCTGGAATTGAGGACTGGATATAAGGCAGCCGACGCCCTCCTGCCTTGCTGGTGATCCTGCTGGATTCTTGGAGACCAGTCTGATTCCTGCGTCTCAAAGCTAAGTTTTTCTGCTCTGCTTTGTACTCTTCAGTTTTGTTTTGCCTTGTTTTTTGGGAGTTCTGCCATCCCCGGCCGGGGGTGAGCTGAATTCCATTTTTGTCTCTGATCTGTTGATCTTTTGCTCTGTCTTCAGAATATACCTGAGTGCTGATATAGTCTTTTGAAGCCTAGCGACTTCAGGGCCTGTTTTTCCTATCAGTCGGTTGGCTCATTTTGGATAGGGTTTTTGCGGATGGCAGACAGCAGCTTTCCTATCCTGTCCTATTTAGTTAGCTTGGGCCCCATCATTTGCTCAACCTATCTTTCTATCTGTGTTAGTGTTTTCATCTTGCTTCACCGTCATTATATGTTGGGGGCTGCCTATTGCTTTGGGGTCTGCTCTAGGGCAGTTTAGTTTTTCCCCTTTCTGTCTTTAGGCTATGTAGTTCTCCGGCTGTGATCGAGGGGTCTAGGGCACCGTAGGAACCCCCCACGGCTACTACTAGTTGTTGTGGATAGGTTCAGGGGTCTGCAATCCGATAGCTGCTAACCTCTCTGTTTTTTCTGGACTTAGCTAGTATTTTGTTTTTTCCTCCTTCGGTGACTCATCATAACAGCAGAGGCTGAATGTAATTGGATCCATGAGCCATTTTATTCTATAACTAAACCCTTAAAATGTTCATCTTAAAGGAGTTGCCAGGTTACAACATATTGATGACCTATTGATTGGATAGGTTTGCAATTTAAGATCGGTGGGGTCCGACACCCTAAAGGCCCCGTCACGCTAGCGAGATTGCTTTGTGTGACGGGGATCAGCGACCGGCCCCCCTGCCGGGTATTGCTGATCACGCTCGAATGTCCTGGGCCATTTTTTGATCGCTAGTCTCCCGCTGGCCAGCGCGCATCGCTGCATGTGGCAGCGGGAGACCAACGGTCAGCGACGCTGGTTTCTAATGTAAACATCGGGTATCTAAGAGCTGCGCGGCTCTTGGATACCCGCTGTTTACATTGGTAACCAGCTTGCTCGCTGGTCCTGATCGCTGGAGGGGCTGTCTATGTGACAGCTCACCAGCGATCAGCCTAACGATGTCCCAGCGATCCCATCATGTCGGATCGTTGGTGGGATCTCTGGGACATCGTTATGTGTAACGGGGCCTTAAACATGCACTAATCACCTTTTGTTTGCTCTCAGATACTTGAGGAAAGGTGCAGTTTAATTCAATATGTAGCGGCCACTGCTGAGCGCTGCAGAACAGCTACTATATTCAAAAATAGGTGATGTTCTGCAGTACATGGGAGCAGCCACTACATATGGATTGGAGTTGAACTTTACAGCTATGGTCAATATCTTTACATCCGGCAGCCACCGGAGTGAATAACAGTTGATCCGTGTGAGTTACAGGTGTAGGCCTCCTACTGATCTCATATTGATGACCTACCTTAAAGATAGGTCATCGATATGCTGTGACCTGACAACCCCTCTATTCTGACATACATTTTCAAAGTAAATACACCAATATTATGAGGTCTAAAAGATCCCTTTTCAGGGTGAATTCAGACATCCATTAAACACAGAGTGTGTACAGACTGCGATGTATAGACTGGCCCATAGTCTCCCGACACAAACATAACAACCTTATACAGTATATGACTATGAGGTTGCAGAGCTCAGGTCGGGTAACCAGTGTCGAGTCCATGCATCATGGTTCGTTCCTGGACCTTGTTTCATTAATGTCTGTATTCGACCTAATGTATACTACTTGTATTGTGAAATCGGATGACACATCCTCTTTAAGTTCTTCTTAAGCCTCATGCACATGACCCAGCAATGGCTAGGGGACCTCTGTGATACCAGATGAGGTCACGTAGGCTCGCTATTTCCATACTGAAGAGCCATACGGACTTCATGTGCAATATAACAAGAGGTTTCACAACTTAGCAACCTATAATCTATCCCCAATACATATAGATTACACTGGGACCCCCTACAGGACCAAGAATGAGGCTCTAAAGTGCCCAATTTGAATGGGGTAGTGACCATGCATTTTCACCCACCTCCATTATTATTTAAGCTATTGCTAGAGATTGCCGAGAAGCGTTCAGCTTTGACCAGCAGTGCCATAGACAATGAAGTGAGTGGTAATGCAAAAGATCGGTAGGACCCCAAGTGATCATTGATTTATCACTTATCCTATGGATAATTTATAACTTTCTAAGCTGGGACAAACCTTTTAAAAAAGATATTCTGCCTTTAGGGAAGAATAACTCCATTAATATGGCATCCAAAAACAAAAAATCTTCAAATGCGTCTATATTAAATGTGAGACATCCATGGGTAGGGCAGGGCCCAAAAAATGTCTCATAACATGAAGAGCAGTAATATTAACGGGTGCATGAGGCTTAAAAGAAATATATATATATATTTTCCAATTAAACATACATTTTCTATTCTATGATATTTATCCTGTTTTAATTTTCTGATTGTAGATTTTATTATTCTATTACCTGTGCATGATCAGTGCAGCCATTGTTTTAACAGTAAGCTGTTCCCAGCTGCTCCATGGCTTTATTTAAGGAAACTGTTGTCTGAAGCATGATCCGTGACCTGTGCAGTAGTCCATTTAAAGGGAATCTGTCACCAGGTTTTTGCACCACCATCTGAGAGCAACAAAATGTAGGGACTGAGACCCTGATTCCTGCAATCTAACAATTACTGGGCAGCTTGTTGTAGTTTTGATAAAATCACTGTTGTATCTGCTGCAGATCTAGCAGTTCTCTGAATGCTGAGCTGTGCATAACTCCACCTAAACCACTGATTGGTAGCTTTCTGTGTACACTGTGCATAGGCAGAAAATCCCTGTGCAGAGAGGGGGAGGAGGTGAGATACAACCATTAAACTATTGTGAGTGGTGTGATTCTGTGTTATCTGCCTCCAGCTTTATAATAATCCTGCCTGTGATGATAATGACGTAACTGCTGAGGAGTATATCCCTTTTAAATTAAATTGAAAGACTTTCTTTCAGTGGAATAACGCTTAATTTATTTATTTTTGGAGAATATTTATCAGTTAGGGACTCAATGTTCTGGAAGCATTAAAGAAACCTAATGAAGCCAAACAGCACGAATGCAGAAAGGCTTATTGGGTTATATAGTAGAATTGTCCAACAACTGGATGGCCGAGCCGTCTCCTGCTCTGGGACATTGGTCCGGCGTTTTCAGCTAATATGATTTACCAATTAAAAACAATTCTAACTGGTGATCTACGTCCCCAATTTCCCTTTTGAGTCTGTCTTTCAAATCCTAAGACTTCTAAATAAGCAAGGAACAAATACATAAATAAAACAAATATCTGACATGTCAATTATAACTTTGGTGCTGCTGAGAATGGCAGCTGCGATCCTCCTTTAGCATCTGAATTTGTCAATCCGCAAATAAAATGTTCAGCTACGTAAAGTGTTATTCTCCAAATCACAATTTAGTCATATCTATTGCTGATCACTGGGGGTCCAACAATCACTAAGACCCCCAGCAATACCAAAATCAAGGTATGGAACCCAAACACAGGACTCTGCAGTCCTATCTTAAAGAGACTCAGTCACCAGATTTTTTGCGATATAATCTGAGAGCAGCATAACGTAGAGACAGATGCCCTGATTCTAGAGATGTGTCACTTGCTGGGTTGCTTGCTGTGTTTTTTTATAAGATCACTTATTGATATTGTTACTAGAGGACTATTAAAGCTACTGCCATAAGCTCTGTATAACCCCACCCCCATCCCTGATTGGCATCTTTCTGCCTATGTACATGGAAAGCTGCCAATCAGTGGTGTGGGCAGGGTTATACACAGCTCAGCATTCAGAGAACTGCTTGATCTCCAGCAGATGCAACAGTGATTTTATCAAAACTACAGCAAGCAGCCCAGTAAGTGATGCATTGCTGGAATCAGAGTCCCTGTCCTTACATTAATTTTTATGCTGCTCTCAGATGGAGGTGCAAAAACCTGTTGACAGATTCCCTTTAAATAGAGCACACACCCCAACTCCATTCAAGAAAGGATTGCAGAGCCCCATTGTTGGGATTCCAAAGCACTGATCTTGAGATCGCTGGTCAGATGACCAGTGATCAGCTGGTTATCCCCATGAACAGGAAATCACCCTTTGACAATGAACAAATTCATTAAAGGGAACATGTCATCATAAATTGACTTATTGTTTAAATTAGGATTTTATGATAAATGTATTTAAAAAATGCCATTTTTTTTTCAATATCAAAATGTTATCTTAATTAAACATAAAAAGTAGAAATCTTGCAATTTTTACATTGGCCACTGAGGCTTATTAGGCTATAACTTTGTGTTTAATAATAATAATAATAATAATAATAATAAATTTTATAAAAATAAAATGTATTATTATTATTATTATTATTATTATTAAACAACACATGCACATCAGCCGCAATGAACAGACGACTTAGACTTAATATTTTGTATTGAAGCATCTAATGAGCATCTGCAAAGGTCACTGTGCAGGGAGGAGGAGAACTATGACATTTTCTGTGTCATCAGCTGTGTTATTGTATTGCTGCCTCTGATGATAAAGAAACTGCTATAAACTCTTCTTGAAAGCACAGGAAGTAGGAGTAGAAAAAGCCACAGTGATTCTTAATTTTTTTTTTTAAATAAAGATCGTGATATTTAAAAAATAAAATGTCATTTTACATGTAACACTAAAACTTGATTTAAACAATAGGTGATTTTCTGATGACATATTCCCTTAACATAAACCTAGGAAAAATCTGCTTCGAGTAGAATTGGAAATTAACAATCGCTTTCTTTTTAAACTTTTCAGTAGATGTTATATGGATGAACATTTTGTTTTATTTTGCAATTTGAAACTACGTAAAATCTTCGTGAAAATATTGTGAGTGGATTCAGAACAGGTTTTGGGTCAGTAATTGATCATGTCTCAGTGATATACCTAATATCCATTAAAGGTGCTTAAGATATTAATGGAAACCGGTAGCCCCTGGTTTCATCTCTGAATAGAAGCCCTGTACACTGTGCAGGACAGTGGAGATACCAAACATGTAAGGGTTTTATTATATATATATATATATATATACCGTGTGTATATATATATATATATATATATATATATATATATATGGCGCCCCTGAGGGTCTGGTCGCCACAGAAGTACTGCACCTCACTCAGAGGTGTGGTATCCCACCCTCAGGTAAGGAGGGATCACCACCCAGGACCCCTAACACTCGCACCCAACACACACTAGTTTAGTCAGGGCATCTGGTTGTACCTTTTGGGAGGATGGCCTCATCCCAGGCTGGCTAGGAATGGGTGTTGGGGAGTTAGTGGGGAAGGTAGGTAGAAGGGGAGGAGTGTTGTGAATTCTCTTGCTCGGAGTTCTGAGCCGAAGCTCCCTCTGCTCCCTCTGGTGGTTGCTGAGAGTAGTAGATAATTTAATAATTATAGATTATTAGAAATAAAGAATCTATACATATATAAATAGTAAATGAGTGGTGCCAAATAGCACAACAATAGAAATGTGGTGCTGGCCTGCAATAATGGACCACCCACAAATCCTAAAATAGTGCTAAATAACGCATGAATACCTGGATACCGTAGAGAATTAAAGCGGTGTGCCCCGACGCATGTTTCAGAAAAATATATCCTTCGTCAGGAGATGATTGTCATGATCCAGGTTGGATATGACAGAGAAAATGCACAAGTAACCTTTTTTTCCTTGGCTGTGTGCTAAAGTTTGGTTTCAGTTCTAGTTTCCCCCCGGTGGCCATTAGGGTCATTGCACTGTGGTGGTTTCAGTTCTAGTTTCACCCCGGTGGCCATTAGGGTCATTGCACTTTGGTTACTTTAGTTTTGTGCACGTAATTATAAAACAGGTGTGATTGCTCTATAAAAGAGTGTCAGGTGTGGTAATCACGTTTGGTGATAGTCCTCAGTTACAAACAAGCCTTGGTGAAGGATAGAGCTGAAGGAGAGTCCCGGGCAGCTCAGTGAGAGTCCTGGAGTGACAGCTATGGTGTCTGCGAGGAGGGCTGGCATGGCTTGGTGGAGTTGCAGCTATGGTGTCAGCAAGGAGTTCTTGCATGGCTTGGTGTAGTGGCAGCTATGGTGTAGAGCTGCACTCTTGATGCTGGACTCGGTTGCTGGAAAGTTGGACTCAAGATGCTGGACTTTTTTGCTGGAAAGCTGGACTCATATGCTGGAATCTGTTTCTGGACAGCTGCACGCAGGTGGTGGACTCTGTTTGCTCCAAGGCTGCACTATAGTGCTGATCCAGTCGGAGGAAAAGATGCACGCAGGTGGTGGGCTCTGTTGCTGGGAGCGTAAGCAACAAAGCAAAGCTAAGTGGTGTTCCCCTGTTTTGTCTCTTTTCCTTATGTGTGTTTTTGTTAGGCGTCAGGTTTCTGCGTCTGCTCTGCAGGAATCCAGAGCCTCACATTCTGTGGTCTCCTGCTGTCTTTCTACTGCAGAGGAGATTGCTTTGCAGCAGACCGCTCCAGAGACTAAGTCCCCCTGTGCTCCTACTGGGCATGTTCATGAGGCGATCTCCCATTGGAGATCGAGAGTCATGTGCCCAGGTCCTGATCCAGATCTCATTGGTCCATCTCGGAGATCTGGAAGGTCCCACAGGCTATAAAAAGCGGCATGGTCGTTCCGCCATGCGCTAGTATTGATTATACTGCTATGTGTGAATGGTGACGGATGTATGATTCTGGCGACTGACTTATTATGAAATCTCTTCCCTCTGATATTACGCATGTGGTTAGGGAATTAGTTCACTAGTCTGCGCCAGTCTGTGGCAAGCCTTATGCCACTGTGCACACCGCTCCTCTGCGCTAGCGTCCGACATTGCGCCTGCTTTGCAGCTGTGTCGTCCAGCGGCAGTGTCCTGCGCCGCGCTGCAGTTGCAGCCCTTCTTGGCGTTCGCAGTAGCGACGCCGCACACACGGCAGGTCTAGATGGACGCAGCCCCTCTGTCTTAGTCCCTGCTCATGTGACCTTATACCATGTGTGCATTTACCTGAGGCCTGTGACTCTAACAGGCTCAGCCTTTTTGTATGTTTTTGTTGCGGCGCCTCTGTGTGTGAACAGAGCACGCTCTGCGCACTTCGGGTGAAGTTGAACTCTTGCGCATTATATCGCCATATTGCTCGTCTGCCATTACACAGCAGCGGTTGTAACACCTACTGCACGGTGGACCCCGAGCGGCGAACGCACTTTATTATTATTTTTATTTAGTGCGTTCCGCCATTCCTAACAGTTTTAGTGCAGCGGTGGGATTAGTTTCCGCACCGTCCACTTCACTAGTGAGTGTTTAGGTGCAGGGCGAGTCAGGGTTTTTAGGTTCCTGATCGTCGCCCGGTGCGGAACCGGCCTAGGGAACGTTAGGAGTGTAGAGATACTGACTCAGGGGAGTGCAGGAGGTCTCCACTTCCCTGTTCCCTATCGCAGGGCCACCATTGTTATTGTTACCCAGGTTTTCCCTTTTATTGTTTAAATTCGCCTTACTGGAGGCGGGCTTTACAGACATACGTGTATTTCCGAAATTCGCCTGTTGGAGGCGGTAAAACCAACTGCACGTTTTATTATTTAAATTCGCCCAACTGGAGGCGGTGTATCCAGGGTCACGCGTGTCATCTAAATTCGCCCTGCTGGAGGCGCTGTGTCCAGTCGCGCTTGGCCGTGACAATGATATGATACTGAAGCGTGGGGTATATATAGTGCAAATCATCTGGGATGAGTGTGCGCAGCCTGATCAAACTGGAAGCTGCCGCGCAGCAGGCGTCATGTGATCAAACACTGCTGGTTCAAAAGGTCTTGCGTGTCAGACACATGGAGACGCCGCCACGCTGCATTCTCTCGGAAGGCAAGCCACGCACTCAGAGCCAGTTTTTTTCTTTTTATTTCACCAGCCTGGCAAGGAAATTCACGCAGCTCCTGTCCATGGCCAGAGAGCACTGACGTGGACCGGGGACCAGTGTTGAGCAAAACATCTGTCCAACTGTCTTATATTATACCCAAAAAGAAGTCAACTAAAAATATGTGACTACTAAGCAAAATGTAATATATAATAAGAAAAAGTTTGAAAACAGCATCTAGTGGTCAGTGAGATGCAATCTTATGGGAAATAAGAGCCCGATTTTACTTTACCGAGGCTTAGGCAAGGGCATAAAATGCTGCACCTGAGTAAAGGATGAACGTGGCAGGAATCCATGAGGCCGCGTCACTCTTCCTAGACAGCCTTTGGTTTTGTTCTTTGCTTTGACACTGACACATTCAGATGGGAACAATAGGACGCTCCATCTACATAGTTATTAGAACACAGTGCAGACACTTACCTTTCTACCAAGATTGATTTCTTCTGTCAAGATCAACAGGGGGTTCCAGTTATTTAATTAGATTTTCAGAGTTAGGGATATGTTTGCAAATGAGCTTAGGCTGTAAATATCCCCAAAGTCAGCTGGGGAGCCGCTATCGGGAGCTGAATAGTAATCTTCAGTGTAATCACACTACAAGGTCAGCCATTTTAAAGTAACGGTGCTCCTCGGTCAGCCGTTAGGGAGGCAATGGAGAGAGAAGCTTTACAAAGGGTTTTTTTTCCATAAGAAAGAAATTATTATTTGGGATTATTACCGCCAATTATGTAAACGTGATGTAATATAGTAAAGAATGGGATTATCTTTTTACATGAATGAACGCCATATATTTTATTAGTAACAGTCACATTATTATTTTTTATTATTTCCCAAATGTTCCCCAAAGTTCTGCCCTGGAGAATGTCACCATTATTTGTATTCACAGATATTACCTCTGCTACCTATGAAAGACAAACTTAATGGAGTTGTCCACCAATATTTTCTAATTGCAGGTCCAGAATGATCTAAGAACAAAATTAAAAAAAATTTTACTAAACTATCTATCTCCTGTCTTTCCTATGAAATGCTTTCTGGGTCCTATACAGGGGCTTAAGTTTGATAGGTGCAAGGGTTGCGATTGCACCTGGGCCCTGGAGACTAAGTTGGCCCCAAAGGAAAAACTATTACTATTAAAGACCTGTGTTAGTTGAGGGCCCCATTTGACATTTTGCATTGGGGCCCACAAGCTTCAAGTTACGTCACTGGTCCTATGGATATATCTGATCCAATTGCACAGACGTGACTGCTGCAGCCGATCACTGGCCACACCACCGACTACACCTGTCAGATGATGTCTCCCCAAATAGAGAAGTGATTTTTGCTTTTGTCTCTGTGTTTTTCACTTTCGACCCTATTCTAGCACAGCAAAGTGTTTCAAGTGGGAGCATGCCATCGCACCTGTGTGTGAGGGAGACCGATTTCTTATTTTAATTGCTAAGGCTGACCTCTTTTCCATGTATGGATCAGCCGTGACAGAGAAAGGGGCAGGCTCTACTATTGAAATGAGTTGTTAGCCAGCCCCTTTCATTCACAGGTCTGTTGACGTTCTAACACAAAAAGTGCCCTGTGTGAAAGCAGTGCTGCAAATAAATTCAATCTAGAGTGAGAATGAATACAAGGTCACCACAACCTACATATCCGCACAGACACAAGGGTTTACCAAGGCATGTGCTCCAAATGCAATATCAAACCGTTTCATCATAAATGCTTCTTCTGGAGATTTTATTTATTTATTACTTATGCTTATTTATTCAGTGCTATCATATTCTGCAGTGATTTTACAGACATCATCACCACTGTCCCCATTTGGGCATTCCATATCACTATGTCTTTGGAGTGTGGGAGGAAACCAGAGAACCTGGAGGAAACACATGCAAATACAGGGAGAATATACTAACTCCTTGCAGATGTTGTCCTTGGTGAGAATGGTTTCCCACAAGGCACTTGTACAATAGTGTTCACTGCCACTGGACTCCTGTCTTACAATACTATTTTTGGGTCTTGTGACTGTACTCAATTTTAGGTGGGTGTGCTGAATACTTTGTATATACCTCTTGCTGTGTAATATTATCTATGTTCATGTTAAAAAAGAGATGGCTAAGAAAACTTAATAGCGGTCTACAAATATCTGAAGGGCTGTCACAGTGTAGAGGGATCATCATTATTCTCATTTGCACATGGATATATGAGAAGCAACGGAATGAATCTGAAAGGGAGAAGATACAGATTAGATGTTAGAAAAAACTTTGACAGTGAGGGTGATCAATGAGTGGAACAGACTGCCACGAGAGGTGGTGAGTTCTCCTTCAATGGAAGTCTTCACACAGAGGCTGGACAGACATCTGTCTGGGATGATTTAGTGAGTCCTGCATTGAGCAGGGGGTTGGACACGATGATCCTGGAGGTCCCGTCCAACTCAAACATTCTATCATTCTCTGTTTTTATATACTGTGTGCAGAATTATAAGGCAAGTACTTTGACTTTTTAAGCAGCCTTTCTTTCTCCAAGCTGTATAAAATTGAATGCTTATTGGATGAAGCAGATTAGGTGATGTATATTTGTGTAATAATGGTATGGCCTAAGGATATAACATCCTTTGTCAAGGTAAGTAGAATTATTAGGCAGTTTGTTTTCCTCAGGTAAAATGGTCCAAAAAAGATTTAACTGACTCTGAAAAGTCAAAATTGGTTACAAGTAGTGTTGAGCGATGCCGTCCGATACTTAAAAGTATCGTATCGGCCGATCTAAAAAAAATATCGGGTATCGCCGATTCCGATACCGGAAGTCCCATTCAAGTCTATGGGACTTCCGGTATCGGAATAAGAAAAACCCTATTTTTGCCTTGTACAGCCTCTCTGGGGTCTGTACGGGCCTTTCGGGGGGCTGTGCCGACCTGCCGGGGGGTCTGTGCAGGCTCCGGTGGTCTGTGCAGGCCTGCCGGTGGTCTGTGCAGGCTCCGGTGGTCTGTGCAGGCCTGCCGGGGGGCTGTGCCGGCCTGCCGGTGGTCTGTGCAGGCTCCGGTGGTCTGTGCAGGCCTGCCGGGGGGCTGTGCCGGCCTGCCGGTGGTCTGTGCAGGCTCCGGGGGTCTGTGCCGGCCTGCCGGGGAGCTGTGCAGGCTCCGGTGGTCTGTGCCGGCCTGCCGGGGGGCTGTGCCGGCCTGCCGGTGGGCTGTGCAGGCTCCGGGGGTCTGTGCAGGCATCGTCCGATGGGACTACAAGTCCCATCGGGCGATGCCTGCTACCATGACAGTGATTGACACATTAGCCAATGATGGGACAGTAGTAGTCCCATCATCCGGCTAATGTGTTGAATGTAAAAAAAAAAAAAAAAAAATTACATGCTACATACATACAACATGCATACTACATATATACTACATGTAACATACATACTACATATATACTACATGCAACATGCATACTGCATACATGCTACATACTACATGCATGCTACATACATGCTACATACATAATACATACATAATACATATATACTACATGCATGCAACATACATACAACATATATACTACATGCATGCAACATGCATACTACATATATACTATATATACTACATGTAACATACATACTACATACATACTACATGCTACATACATGCTACATACTACATACATGCTACATACTACATACATAATACATATATACTACATGCATGCAACATACATACAACATATATACTACATGCATGCAACATGCATACTACATATATACTACATGTAACATACTTACTACATATATACTACATGCTACATACATGCAACATACATACTACATACATGCTACATACATACTACATACATAATACATATATACTACATGCATGCAACATACATACAACATATATACTACATGCATGCAACATGCATACTACATACAGTGGGGAAAAAAAGTATTTAGTCAGTCAGCAATAGTGCAAGTTCCACCACTTAAAAAGATGAGAGGCGTCTGTAATTTACATCATAGGTAGACCTCAACTATGGGAGACAAACTGAGAAAAAAAAATCCAGAAAATCACATTGTCTGTTTTTTTTTCATTTTATTTGCATATTATGGTGGAAAATAAGTATTTGGTCAGAAACAAAATTTCATCTCAATACTTTGTGATATATCCTTTGTTGGCAATGACAGAGGTCAAACGTTTTCTGTAAGTCTTCACAAGGTTGCCACACACTGTTGTTGGTATGTTGGCCCATTCCTCCATGCAGATCTCCTCTAGAGCAGTGATGTTTTTGGCTTTTCGCTTGGCAACACGGACTTTCAACTCCCTCCAAAGGTTTTCTATAGGGTTGAGATCTGGAGACTGGCTAGGCCACTCCAGGACCTTGAAATGCTTCTTACGAAGCCACTCCTTCGTTGCCCTGGCAGTGTGCTTTGGATCATTGTCATGTTGAAAGACCCAGCCACGTTTCATCTTCAATGCCCTTGCTGATGGAAGGAGGTTTGCACTCAAAATCTCACGATACATGGCCCCATTCATTCTTTCATGTACCCGGATCAGTCGTCCTGGCCCCTTTGCAGAGAAACAGCCCCAAAGCATGATGTTTCCACCACCATGCTTTACAGTAGGTATGGTGTTTGATGGATGCAACTCAGTATTCTTTTTCCTCCAAACACGACAAGTTGTGTTTCTACCAAACAGTTCCAGTTTGGTTTCATCAGACCATAGGACATTCTCCCAAAACTCCTTTGGATCATCCAAATGCTCTCTAGCAAACTTCAGACGGGTCCGGACATGTACAGGCTTAAGCAGTGGGACACGTCTGGCACTGCAGGATCTGAGTCCATGGTGGCGTAGTGTGTTACTTATGGTAGGCCTTGTTACATTGGTCCCAGCTCTCTGCAGTTCATTCACTAGGTCCCCCCGCGTGGTTCTGGGATTTTTGCTCACCGTTCTTGTGATCATTCTGACCCCACGGGGTGGGATTTTGCGTGGAGCACCAGATCGAGGGAGATTATCAGTGGTCTTGTATGTCTTCCATTTTCTAATTATTGCTCCCACAGTTGATTTCTTCACTCCAAGCTGGTTGGCTATTGCAGATTCAGTCTTCCCAGCCTGGTGCAGGGCTACAATTTTGTTTCTGGTGTCCTTTGACAGCTCTTTGGTCTTCACCATAGTGGAGTTTGGAGTCAGACTGTTTGAGGGTGTGCACAGGTGTCTTTTTATACTGATAACAAGTTTAAACAGGTGCCATTACTACAGGTAATGAGTGGAGTAAAGAGGAGACTCTTAAAGAAGAAGTTACAGGTCTGTGAGAGCCAGAAATCTTGATTGCTTGTTTCTGACCAAATACTTATTTTCCACCATAATATGCAAATAAAATGAAAAAAAAACAGACAATGTGATTTTCTGGATTTTTTTTTCTCAGTTTGTCTCCCATAGTTGAGGTCTACCTATGATGTAAATTGCAGACGCCTCTCATCTTTTTAAGTGGTGGAACTTGCACTATTGCTGACTGACTAAATACTTTTTTTCCCCACTGTATATACTATATATACTACATGTAACATACATACTACATATATACTACATGCTACATACATGCAACATACACACTACATGCTACATACATGCAACATACATACTACATACATGCTACATACATACACACTACATGCTACATACATGCAACATACATACTACATACATGCTACATACTACATACATGCTACATACATACTACATATATACCACATGCATGCAACATGCATACTACATATATACTGCATATATACTACATGCATGCAACATACATATATACTACATACAATACATACATATAGACATACAGTACATATAACATAGAGTACATACTCACCGTCACTTGTCACTTTGATCCCCGAAGCCATTGTCCCCTTGAGGAATAAATATCAAAATAAAAAAACACCAATATACTTACCCCGATCCACAGAAGTCCACGATGGTCCCACGTCCATCTTGCGTGGAGAACAGCAGCATCAGCTGATGCTACCATTCTCTACCAGCTCCAGGAATACAATGACGGAAGGTAGGTATCCTTCCGCACTGTATTCCTCCACCACTTTAAAAAAAAAAAAAGTCCCTAGTCTCACTTTATGCCATTGCTTCGTGGGAATTTATTTAGGATATTTATTCCTCAAGGGGACAATGGCTTCGGGGATCAAAGTGACAAGTGACGGTGAGTATGTACTCTATGTTATATGTACTGTATGTCTATATGTATGTATTGTATGTAGTATATATGTATGTTGCATGCATGTAGTATATATGTAGTATGCATGTTGCATGCATGTGGTATATATGTAGTATGTATGTAGCATGTATGTAGTATGTAGCATGTATGTAGTATGTATGTTGCATGTATGTAGCATGTAGTGTGTATGTATGTAGCATGTATGTAGTATGTATGTTGCATGTATGTAGCATGTAGTGTGTATGTTGCATGTATGTAGCATGTAGTATATATGTAGTATGTATGTTACATGTAGTATATATAGTATATATGTAGTATGAATGTTGCATGCATGTAGTATATATGTTGTATGTATGTTGCATGCATGTAGTATATATGTATTATGTATGTAGTATGTATGTAGCATGTATGTAGTATGTATGTTGCATGTATGTAGCATGTAGTATATATGTTGTATGTATGTTACATGTAGTATATATAGTATATATGTAGTATGCATGTTGCATGCATGTAGTATATATGTTGTATGTATGTTGCATGCATGTAGTATATATGTATTATGTATGTAGTATGTATGTAGCATGTATGTAGTATGTAGCATGTATGTAGCATGCATGTTGCATGTAGTATGTATGTTACATGTAGTATATATGTAGTATGCATGTTGTATGTATGTAGCATGTATGTAGCATGTATGTAGCATGTAATTTTTTTTTTTTTTTACATTCAACACATTAGCCGGATGATGGGACTACTACTGTCCCATCATTGGCTAATGTGTCAATCACTGTCATGGTAGCAGGCATCGCCCGATGGGACTTGTAGTCCCATCGGACGATGCCTGCACAGACCCCCGGAGCCTGCACAGCCCCCCCGGCAGGCCGGCACAGCCCCCTGGAGCCTGCACAGACCACCGGCAGGCCGGCACAGACCACCGGAGCCTGCACAGACCACCGGCAGGCCGGCACAGCCCCCCGGCAGGCCTGCACAGCCCCCCGGAGCCTGCACAGACCACCGGCAGGCCGGCACAGCCCCCCCGGCAGGCCGGCACAGACCCCCGGAGCCTGCACAGACCACCGGCAGGCCGGCACAGCCCCCCGGCAGGCCGGCACAGACCCCCGGAGCCTGCACAGACCACCGGCAGGCCGGCACAGACCCCCGGACAGTTGGCGCAGCCCCCCCGAAGGCCCGAACTGACGGCGCATCATGATGCGCACAGACAGCGCATCATGATGACGTCATTTCGGCAGCCAATCAGAGCCACAAAAGTGGCTCATTGCATTTTGGACTTCCGATTCCGGTATCCGATACGAAAAAAGTATCGGTACTCGGTATCGGAATTCCGATACGGCAAATATCGGCCGATACCCGATACTTGCGGTATCGGAAAGCTCAACACTAGTTACAAGTCTTACACAGGGATGCAGCACTTCTGAAATTACTAAGATATTGGAGCGCGATCACAGAACCAACAAAAGCTACGTATGTTGCAAATAGTCCACAGGGTCACAAAAAATGTATTGAGAAAAAAAAGGTGCACATTAATTGCCAAAGATTTGACAAGAATCAAATGTGAAGCTACCAGGAAGCCATTATCTTCCAGTGCTGTCATATTCCAGGACTGCAACCTCCCTGGAGGCCCAGAAATACAAGGTAAAGAGGCTGAAACTGGACCACCACTGAGCAAGACACAGAAATACAAGGTGTTCAGAGACACGGCCGAGGTAAAGAGGCTGAAACTGGACCACCACTGAGTAAGACACAGAAGTACAAGGTGTTCAGAGACACAGCCAAGGTAAAGAGGCTGAAACTGGACCACCACTGAGTAAGTGGGTCGCCCTTCCAGGGCCGTGGGGTACTCGGTACCGGGCCGATATCAGTGGGATGTGTCACAGCAGCGGTGACCCGAACCGTGGCCCTGGGCGCCCAAGTAATAGGAAGATGTTGAATGGTGGAATGTAGTTAAATGAATAGTTCGTGACGCCACCTGTGGTGTTCGGCAAGGGAGGTGTTAAGCCGACGCTGCAGACAGATCCTCCGGGACAGATGGTGCGGTGCCGCAATGATGTTATAGCCCTCCACAGGCAGGGCTGTTGTCCCAGGGCAGTGTAGATGTGGAGACA
Organism: Dendrobates tinctorius; assembly: GCF_039654945.1. Classification (NCBI taxonomy): domain Eukaryota; kingdom Metazoa; phylum Chordata; class Amphibia; order Anura; family Dendrobatidae; genus Dendrobates; species Dendrobates tinctorius. Next base: position 64,811,910 of record NW_027361738.1, on the reverse strand, counting down.
CTTAGATGGTGTAGTGTTTGGAGCAGGGGATGTAGCAGTGCCAGGCGGATGGACGCAGGAAGGAATGGAGGACACCAGGGCATGTAGTTCCAAAGCTTTACTCACAGTCTGTAGTGCACGCTTCTGTGCCGTGTCCTCCGGGTCAGGGACTCAGTCAACCTCCAGGCAAAATGGAATGCTCCCTTCCACACTCCGCCAACTTATGTGCCTTTCCTGAATGTCTCCTCTATAGCGCCTTTAAGTGTGAAGATCTCCTAGTACTGTGTTACACTGGAGTTCCTCCTGACAGATGTTCCCAAGAACTCTACTTGCATGGCAGACAGCTGTAGCCTGCTTCGGGGACTCTCTACTCCTGAATCCCGGATCTCGATCCGTGTTGCTGTTGTGCCCTCAAGTCTTAGATGGGAGTAGTGCATTTACAGCCCACTACTCCACCAGTGTCTGCTGCAGAACCATTAGTGTCCATACAACCTTGGGGACCGCGCCCCGGCCTTGCGCTTAGAACTTCTAGGCAGGGTTCTTCCTCTAACCCACGTCCTCTGTGTTCCCTTTTACTCCTACGTTCCGTACTTGTCTTTTCCCTTCTATGGAAGCTCAGGCTTCGGTTCAATGTCCTTCTCCTTCTTTCCTTTCCTGTGCCAGCTGGCTCAGATCACTGAGGCAGCTGCAGCACTCCTTCCTCCATCCCTCATCCAGGGATCCCCATTCCTCCCGAGTGGCTTCCTCTCTCCTACTCAACCTCTAAACTCAACTGAACCTCAATCCTGGAACCATCCCGCTCTTTTATATGTATTCTAAACTCCACCCACCCCCCAGCATGTCTAGTGTTCCAAGCAGGGAACCACCAAGGGTGCTCTGCCTCTCTCTAAGCAAGGAGCTGCAATGTGGTTGTGCTGAATTACTCTATTGTGTGGAGTGCGAGTGTTGGAGCGTGGTCAGGAGCCTCCAACTTACCTGGATGGTGGGGCACCACACCTTAGGAGAAGGTGCTGTACCTCTGTGGCGACTGAGTCTCAGGGGCACCACATACCCCCACGTTAAACACAGCACGTCCGCGGGCTGCAAGGTAAACAAAGTTGACAATACAGGAACTTACAAATTTTTGTAATGCTGAATAAACATTTCTTATACTAAACTTCCCAATGTGAGAGGCACTCATTCTTGAACGTTGCAAACAGTTATTAATTAACTAACTAAATTCCTAAGTCAAAAGTGCAATTTTCCATACAATACTTAAGTCACAGTGCTATTGTCTGTTACTCACTACCACTTCACTATTCTTCATCAACACATTTCTTTTCTCTCTTTAGTGCACATTTTCTACTTTCTTTCAACTCTGAGTGACAACCGTGATGCCTGGTTCATCATATACATTTTCAATTCTTTATTCAAATCTCTCATCTCTGTATCAAAACATTCCTAATTCTATATAAAAGCCATTTACTCTCATAAGACACATCATCATCAAATACTTCACATTAAAACTTTTCAATAATTCTTGTAAGTGCTGGACACTGCTCCCAGCTGGGATCTCTTGCAGTGTCCTTTGATTGGAGTCATGCTCCAAATGAGGTAGACATTATCTTCGCAAAGTGTCCTATGTAAAACCAAGAGAGGGCACCTAAAGAGGTGCAACTATTTACAAACTAAAGTTTTTGGACCACTCCAAGTTCATGATCGCTCAGTTCAAATGTAAAGGCTGCCAACCAAAACAGGGCAACTCTGGAAAAACAAAACTAAACCATGATGGTCAAAAATAGAACAAAAGGCACAACGGTGCAAATAAACCCTCCTGGGTAACGAGAGTTATATTGTAAGTTACTAGTGCTGGTCCCCTCCTGGGGTTCTGGAAGCTGCTGATTGGGAACTGCTACCAGATATGATACTTTGGGTGTCTTCATCCTGTTGCTGGTTGCTTGCTAGTTCTGGTGCTCTGGTGTGTGGCGTAGCACCGAGGGATGCCGCAGCTTGTTGGCGCTGATAGGCGACTACATGGGGACTTGGCAGTCAAGGGATCCCGAGGTCACTATCCCACAGCGACCTAGATTCTTTCAATCCAGGAGATGGCGAATCATGCGCGCCTGTTCCAGCCATACCCTTCTCAGTAAGGACCTCCTCCACCTCCCCATTTCCGACAGTCTAGTGCCCCCAGCTGACTCTTCCAACTGCCCCATTTCAAGTTCCCGCAAGCCTGCCTCTGACAACGTGAAGTCGTGGGGCAACCCATTAGGAGGGCCGGGGGAAAATACCTGGTGCCTCCTGGCGGTGTGGTCTCTGCTCCAGTGCAGGCATAGTGGCAGTGGACGCTGCTTGGTGGAACACCGGGGACGGCGGTGGAGCTAACGGCAGCTCTGGGTCCGCAGGGGTTTCTGTAGGGACCTGCGCAGCCGCGTCAGGTCCAGACGGGGATTTCTCTTCCTCCACTTCAGCTCCCTGTGCTGTGTACAACTCCTCCGGTAGTAGCAGCAGGGAGGGAACAAGGTATGTTGCCAGTGGCATGGCAGCGGTTCCAGGCTCCACAGGGTCTGCCTGGAAGAGGTCCGGTGCAGCAGCGGCGAGTACCGGTGTCGCGGGTACCGCAGGTGTAGGCCCCTCCTGGGTGCGCTGCAGGTTCAATGTCCATATCACTTCCTGCCTCAGTTGCAGGCGGCGCGTCAGCTGGACAATTTTGTCCTCCAGCTGCTGATGGTTCATCTCCGCTACGGGGTTGGAGCCTTCAGCCATGGCGCCGGGGAGATCTGCTTCCCGCGCTCCGCAGGCCTCCTTCCCTCTTCTTCCAAGATGGCGTCCTGGCGTTCTTCTCCCTCCTCTCTCGGCCCCATTTCCCGCCACTGGCTTCTGCCCCTCCTTCTTGGGGCGGCGTCCTCTTCCAGCGCCTCCATACCAAGCCAGTATACGAACCCCTCGGGGGGTGGGCCATGTTGCTGTCACATGGTAATTCAGGCAGGGGAGGCCCAAGACTGTTCGCGGTCTTTTCCTAGGACCTCCCATCTCGTCACGCCCTTTTTCTCCACGCCAATGGCCATTTTTGATGTTCATTTCACAGTCTATTAAATTAGGTCTTTTGCACATTCTCAAAAGTTTTAAGTCCAACAAATCTTAGGCACACAGAACCCGATGGCATCGGGTCTCGGCATCCTGTTCACAGCGCCAAGTTGGGTCGCCCTCCCAGGGCCGTGGGGTACTCAGTACCGGGCCGGTATCAGTGGGATGTGTCACAGCAGCGGTGACCCGGACCGTGGCCCTGGGCGCCCAAGTAATAGGAAGATGTTGAATGGTGGAATGTAGTTAAATGAATAGTTCGAGACGCCACCTGTGGTGTTCGGCAAGGGAGGTGTTAAGCCGACGCTGCAGACAGATCCTCCGGGACAGATGGTGCGGTGCAGCAATGATGTTATAGCCCTCCACAGGCAGTGCTGTTGTCCCAGGGCAGTGTAGATGTGGAGACACTTAGATTGTGTAGTGTTTGTAGCAGGGGATGTAGCAGTGCCAGGCGGACGGACGCTGGAAGGAATGGAGGACACCAGGGCATATAGTTCCAAAGCTTTACTCACAGTCTGTAGTGCTCGCTTCTGTGCCGTGTCCTCCGGGTCAGGGACTCAGTCAACCTCCAGGCAAGATGGAATGCTCCCTTCCACACTCCGCCAACTTATGTGCCTTTCCTGAACGTCTCCTCTATAGCGCCTTTAAGTGTGAAGATTTCCTAGTACTGTGTTACACTGGAGTTCCTCCTGACAGATGTTCCCAAGAACTCTACTTGCATGGCAGACAGCTGTAGCCTGCTTTGGGGACTCTCTACTCCTGAGTCCCGGCTCTCTATCCATGTTGCTGCTGTGCCCTCAAGTCTTAGATGGGAGTAGTGCATTTACAGCCCACTACTCCACCGGTGTCTGCTGCAGAACCATTAGTGTCCATACAACCTCGGGGACCGCGCCCCGGCCTTGCGCTTAGAACTTCTAGGCAGGGTTCTTCCTCTAACCCACGTCCTCTGTGTTCCCTTTTACTTCTACATTCCCGTACTTGTCTTTTCCCTTCTATGGAAGCTCAGGCTTCGGTTCAATGTCCTTCTCCTTCTTTCCTTTCCTGTGCCAGCTGGCTCAGATCACTGAGGCAGCTGCAGCACTCCTTCCTCCATCCCTCTTCCAGGGATCCCCACTCCTCCCGAGTGGCTTCCTCTCTCCTACTCAACCTCTGAACTCAACTGAACCTCAATCCTGGAACTGTCCCGCTCTTTTATATGTATTCTAAACTCCACCCACCTCCCAGCACGTCTAGTGTTCCAAGCAGGGAACCACCAAGGGTGCTCTGCCTCTCTCTAAGCAAGGAGCCGCAATGTGGTTTTGCTGAACTACTCTATTGTGTGGGGTGCGAGTGTTGGAGCGTGGTCAGGAGCCTCCAACTTACCTGGATGGTGGGGCACCACACCTTAGGAGAAGGTGCAGTACCTCTGTGGCGACTGAGCCTCAGGGGCGCCACATAAGACACAGAAGTACAAGGTGTTCAGAGACACGGCCGAAGTAAAGAGGCTGAAACTGGACAACCACTGAGCAAGACACAGAAGTACAAGGTGTTCAGAGACACAGCCAAGGTAAGGAAGGCTGAACCCCGACCACCACTGAGCAAGACATAAAAGTACAAGGTGGTCAGTGCTCAAAGACACAACCGAGGTAAGGAGGCTCAGCCCGACCACTGCTGAAGAAGACACAAAAGGTGAACCGTCAAAACTGGGCCAAGAAATATCTGAGGACAAATTTTTCAAAGGTTTTATGGACTGATGAGATGAGAGTGACTCTTGACAGACAAGATGGATGAGCCCGTGGCAGGATCAGTAATATACGCAGACCTTCACTTCCACTCAGATGCTAGTAAGGTGGAGGTGGGTACTGCTATGAGCTAGGATTATTAAAGAGGGGCTAGTCGTAACTATTCGGATTAAATATGGGCTCAAAATCAACTCCCAGACCTACTGCCAATTTTTAGGACACACTTTCTTCAAGCAGTGGTACAGGAAAAAGTCTGCTTCTTTCAAGAAAATCATGATTTTTTTTATATAGGACGACATTGCTCCATCACGGCATCGAAGACTCCACTGCTCGGCTGCCAGTAAAGGCCTTAAATATGAAGGAATAATGACATAGCCCCCTCCTCACCTGACCTAAACCCTACTGAGAACTTGTGTGGACCCTTCTTAAATGGGAGATTTACTGTGAAGGAGAACAGTCACCTCTCTGATCAGTGTCTGGAGTGCTGGGGTTGGTGCTGCCCAAAAAGTTGATCATCAACAGATTAAGTATTTTACAGACTCCAAGTATGGAGCTTAAGACTATTACTGAGAAGAAGGGTGGCTATATTACTATATGGGTCACTGATATATATATATTTTTTTAAATGGCAGAAATGTATTTTGTGCATTTTGAGTTGTTTGGCTATTATTCTCACTTTAACAGATGAAAATAAACAGCTGACACTGAAAATGTACCTTTTTTTCATTCAGTTGCATAATAATTCGGCACAGATAGATATTCTCCTAAGAAAGACAAAACCTTACTTTTACTTTCTTTAGTGTTCGGGTTTCAGGTTTATTAACCTGTTGGATTGACCGACAGCACTGTAGTTGTTCAATAATAAAATGAATCATCAAAAATACAACATGCCTAATAATTCTGCACACAGTGTAGGCTTTTTCATATTTTGCTGACTAATATAAATAATATTCTTTTTTTTTTTATTTGTGGTTTTATTGATTTGTTAGCTGTGACCGATCCCTTACTTTGTGCAAAATCTCATAAACGTCTTTGGATATTGTACATTTTTGGAAATGTGTAACTAGTTCTGAGCCCCTGATAACCTAATGCATTCTGTTTACAGGCCTGTATTACCAGGCGTGTGTTATATGGCTGCTGTTTTTCTATGTGGGGCCGTTAGACTCATAAGCGACTGCTCTTTCCCCCCCATAGCTATGTCTGCACCCCTTATAGAGATCCCCTTGTTCGTGGGAGAAACCACCATTGTGAGCATAAAGGAAGACATGATAAATGCTTCTATCTGTTTTTCTAGGCCACAATATCATCACTTCTCCATGCATGTTTTATTATTTTTTTGTGGAGTGAACCCATTAGTCAAGTCATGTGCATCTGAGAATAAAATAAATACTTTTCTGCCGTGTAACAGATGAAATGTGTTTGGCATAAGCTTCTGTGTGTGTGTTTTTTTTAATCATCTATATATGTCAACAGATTTTGCTTGGGGAGTCTCAGCTATATCATACTGTGCGGAGCGGACCATATGGCGTTTTTTTAGAATCGTGTCCCTGTTAAAAGACAAAAATACATCACATGTGCAGTTTACTTTGGTGAAATGTACCTGGAATCAGGAAAAATTGTAATAGAAATAATAGAAAGTGGGTTATAAACTTGGATGTGAATACTTGTTTTTTTCTGAGGTTTGGTATCTACTTTCCAACTATAATGTCTGTATGTGAGCCCTCTCCTTCGACTTCTGCCTCTGCCATTAGGCGACACTGTCCTTGCACTGCCGACTGTGTTGGGACATGCAGGCACAGTCCTGTTTTACATTATTCTGGCTGAAACTTGTGGTCTGTCACGGGTGTGCCCGGTGCGACAGACAGTCATTTTGAATCCGGCTGTAGAAGATAATTACGCTTGGTTTTGCAAGCACCTTCTTGATTTTCATCTCTGTATGGAGTGATATCCTTCTCCCTTTAGGACCTATCAGCGATTTCCGCCTTCTGCTGCTTAATGACACACCCTGGCTGGTTTTTTAAATACCCTGAGTCCCTTCAGCAAGTTGGAAGTACTAGAAGTCAGCTACTTTCTTCTTGGTGTTCTCTTGGAGAATTGCTGGCATGAGCTCTCATGTGTTGTCTCAAGTTAGGTGCATCCCCTCGTTTGATTTCCTGCTGTGTCTTTAGTTATAGTGGGGGCTGCCTAGCGCTTACCCCATCCCCTATTTATCCAGGGCCTATCGCTAGAGGCAGCCAGGGATTAGGTTTCTTCTCGGCAATAGGTGAGGAAGTTTTTTAGGGACCTTAGGGCAGACAGACAGGGTGTTATCAGATCTGCCTAGGGGTCTCTACCCCTCCTTTCCTACTGTCTGGGCTTCCCCACGCTCTTCCAATTGTTGTGAACCTAACTTCTCCCTCAGCCAGAGTGACATCGTCCTGATTATCAGTTGTAATCAGCTCTGCGCTGTGAGCCTTGGGTGGAACCACCCCCCATTTAAACCCCCAGCATCTATTTCTAGCTGCCAATTATAGATTGTAATCACTCTGTATTGTTGCATGTCTAGATCCGGTATTTTCTGGTGTTTAGTTCCTGACTCCCGTTTTTATTTTCACTACTCGATTGTTTCTTTAATGTCCTAGTAAGACCTCGATTTTATACCATTCTCTCTGCCAGCTCATTCCACCGGCCAGCAGCCACTCTAAGAACAGCACCCAGAAGGTCAAGATTCCTATACAGGTTTTAAAGGTGGAAGGCCAAGGTTCCTCTGGGATGTGCTAAACAGTGGCTTTTACAAAGCCTGACCATGGAAGCCCTAGAAAGAGCTGTCAAGCTACCACAAGCAGAGCTATATTACACCAACCAAGTCCAACAGCTACTTGGTCGTCATTGCTTGCAAAAAGAAAAATACTCTCTATTGAAATTACTCAGCAGGGACTGTGTGGCTGTACTTACTATATTTCTAATTGATTAATTAATGGTGTGTTTACGATGCAAATAAAACATGACTTACAATTATTTTCTATGAATATAGGTTGAAAGAACAAACATTCAGCCAAAGTATGCTATCACAAATAGAATTAATTACAGTATATATCATGCATAGGGAGTATATTTTCAGTAGGATAACACCATATTGTGTAGGCGCTAAGTATTTGGCAAAAATCCAATTAAACTAGAATGCCCTATTCATATAGGACAAATAGCCATAAATAAATTGTAGAAGTACTTTATTTAATTATTCCAGAAAAAGGTTAAAGAACATGGAGGGTCTCATAGAAATAAGGTGGGTGACAAAAACAGCAGGAAGAGGCAAGGAGATAATGAGCATAGACAAAAGGCAGTTGTGTAAGGGGGTGGGATAGATTTACCTTCTTGCACCCCTTCCTCTAATTGTTCTCAGTGTGTTGTTGTTTACATATGCTAATGTGAGTAATGTCTATGTTAATATTTGTGGTACTGCTGCATAACAATATGTATTACCGCTCGCATTTATGGTATTGCCACATTCATACTTGTGTTACCATTCTCTGTAGAACTATGTATATTATGTTGTGTTCCTTTAATGTAATATAATGTAATAATGTTTACTAAGGCTCATGTACAGTTTAGGGAAAGTAAAGTGCACCATTCGGACTTTAGAGGGGGGCATCTTTGTATTACAGTTCTCATAGATAAGGATAAGTGTAGTTTATTTGTGGGCCCTAGATGAGGGCATACTAGTGTGCACGGTTGGAATAGGTTATGGTTAGTGTATAGAGGGTTAAGTGTAGGAGGGGCTGCTGGGAGTTAAGGATAGGGAAGAAAGTTAGTTCAGACGGTGCCAGGGTGCCCGAAGTGTCCACATGGGCTATAGGCCCCGGATGGCTCAGCAGCCACGCAACATTAAATAGCTGCAGCCCATGTTATCCACGGCCACTGGGCATCATTGCAGTGGGCCAGTACAGGAGAAGAAAGATGTGGCGACTCACAGCCTGGGCAGACGCCTTTAGGGCAGGAGTCAGTTGGAGTGAGGAGTTGAAGGAAGTTGGAGCTTTGACGAGAACGGTACAGATGGGCCAGATGCTTTTCCATAGGCAACCAAACCGGGTGGCTGATGATTTCAATTCTGGGGTGAAACAGGCAGAAGGAATTGTCATCATGGTGAGGTTAGGCCAGGAAGGATCTGGGGAGCAGTATAAGACGGTCCAGTCCGGACGTGTGCCACACAGAAGCATCAGCTAAGCAGGGAAAGAGGAAACAAGTGAATTCCATGATGTGCCAACTGTGGATGTAACGTGTGAAGTATTAACTAAAGAGAATGTTCAAGTTTTCCTGAACTGTGTCTCCATTACTGGGGGCCGCCTGGAAGAGAGGCCATCGCCGCCTGGGAAGTGCCCAGGGGGACTTGAAACTGGCGACGCTGGTACGCTGAGAAGTGGAATACAGTTTACTGTGAGGCAAGGTTGGGACACAGATGCTTCAGTGTCTCTGGTCACGACTACAGTCCTGGACTCCCCTTACAGTTGCATGGACTTCAAATAACATATAAGCTAGTCTGAGCATTGTGTGATTAGCATAACCGGACCGATTTTCTCGGATGTGAAGTGAGTGGTCATCTGCACCTGCCCTAAGGATGAGCTGAATGGCCTGGATACCATATTGAATCATTTAAACTATAATGGTAGATTTTAGGAGAAACCGATAATCAATGGAAGCAAAACACCCAAATCATTATAACAATCGTCATTGATACAATCAAAACAAATAGGAAAAACCCAATGTGGCTAAACAAAAAAGTAAGAGGGGCAATTAACAGTAAAAAGAAAGCATTTAAACTACTAAAGCAGGATGGCAGCGGTGAAGCTCTAAAAACTATAAGGCGAAAAATTCTTTAGCTAAAAAAATAATTAAAGTTGCCAAAAAGGAAACAGAGAAGCACATTGCCAAGGAGAGTAAAACTAATCCCAAGCTGTTCTTCAACTATATCAATAGTAAAAGAATCAAAAGTGAAAGTGTAGGCCCATTAAAAAATTGTGAGGAAAGTATGGTTGTAGATGATGAGGAATAAGCTAATATATTACACACCTTCTTCTCCATGATATTCACGGTGGAAAATAAAATGCTAGGTGAATTGCCGAGAGACAAAGAAAACCCTATATTAAGGGTCACCAATCTAACCCAAGAAGAGGTGCAAAACCGGCTAAATAAGATTAAAATAGATAAATCTCCGGGTCCAAATAGCATACACCGACGAGTACTAAGAGAACTAAGTAATGTAATAGACAAACCATTATTTCTTATATTTAGAGACTCTATAGCGACGGGGTCTGTTCCACAGGTCTGGTGCATAGCAAATGTGGTACCAATATTCAAAAAGGGCTCTAAAAGTGACCCTGGAAATTATAGGCCAGTAAGTCTAACCTCTATTATTGGTAAAATATTTGAATGGTTTCTGAGGGATGTTATTGTTTAACGCCATATCAGCATGGGTTTATGAGGAATCGCTCCTGTCAAACCAATCTAATCAGTTTTTATAAAGAGGTAAGCTATAGACTGGACCAAGGTCAGTCATTGGATGTGGTATATCTTGATTTTTCCAAAGCGTTTGATACCGTGCCACACAAGAGGTTGGTACACAAAATGAGAATGCTGGGTCTGGGAGAAAATGTGTGTAACTGGGTAAGTAACTGGCTTAGTGATAGAAAGCAGAGGGTGGCTATAAATTGTATATTCTCTAACTGGGTCGCTGTGACCAGTGGGGACCGCAGGGGTCGGTGTTGGGACCTATTCTCTTCAACATATTTATTAACGATCCGGTAGAAGGTTTGCACAATAAAATATCGATATTTGCAGATGATACAAAACTATGTAAAGCAGTCAATACAAGAGAAGATAGTATTCTGCTAGAGATGGATCAGGATAAGTTGGGAACTTGGGCCAAAAGGTGGCAAATGCAGTTTAACAATTATAAATGTAAGGTTATACACATGGGAAGAAGGAATCAATATCACCATTACACACTGAATGGTAAACCACTGGGTAAATCTGACATGGAGAAGGACTTGGGGATCCTAGTTAATGATAAACTTACCTGGAGCAGCCAGTGCCAGGCAGCGGCTGCCAAGGCAAACAGGATCATGGGGTGCATTAAAAGAGGTCTGGATACACATGATGAGAGCATTATACTGCCTCTGTACAAATCTCTGGTTAGACCGCACATGGAGTACTGTGTACAGTTTTGGGCACCGGTGCTCAGGAAGGATATAATGGAACTAGAGTGAGTACAAAGGAGGGCAACAAAATTAATAAAGGGGATGGGGGAACTACAATACCCGGAGAGATTAGCAAAATTAGGATTATTTAGTCTAGAAAAAAGACAACTGAGGGGCGATCTAATAACCATGTATAAGTATATAAGGGGACAATACAAATATCTCTCCGAGGATCTGTTTATACCAAGGAAGGTGACGGTCACAAGGGGGCATTCTCTGCGTCTGGAGGAGAAAAGGTTTTTCCACCAACATAGAAGAGGATTCTTTACAGTTAGGGCAGTGAGAATCTGGAATTCCCTGCCTGAGGAGGTGGTGATGGCGAACTCAGCCGAAGAGTTCAAGAGAGGCCTGGATGTCTTCCTGGAGCGTTACAATATTGTATCTTACAGTTATTGTTAGGTTCTTTAGAAGGACGTAGATCTGGGGATTTATTCTGACAGAATTTTATAGGCTAAACTGGATGGACTAATGTCTTTTTTTGGCCTTACTAACTATGTTACTATGTTACAGTAAAATAAAAACTGGATTGAAAAAATCCCCAAATGGGGGGGAAATACCATATATACCAATGAATATGTTTGTTATTTCTCCCCATTTTGGGAGTTTTTGCACTAGCACTTCTTATTGTTTGGCTATTTGCCTATTATTTTGGGATATAAATTTTATGTGTCCATTCTTTGCTGCTCTCTGTAGGATCATTCCATAATATTGTTGGCACATTTTTTCTTAAGTGTGTATAGTTGGCGTTATATAGATGTGTACTTACTATGTGAGTGCACTTATATACCTTACATTTTTGGATTTTTCTTACCTGTATTGGTTTCATTGAGCTGGTCCCTGGAGGATTGGGGTTCTTTGTTCCACACTCTAAATTTTTATTCAGTTTTTATGCTACTGTTTTGATTGTATTAATAAAGATCATTATGGTGAATTGGGTGTTCTGATTTCACCATTTAACGGTTTCTCATATTTTTTGGAGTATCCCCTTTAGTTGGCCTTTCTTCTTAGGTATTAATGGTAGATTTTAGCAAATTTTCAGGACGGGAAAAAGTTTTATGCTACTGACTGACTGTCTAGACAATAGAATTATAGCAAACTTTCAACTGTGAGAAGTATTATATACCATTTATACTTTTTATTATGCAATGATTATAGCAACTCTCCAGGAACCCAATGTAATATCAGATAGATTAAAAGTAGCAATAATACTCAATTTTGTCCTTTTTTTCCAATTTTATTATTCTGCAGCCTCAATATATTTATGGATGATATTTCTTTACTTGTTGAGCAAATTTGCATTTCTGAACACAAGTTTTGGCATCATGCTGCTTATTTCAGGACATACTTAGATTAGTGAAGACAAATGATGAATCTTCTGACAAGTCGAAGATACAGTTACTTCTATCATCAGATGTGTAATGATGCAGTTTATTGTCAGTCCCCATGGCAACTACACAATTTTAGTTTGTGAACGTTTAATATAATGCAGCATACACTCAATCAATGTTCATAAATCTGGTGGGTGTCTTTAAAGGGCAATTTCTATACCGATGACAGAGTCATAGTTTATAGATAAAATGCCTAAGCTTTGCATTATTTGATATTTCTACATGAATATTTTCTCTATGTATACATATAAATAGGAATATACACATCACACAGTTTTAGGCTGGATTATCCTGGATCCAATAGGACATATGATTAATATGGTCTAATAGATCATTTGTAGATTGTCCCAGAAGAAACATAGAAAAGTAGTCAGTGCTCTGCTCCACAGTACACCCTAATGGGACTGTCTTTCTGCAGTCCATTAATGACTCAGAGCCCAGGACCACTGGAGGATTCTGATACTCTTAGTTTAAAATGGAATAAATTGTCAAAATATGGGCATAATAACATCACATGTTGTCTTGCTTGGGCATTAAAAAAGAGTTGACCTCCCAATTGTTTCAAGGTCCTCCAGTCTTTTCAGATTAGATTTTGTAATATAGCTGCTGGAGTCCATAACTATTCAACCATAAAATCATTAGTCAAGATAAAGAAAAGCCAGGTGATAGGTGCCTCTGCAGGAAAAAATGTTTAAAGCAAGAAACTCAGCACAAGAGTGCCCTCACATCTGCGTTTAAACTAGCAGAGTGAGTATGGCCGAGTGAAACAGTCTAGGTTCACCAATGAAAGTCAATGGATGCAAAAAATAAATTGCATGGCACATGAACCATGCATGTGCCGTGTGATTTTTACTCATCCATCTTATAGGAAACCCGACATTTCATCAGCCAAGCACAATCAATTAACCATCAGAATAGAAAAGAAGAGATATTTAGTGCAGTCTGCATTGTGATTGCTATAAGTGTGTGCTAGAAGTGTGAAGATTAATTTAAGAATTAAAACCAGAAGGATGAATACAGACTGTGCCCTGCTACCTGCCACCATCGCACTCTAACAAGCATCTCTATTCTTCCGACAGGTATGTCCATCCACCCAGCTCTCCTGCTCTCCTGCTGTCTGTCTATGAAGGACACACAGTGCGTCACCCAGCTTTGCACATAGACTTGCCTCTGCACCTAGCATTCACATGGTATGTCCATCCACCCAGCTCTCCTGCTCTCCTGCTGTCTGTCTATGAAGGACACACAGTGCGTCACCCAGCTTTGCACATAGACTTGCCTCTGCACCTAGCATTCACATGGTATGTCCATCCACCCAGCTCTCCTGCTCTCCTGCTGTCTGTCTATGAAGGACACACAGTGCGTCACCCAGCTTTGCACATAGACTTGCCTCTGCACCTAGCATTCACATGGTATGTCCATCCACCCAGCTCTCCTGCTCTCCTGCTGTCTGTCTATGAAGGACACACAGTGCGTCACCCAGCTTTGCACATAGACTTGCCTCTGCACCTAGCATTCACATGGTATGTCCATCCACCCAGCTCTCCTGCTCTCCTGCTGTCTGTCTATGAAGGACACACAGTGCGTCACCCAGCTTTGCACATAGACTTGCCTCTGCACCTAGCATTCACATGGTATGTCCATCCACCCAGCTCTCCTGCTCTCCTGCTGTCTGTCTATGAAGGACACACAGTGCGTCACCCAGCTTTGCACATAGACTTGCCTCTGCACCTAGCATTCACATGGTATGTCCATCCACCCAGCTCTCCTGCTCTCCTGCTGTCTGTCTATGAAGGACACACAGTGCGTCACCCAGCTTTGCACATAGACTTGCCTCTGCACCTAGCATTCACATGGTATGTCCATCCACCCAGCTCTCCTGCTCTCCTGCTGTCTGTCTATGAAGGACACACAGTGCGTCACCCAGCTTTGCACATAGACTTGCCTCTGCACCTAGCATTCACATGGTATGCCTTTCAGCTAACCCCAGCTTACCCCAGTGTTATTTATGACCTTGTTTACTCTGGCTTGATCATATACATCTGGTCCACTCTTAATTGTCTGGCCAAGATGAGCAGAGACCACTCCTCTCTGCTTCACACCTGACTGCACTTAGTTGTACATATATTGCAGAGCACAAGTCTGCATAGACTTCAGTCTGCATTGTGATTGCTATAAGTGTGTGCTAGAAGTGTGAAGATTAATTTAAGAATTAAAACCAGAATTGAACTGAAGGTAACTGGACAGTCACTGTAAACAATGTTTCTGTTTGTTTTCACTTTCACCCCAATAATCCTTCACTTTCTGCTAATTCCCCTAATCCCTACTCCTAGTAAGGAACTGTTCATCTCTTCTTCAATCCTCCCCATCCACCTCACCTCCGCCTCAAAACTGTTCCTTAACATACAATCCTCTGTCTCCAAACACAGACAGCCCCCTCATGCCCTCTCCTGCTCCCACCTGCTAACACTTTCTCTGCTCCTTCTCACTGCTGGTGATATCTCTCCAAATCCTGGTCCTCCTCACCACATTCCCACAGTCATTTCTACCTCCCATCCACACTCTATCACAACCTTCCGTAACCTCTCCAACCTTATACCCATTCACCCAGCCCCCGCTTCCCCAGTCCCACTAACAGGAGCTCTGTGGAACGCTCGCTCTGTCTGCAACAAGCTTTCCTACATCCATGATCTTTTTGTTACTACCAAACTCTCCTTCCTCGCCATCACCGAAACCTGGCTCACCCCTTCTGACACAGCCTCTCCTGCTGCACTTTCGTATGGCGGCTTCCACCTTTCTCACACCCCCCGCCCCAGCAGCAAACATGGTGGAGGAGTTGGTTTTCTCCTGTCAGATACCTGCTCCTTCACCCCAATCCCACTGCCACCCTCTGTTACCCTCCCTTCCTTTGAGGTGCACTCTGTGCGCATCTACTCCCCCTCCAACCTCCAACTGGCTGTCATCTACCGCCCCCCAGGGCCAGCCACCACCTTCTTTGACCACTTCACCACCTGGTTACTTCATTTCCTTTCCGCGGACATCCCTACTATCATCATGGGCGACTTCAACATCCCCATTGACACTTCCCTCTCAGCTGCCACTAAACTTCTATCTCTCACTTCCTCCTTCGGCCTCACTCAATGGTCTTCTACAGCCACCCACAAAGATGGCCACACACTGGACCTCATCTTCACCCGCCTCTGCTCCCTATCTAACCTCTCTAACTCACCTCTTCCTCTCTCTGACCACAACCTGCTCACATTCTCTTCCCTCTTCACTCCATGTCTACAATCCCCACCCCACAAACTTTCACACCCTCGCAGGAATCTTAAACACCTTGACCTACACTCATTCTCCGAATCCCTCCTCCCTCTTACAGATATAAGTTCCTTACACAATGCGGATGACGCTGCCGCTCTATATAACACCACAATAGCTGTAGCTTTGGAATCCGCTGCCCCACTTACACATACCAAAACTCGCAAAATCAACAGACAGCCCTGGCACACCAGCCTGACCAAAGAGCTGAGGCGAGCTTCCAGGGCTGCTGAGCGCAGATGGAAAAGATCCCACTCCAACGAGCATTTCATCGCATTCAAACAGTCCCTCACTACTTTCAAGACCACACTCGCCACAGCTAAACAAACCTACTTCTCATCTCTCATATCCTCCCTGTCTCACAACCCTAAACAGTTATTCAACACCTTCAATTCTCTCCTCCGCCCCCCAGCACCTCCTCCCTCCCCACTCATCTCAGCTGAAGACTTTGCCTCATTTTTCAAGCAGAAAATTGATAACATCAGGGACAGTTTTGGTCAACAACCCCCAGAGCCCTTCCTCCCGACTTCCCAGCCCTCCACCTTCAAAACCAACTTCTCCACCATTACAGAAGATCGACTCTCCACTCTACTCTCAAGATCACATCTCACCACCTGTGCACTCGACCCGATCCCATCCCACTTCATCCCAAACCTCACCACAGTCTTCATCCCAACCCTAACCCATCTCTTCAACCTATCACTAACAACTGGTGTTTTCCCCTCAAGCTTTAAACATGCCTCCATCACACCTATCCTCAAAAAGCCCTCTCTTGACCCATCCTCTGTATCTAGCTATCGCCCTATATCACTTCTCCCATACGCCTCCAAGCTACTGGAACAACACGTCTACCTTGAACTGTCCTCCCATCTCTCTTCTTGCTCCCTCTTCGACCGCTTACAATCTGGCTTCCGGTCACACCACTCCACTGAAACTGCCCTTACTAAGGTCACCAATGACCTCTTAACTGCCAAGAGCAAGCGACACTACTCTGTCCTCCTCCTCCTGGACCTGTCGGCTGCCTTTGACACAGTGGACCATTCCCTATTATTACAGACCCTCTCATCCCTCGGCATCACAGACTTGGCCCTCTCCTGGATCTCATCATACCTAACAGACCGGACATTCAGCGTCTCCCACTCACACACCACCTCCTCACCTCGCCCCCTATCTGTCGGAGTCCCACAAGGTTCAGTCCTAGGGCCCCTGCTGTTCTCTATTTACACCTTTGGCCTGGGACAGCTCATAGAATCTCATGGCTTTCAGTATCATCTTTATGCTGATGACACACAGATCTACATCTCTGGACCAGATATCACCTCCCTACTAACCAGAATCCCTCAATGTCTGTCCACTATTTCATCCTTCTTCTCCACTAGATATCTGAAACTCAACATGGACAAAACAGAATTCATCATCTTTCCCCCATCTCACGTGACCCCCCCTACGAACCTATCAATTACAGTAAATGACTGCCCACTCTCCCCAGTCCCACAAGCTCGCTGCCTCGGAGTAATCCTTGATGCTGATCTCTCCTTCAAACCACATATCCAAACCCTTTCCACTTCCTGCCGACTTCAACTCAAAAATATTTCACGCATCCGTTCATTCCTCACCCAAGAATCTGCAAAAACCCTAGTCCATGCCCTCATCAT
Source organism: Dendrobates tinctorius (assembly GCF_039654945.1). Taxonomy (NCBI): domain Eukaryota; kingdom Metazoa; phylum Chordata; class Amphibia; order Anura; family Dendrobatidae; genus Dendrobates; species Dendrobates tinctorius. The sequence continues at coordinate 64,794,553 of NW_027361738.1, read as the reverse complement.
CTCTCGCCTTGACTACTGCAACCTCATGCTCTGCGGCCTCCCCTCAAACACTCTCGCACCCCTCCAATCTATTCTAAACTCTGCTGCCCGACTAATCCACCTGTCCCCCCGCTATTCCCCAGCTTCTCCCCTCTGTCAATCCCTTCACTGGCTCCCAATTGCCCAGAGACTCCATTACAAAACCCTAACCATGACATACAAAGCCATCCACAACTTGTCTCCTCCATACATCTGTGACCTCGTCTCCCGGTACTTTCCTGCACGCAACCTCCGATCCTCACAAGATCTCCTTCTCTACTCCCCTCTTATCTCCTCTTCCCACAATCGCATACAAGATTTCTCTCGCGCATCACCCCTACTCTGGAACTCTCTACCACAACATATCAGACTCTCACCTACCATCGAAACCTTCAAAAAGAGCCTGAAGACCCACCTCTTCCGACAAGCCTATAACCTGCAGTAACCACCGATCGACCAAACCGCTGCACGACCAGCTCTACCCTCGCCTACTGTATTATCACCCATCCCTTGAAGATTGTGAGCCCTCGCGGGCAGGGTCCTCTCTCCTCCTGTACCAGTTATGACTTGTATTGTTTAAGATTATTGTACTTGTTTTTATGTATACCCCCCTCACATGTAAAGCGCCATGGAATAAATGGCGCTATAACAATAAATAATAATAATAATAATAATAATAATATTTAGATAGAATGAAAGAAAAAAATGTTGTGGGGTCCTCCATATTATTCTTGACCAGTTGAGGGAAAGCTGACAGCTGGGAGCTGATGTTTATAGTCTGGGAAAGGGGCAATAAATATGGAGCTTCCTAGGCTATTAAAATCAGCTCACAGCTGTCTACTTAGCCTTCACTGGTTATTAACAAGGGGTGACCCCCATAAAAAATTACGTGGGGTCCCCCTAGTTTTAATAACCAGCAAAGGCTAGGCAGACAGCTTCGGGCTGATATTAATAGCCTAGGAAGGGGCCATGGATATTGTCCCCCTCCTAGACTAAAAACATCAGCCCCCAGTTGCCCTAAAAATTGCGCATCCATTAGATGCACCAATTCTGATGCTTAGCATCGGCTCTTCCCACTTGAACTGGTGTGGTGGCAAGAGGGCTAATAGTATTGGGATTGATATCAGCTAACATCAAGCCCAGGGGTTAGGAATGGAGAGAAGAGGCATCTATAGGACACCCCCATTACTAACCCCATCAGTTTAAGTTAAAATACATACACACAGAACAAAGTCCTTTATTTGAAAAAAACTCCCACATTCTCTTTTACCCATTTATTAATATCCAAAGAAAAATAAAAAAGCAAAGAAATCCTCACCTGTCCGCAGATAATCCATATGTCCCACAACAAGCCCAACTCAGCTACTAATTCTGGATGCATTGTTGAGTGGTGACATAAAATTACACCGCTCAGCCCGTCATCCAGGAGACACTGAGCTGAGCGTGTAAACACAGCTTCAGTGCCAAGTGCTGACATCATTAAGGTGACTGGAGTTCATAGCCAATGAATTCCGGTCAAGTTACTGACGTCACCGATCGCTGAGTGAGAAAGTTCTCAGTCAGTCATGATAGGCAACATATATAGATGGGTTCAGGATGGACAACATATATATATATATATATTAGGATGGGCCCAGGATAGGGAACATATGTACCACAATGGGGAAGATACAGTATATAGCAGGATTCGGCCGGATGAGGGAAACATATACTAGAATGGTAGACATTACTAAATAGCAGTGGAGGTGGGGTCAACTCGTACGTCCTTGTAAGATTCAGAAAGCTACAAGGGCAAATACATGTGACCAACATGCGGGGTCTCCAGGTCTAAATGTTGCACCAGGGCCCATCAGACTCTAGTAATGCCACTGTATATATACTCATGCTGACCCGACAAATAATGCTGCCAGGTCTTATACAAGTCCTCATAAGACTGTGTTGCTAGACAAATAAAACATGTTATGGGTCTTGGAAGAAGAAGAGTAAAAAAATTAATGCTCAAAAATTAAAAATTTCTCAGTCATACAGGGGATGAAGCTGTCCTCAGATATTTGCAAATTCAATTACGGTAGTTTGCATTTAATATACAATTTACATTTTTTTTAATGGAGAAAACTCTTATCTCAACGAGCTTTTATTTGTTAAGGCCCCATCACACACAGCGAGATCGCTGATTTTGTGACGCATCAGTGATCTTGCTAGCGATCTCGCTGTGTGTGGCACGCATCACCGACCGGCCCCCAAGCCAGGTATCACTGATCGTGTGGCAGCAGGAGACCAACAATCAGCGAGCTCCCAGCGCTGTAAGCAGACGCTGGGAGCTGGTATCCAAGGTAAATATCGGGTAACTAAGTGCCGCGCGCATTTAGTTACCCTATATTTACCTCGGATACCAGCTCACAGCGCGAGCATGCTGGTATCCAAGGTACACAGTGGGTAACTAAGCGACGCACGCGCTTAGTTACCTGATATTTACCTTGGATACCAGCATCCTCACTGGTACTGATCGCTGGTGAGAGCTGCCTGTTTGACAGCTCACCAGTGATCATGTAGCGATGCACCAGCGATCCTGACAAGGTCGTATCATTGTCGGGATCGCTGGTGCATCGTTTGGTGTGACGGGACCCTTAATCTATTGTAAAATGAGCTTGTAATGAATATAATATTCTTCCAATAACTAGAATCCTAGTATGATGAAATCATCATAAAGTGATATTGTTTCTTACTGATCAAGGATTACGTCTTAATTGGACTTTACAAATATAATATAATATTATTATTAATAATAATAATAATAATAATAATTAGAAGTGTATTGCTTTCATTGTCTTCAAATGTTTTCTGATAACTTATTTTTTAATCTGTGGATTTGGCAGTCATCCATTCAATATTTAGGTGAGCACTCAATTATACCATTTGGTCATTCGTAAATTTGTGATAAAATTATTGCTCGCTCATAACCACAATATAACCTCAATATTTCCTTATGCCAGTAAAGGTAAATGGAGATCTTTTCAGCAATTGCAAAAAATCTACCCAGGCCAGATTTATTTATTTTTTTTGCTTTGTTTTTTCTTTTTTTTTAAGTGATCACAAGATAATTCCAATTGGGTACACAAAAGTTGCATTATTGTCTTGCCTTTACTATGACCCAATGTGTATCTAGTACATAAATGGTTCTGATGTCATGTGTCACTGTTAATTTTTTATATTTTTTCAAGGATTTTAAGGAAAACAAAATATTAGCCTACAATGGCAGCGTGATAATATTTGACGTCATGAATAATGTTGCCATATTACTTTAGATATGTCATATGTTTGCCAAAATGATGTAATAAAAATAAGCCAAAAAAAAGTGTAACTTTTTCAGAAGACGTCAGCTTCTTTTCCCCGATATATGTAGTTTGAGGGAAAGTCGACATTAGATGGTTGGCCGATCCTTCCGAAATTGGCCAACACAGCAAGTCACAAGTCATTTCTTAGATTGTCTCATAATAATTTGCAATGTCGCTCTGTTTTTTTTATGATGTTGTCTGAAGTTCCTATTTTTTCATTTTGCAGGGGAGTACTCAAAGTGGATGTCAATCTTCAGAGAACGGACATCGATCAATGCTCAAATGATGGATGGTTTTCTGGCACTCACAGATGTCAACACAACAGCTCAAAGGTAAGCACGCATGAAATAAGATGTGTATATTGTATGATAAGAGTAAATGAAAAAAGGGGCATTCTCATCTTAGGAAGTTATGCTCAATTGTTTGATGATTAATGGGAGCCGAATGCCAACAAAGGGCGAGGAAGATGTTCCATCATGAGCCTATTTGCACAGCGTCCAAGGAAACTGTAACACAGCTCAATTGAAGTAAAATGGTTTGTGTTATGTTATCCTATATAGACTGAAAAAACTGTAAAAACTTCAGCATTAATTTCATTATGAGGATCATGGGGATCTCTGCTGATCATAAATGGATGGCATATCTCAGCGATAATGTCCTCTCTTCTAATGGTGGCAAAACCCCCTTTAAAGGAATGTGTGTAATGCAAATGTTGTCAAGATGTATCTGAAACATAACACAGGTTGTCATCTAAATAATAGGTAAATCTGTCAGCAGGTAAGAAATGATATAGTAAAGAGTTTATTTCCATAAATTATTAGTGTATGAGACATTACAAGACTTTGCCGTTTGTGTTACTAATGGGTTGTCTAGTGATACTTATCCAACCTGTCGGTCCTGTTCTGGTCCTTCCCAGAATTCCAATGGTCTCTGTCTCCATCAACAGAGCGAATAAAGCCCCCTTCTTACACAGCGATCTCGCCTGTGATCTCGCTACGTGTGACACATAGCGGCAATCAGGCCCCTGCTGCGATGTCGCTGATCGTGCTCGAATGTCCTGGGCCATTTTTTGATCGCTGGTGTCCCGCTGGCCAGCATGCATCGCTGTGTTTGACAGGGACAATGACGAACGACCTCAATACTACAGGTCTGAGAGACAGGGTCCCAACGACCATCGTATCGTTCCGTATCGTCGCTGCGTCGCTGTTGAGATCTGACTGTTTGACATCTCACCAGCGACCTCGTAGCGACGCACCAGCGATCCCTACCAGGTCGCATCATTGTCGGGATCGCTGGTGCGTCGTCAAGTGTGACGGTACCCTAAGACTGATTGACAGTGTTTGCTTTAGCCAGTGATAAGTAACTACTTAGTCAATTCTTGTGCTGAAAGGACCAATGGGAAAGCATCAGAATTGGATCAGTGAGGTTTTTTCTTTTTGAGATTGTAATCTTTTGAAAAAAAAAAAAATATCAGCTGGATAACCTCATGGAAGGGGATACCTTCACCTTTTGGCAGCTTGTAGTTTACTTTCTCTCATTATAAGGTCTATGTATCAGATCATAACATAAAACTGCTGTACAAATGGAGGTGAAATCATGTAACCTTGTCTCTGCCTCCTTGTGTAAGTTTGCATGCTGGGAGGGGAAAGGAAGCAGCAAAGGATGGTCATTGATTGGTTAAATCAAAAAACACAGCTCCCCATCTCTACACAAGGAAGAGTCTATCCAATCAGCACAATTATAGAGAGTAAATTCATATTTATATAAATTTTGCAGAAATTGGGAAAAAATAAATTCAATGTGGCACACGGCTTTCGTAAATGTTATGGAGGCAGTATGTTTCTGAATGGTGCTTTACATATGTGTGGTTCAAGATTTCTGATCTATTTTATCCATTTTATATTTGCTACCATATAATTACATGTTTGAGTGAAAAAATCACCCAAACGTGTAATTGAAAAGCAAAGCATATCTGTAATTATGCAATGCACTCAGTGTAAGACTGGCCCAACAGAGTACCGGGGAATCCTCTGGTGGGCCCAAACACTGAAATAATAATACTCCCCAAAGGACCAGCAGAAGACAACCCCTTTTTGAGCCTACAACTTGCTACTGGGGTTTATTTTTTATGGGTTGATTCACAAGAAGCCTATTAGATTCTTTTGATTGATGTCTTGTGTTTACTATTAGTGATGAGCGAGTAGCATTGTTGCTTGGGTGATCTCCGAGTATTTTGACGTGCTCGGAGATTTAGATTTCGTCATCTCAGCTGCCTGATTTGCGACTTGTAGACAGGCTGAATACATGTGGGAATTCCCTAACAAACAGGCAATCCTCACGTGTTCAGGCTGTCTAGCAGTCGCAAATCATGCAGCTGAGGCGACGAAAACTAAATTTCCGAGCACGCCAAAATACTCGGAGGACACCCGAGCAACGAGTATACTCGCTCATCACTAATTACTATATTTAAATATACTATTAGAATTATGCTATTAACAAAGATTACAACACAATTAAACATGAATATTTACAAGTTCCATAAAAATGGAAGTTGCATCTTCATTTTTTTATGATGTGGCCTGAGAACTCCAGTTCAGCCAGACCATTATGGCCTTACAGCACTGTGGTTCTGAGCTTGCAGCTGACTGGTTTCATGTTTGCATGGACTTTTCATGTTCTTTCCATATTTGTGTTGCTTTATTACATATGGAAATTTTTTTTAAATTTTTTTTAAAACTGCCAAATTGGTTCTAAAGCTACAGGGCCATTTTATTTAGTGCTAATTTTTATGTTCTTTATTGAGAGGACATGGCTCACAAGATTGTCTGGGGTCATGTCTTCAGGCTGCTCTGCATTGAAGACCGTGAGAGCCACTTGTTAATGATCATCAAAATTTACCCCAACTAAAAAGACCCATATCTCTGGGACCGTTTGTCAGATTTGAGTAAAATGAATAATTAAAATAGTTTTTCATGTCAGCATGTTTTTTGTTTGTTTTTTTTATTAATAGAGGTACGGATATTTTAACAAAAACCATTAGTCAACATCACCTTGTATAACCAAGCAAATATCAATAGCTGAGATACGAAGTCATGTATAACCAAGGTTATGGATTCATTTTACCTGGGACACGTTGCCATGGAAACACGTTTCTCATGCTATAGGAAAACATCATAATAGGCAGAATTGTCTGTTCATTCAGCAAAATAAGGTCTGAATCAATTTAAGAATTAAACCTGACTGAATTAATCGTATGACTCATGAAACACTGGGGGAAAAATAAATTGCACTTATCTATCATTCCTGCCCATGACAACAATGCCTGTCATATTGAAATCCATCATTAGTAATACGTTTATATTTAATACGCCTGATGGTTCACGCTGCATAATAGATACGAAAATGTAAAGGCCCCACATGCAAAACGTGTTCAAAGGGAAGCAAAATCCATAAATTGGAGAAAGTATTCAGTCCCTGGACTGGACAGTGACCCCCCCCCCAAAGATCATGAATAATAACCTGAAATGGGTGAATTTATTCCAATGTAATTGACTTGTGCTGAAATTTAAACAAAATCCATGTCATCTAGAATGCAGGTGAACCATAGAGGGCTGGAAAAAGGCAAAAAAATCCCAAAAACTAATACCTCTCCAGCCACCTCTGCTACTTGCTGTCTCCTGTATGATCCTCAGCACCTCTTCTTACTGCTGTGCACTGAAACCCCGGTCCTCTTCATACTTGGCTGGGACTTAGACCAGGCCTAGGACATCCCTGCACATGCCCCTCATAAGGTTATGGCAATGTTATGATGTCAAGACTAGGCCCAGGACATCCCTGCTTAGTCAGGGCCAGAAGTTCCGGTGTAGAGTGAAGATGCCAGGGGTTTTAGCGTGCGGCGGTAAGAAGAGGCCCAGAGGACCATACGAAGAACAATGATCAGCAAAGGTGAGTGGCGGGTATTGACTTTTTTTTTTCCTTTTTTTATCTGTATTTTACATTTATTATACCCTGTAGTCTATCAAGACCCCAGAGAATACTAAGGGGCATTCAATTCGTGGACAATAAATTTACTGAAAATCGAATTTCCTGGTAAAATCTGATGGATTTTGCAAATTACAATCTTTTCAAATTCACTCATCTCTATTAAAGGGAATCTGTCACCTGGTTTTGGCGGGCTATTTAAATGAAGTCTGTCCGGTCCGATGGGTGGTGTTTTGGATCTTTGCCACCTCCCCAACCTTGGCCGCCGTCCGCAGTTTTTTCATGAATAGGAGTAGGTGTCCGCCATCTTTCGCGCGTGCGCTAAGCATTCTTGGCTCGTGCACGTGCAGTACGCTTTGCCCAACTGCGGGCAAAGCCTAAAAACCTTACTGCACATGCGCCGGTTAACTAAGCCCCGGAAGTATTTTGCTGTGTTGCGGGGCCAAGTTAACCGGCGCATGTGCAGTAAGGCTTTTCGGCTTTGCCCGCAGTTGGGCAAAGCATACTGCGCATGCGCTAGGCAAGAATGCTTAGTGCATGCGCTAAAGATGGCGGAAATCATGGTATTTATCAGTATTTTATCAGAGGAAGAAAAAGGTACCTGGTGTCTGGGTGACCTCCTCAGTCATCACCCAGACTCAGACGTACTCCCGATGATTCGGTGACTTGAGGATGAGTTGGGCAATTCTTAAGAAAGTGTCCAGAGAGACCAAAGTATAGACAGAGTCTGAGATCTTGTCTCTGTCTTCTCTCTGCAACACGAAGACTGGCAACTCTAACCTCGGGTAAATGGACCTGCTCCGGGGAAGTATAACATGTGGCCTGCTGTTCACCATGTCTCTCATGGTTTCTGCGGTCCATTCGTATGGCTTGAGTCACGGCCTCCATCATAGAACAAGGGGCGTCATGGAGGACCAGAGCATCCTTGGATGTCTCGGAAAGGCCTCTTTGAACTGGCACCTGAAAGCAGCATCGTTCCATAGAACTTCAGTGGATCACTGCCTGAACTCAGTACAGTAGTCCTCAGCTGTGTGTCCCCCCTGTGCCAGGTTCATGATCTTAGCCTCCGCGAGCTGGATTCTGTCGGTTCGTCATTTATCATACCTAAACTGTCAAAAAAGACATGAACAGAAAACCGTTCTGGAGCTTGTGGGGTCAAAGAAAATTCCCAGATCTGAGGACCCCCTTGCAGTAGGGACATGATTATTCCCACCCGCTGGAACTCCCCCCCGACGACCGGTGGCGCAGGGTAAAAATTAACTTACAGCTCTCACTGAATACCTATTTCTCTCCTAAAAATGTATCAGGTAGGGATATGACCGGTTCGGGAGAGACCAACTGTACATCAGAGGGTACTGACATCACAGCCACTGCCGGCAGTGAGGGGCTATGAGAGGTCTTCATCAAGTCATTTATCTGACCCTGCAACTGATATTGTGATGACTCCAGAGTCTGGCAATCCTTCGCCAGATCCTGAGTCATCTGCATCCAATTCACCACCTGGTCACAAAGCGTGTGAACAGGATCCATACTGGCAAAAAAGAAAACCATATGGGCCAGACGTAATGTGATGCTAGTCACTTCTCACGGCCAAGCCGTGAGTCAAAGTGGTCAAGGAGTCCAAGGTCAGAAGCCAGGAGGGTACGTCATAAACAGAAGGAAGAGACTAAAGCGTAGTCAGGTAACGTTCCGAGGTCAGAATAGCGGGAGGATAATGGATCAGAGCTGAAGGAGTTAAACAGGCGGGTGGTCAGAACGAAGTTCAAGGTCAGGCAACAGACCAAGCATAGAGAACTCAAGGCACCAGAAAGCACAAACCTCACATGCTGAATGAACATCTGGCAGTGTTCTGGAAGACACAGCTCAGTTAAGAAGCATGGCCATTAACTGGAGTAATGAACACATGGAGACAGCCGATGCCTCACAGTCTCAGATTGAATAGTCGAGCTGTCAATCAACACACTGACAGCTCAGCATGCCCCTGTACCAGATTAGATGGCCAAGCTGTCAATCAAAGTACTGACAGCTTCCGCATACCCCTATACCAGATTGGACCGCTGATCTGGCAGTAACTACATCCCAGACACGCTGAGGGGTGGAACCATGACAATTGAGTTTTGGAAATGCCAGCTGTACATTTATATTTCATGAGGGGTCTTGTTCTATAAAGTAAGGGGTGTTCATTGGGTGTATAATATCAGCACAAATTGGATGACATATATGTGCGCCTACATGCCAATAACAGCCAGATAGATGTTTTGTGAATCAGTACAGTTAAGTAATTGATGCAAATGTGCTGATCACTACTATTAGAGTAATGAAGGTCAAGAAAATTCTGCAAAAGACCCCATCTTTTATCCAGACCTTATTTCCAGTTTCAGATTTTTAGTTCCATCATGTTGTATACGAGGACCACCCTAATGGAACACCAAGTTTTGCAATGCAATTTTGGATGTTCATCTTAGAAAGGTTTCACTTTACTATTTCTGGTGGTGAGACATGTGATTAATATTATGTCCCTAATGAAAGGGTTCGACATGTTTAAATGCACTTTAGCTGGGTTAATGCAACTGGACTATGGCTGGATAGTTGTGAGTAGTCATTACTGTATATCTGTAAATGTAGAGAGTCATCATCATGTATGAATAATACAAATCCAAAATAATTAAAGGACGAGTCAGACTGCCATATCTGTAAATAGATCAAAAAAATCCATTTGCGTGGAAACATCATTTTCTCCATATTCAGCAATATTTTTACATTCATAGTATAAGAAAATCATCAATGCCCAGTGGGGATATAAGGTTGGTCTATACAGTGATTTGTTTAGTTTTTTTTTTGGCGGTTTTTCTTCAGGGAAAGAAAATATAATACCCCATAAGCATTATAATAATAGCACAGATAATAGATCAAGAAGCAGAATAATTCCCTAGACAGGACCTGAATGTGTAAATCTAGATTAATGGACTTTGCAAGGTCACAGAAATTCATTATTTCGGCAATGTAAAAGGGGGAATGCGTCTAAATATCCTTCACAAAATTACATTGTTATTGTAAATATATCTTTTTTGCAAAACCTAAATATAAAATATAATGGGGATTAAATTATTATACAATCCATTCTGTAGAAATACAATTTGAAAAATGATAAAGGTTGTACCATGATGTCTCTAGAACATGGAAACTGCATTACTGCCATAGAAAATGGGGAAAAAGGGTGAGAAAGCGCTATATATATATATATATATATATATATATATATATATATAATATTCATCTGCAAAATTGCTATGAAAAATGTAGCATAAAAGAAGGTACTTAGCGCATAGATTGGCCAATATATGTGAGCCCAACTGCCATGTCAAGGCGTCCTTCAAACGTTCCTGATATGTCATCTCTCCTGGGCAAAAAAGCCTGCAATTTATGGATCGGGAATGGACCAGCTAACTATTTAAAATCACCTGTGGCTGATGGGAGTGGGAATGCAATTTTGTTGTTTTCTATTTTTTTCTGCTTACAGCATTTACCGGTCTGGTTAATTAATTTTATATTTTAATAGCTCAGACTTTACTGGATTTGGCAATACCACAATGTATATTTTTATTATCTTTATTTGTAATGGGGGAAAGTGGGAGTCATTTGAACTTTTATATATTTTTTTTATTATGTAATTTTTTTTTCTACTTTTTCCTTTTTTTCAAGTTCTACTTGAACTTCAGTATTGCTATAAGCAGTAAAACTCACAATGGTCTCCTTCGAAGCCCAGACACAGGCTGGATTTCAAGAGAGCTCCCTGATGGCAAGGAGGTCTTCCACAGTCTTGTGGCTGCCATAGCAACCCATGAGGACCCCACGATCACGTAAAAAGAGGGCCAATGGGTGCACAGAATGATGTGACTCCTATGGCTATTAGAGGCAAGTTCTGGATGTAATACACAACCTTTACTTGTCGGGTAGAGGGTGAGCTCATCCTAAGAGCCTGCTCCACTTGCGCCATCCATATACAGCAGATGTTGATAGGGGATAAAGGGAATCTGTCAGTAAGAGCAACCCTTCTGAGCCATCTATATGGGCATGTAGGTTATAGAAGGTTGGATAAATGAGAAATTAATATCTTCGACCCAATGTCTTATTCAAGAGTAATTTACATTATTCTTATACGTATATGATCTGTTAAGATCTATGGGCCAGACACAGATCTCCCCAAAACTCTAGAAGTAAAGAATATTTTAAGTGGAGAGAGCATGCAGTATAGTTCACGAACATATTAAGTACAGCGTTGATCTTTGAGGAGCCAAGAGTCCGTGAGACCAGAAGATTCTTCCCCCTAAGCAGTGGCTACATGCAGCTAAATTGTTAAATCTTAAGTCTATGTAGGAATTTGTCAATGTTTGTGGCAGTTTTGGCATAAATTGAGGGAAAAATGGTACAATACAACCTAAAAGTACAATATAAATTTATTAAGAAAGTCACAAATTGACACATTTTTATGTTGGGATTCTAGAGGTGGATTTTAGGTTTCTAGAGTCCAGACAGTTCTAAATTTTTTAAAGGGTGTGTGCTTTTAATAAATTATTAGGTGCACTTCACTTTTTTTGACTGGCAATATGAAACAAGTTTTAATAAAAGTGAGACAAAGTCCATACTGGGGATTTAGAGCTCTGTCTTGAAAGTAAAAAGGTAATCAGGGAAAAGTACACAGATATAATGCGAAATTAATCAGCGCAGAATTTTAAACCAATGTAACTAGAAAGAGAATGCTGTCAGGGGAAAGCTATACATTCAACTTTGCAAATACAAAACTGCAGTCACCACAATACATCTGTATCTTTATTGTAACCTTACTTTTTATAGACCTTCTGTAAGGAAAAAAATGAAAAATAAATTGCTTCTATTTATTAAATTGAAGTTTTCTATTTGCAATAAATTCATTATACAGATAAATGTATTGTTTATATGGTTCTGTTAAAGATCCGGAGTTTCCCTTTCAAACGTTCTTGCAAATAGAATCTTTTTAAAAAAACGACGGAATCTGACGATAAAATGAGAAATAAATGGGATGTTAAAGCTGTTTACAAATAAAGGAGTGTGTATAATCATCCCTACAGTTCTGTTTTTCAACCCCGACCTAATGGAGAAATTATCTCAGCAAGAAGGCAGAAAACTGAAGAAAGTGCAAAAGAGGAATTACTGCACTAAACTAAGTTAATGCGCTCATGCAGTTTCCTGGTTCCCTGGTTTGGCAGATAATGGTTTCTGGCTGTGATTTCCTTTGGAGAACTAAATCCACTAGTCTTCCATGTATAACCACCCACACTGCAGAGCATTTTCTATCTCCCTGTAGCTATAATGCGGTCCTAAGTACATGGTTTACATATAAGAAGGCAACACTGACATTACACATTTAGTTCCACAAAGCGACTGCATACAAATACTCAGCGTGTTGTGTTTTATCCGGAAGATGTTTATACAAGATACTAATCACCGCTTAATGGAGTAATAATATACTCTTTCAGTTCCTTCTACTGTCATCCCTATTGGTCACACCATTCGCATTGTGTTATTTCTGAATTTTTTTGTGGATCTTAAAGGCGACCTGTAATTATGGTTTTCGATGCTAAACCACCTTCACTTGCTTTTTCTGTAGCTCTTTAGTTTTTAAAAGGTCTTATGTGATATTATTTACTGTATTATGTAAAATGTTTTGCTTGATCGCAACATGAGCTGTATGCAATTTACCTTGTAGACAAAGCTGCCACTAGGCATTTCGGGGCCCCATACTGGCAAAATTTTCGGGGCCCCCTTGAGACTCCGCCCAGGCTCCACCCCAGCCCCGCCTCCACCCCTCAGACTGTCCACAGCCCCACCGATCTCTCTTGGAAAACTCCACTTCTCACCAATCACACATTAACAGTTCCTATCACCAGATCATACATATAGCCTGCAGCTTTTGTTTTGTGCAAAAGATTTTTTTTAAGCTGTCACCATGACACAGTAGACTCCTCTGGTCGGGCCCTACTCTATACTAACCTATTAAACATTTGTTAAAATATGCAATGCAATTTAGGTATATTTTATTTATTTTTCAATTTTTAAAATGACCAATAATATCACACACAAGGGACAAATACCACCGTACCATACCAGACACCATATTACCACCACATAGTGACCTATAATACCACATACAAAAAATAAATACCACCACACCATGTCCAGACCATTTATTAAAACCACACTACCAAACAATATCACATACAAGGGACAAATACCGCCACATCATGACCAGACCACATATTACCACCACATGGTGACCAATAATACACATACAAGGAACAAACACCACCACACCATGGCCGGACAACATATTACCACCACTTTGTGACTGAATACTACAATACCGATCAGCAATAAAAAAAAACCCACAATACTAATATCACCATATGTGCCATTATACACAGGAGATCTGTACTTAGTATGTAGTGTCAGTGTAAAGGTAATACAGTGATCACTGGTGACATAGTACACAGGACCGCTCTATATAGTATACAGTGTATAGTATCAGTGTATAGGTAACACACTGACTCACCAGTGACGCCTCTAGGTGAAGTCTTTCATCTTCATCCAGCACAGATTGCCGTCACTTCTTCCAGCCAGGGCTCGTCTCTGCAGGAAATAACACAGTTATCTAGAGCACCGCTTGCAGAATGCATTACTTATTTTTTCCCAACTTCTATACTACACCAAATGAAGAAAAAAGGCAACATAGTATCACTCTGCACAGTAACAGGACCGCCTCCCCATTTAAAACAGTATACTCATTATACTCATTTAAAACATATACTCAAATTCATCACTGCAGCAATAATATCCCATAATTAGCCCCTATGGTAATAATATCCCCCATCCTGGCCCCCCCCCGTGTGTCTCATTCTTGACTCCAGCCATATGTTCTCTCATCCTGCCCTCATGAGTATCCATTATGCCCCATATGATCTCCCCATCCTGCCCCATCTGTCCTATGATCCTGCCCTATCTGTCCCATGATCCTGCCACATCTGTCCCATGATCCTGCCACATCTGTCCCATTATCCTGCCCTATCTGTCCCATGAACCTGCCCCATGAACCTGCACCATCTGTCTCCATCCTGCCCCATGATCTTGCCCATCTGTCTCCATCCTGCCCCATGATCCTGCTCCATCTGTCTCCATCCTGCCCCATATTCCTGCCCCATCTGTCTCCATCCTGCACCATGTCTCCATCCTGCCCCCTGTGTCTCCAATCCTGCCCCCTGTGTCTCCAGTCTCCAACCCTCTGTCTCCAATTCTGCCTCCATATCTTTCATCCCGCCCCCATGTCTCCAATCCTGTTCCGTTTCTCCATTCTGACCTGTGTCTCCAATCATGCCCCCTGTGTTGTGAGTTCATTTTTCCCTTCACCATTGAGGTCTGATGAACTCCCTCCTCTGGTGAAGGAAGGTAGTGAGGCTGATTACCAAACACATGGGCAGCTAGATGATTACTGGGTGGCTGGAATTGAGGACTGGATATAAGGCTGCCGACGCCCTTCTTCCTGGATGGTGATTTTCCTGCTGGATTCTTGGAGACCAGTCTGATTCCTGCATCTCAAAGCTAAGTTTTTCTGCTCTGCTTTGTACTCTTCAGTTTTGTTTTTGTTTTGCCTTGTTTTTTGGGAGTTCTGCCATCCCCGGCCGGGGGTGAGCTGAACTCCATTTTTGTCTCTGATCTGTTGATATTTTGCTCTGTCTTCAGAATATACCTGAGTGCTGATATAGTCTTTTGAAGCCTAGCGACTTCAGGGCCTGTTTTTCCTATCAGTCGGTTGGCTCATTTTGATAGGGTTTTTGCAGATGGCAGACAGCAGCTCTCCTATCCTGTCCTATGTAGTTAGCTTGGGCCCCATCATTTGCTCAACCTATCTTTCTATCTGTGTTAGTGTTTTCATCTTGCTTCACCGTCATTATATGTTGGGGGCTGCCTATTGCTTTGGGGTCTGCTCTGGGGCAGTTTAGTTTTTCCCCTTTCTGTCTTTAGGCTATATAGTTCTCCGGCTGTGATCGAGGGGTCTAGGGCACCGTAGGAACCCCCCACGGCTACTGCTAGTTGTTGTGGATAGGTTCAGGGGTCTGCAATCCGATAGATGCCAACCTCTCTGGTTTTTCTGGACTTAGCTGGTATTTTGTTTTTTCCTCCTTCGGTGACTCATCATAACAGAATCACCAGCCATACCGCAGATCCTAGGGTACTCAATAGTAGGAGAGAATTGTAAAAAAAAAAAGTGTCAGAATTTTTTTTTTTTTGTGTGCATATTTTTTCCTCTATATCTCTGAGGCCGTAGGAGGAATTTTTCTCTCAATGGAGATGAAGCAATTGTCTGATCGTGTGGAGCAGCTCGCTGCTGAAGTGCGGCGAATTTCCGCCTATCTTGCTCATTCACATGCTGCTGAACCAAAGATTCCTACTCCTGATGTATTTTTGGGGGATCGGTCTAAATTCTTGAATTTCAAGAATAATTGTAAATTATTTTTTGCCTTGAAGCCTAATTCGTCGGGGAACTCCGCGCAGCAGGTTAAAATTGTCATCTCTTTGCTGCTCGGCGATCCCCAGGATTGGGCGTTTTCTTTGAAACCTGATGATCCTATTCTGAATAATGTGAACGCATTTTTTCAAGCCTTGGGGTTGTTGTATGATGAACCTAATGCTATTGATCAGTCTGAAAAGACCCTGTTGGCATTAAGCCAGGGTCGGGATTCGGCAGAGTGGTACTGTCAAAAATTCCGAAAGTGGGCGGTCCTTACTACCTGGAATGATGGTGCCTTGGCAGCCCTCTTTCGGAAGGGTTTGTCAGAAACTGTAAAAGATACTATGGTGGGATTTCCTGTTCCCTCTGGTCTTGACGATTCTATGTCATTAGCCATTCAGGTGGATCGGCGTTTACGTGAACGCAAAACTACACTAGAGATGTTGCCACCTGTTGAACAAATGTCTGAACCTATGCAATGTGATAGAGTTTTGTCTAGGGCGCAACGGCAGGAGTTCAGAAGGCGTAATAATCTGTGTTTTTTTTTGTGGAGATGCCTCGCATATTATTTCTGTCTGCCCTAAACGAGAGAAACGTTGTGCACACACACGTTTTCTGTGGGTGGTGTTCAACCCAAGTTTCTTCTGGCAATTACTCTGATCTGCTCCCTGTCCACATTTTCCGCCAAGGCTTTTGTGGATTCGGGAGCAGCTCTTAACCTGATGGACTTGGATTTTGCTAAACGTTGTGGATTTCCTATGACACCTCTGCGGACGCCTATCCCTTTGAGGGGTATTGATGCTACTCCTTTGGCGAAGAATAAACCTCAGTTTTGGACCCAGGTGGTAATGCGGGTCGCCCCAGACCATCAAGAAAATTGCAGATTTTTGGTGTTGCATAATTTGCATGATACCATTGTTCTGGGGTTTCCCTGGTTGCAAATTCATAATCCAGTTCTGGATTGGAAATCTTTGTCTGTGGTGAGTTGGGGTTGTCTGTGTGCCCTTAGTGATGCTCCTGTTTTCTCCACCTCTCCCCAGTCGCATGATGTTCCTGACTATTTGGCTGACTTTTATGATGTATTTAGTGAGAATGAGTCTGCGTCTTTGCCTCCTCATAGGAGTTATGACTGTGCAATTGAGCTGAACCCGGGGTGTAAATTCCCCAAGGGTCGGCTTTTCAATTTATCTGTACCCTAGCACGAGGCTATGCAATCCTATATTAAGGAGGCATTGGAGAAGGGTCATATTAGACCATCCTCTTCACCCTTAGGTGCTGGGTTTTTTTTCGTGGCTAAAAAGGATGGTTCATTAAGGCCTTGTATTGACTATCGTGCCCTCAACAAAATTACTGTTAAATATCAGTATCCGTTACCCCTGATTTCTGATCTATTCTCCAGAGTTAAAGGTGCTTGCTGGTTTACCAAGCTTGACCTCAGGGGGGCGTATAATCTTATTCGCATTAAGCATGGGGATGAATGGAAGATGGCGTTTAATACTCCGGAGGGACATTTTGAGTACCTGGTGATGCCTTTTGGGCTCACTAATGCCCCTTCTGTCTTCCAGTGCTTCATGAACGATATATTCCGAGACTTTGTGGATAAATTTTTGATTATCTATCTGGATAATATTTTGATCTTCTCCAAGAATTGGGACTCTCATGTGGAACATGTTCGGACTGTGTTCCGGATTTTGAGGGAGAATTCACTGTATGTCAAGGGATCGAAATGCCTTTTTGGGGTACAGAGGATTTCATTTTTGGGATTTATTTTGTCTCCGTCAACTATTGAAATGGACCCGGCCAATGTACAGGCCATTTATGATTGGGTTCAGCCCACTTCTTTGAAGTCCCTCCAGAAGTTTTTGGGTTTTGCTAATTTTTATCGGAAATTTATAGCTAATTTTTCTGGTATTGCCAAGCCATTGATGGATTTGACTAGGAAGGGTGCTGATGTGCTGAATTCGTCTCCGGAGGCTGTTTCTTCCTTTCAGGAGCTGAAGCGAAGATTCACTTATGCTCCGGTTTTGCGGCAACCTGATGTCTCACTCCCGTTTCAGGTGGAGGTGGACGCTTCTGAGATTGGTGCAGGAGCGGTGTTGTCCCAAAAAGATCTGGTGACAACTAAAATGAATCCTTGTGCTTTCTTTTCCCGAAAGTTCTCCCCATCCGAACGTAACTATGATGTGGGGAATCGGGAACTGTTGGCCATGAAATGGGCATTTGGGGAGTGGAGACATTGGTTGGAGGGAGCCAAACACCAAGTCGTGGTCCTTACTGACCACAAGAATTTGATTTACCTGGAGTCGGCCAAGCGCTTGAATCCTTAGACAGGCTAGGTGGGCCTTGTTTTTCGCACGTTTTGATTTTGTGGTCTCTTTTCTTCCGGGCACTAAGAATGTCAAGGCAGACGCCCTCTCTAGGCGTTTCCTTGCTGATTATTCTGTTGTGACTAAGCCTGCTACCATCTTAGGCGAGGGGGTAGTTCTTTCTGCCATCTCGCCCGATTTGAGATGTGCTCTGGAAGAGTTTCAGGAGGACAAACCTGAGCGTTGTCCCAGTGGAAAGTTGTATGTTCCTGACCAGTGGAGGAAGAGAGTGATGTCTGAAGTTCATTGCTCTGCATTGGCTGGTCATCCAGGTATTTTTGGTACTAGAGATCTGGTGAGTCGGTCATTTTGGTGGCCCGCCTTGTCTCATGATGTCAGGAATTTTGTGCAGTCCTGTGGGACTTGCTCCCGGTCTAAACCTTGTTCTCGCTCTAGTGGCTTGTTGATGCCTTTGCCGGTGCCCAGGAGGCCATGGACCCATATTTCAATGGATTTTATCTCTGATATGCCTGTCTCTCAGAGAATGACTGTTATTTGGGTGATTTGTGATAGATTCTCTAAAATGGTCCATCTTGTACCACTCCCTAAGTTGCCATCTTCCTCTGAGTTGGTGCCCTTGTTTTTGCAACAGGTGGTTCGCTTGCACGGGATTCCTGAGAACATTGTATCTGACAGAGGAGTTCAGTTTGTGTCTAGATTTTGGAGGACTTTCTGTTCCAAGCTGGGAATTCAGTTGTCCTTCTCCTCTGCGTTTCACCCTCAGACCAAATGGGCAGACGGAGAGAGCAAACCAGACTTTGGAGTCGTATTTGAGATGTTTTATTTCTGCCGATCAGGATGATTGGGTTTCATTTTTGCCCTTGGCCGAATTTGCTTTAAATAATAGAGCTAGTTCTGCCACTTTGATGTCATCTTTTTTTTGTAACTTTGGTTTTCACCCTCGAATTTCTTCAGGGCAGGTGGAGCCTTCTGCCTGCCCAGGTGTTGACACTGTGGTGGAGAGAATGCACCAGATCTGGGGCCAAGTAGTGGATAAGTTGTCTCTCTCCCAGGAAAAGGCCCAGCGGTTTTCCAACCAGCGTAGGACCGTTGGTCCCCAGTTTAAGGTGGGTGATATGGTTTGGTTGTCATCAAAAAATATCGCTATGAAGGTGGCTTCTCCTAAGTTTAAGCCTAGATGTATTGGACCTTACAAGATTTTGGAGATTATTAATCCGGTTTCATTTCGGTTGGCTCTTCCTGTCACATTTAAAATTCATAATGTGTTTCATAAGTCCTTGTTGAAGAGGTTTGTTGAACCAGTAGTTCCTGTGGTGGCACCTCCTGACCCTATATTGGTTGAAGGTAACATGGAATATGAGGTAGAGAAGATACTGGATTCCCGCCTGGCTAGACGGAGACTCCAGTATTTGGTTAAGTGGAAGGGTTATGGTCAGGAGGATAATTCCTAGGTCTCTGCCTCTGATATTCATGCCAAAAGATTGGTGCGTGCCTTTCATCGGGCTCACCCGGATCGCCCTGGTGGCATGGATGAGGGTTCGGTGACCCCTTTTCAAGGGGGGGTACTGTTGTGATTCATTTTTCCCTTCACCATTGAGGTCTGATGAACTCCCTCCTCTGGTGAAGGAAGGTAGTGAGGCTGATTACCAAACACATGGGCAGCTAGATGATTACTGGGTGGCTGGAATTGAGGACTGGATATAAGACTGCCGACGCCCTTCTTCCTGGATGGTGATTTTCCTGCTGGATTCTTGGAGACCAGTCTGATTCCTGCATCTCAAAGCTAAGTTTTTCTGCTCTGCTTTGTACTCTTCAGTTTTGTTTTTGTTTTGCCTTGTTTTTTGGGAGTTCTGCCATCCCCGGCCGGGGGTGAGCTGAACTCCATTTTTGTCTCTGATCTGTTGATATTTTGCTCTGTCTTCAGAATATACCTGAGTGCTGATATAGTCTTTTGAAGCCTAGCGACTTCAGGGCCTGTTTTTCCTATCAGTCGGTTGGCTCATTTTGATAGGGTTTTTGCGGATGGCAGACAGCAGCTTTTCTATCCTGTCCTATGTAGTTAGCTTGGGCCCCATCATTTGCTCAACCTATCTTTCTATCTGTGTTAGTGTTTTCAACTTGCTTCACCGTCATTATATGTTGGGGGCTGCCTATTGCTTTGGGGTCTGCTCTGGGGCAGTTTAGTTTTTCCCCTTTCTGTCTTTAGGCTATATAGTTCTCCGGCTGTGATCGAGGGGTCTAGGGCACCGTAGGAACCCCCCACGGCTACTGCTAGTTGTTGTGGATAGGTTCAGGGGTCTGCAATCCGATAGCTGCCAACCTCTCTGGTTTTTCTGGACTTAGTTGGTATTTTGTTTTTTCCTCCTTCGGTGACTCATCATAACACCCCTGTGTCTCCAATCATGCCCCCGTGTCTCCAATCCTGCCCCCATATCTTTCATCCTGCCCCCATGTCTCTAATCCTACCCCCTGTTTCTTCATTATGCCCCATGTCTACAATCCTGCCCCTGTTTCTCCAATCATGCCCCCGTGTCTCCAATCCTGCCCCCTGTATCCATTCTGCCCCATGTCTCCATTCTGCCCCCTGTGTCTCCAATCATGCTCCTTGTGTCTCCATTCTGCCCCCTGTGTCTCAAATCATGCCCCTGTGTCTCCAATCATGCCCCTGTGTCTTCACTTATGCCCCCTGTGTCTCCAATCATGCCCCTTGTGTTTCCAATCATGCCCCCATGTCTCCAGTCATGCCCCCTGTGTCTCCAATCCTGCACCTGTGTCTCCAATCATGCTCCCTGTGTCTCCAATCATGCCCCTGTGTTTCCAATCATGCCCCATGTTTCCAATCCGGCCCCCTGTGTCTCCAATCCAGCCCTCTGTGTCTCCAATCCTGCCCCCTGTGTCTCCAATTCTGCCCCCTGTGTCTCCAATCATGCCCCTTGTGTCTCCATTCTGCCCCATGTCTCCAATCATGCCCCCTGTGTCTCCACTCATACCCCCTGTGTCTCCACTCATGCCCCCGTGTCTCCAGTCATGCCCCCGTGTCTCCAAACCTGCCCCCTGTGTCTCCAATCCTGCCCATGTCTCCAATCATGCTCCCTGTGTCTCCATTCTGCCCCGTGTCTCCAATCTTGCCCCCGTGTCTCCAATCATGCCCCCTGTGTCCCCAATCATGGCCCCGCATCTCCAATTATGCCCCCATGTCTTCAATTATGCCCATGCGTCTCCAGTCATGTCCCCATGTCTCCAATCATGCCCCCTGTGTCTCCAATCATGCCCCCGTGGCTCCGATCATGCCCCCGTGTCTCCACTCCTCCCCGTGTCTCCACTCATGCCCCCTGTGTCTCCAATCCTGCCCCCTGTGTCTCCAATCCTGCCCCGTGTCTCCAATCATGCCCCGTGTCTCCAATCCTGCCCCATGTCTCCAATCAAGCCCCCATGTTTCCAATCATGCCCCCGTGTCTCCAATCCTGCCCCCATATCTTTCATCCTGCCCCCTGTCTCCATTCTTCCCCATCTCCATTCTGCCCCTGGCAGGATGGACACATGTCTCCATGCTGCCGGCTTGCCGCTTTCAATAAAAATAAAAATAAAATAAAATCTTTCTCCTTACCTTGCCACGCTCCTGTCGCGAGCGATCTTCCCTCCATGCTGAAAGCCCACACTTGCAGGTGAATGACAATGACATCAGACGATGGCAACGTGCGCGCTGATGTCAGCTACCAGCCTCCGATTGGCTGGTAGCTTTAACTATTGCCATGCGGTCCCGGGCCCGCACGGCATTAGAGTAACTGAACCCTCAGGAGACTATCCAATCTCTTCCCGGATTTCAGCTCCATGAAGGAGGAAGAGAAAACATATATCCTGCAAGGGGAAGAAGAAAGCACGGTGGAGATAGCAGCCCAATATGTGAACGCATGCCATAGGCTGCGAGAAAGACCACCATGATATGCCATGGACTTCCTAAGCCCCCACCCTGTGCCCCATCCATCGTTCCTTCAGTCCCCACCCATTATCCCCACAGTCCCCATTACCTATTCCCTACTGTACATGTGCTTTGGCAAAACTAATGTTTATTTGGTCCTGCCAATAAAGCTTCTTTGAATTGAATTGAATTGAAAAAGAGGACAGTCCTAACTTTGTGCCAATTGGCGAGAGTACCAGATGTCGCGCCCCTACTAATAAAATATTTATAACCTATCCTACAGATGGATCATTAGATTGTGTACGGTTCTGCAAGTGTTGGATCAGGAACGATGTGTTGGGAAAGTGGCACCCCATTCAGCCATGCCATAAGATATACCCATGTCCTATACTACCTAAGGCCGACTCTGTGTGTGTTCACCAATCTTTTCTTTTTTCCAGCACATGTCCTGTATGTAGTGATTTACACACATCTAGTACTTTATAGCTTCTTTGTAACTTTCTAAAACCCCTGATATGACAGCTAATAGTGGTTTATCACATTTTAATTAAGTTGGTTGGATAGAAATACGAGATAGAACAAGAGATCGGGGGTGGCATACATCCAATATTTTCATATATTAATCACTGTGTTAGGATGGCGAGACCAGATTTTATGGTAATAAAATGCTAATCTTTCATGATTTGAATAACACATTTTGCATAATGAGAAATAATATCGCAGTTAAAGTGACCAAGTGGAAAACAGAAGAACTAGGTGCAGCCTGCAAGAATAATCATCTACTGTATCTTCAGTATCGGATATTGATTACTATGATCAAGAAAACATTGGCAAACATAGATAATTTTTCATGCATACATCCTGCATTGCGGCACGGTCCTGATGGCTGAGTCATAGTCATCCTTGTCCCGACATATGATATCTATGTACAGCTCTGTATTCCCTCCTAGAAGCTTTGAAACCTTCAAAGGAACATCCACCATTTTTTTTCTCATGGATTTGTATACAGTATGAAGCATACAGCGATACACTACGTGTCAACACCTGTCTATAAATACCATAAGATAGATCGTCAAGGCGGACATACCATTGGTGTGACCTATGCAGCTGCATAGGGGCCCGAGAGGTAACGAGGCCCACTTATACCTCCAAGGCAGGTGGAATTGTGTTATGAGTTAATGGACTTCAAAGAGCCCATATAATGTTCTTGGAACAGTAACTCTCTTCTGTCTATATCCGCTTCTATAGATCCATACAAACACAACGGATGCATAACTATAGGAAGTGCAAAGGTAGAAATTACACCTGGGCCCAAATGCCTCCCTATTACTTAAGGAGATCCTAGTGTTTTAAAGCCTTAAGGACCGAGCCCCTTTGTAGGTTAATGACAGAGCTTCATTTTTTAAATCTGACCAGAGGTAATAACTCTGGAATGCTTCAACGGATCCCATTGATTCTGAGAATATTTTTTCGTGACATTTTGTACTTTATGATAGTGGTAAAATTAGTTTGATATGACTTGGGTTTATTTGTGAAAATATCTGAAATTTGGCAAAAATGTTGAACATTTCAAAATTTTAATTCTTATGCGTTTAAATCAGAGAGTTTTCACACAAAATCTCATACTGATTGACAGATGGTGTTCCACAATTAGGCAGCGGAAAGACAGCTTTCACTCGGCAAGACACAAGTAGTCCCGGAAGGGAAACTGATGCTCTGTTGACAGGGAATCTCTGGCAGGAGCGGTCAATGACTGTCTTTGAGTATAACAGACAGGTAGTTGCCTCTGTTAGCAACTACATATCTTTTTTTTTAAAAAAGATCCAGATATCTCCTGAAGATTACCAAAGAATTTTGGGTCACAATGTAGTGCCCAGTGTCAGAAAGCTGGGTTTGCATTCAAGGGTCATGGGTCTTCCAGCAGGACAATGACTCAGATATACTTCAAGAAGCCCCCAGGAATGAGTTTCCTCACTCTGCTCCCCTTACTTCTCCATACAGCATAATGGGCTGTATTACATGACACAACTAGCAGACTGTCTATATACATGTATTCTTCATTTTATTTTATTTTTATCTGTAATTTTTAATTTTTACCTGTTTCTTCAATCAACAATCCTTTCTAATATTTCTACTCAATAGTTTGTTTCAATAATCTGCTGCTCTTTAAGCACATTTGCATCTCCCTTTGTCGTCTCCCATTGTTTGTCTTCTTTTGTTTCTTTTCTTCTATATCTCTTTTTCCTGAACTTTATTTGCAGTGACAATGGGGTGTTTTTCTTTGGGATGACTTTTTGAAATTTTAAGAGTATTTAAGGCTGCTATTTGCTGCTGTATACTATCTTTGTGGTTCTCCTGAAGAATTTGAAACACTTTGAAGCACGTCGAGAATAAACTGTACTGTCAATATCTTCTCTTGATTCCAACTCCTTTATTGGTTGAATACCAGCAGCGCAGAATACCCACTATCACCTAGGAAAATGCCACAATGCCTCTTTATCCACTGGATAGGCGATAAAGGTCTATTCGCACTGCAGGGACCTTCATCAGTCCTGGTGGTCCATTCATCCTCACTTTTTCCAAGAATGAGAGATTCAGTGGCTAAATATACGCATGCAGTCCATTCATTGCCTATGCGAATAACCGTGTAAGCCATCTACATCACTTGGCTTTATCGGTCAGTCTCATAGATGATGAATGGAGGAGCACCATACATACCCAGCCATAGGAGATTTCAATGGTGAGATCTACAGCCATCTCCAACGATCTCCAGCATTCAGACTGTTATCTTTTGCCCTGTGGATAGTAGATAAATATCTTAGGTGGTAAACCTCCTTAAATACAGCACGGGAATGATAAGAAGCTGCCATGATCTAAGAGGTCGCAAGTCTGGTCTTTCTCCAGTTGCAGAAACACACAAAGTTTTGTTACTTTGTCGAAAAGTCCCTTCAACCTGTGCTTACTGACCAAAATTTTGCACTTACTGATAATAATGGTGTCATTTTTTCCAAAAGCTGCAGTTTCGCTGATGCTAATATTTGTTGAATCAAATATATGACAGTTCCCGGATAGCCTAAGAAAATCATGCTCAATTAGCTTCTGACAGACATGCAACGTGCCAAGGTTTGACAGACTAAAAATTAGACTTAGCTATGAAGGAGTTACATGAAATGCCAGAGTAACTGGTGTGAAGAAAAGATCAACTACAGCTTATCTCCAAGTGATCATGACAAGTAGCTGATACATGGCTTCAAGGAGTTTCATGGTAACCCTTTTGTCAACTGAAAATTGCAGAAGACGGAATGTATTGATTATTCTCATGCAACCCCATCTCAGCAAGTGAACCAAACATATACCCCTACCAATAGCTGGATGACATGACTTTTTGGAACCGAGGACAATGCTATTCAAACTGACTCTTCAGATGTTTCACCACTTTAGTCAGACATGTCATTTCCATATTTCCGGTCCGAATGAGATCCTACAAAACATTGGATCGCACTCGGTTCAACGTTATTCTATTGGGCCATGCATATGTCTGAATTTTCTTCCTCAGACCGAGTCTGTCCAAGGAAAAACAAAAATCACATCATGTATGATTTGTATTCGTAAATTCTGCTGCACTTGGCCATGGAAGTCCATCAAAAAATTGGACAGCACTCGAATGATATCTGAGTGTGGTCCAATATCATGGACTGACAGAATGGAGAAAATTGAGGATTTTTTTTTTACATTTTCTCCATATCCTAGAAAATCAGATCAGGCTGTGATGAAACTTTGATCAGAGTGTGATTATTATAATCGGTCCGATTCTCTCATATGAGAGAAAATATGGTTGTGTGACTCTAGCCTCACCCACAGCCTCAGGTCTGACATTTATAGAGGCCTCTTAGAGGCAGGGCCTGCCATTGAATCAGTAGTGGCAGCAGAGGCAGAGCTAGGGGTACAAATCAGGAGGGGGAACATTTGAGTGGGACACTGATATTACCGCCATATATTTACATATTGTAGTGGATACCGGTCCTGCAGAACATACAAGTGATAACACGACAGTTATTGATAGCATCTTACAGCTGGTATTCTTTATAATGGAGTCGTTCACTTTTCCAACTTGCCCTGACCGACATGACAACTTCTTCCAGCCATGGCTCATCTGCAAAGACACTTTCAACTTCTCACATTTCCAGCATTGTCCCCATCTGTTCCCAACCTGCACAATCTCCTCATCCTATGGGTACCTCAATTTTGAGCCGCTGCCGTATGTGTCCCTATTACTGTACCTGCCGTTTGGCACAATAACGTCTCTCCTCTTAGTGCTCCACATAATAATGCCTACCGCTGTGACCCATACGTAGCAATAATGGCTCCTTTGTGCCCTAGAGATGGTAAAATTGCCCCACCTAGAATATATTAATGCCTTGTGCAAATGCCCTATAAAAGATTGTTCACATTTTGCCCCTTTGATGGCCATATACTTTGAGCGCCCCTATAACAATAATGCTTCTTGAATGCACACTTAGCATTTAATAATGTTCACTGAGTTCCCCAAAGTACAGCTCCTCTATACACAATATAGTGGGCCCACAGCTCCTTTATCCAGAGTATGCTGTCCCCACAGCTCCCCTATTCACAGTATGATGACCCTACAGCTCCAGTATATAGAGTATAATGGGCTCACATCTCCTCTGTAAGCAGTATGATACCCCAACAGTTCCTCTACACATACTGTAGTATGATGTCCCTGCATTAGCTCCCACACTATATATTGGCACCCACAGTAAGCTCCCATGCTGTATAATGGCTCCCACACTTTAGTAATCCACACAGATGTCCCTACAATATATGAGAGCACCACACACTGTATGAGGGCTTCCCACAGTAGTACCCACACTGCATGATTGCTCTGACAATAGTCTCCAAACTGTATAATGGTCTCCACATTATCCCCCAAACATTATAATGGCCACTGTATTAGCCCCAAACTGTGTAATGGCCCCAATATTAACCCCCAGGGCAAGTGGGAAGAGCCAGAATAGATGTGCCTTTTCTGGGGTGGCTGTGGTCTCCTGTTTTTAGGCTGGGGGGGAATATTCATGACCCCTTACCAGTCTGAGAATACTGGCCCCAAGCTGTCTGATTTGGCTCCGCTGGTTGTCAAAAATGATGGGTCTCAACTCCGTTTTATAAAAGTATTTATTTAAATAATTTAAAAAAATGGTGTGGGGACCCCACTATTTTTGATAACCAGCCATGATTAATCTGAGAGCTGAGGGTTAGGTTACAGCCCACAGCTGTCAGTTTTGCCTGCGCTGATTATCAAAAATAGAAGAGACCCTTTTTTAAATAATTTGTTTATAGCAGAGGCACCAGCTGATGAATATGCCCATTAGTGGCGCCTTTTGGTCACAGCTGCTGACTCACACGCTGTCATCTGACCTTACTGCCGATCAGAGCCCTTGTTTACCGTACTGTCATGCAGATGACAGTGTGGCAAACAACAGATGTTCGGTCCCCCATTCATCTGAGCGGGGTCCGGGTTCAGGTACCGTACTGGTACCAGAACCAAACTTCTTTTAGATGTTCGGCCGAACCTGAACATCCTTGGGTTCGGCCGTCACTAGTAAGAAAGATTAATTTTTGTATCATTCAATTACCATAGCAAAGTGTTTTTGGTAATCTACTTTTTTACCTTTTGTTTCGTGATGGGAGAAACCTGAATGGTAAAGTTCGAGGTCCGTACCGGACACCTGGTGTCTGTGCATGGACTTCTCAAGGAAGTCCGTGTAACTGTTCAGGTTCGGTAGCCCAAACAAAGCTTGTTAAAAGGCAGCAGCACAGCCAATCAACAAGATTTTCTCGGGCAGGCCCTTCCGGCCCATCACAGTGATGCCAAGTATTGGCATGGCTGTGATTACTCGGCGAAGCATTATAAAAAAAATGACATGGGGTCCCCTCTATTTTTGATAAGAAGTGCAGGTAAAGCAGACTGCTGTGGGCTGCAGCCCTCAACTGTCTGTTTTATCTTAGCTGGTTATCAAAATTATAGGGGACCACATGCCATTTTTTTTAATAATTTAACTTTCTAGCTTACATCAACATTACACAGCTGACTTCATCTCCGCAAAATATTGCCCCACTTACCAATGCATGAGCTGGGAAAAGCGCTAGAACTGGCGCATCTAATTGATGCACCTTTTCTGGGCCGGCTGCGGGCTGCTATTTTTAGCCTGGGGAGGGACAAATATCCACAGAGCTTCCTAGCCTCAGAATACCAGACCCCAGCTATATGCTTTACCTTGGCTGTTTAGCAAAAATAGGGAGGACCCTATGCTTTTTTTTTCATTTATTTATTACTAATAAATAAATGAAAAATAAATAAGTGAAAATAATAACTTGGGGTCCTCCCTATTTTTAATAAATAGCTAAAGCAAAGCAGACGAGGTTGATATTAATATGCTGGGAAGGACCATGAATATTAGTCCATTCCCAGCTGCCCTAGAAATGGTGCATCATATTTGATGCCCAATTCTGGCGCTTAGCCTCAGCTCTTCCCGATTACCATGTTGCGGTGGAAATCAGGGTAGTTTTTTGGGGGGTTAGTAATGGAGAGTTGTCAGTCAGACACCGCATTACTAACCCAGTAGTAAAAATAAATAAACACACACAGAAAAAAAAACTTGACAGTAGTAATGATCAGCCGGCATCTGACAATCGGTATCCTTGTCACTGCCGGTCACAGCTTCTGGTTCACATGCTGTCCTCTATGTGACAGCATGGGAACTCACAATAGTCCACAATACACAGTGACTGTCGGTGACTTCAGTAAGGTTACCGCCGGTCAGAAACGCTGTTACCTACGCTGTCACACAGCATTGGAATCGCCAGCTGTTTGGGCCCCCATTCACTTGAATGTGGTTTGGGATCATGTTTGGCTACTGATCTGGTACCTGAACCAAACTTTTCTATAATGTTCGGTCGAACCCAACGGACCTGAACATCCATGGGTCAGCCCATCCCTACTTATGTTGCTTCCTTCTTTTCCAAAGACAGCCAAAGACAGTGGTGGACATACCATTGGTGCAACCTGTGCAGCTGTGCCCAAGAGGTAAGGAGTCCCACTTCCACCTCCAAAACTTGTGGAATTGTGCATTATAATGATCTGCAAAAACTGCAAAGGGTCCATATATTGTTTTTGTACATAGGTCCACTTCTGTCTGTGTGTTAGTTCCTGCCAAAAGATGATACTATAGCACTTTCTTAAAAAATGCTTTCAACTGCTGATTCTTGCTCTATTTGTAAAGAGTACAGAAATTGCCCTGCAGAATTCTTATCGGGTGTTTTGATTTCCTCAGAATCAATGTTTTGTTAATAGAATGAACACAATGGACTTGTGTCTTCTTTCAATCTTACAGTGGTTGTCCAATATGTTAGGATAGGTCATCAATGTCTGATCAGTGGAGGTGCAACACGCGACACCTCCACTGATCAGCTGTTCCTGGTGGTGTGGGCAGCAGCCACAACTGCTCAGTTATGGAGCTGCGCAGCACAGCTCTGTCAACTCTATAGTTGCCTCAGCCGGGTACTGCACATCCGC
The DNA here is from genome assembly GCF_039654945.1 of Dendrobates tinctorius. NCBI lineage: Eukaryota > Metazoa > Chordata > Amphibia > Anura > Dendrobatidae > Dendrobates > Dendrobates tinctorius. The sequence continues at coordinate 64,764,837 of NW_027361738.1, read as the reverse complement.
CTCTATTCAACTCAATAGGGCACAGATGTGCAGTTCCACGGCCACTGCCAATATTCCATCGACGGAGCTGTGCAGTTCCATAAATGAGCAGTTTCAACAGGCCATGACAGTGGGAACAGCTGATTGGCAGGAGCAGCCCCACTGATTAGACATTGATGACCTATCCTAAGGATTGGTCATCAATGTTAAGTAGTGGACAACCTCTTTAAAACTATCAAACTATGGGAATAGAAGTGAAGATGGAACAGAGAGACCCCGAAAGAGAAAATCCCATATTGTGCTTGCAAATAGAGTAGGAATCTTGGATGAGCAGCAGTTGAAAGCAGCATCTAAAAGAGCCAAGTGAAACAGCACTGCAGCATGGTGTTTGGAAGAAAAGGAAGGAAAATAAGGTAATTACATATAGTACAAACATGCAGAACTTTGCAATACCTGGAGGATAAATAAATAAAAAAAAAAAGTTTCATTACACTTTAATAAGGATTACATCCACTGTCAAGCAATCTTTTTGCAGTATATAATACAACGTGACCGATATTTTCCTAGTAATTCTCTTTTCAGAACTGAAGCATAGCGTACTGTAGTACATAATGTTTTACACCTGTCTCTTCTATCAATGTATCTTTACTGTAAGATAACAAAGACATCCATATAATTATTGGATGACTCCATGGTATAGGTAGTCATCATGGTTGTATGTGCGGATGACGTATAAGTGACTCAGTGATTGCTTGGAAATGGATGATTCATCTTCTACTGTCTAAAATCACTTGTATAATAATAATAATAATAAAAATAATAATAATAATAATAATAATAATAATAATAATCATCATCCCCCTTAGCATGAGTGGCACGGAGGCCTTGACATCTCTTATATGTAGATTCAGCCAGAGAACACAGAATAAAACACAAGTAGGTGAAATAACAATGGTTTAGAAGGGAAGGGAAAGGCATCATTGTACCATTGCCATTGAACACCTACATCACAAGTTCAAGTATTTATCTCCTTTGTTCCCTTCTAGTTGAATCCGTGCAGAACATCCTGACATTTCGCTGGTCTAATATGTTATATCTGACGTCTGTGACTACATATTCTTTTCAGCTAATTGTGTTTGACAAAATTTACCAGAAATAGTTTATTGCAATTTATTAAATACATTTTAGAGTTGCACATTTCTTATCTCGGCCGTGCAGAGAGGTAGGATTCTTGTTCTTTGTCATATAATTATTTTCTCCTATGGAAGAGGGATTAGTGATTTACATAAGAAGGGAAGTTGGCAGGACAATATGTCGCTAAAATAGCTGCAATTCTGCTCCACTTAGAAAACTGTTACCAAAAAAAAAATTGATTGAAAATTAGTGCCAGGAAACGGGATAGTTGACATATAGTGCAAAAACAGTGACAACGCCGCCAAAGAAAACGTTGGATCTCTTGGCAGTCACATTGCACCAAATGATAATAACATGTAAATAGAAACATATTGAGCTTCTCTCATTGTTTGTACAATTGTACCTCAAGTTGGATCCATCTGGAAGGAGTCCAGGATCTCAGCTTCTGCAGTTTGGAGGCGCTTTGTAATAACGCAATTTTAGCATTTTCCTTAATTGTGTCCCTACGCTGTAGATGGATCTCCATGAGGTACGGACTCCCCTGACTCCCCCATGCACACGTACGCTCGGCCGAGCATGCACATGTTTTCAGACCCCTATGTTAGCAGCTTATATCCCCCTAAAAATAAAAAGAACAGGTGTTTTAGCCTCTTCGGGATAGGCACATTTTGTGTATGCACTTTTCTTTTCTTTCTCCTTCTTCCAAGAGAAATCACTTTTTCAGTTTTCTATCAACATAGCCGTATAAGGGTTTGTTTTTCGTGGCACAAGTTTTAGTCTTGAATGACACCATTCACTTTACCATTTAATGTATTGAAAAAGGGGAAACAATTTTAAGTGTGGTGAAATGGTGTAAAAAATTCAATTCTACCATTTGTCTTTTTTGTAGGGTTACTTGTTTTATAGGGTGTTCATTTTGCAGTAAAAAAAACATACTGATGATGTATTACACAGCACAGAAGTGCAGAGCTATTAAAGGGAATCTGTCACTAGGTTTTTGCTACCTCAACAGCATGATGTGGGCACAGAGACCATGATTTTGGTGATGTATTCTATAGTTTACTGGGAGCAGTAGTGGTAACACAATCAGAGTTCTTAGATGCATGCAGCCGAGCTCAGAACACTGCCCACACCACAGCTTTATGTCTACATTGTATATTGACAGTGAGCTGCTTATCAGATGAGGGGGCATGGCCAGACTAGGGCTCATGTGCCTTGTAGTCCAGGGAATGATAATCTACTGGTATATATCCTTATATAGAATTTTTTATCCCCAATATTGTCTTCCTAATAAATAGTCACTTGGCGGTATTCTAGTATATATGAGTGATATAATCATAAACTCTACACTTTTGAATATCTTGTACCATTTGCTCTGTTCAGCGTCTTATTTCCCCATGGTAGCCACGGAGGCGGGATCATTTGGACTGGGGCCGGAAGGCCCGACGTCTTTTTCGGGGTGCCCCGCCATGTGATACATATACCCTTTGCTCCTCCCTCTGTTTGAGGGTAAAATGAATGCTGGTATTGGAGCCTAACTAAGTCAGCCGAAACCGGAAGTCCCGGCGCCATTTTGGATGCGCCCAAACCGGAAGTCCCGGCGCCATTTTGGATGCGCCCAAACCGGAAGTCCCGGCGCCATTTTGGATGCGCCCAAACCGGAAGTCCCGGCGCCATTTTGGATGCGCTCCAGTGTGGAGCGCACGCCGGGGCTTCATCTACCTGTTATGTATCTGAGGCGTTTTTGATGACGTGGGACGCTGGCGCCATCCTGGAGCGCACGTGGGGCCTCTATCCACCCGCTATGTATCGTAGGCGGTTGTGATGATGTGAGCTGCTGACGCTGAGGGCGGCTACTATCTACGGTATTATGTGGATGTATTGGGGCTATCACTACCTTCTCATACGTGATTTGCCCACCTGATAATGGGTGGGGCTGAGTTGTGGCTTTGCATCATGGGGGTTATTTAAATCCACTCATTCCTGACCACCGGTGCCATCATGCATCATCTGGGTATCATATATGGATATGACGTTTATTGATTGATCCTCCTGATGAACCGCTACAGGCGGGGAAACGCGTCGGGGTTGACCTACACATGATAAGTGACTTTGTTTATTATACTATGATTCAGAGTATACCCTTGAGAGGGGTTAGTTTGTATTATCTGTCTGTCAGACATATCAGTCTGTCACATATGATCATGATGTGGAGGTATTAGATTTTTTATCGTTTATAGTATCCTGGGGTCCTACTTTAGCCTAAGGCAACTCTAATGTTCATTGCTATAATATCAGATGGGCATACCTACACATGACAAGCAATTTATTGGTTAATATACCCCTATGTGGGGGTTCTATCAGGACAACATCAATTGTTTTGAGGTTTTGCTTGAGCTTAGGGCATTCTGAAGTTTCATTTCTGCACTATCAGATTATTGTTTTCCCTCCTGTCTGAATAGGGACTGGTAGGGGAGTGAGGGATAGTCCACGTTGAGTGGGGGCGCCAATTCTCATTTTTAGGGTGCCAACCTCCACGGCTAGGAAGGTATCAGTGAGCCTTAAAGTAGGGCTATGTAGCATCCCAGCGTAGGTCTGGTTAATTTTGGCATTGGCCATTTTTCACTGGGATAGGTGTTTTTTAATGTATAAAATAAATAATTCGTTTTAAGGGATTTATATGTTCGCACTATGGTAACAACAGCACACAATCTAATAAGTGACATTGCTGAAATCTGTGTCTCAGCCCCTACCTCATACTGTCCTCAGATTACAAAGCAAATACCTGCTGACACATTCCCTTTAACTCTAGTTAATATTTCTAGAAACGCAGTTAAAAAAAAGTCATCACTCTGTCCTCCAGGATGAACTCTTTTTCTTTATTCAAAAATCATGTGCATAGAGAACATTTAAACATATTTAAAAATGGTCTATGCACATGATATTGGAATGAAGAAGAGTTCATCCCGAAGGACAGAGTGTTGACTTTTTCTTCATCTGCATTTATCTTCATGTCTGCTCAGGTTGTCGAGCACCAGGAATGTTAATGGTGCAGGTGTGGTGAGCTGTTCTGTTTACCTGTGGACTTAATATTTCCGCAACTTCTGTGCTGTGTAAGTTATATTCAGTGCTTATTTAGGCTGAAGAGTCCAGCTGGTAGGGTCTGTGTACTCAGGTCATGTGACCCTGTGACATCATCACAGGTGTTTCTGCACTTCTATGTCTCTGCCTGATTATGATTGGTCAATATCATAAAGGAGGCAGAAGCACACGCCCACAATGAGAAATATCTAAAAAAAAATCCCAAAATGCCAAATTTTTGGTTACTAATATCTCCAGTGGTGAGGTAAAATTATAAAAAAGAAAATTCTAATTTTATTTGAACTACAGCCATAATTACATGGTGTGCTCAGTTCAAGATTAAACATCTGGTGAAATGTTCTATTTAAGGACTCTTATATATATATGTATATATATATATATATATATATAGAATGGGAGGAGTAGGAGGAATAGGGCTAAGCAGCAGAGCATGTGAAAAAGACTTGGGTATACTAATAGATCATAAACTGAACATGAGTCAACAGTGTGATGCAGCAGCAAAAAAGGCAAATGCAATTCTGGGATATATTGACAGAAGCATACAGTCTAGATCACATGAAGTCATTATCCCCCTCTACTCCTCTTTGGTTAGAAATCATCTGGAATATTGTGTCCAGTTCTGGGCTCCACATTTTAAAAATGACATCAACAAACTGGAGCAAGTTCAGAGTCGAGCGACCAGAATGGTGACCAGTCTGCAAATCCTGTCTTATGAGGAAGTGTTACAGGATTTGGGAATGTTTAACTTGCAAAAAACAAGACTGAGAGGAGACTTAATAGCTGTCTACAAATATCTCAAGGGCTGTCACATTGTAGAAGGATAATCTTTACTCTCATTTGCACAAGAAAAGACTGGAAGCAATGGGATGAAACTGAATGGGAGGAGACAGATTAGATATTAGAAAAAACTTTTTGACAGTGAGCGTGAAATACAATATATATATATATCTATATATCTATATATAATCGTCTTATTCTGTCTGTCTGTCACCGAAATCCCACGTCGCTGATCTCCCTATGGTTGCCGCGGCTCATCTCTGGGGAGGAGGAGTGGGGGTGTCACAGATCATTCTTACCCCCCTGGTGTGGTTTCTGCAGACCCCCCCGCTTCTCCATGGTCTCCCTTCCTGCTTTCAGCGGTCACGTGGTACCGCTCATTAAACTCATGAATATGCACATATTCATGAGTGTAATGAGCGGTATCACATGACCGCTGAAGGTAGGAAGAGAGACTGTGGAGAAACGGAGCTGCAGAGACCGCTCCAGAAGGGGGTAGGTATGGCGATATTCACCTGTCCCCCGGTCCATCGCTGCTCACTCACCGTTGTCTGCTGCGTCCTCTGTCTGTGACGTTTAGCCAGCAGAGGGCGCGGTGACGTGGTTAGTGCGTGCCGTGCCCTCTGCTGCCTGAACGTCACTGACAGACGACATGGCAGACAGCGGTGAGCAGCGATGGATCGGGGGACAGGTGAATATCTCAGGTGCCGGGTCCTGAGCAGGAGAGGTGAGTATGGCATTCTTTTTTTGCAGCAGCATATGGTGGCATAATATATGGAGCATCCTATGTGGCAGCAGGCAGCATATGGGGGGCATATTCTATTGAGCAGCACATGGGGGCATAATAAATGGAGCATCTTATGGGAGCAGCATATGGGGGCATATTCTATGGAGTAGCATATGGGGGCATAGTCTATGGGGCAGCATATGGGGGCATAGTCTATGGAGCAGTATATGGGGGCATATTCTATGGAGCAGCATATGGGGGTATATTCTATAGAGCAGAATATGGGGGCATAGTCTATGGGGAAGCATATGGGGCATAGTCTATGGGGCAGCATATGGGAGCATAGTCTATGGAGCAGCATATGGGGCATATTCTATGGAGCAGCATATGGGGGTATATTCTATAGAGCAGAATATGGGGACATATTCTATGGGGGCATATTCTATGGGGCAGCATATGGGGCATAGTCTATGGTGCAACATATGGGGCATAGTCTATGGAGCAGCATATGGGGCATATTCTAAGGGGCAGCATATGGGAGCATATTCTATGGGGCAACATATAAGGACATAATCTATGGAGCATTATATGGGGCATAATCTATGGAGCATCTTATTGGGGCATAATCTATGGAGCATCTTATTGGGGCATAATCTATGGAGAATCTTATGTGGGCATAATCTATGGAGCATCTTATTGGAGCATAATCTATGGAGAATCTTATGTGGGCATAATCTATGGAGCATCTTATTGGGGCATAATCTATGGAGCATCTTATGGGGGCATAATCTATGGAGCATCTTATGGGACATAATCTATGGAGCATCTTATGGGGCCATAACCTTTATGGAGCAGCATATGGGGCATATTATTCTATGGAGCATCTTATGGGGGCATTATTAACCTTTGTGCAGCATTATATGGGGTGTATTTTGTATGGAGCATCTTATGGGGCCCATCATGAACTGTATGGAGCATTATATGGGGCTCCTGATTCAATATGGATATTCAAAAACATTTAACCTACTGATGTCTCAATTAATTTTACTTTTATTGGTATCTATTTTTATTTTTGAAATTTACCAGTAGCTGCTGCATTTTCCACCCTAGGCTTATACGCGAGTCAATAAGTTTTCCCAGTTTTTTGTGGCAAAATTAGGGGGGTCAGCTTATACACGGATCGGCTTATACACGAGTATATATGGTATTTTAAAAACATGTAACTTTATTAAACAAAATACAGACATTTAAAATTGGCTACATATTCATTGTTTCCTGATAACATATCCCAAAAGGGGAAAAAAACAGCAGACAATAACAATGGAGGTTCTAATCCATACGCATATCCAAAAGAACCTCCATTGTTATTGTCTGCTGTTTTTTGTCCCCTTTTGGGGTATGTTATCAGGAAACAATGAATATGTAGCAAATTTTAAATGTCTGTATTTTGATTAATAAAGTTACATGTTTTTAATATAATTGTGGTTCTCTTCATTTTGGAGAAGAAGGAGTAATATTCATGCGAATTGGCCATATTCTAGAATACCCGATGCGTTAGAATTGGGCCACCATCTAGTATATATATATTTAATACACACACAAAATTCTTGCTTGCTTTTGACTGGTCACATTAGAGAGATTCCAAGAAGCAGTCTGACCAGCAATGCGGATATTTGATTTTATCATAAAATAAATCTCTGCCCCCAAAAGTGCTAAGCTAATGCTTTTGAATCTTTACACATTTATCACATTATATTTTATTTTACATAGATGCAAGGAACAATATATATTAGGAGCATATTTCCAATAAATTCTGAACCCCACAACCTAGAATAAATACAGATTCCAGACCAGAACCCCTAAACAAATACAGATCCCCCAAAAAAATAAAGGTCCCTAAAGTCATATATACCCTAGAAGAGAGCCATAAAATAAATACTTGACCAGACCAAGTAAATAAATTCAGATCCAGTACTAATTCAGACACTAAGACTCCGATTCATCATTTGTGGGGGGTTTAAGTAACTTTCCATTATTATTTTTTGATATTCATTGCTGTTTTTGGTGCCAAATTCATCAAAATAGCGCATGCGATTCATGAATAGAAAATGCAGTAAAGTAACAAGGAGAAAACTTTAGATTTACGGATCTTCAGATAGATGTAAAATATCATAAATAGGAAAGAAGCCATCCCCGAGAATCAATGTCAACTAATAGTAAATGTGTTCCTGTTTCTCCCAAAAGCCTGTTCATTCGAATCTCTCTCGTATTCTCTCATGGACCATTAGCTTGCAATAAAAAAGGGCTCATTAGAGAAATGAGCAAGTTGGTAAAACTATTCAGTCCTCAGACGGGATAAAAAGGCATTTTTATGAAGGATTCTTTCTTCATTATTTTCCTGTTTAGTTTATTCTTCATTTGTTTAAGTCAATACTTTTCCACTCTCTTACCTCATGTAACCGTCGTATTATGGGTTCATCTGGGGTGATGTGTTCTCTATACTGTTGGTCAGGGTGAGCAGCGCAGTCAAAAGGCGATAATGCAGCAGAGCTAGACTTGCTGGATGACATGGAAATGAGCAAGGGCTAGTACAGCAGGGTGTACAGAAAAGTAGATGGGCAAGCAGAACTGGAAGCACTAAATGCAGCTGAGAGGTCACACACAAAAATAGTAATGTTGTACAGGCAAACTGGTATCTTGCTTGAAGAAATGTAGTTACACTCCGAAATAGCAGAAATGCATGGTCGAACAGGTATCTTGCTTGCAGAGATGCGGCTACTTACAAGAATACCAGTTGAAAATATGGCAGAGATGAGCTTGTCAATATATCTTGTGTGATGCTGAGTCACTTCTCACAGGCAAGCTGATAGTCGAGGAGTCCAAGGTCAAGAGTCAGGAGGGTACGTCATAAACAGAGGGAAGAGACAAAGTTGTAGTCAAGTAACAGTCCAAGGTCAAAATACCAGGAAGATAGCGGATCAGAGCTAAGGGGTTAAACACATGAAGGGTTGGTCAGAACAAGGTCCAAGGTCAGGAAGTAATACATCAACAAGCAAAATACAAGGCACAGAGTAAATGAACCAGACTTAGCTGAAGCTATGGCTGACAGCTATCTGGGACGGCCAACTGAACGATCAAGGGAACTGGGAACGCTCAGCCTCTCCCAGTCTCAAATTGGACAGCTGTCAATAAAAACACAGACAGCTCAGCACACCTATGCACCTGACTGGACAACTGAGCTGTCATTTACTGCACAGACAGCTCAGCACTGAGGGGTGGAATCGTTACAGCTTGACATTGTAGAGCTGAGAGTAGGACTTGCTGAAATATGCTTGGAAGTAGTACCTGGCTGTGGATGCTTTATTGTAGACAGGAGTATATGAAAAAATAATTAGACACCTCACTGGAGCAGAGACAAGAGGAAGATGAGGCTAACTTCAGGAAAAGAATGTTAGTAGGGTGCCAAAATTCCTGGATACTCAGGCAGTGGAACACAGAGAAACACTGTACAACAAACGTAAAAAAATACTCTGCTGTAAAAAAAATTTCAACAATAAACAGCAAGTGGTAGTAAAAAGATGATACCAAAACAGGGTATTTAGTTGATACGTTTTTTGCAAAAAATGTATACTAAGCCACTCTACCAAACGCCAAGGTATACCCATCAGAGCAGTCCTATCCAATGTATTTAAAACCTGACCATGTGAACAGTACCTATATGAGCAGGGTTCAGAGAGGAAATGTCTGATGTGGACACGCTGTGTAAGACGGCTTTATATGTGCATGGCCCACAAGAGAGGGGTGGAGACCTCACAAAGACTTGCAGAAGCAAGAAACCAATAGAATACAAACGTATGGGCCATGCACACACAGTGAACAAGTCGGTAAGACAGTGTTCACACCACCAAGAGACTGGAACACAGAGAAACACAGTACAACAAACGTGAAAAAATACTCTGCTGTAAAAAAATTTTTTTTTGAGTTGGCCTTAAAAGATGATATCTGTGGTACTTCCCTGGCTACCACAGTAACTAAATGTAGACCAAGACCAAGAGGGAGAGAACCATAGGAGAAGTAACAAAATACCCTGCACTAGAGCTGGGACAAGTGAGTAACACAATGGTTTTTGGTCAATTGCTGAAAGTTATAGATACTTTTTAGGCTTGAGTGGCAAGCAAAAAAACCAAAGGCAGAAGTCATACACCACCCCATAGTACACAGTGCCACAGTATTTACTGGAGTGTTCCTTTATATTGAGTCCACAAAGGATGGAAAAAGCAACCACAAATAGTAACATAGTAACATAGTATTAAAGTTTGAAGGAAGACTTTAAGTCCATCTAGTTCAACCCATAGCCTAACATGTTGATCCAGAGGAAGGCAAAAAAAAAACCATGTGGCTATCAGTAAGCTTCACATTGGGGAAAAAAATTCCTTCCCGACTCCACATACGGCAATCAGACTAGCTCCCTGGATCAACGCAATATCAAGGAATCTAGTAAATATACCCTGTAAGGCTATTTTCACACTAGCATTTTGAGGGGCAGCGCACACTCGCCGTGAAGCTCCGCCCATGGCCGCACCTCCTCCGGTCAGCTCCACCTATGGGCGCATGCCGCTGCATGCAACCTGCATACCCTATCTTTAGCATTGGGTATGCAGGCCACGCGCAGGTATGCTTTTGCATGCGTACTTTTGACAGTGCGTCGACCTGCGCCAAACGCACCCTGTTGCATTTTGGTGCGGAAGCCGCACCGTCAAAAGGACCCATGCGCTGGCAAAAGCATACCTGCTCATGGCCTGCGTACACAATGCTAAAGATAGGGTACGCAGGTCGCATGCAGCGGCATGCGCCCATAGGTGGAGCTGACCGAAGGAGGCACGGCAGGGGACAGAGCTTCACGGCGAGCGTCCCCTGTGCCTCAAAATACTAGTGTGAAACTAGCCTAACATTATACTTTTCAAGAAAGGCATCCGGTCCCTTCTTAAATTTTAGTAGGGAATCACTCATTACAACATCATATGGCAGAGAGTTCCATAGTCTCACTGCTCTTACAGTAAAGAATCCGCATCTGTGAGTAAGTATGCTTAAACCTTCTTTCCTTCAGACGTAGAGGATGCCCCCTTGTCCCCGTCACAGGTCTAAGAGTAAAAAGATCATTAGAAAGGTCTTTGTACTGTGCTCGCATATATTTATACATTGTAATAAGATCACCCCTTAGCATTTGTTTTTCCAAACTAAATAACCCCTATTGTAATAACCTGTCTTTGTATTGCAGACCCCCCAGTTCCCTAATAACCTTGGTCACCCTTCTCTGCCCCCGCTCCAGTTCAGCTATGTCTTTATTATACACCGGAGACAAGAACTATGCGCAGTATTCTAAGTGTGGTCGCACTAGTGACATGTAAAGGGGTAAAATTATGTTCTCCTCATGAGCATCTATGCCTCTTTTAAAGTATCCCATTATTTTATTTGCCTTTGCAGCAGCTGCCTGACACTGGCCACTAAATGTGAGTTTGTCGTCCACCCATACACCCAGGTCTTTTTCAGTGACCGTTTTGCCTAGTGTTTTACAATTAAGCACATAATTATACATCTTGTTCGTTCTACCCAAGTGCTGTCATGTCGGACACTGTTCACACCAGGGGGTCCGGCAGATAGCGGTAATACCCTGTTGGGTATTCTGTTCCAGTCGGGATAGGGTTAACCAGGTTGTCATGCTGGCTGAGGGCTGGGCCACTCCCTTGGTCTTTAAATAGTTCGTCCTGACTATGGGCGTCGCCGACTATAGCTTTTGCCTAGTGCTAGCAATACCGGTCAGCAGTGGTGGTGTTGGAGCGTCTGATATCTGGTGCAGTATATCCCTCAGTGGTTCTTTCTCCAATCTGTTATATATATATTTGGTTGCCCTTGCACATTATTGTATTCCCTTGTGTATTAACTGTGTGGTGTTTCTTTTACCCCTGTCCATACGTATTTGTGGGGTCTGGTGTCTGGTCCCCTCACTGGGTGGAGGGAGGTGGGTTCAGCTTAGGGCTGGACAGGAGACAGGGACAGGGTGGAGGCTCAGGCAGGCACACCTTCAGTGTAAACCCTGGGTAGAGGGACAGACAGGGTTCCCCTAGTCTGAGGGACATCGCAGGGGTCCCGGGGTTTTTGCCTAAAGTAACCTAGGCATACCATGACATTATAGTCGGCCCAAATAATAAAGTGAGAAAAAAAAAAAAAAAGGTAGGGAATATAGGGGTTACTTACTATGGATCCTATACTTTCCCTAACCAAGCAGCTGGAGGCTCTATCCATACAGGTCACTGAACTCAGGGGGGCGGTCCAGCAACAAGGTCTGTCAGCTCCTGCAGTACCTGCTGAGGCTGCAGCCAGGGCAGCTGAGCCCAAGTTTCCCCTTCCTGAACGATTTGCTGGTGATCGTGGTAAGTTCACGGTGTTTCGTGAATCATGCAAATTGTATTTCTGTATGCGTCCACATTCCTCAGGTAATGAGGCTCAACGCGTGGGCTTGGTGATTTCTTTGCTGAGTGGTGACCCACAGGCCTGGGCCTTTTCACTCCCTTCAGACTCACCGGCATTTGAATCTGTAGATTTTTTGTTCTCTGCTCTGGGTTTGATCTATGACGATCCGGATAGATTAAACTTAGCAGAGCCTAAGATACGCTCACTGCTACAGGGTGATCGACCAGCTGAGGATTACTGCACGGAATTCCGGCGCTGGGTGGTGGACACGCAGTGGAATGACCCTGCGCTTAGAAGTCAATTTTTGCATGGGGTTTCTGGAAGGGTTAAACAGACTCTCCTAATGTACGAGACTCCCGCCTCTCTGGAGGCTGCGATGGCACTTGTAGTACGCATAGACCGACGTCTCCGTCAGGGGGCGCTGGTTTCGTTGCCTCCGGGAGGTGGGGGAGTGGTCGGTGAGGTTGCCGCGGGTGAATCCGTGGAACCCATGCAGATCGCTGGTATAGCACAGTCACCGAGTAACAAGCCTAAACGTCCTTGGCACAGAAGGCAGGGGCTCTGTTTTTTTTGTGGCAAAGGAGGACATTTTATTAACGCTTGCCCCCTGGTACCTAAGAAGGGCGCGCCGGCGGAAAACTGATAGGCTCAGAGGGTTTGGAGGAGTCTAGTCTGAGCCTTTGTGTATCCTCCGTCATGGTTTCCCAGTGTATGCTCCCTGCTAGGGTGGTACTTGGGGGGCAAATGCTCTCTATTACAGTATTTATTGATAGTGGCTCAGCTGCCAATCTCATTGATGAGAGGTTCGCGCATACAGCGGGATTTCCGGTGGAGAAATTGCCGAACCCCATCCGGGTGGTTACCATCAATGCTTCCCCGTTGTCTCAAGGGGAGATCACAGAGTGTGTGTTGGATATACTGTACAACTCCACATCGGAGTATTACACTCAGAGCGGGTAACTTGTAAGGTGCTTAGTAACTTACCGGCTCAGATGGTTCTGGGCTTTCCATGGTTGTCAATGCATAATCCTGTTATTGATTGGAAGACCCAGGACATAATTCAGTGGAGCAGGGAGTGTCAGGAGAGGTGCCTGGCTACATGTATTTCCGCTTTGACCCCCAGTATCCCGGAGCCGTTGCTGGACTATGCGGATGTATTTTCTGAGAAGGGTTGTTCAGAACTACCACCGCATCGCCCCTATGACTGTGCTATTAGGTTGAAACCAGGGGCCAAGTTACCTAAAGCTAGAATGTTTAATATCTCAGGTCCCGAGAGGCTAGCTCTCAAGGAATACATTGCGGATAGCCTGAGCAAGGGTCATATTAGACCTTCCTCTTCTCCTCTGGCTGCTGGCTTCTTCTTTGTTAAAAAGAAGGATGGCGGTTTACGCCCGTGTCTGGATTTCAGAGAACTCAACCAGATTACGGTCCGTGATCCTTACCCTATGCCACTTATACCCGATTTATTCAACCAAGTGGTTGGTGCCAGGTGGTTCTCCAAACTGGACCTCAGGGGGGCGTACAATCTTATAAGAGTCCGTCAGGGGGATGAGTGGAAGACGGCGTTCAATACCCCTGAGGGTCACTTTGAGAGTTTGGTAATGCCGTTTGGGTTGACTATGGCACCGGCGGTCTTTCAACACTTCATCAATGATGTCTTCTCTCAGCTGTTGGGGAGGTTCGTTATAATTTATCTTGACGACATTCTCATTTTCTCTCGCGACCATGATACACATATAGAGCATGTTAGATAGGTTCTGCAGTTGCTCAGAGAGAACAGGCTCTATGTCAAGCTTGAAAAATGTGTGTTTTTCGTACAGGAGCTACCGTTCTTGGGTTATATAATCTCCACCTCAGGTTTTAAGATGGACACCGCAAAGGTGCAGGCAGTACTACATTGGGATCGGCCTGATAATCTTAAGGCGCTTCAGCGATTTCTTGGCTTCTCCAATTACTATAGGAAATTTATTAAGAACTTCTCTATGATTGCCAAACCACTGACTGACATGACTAAGAAGGGTACCGACTTTTCTGACTGGTCTGAGCCTGCGGTACAGGCGTTTGAATTCCTCAAGAATAGTTTTGCCTCAGCGCCCATTCTGGTGCAGCCCGATGTCTCCTTACCGTTTGTCGTGGAGGTGGATGCGTCGGAGGTTGGAGTGGGGGCTGTACTGTCTCAGGGCCCTTCTTGGGCCAAGTTGCATCCGTGTGCCTTCTTCTCCAAGAAGCTGTCGCCTGCGGAGCGTAATTATGATATTGGCAACAGGGAATTATTGGCCATCAAATTGGCATTTGAGGAGTGGCGACACTTCTTGGAGGGGGCTGTTCATCAGATTACTGTGATAACCGACCATAAGAATTTGCTTTATTTAGAATCTGCTAAGCGCCTGTCCTCCAGACAGGCTCGCTAGGCATTATTCTTCACCCGGTTCAACTTCATTGTTACCTATCGACCTGGGTCGAAGAATGTTAAGGCAGACGCTTTATCCAGGTGTTTTCCTGGTGGAGAGTTATGTGAAGAGCCGGTGCCTATTCTCCAAAAGGGTGTGGTGGTATCTGCCATCACGACAGAGATTGAGGCAGAGATTGCGGAGGCTCAGGAGGTGGTACCGCCGGGGTTGCCTGCTAATAAATCTTTTGTGCCGCTACATCTACGCTCTAGAGTGTTGGGCGAACATCACGACACGGTACTGGCAGGTCATCCAGGGGTTAAGAGCACTCTGGAACTGGTATCGCGTCGTTTTTGGTGGCCTAAAATCCGGCAGGATGTGGCCTCATATGTGGCTGCCTGTACCACGTGCGCACGGGACAAGACTCCTCGTTCCCGTCCCGCTGGTAGCTTGCAGCCTCTCGGGGTGCCCAGTAAGCCATGGACTGAGATTTCCATGGATTTTATTACTGACTTGCCCGCCTCGGCAGGGAACTCGGTCATTTTGGTAATTGTTGATAGGTTCTCCAAAATGTCACATTTCGTTGCTTTACCGTCTTTGCCCAATGCTAAGACTCTTGCTCAGATATTTATTCGCGAGGTGGTCAGACTTCATGGTGTCCCATCTGACATTGTGTCTGATCGAGGTACGCAGTTTGTGGCAAAGTTTTGGAGAGCTTTTTGTTCTCGCCTTGGAATCAAATTATCTCATTCATCGGCTTTCCACCCTCAGTCGAATGGACAGACTGAGCGGATGAACCAAAACCTGGAGCAATACTTGCGCTGCTTTATTTCCGACAATCAGGAAGAGTGGTCAGCATTTCTTCCTCTGGCAGAATTCGCAATAAACAACCATTGCCAGGAATCGTCTGGGGAATCTCCTTTTTTTTGTGTGTATGGTCAACATCCTCAATTTTGCACCTTGCGTCAGGGGTGCTCAGTTGGCGTCCCTGAGGAGGACCAGTTGGGAGCTCAATTGTCGTCTGTTTGGAGGAGAGTCAAGCAGCGCTTGTTGAAGGTGGGTTCCAGGTACAAACGGGTGGCTGACTGCAGACGTGTGCCAGGTCCGGACCTGTGTGTGGGTGATTGGGTGTGGTTATCTACTAGGAACATTAAGCTCAAGATACCGTCACTTAAGTTGGGTCCCAGGTTCATTGGCCCATTTAGAATCTCCGCAGTGATCAACCCCGTGGCATTTCGTTTGGAGTTGCCGGCTGTGTATAAGATTCATAATGTATTTCACAAAGCATTGCTAAAGAAGGTCGTGGGTTTGGTGGATGGTTCCCCCGGGCCACCACCTCCCGTCTTGGTGGATGGCGCGTTGGAATTTGAGGTGTCCAAAGTGGTGGACTCTAGGGTTGTGCGTCGCACTCTACAGTACCTGGTCCACTGGCGTGGCTATGGTCCTGAGGAGAGGACATGGGTGCCGGCCTCTGACATTCATGCTGATCGACTGGTTACTATGTTCCATCGTCGCCATCCGGACAAGCCAGGTCCTCGACATGGTGAGGTTCCGGAGGTCCCTCGTAGAAGGCGGGGTACTGTCATGTCGGACACTGTTCACACCAGGGTGTCCGGCAGACAGCGGTAATACCCTGTTGGGTATTCTGTTCCAGTCGGGATAGGGTTAACCAGGTTGTCATGCTGGCTGAGGGCTGGGCCACTCCCTTGGTCTTTAAATAGTTCGTCCTGACTATGGGCGTCGCCGACTATAGCTTTTGCCTAGTGCTAGCAATACCGGTCAGCAGTGGTGGTGTTGGAGCGTCTGATATCTGGTGCAGTATATCCCTCAGTGGTTCTTTCTCCAATCTGTTATATATATATTTGGTTGCCCTTGCACATTATTGTATTCCCTTGTGTATTAACTGTGTGGTGTTTCTTTTACCCCTGTCCATACGTATTTGTGGGGTCTGGTGTCTGGTCCCCTCACTGGGTGGAGGGAGGTGGGTTCAGCTTAGGGCTGGACAGGAGACAGGGACAGGGTGGAGGCTCAGGCAGGCACACCTTCAGTGTAAACCCTGGGTAGAGGGACAGACAGGGTTCCCCTAGTCTGAGGGACATCGTAGGGGTCCCGGGGTTTTTGCCTAAAGTAACCTAGGCATACCATGATAAGTGCATGACCTTACATTTATTCCCATTAAAGCTCATTTGCCATTTATCAGCCCAAGCGTCTAGTTTACATAAATCTTCTTGTAATATTAGATTGTCTTC
The DNA here is from genome assembly GCF_039654945.1 of Dendrobates tinctorius. Classification (NCBI taxonomy): domain Eukaryota; kingdom Metazoa; phylum Chordata; class Amphibia; order Anura; family Dendrobatidae; genus Dendrobates; species Dendrobates tinctorius. The sequence continues at coordinate 64,748,008 of NW_027361738.1, read as the reverse complement.
CTCTGTATTAATCACCCTGCAGAGTTTAGTGTCATCTGCAAATATTGAAATTCTACTTTCAAATTTCTATGTAAATCCATACAGCCCATTGAAAAATCTACATACCCCACATACAGATTTTGCTTTGGGTTTGGTACAGAATTCACAGTGCATTTGACAATTTTTACTGAAAGAAGAGAAATTTACAGTAAAAATCTGCAATAAAAACATATTTTGAAATAAAAAATGTACACTATAGGTCATTTTCTGTGCCAAAAAATTCTAACAAATTTGATAATTTTGCTGGCACTTTATTCCACTGCAGACAGTGATAGTGCAGTGGATCTTGATGAATGACACATAGTAGTGAGTATCTGTATTGTAAGGGTTCCAATGGATTGTGATGAATAAGAAAATGCTCACACAAGAATTGAATTTACTAAATTGATTTACTTAATAAGTGATAAGATCAAATAATAAACAGTATAAAACTATACTGTAAATACATATGCATTAATCAGAAACAAGCATTATTCATACGTTACATTATTCAGCTAGACGTCGGCCAGTCATCCTCCAGGAACCAAGAGAGAGAAAGAACATGTGTCCTAGTTCTTTTAAAATGTCCAGCTAAAAGGTGTGTCCAGCCCCACCATATGGGGAATGATGTCACAAGTCTATTGTCCATTGGCTCTAAACACATCCCCTCAATACCTGTTTTAACCAGTACATAATACAGGAAGCTGGAGGAAAGGGGCCTCATGTGTGCCACATGGCAGTAATACAGCAAGCTGGAGGAGGGGCTTCGGAGGAATGTTTACCCACCCAATCTAATTATGGCAACGAAGGTCCTTTGTTGGTAGATAAGTGTAAGCTAGTTATTTGCTCTGCTTGGACAATTTAACCATCTGGTTGAAACAAGTTTCAATGACCTTCTTGGAAGGTTCAAAGAGCTGATTGAAACTATATCAATAGTTGGTATTAATTAATTGGAGTGTTGAAACCATTAAAAATAACTCATAGTATACAGTATCATAGCAGGGTACACAGGGTGGCTGATAACTAGTGGAGCAAATATCACAGATGAAGCACAGTCAGGTGCTACACATATAGGAAGCTGGTGTCTCCCATCAGGGAAATGGTTAACAGCAACAATGTAAAAGAGAAGTAAATGCAGTGAGCAAGGCAATAGTTAATAGCAGCAATGAATGTAAACTGGAACTTATTGCATGAAAATGCTTATGACATAAAAGACCAGAGACACACTTGAGGAGATGCGTTGCTTTGACTGCAGAAAACAGGTGTGAACAGGACTGAGATTAGTTGTGAGAAACTGGCATGCTGAGTGCTGGTATGGTCAACACCCAAGAAGCATGACTGAGCTTGGAAAAAATGTTGGTTTGCAGTTTGAAAGTCCAGAATAACAGAGGAAAAGATGGACTCGAGGCTAGAGCCAAGCAGAAGCAAACTCCTGACAGACTTGTAGCACATGAGTGCTATGCTTGTTAATTTCCAAGCACTTGATCTATGCCTGAGTTGGCATTAAAAGGATGAAGAATGATGATGTCAGAGGTGTTTGTCAGTTTTCTTGAGAAAGGACTAATGTAAAGTAGGGTGACCTATGGAGAAAAGTGCAAATTGTCTCTTCAGAGAGGAAGAGGACTATAACTCTAGTGCCACCTATTGACCTAATGACCTATGTCATTCTCCGCAAGGAGAAATGATACTTCTTGGATATCGGTCAGACGCCTCTCTCACAGCCAAACCAGATCTCACACTTTGCACTGACGAGGGGCAGTACCCCGAAATGCAGCGTCTGCAAATTGAGATTCTGGTTTTGGCTTTTATCCTAAGTCATGTAACTAGGCTCATTAAAGGGTCGACATTGACTTTTAGGATTGCTACTTCCAATAGGTGGCACTAGAGTTCTAGTCCTCTTCCTCTCTGAAGAGACAATTTGCATATTTCCCAGAGGAGCATTGCGGCTTTAAGTCTCTTCATCTCGGCATGCTTAGCACGTCATTCTCCACAAGGAGAAATTATACTTCTTGCACTATGTAGAAAAGAGCACGGTCCAAGTCGGAGTGACAACTGAGTAATATGCTGCAGATTCCAGTCCCTTTATTTTGTTTGTTTCTGTCCCGTTGTCCTGCTGTTTCTACATAGATTTGTGACTGTCATCAGTGATCACTAGTCCTTGTGTAAATATCATGGCGGGATGCAAAGAATGGTGGAAGATCTGAGAAGCAATTGGCTATAAGACAATATTCACACATAGTATTTTTGTGAGAGTTTGCAAGTCAAAACTAGGAATGGAAAGAAACACAGATACAAAATATAATTGTCTGAGAGTGATTTTTGGTATAAATATGGCAGACAGAATACAGATGATCAAACACTTTCACTTACAAGATACAAATCGCCATGTACCAGTCAGTACACTAATGCCATCTGAAAATGGGAAACCTGTGTAAAGCACTGAACGAGAGTCTCTGATTAAAGGGGAAGTATTGATTGAGAAAGTAGTGAGGTGACACAGCAGAAGTATGGCTGGTCAATTGTATGGATTTGTCATTAATGGTTGAAGTCTTGGAGGAAAGAGCACAATTAGCAGTGTAATATTACAGTTAATCACACCGGAAGCCTTCTTGTTGTTCAGTTCTGCTTGCACATTTCCTATTAGCAAAGCAGGGTCATTTTTTTTTTTTTTACACATTAATACCTTCATGATAAAAAAAGCCTACAAAAAAACTACAAAGTCTGCAAAAATACTTCCTTTGAGCCTTCATGTTTCATTGTGTGCTATTGCATACGAACCATGTGAGTAGACTGTAGGATTTTGAGGCAATCCACAAAAAAAGACTCTGAAAGATTCTGAAATCTAAGTATGACTGGCCGATCGGTGGTCATTTAATAACTCGTTTAGAAAGACTGACCACACTTTCATGTTACAAAATGATAATTTCAATGGGGGGGGTGAGTGTTCCGATTATTGGTAGAACATCCCGATTAGATGGAACACTCATTCCTGATTATTGGCTACTGTAAAGCAACCCAAGGGTAGGTGTACATGGTATCTTTAACATGTGAGCAAAGGCACCATGTTTTCCAAGAGGAAGTTACTTCAGAAAATACAATTTTTGTGGTGTTTTTATGTCTTTCCTGAGTGTTTTTTTTACCCGTTGCCTTGTTTTTTTAAAGTATAGCGTAAAGAATTGTCAGCTCACTTGTTTTAACTGCTTGGTGTCTTTTGAAACTTGCAACAGTTAACCCCTTCACTACCAAGGGTGGTTTTTATGTTAACTCCCGGGCCAATTTTTACAATTCTGACCACTGTACCTTTATGAGGTCATAACTCTGGAACGCTTCCATGGATCCCGGTGATTCTGACATTGTTTTCTAGTGATATATTGTACTTCATGTTAGTGGTAAAATTGCATTCAAATAACTTGCGTTTATTTGTGAAAAAAACGGAAATTTGACAAAAATTTTGAAAATTTCGCAATTTTCCAACTTTGAATTTTTATGCCCTTAAATCACAGCGATACGGCACACAAAAAACTTAATACATAACATTTCCCACATGTTTACTTTACATCAGCACAATTTTGGAACCAAAATTTTTTTTTGTTAGGAAGTTATAAGGGTTAAAAATTGACCAGCGATTTCTCATTTTTGCAACACCATTTTATTTTTAGGGACCACTTCACATTTGAAGCCACTTTGAGGGGTCTATATGATAGAAAATACCCAAAAGTGACACCATTCTAAAAACTGCACCCCTTAAGATGCTTAAAACCACATTCAAGAAGTTTATTAACCCTTTAGGTGCGTCACAGGAATTTTTTGAATATTAAAAAAAAATGAACATTTAACTTTTTTTCACAAAAAAAATACTTCAGGTTCAATTTTCTTTATTTTACAAGGGTAACAGGAGAAATTGGACTGCAAAAGTTATTGTGCAATTTGTCCTAAGTACGCTGATACCTGATATGTGGGGGGGAACCACTGTTTCGGCGCATGGCAGACCTCAGTAGGGAAGGAGCGCCGTTTGACTTTTTCAATTAAAAAATCATTTTTTCCACAAAAATGATCTTTTCACCCCCAATTTTTATTTTTCCAAGGGTAACAGGACCCTAAAAGTTATTGTGCAATTTGTCCTGAGTACGCTGATACCCCATATGTGGGTGTAAATGACTATTTGGGCGCATAGCAGAGCTCGGAAGGGAAGCAGCGCCATTTGACGTTTTTGGCTAGATTTGAGATCGGACACCATGTCGCGATTGGAAAACCCCTGATGTACCAAAACAGTGGAAACCCCCCACAAATGACACCATTTTGGAATCTAGACCCCCCAAGGAACTTATCTAGATGTGTGGTGAGAACTTTGAACCCCCAAGGGCTTCACAGAAGTTTATAACGTACAGCAGTACAATTAAAAAATCATATTTTTTCCACAAAAATGATCTTTTCACCCTCAATTCTTATTTTTCCAAAAGTAACAGGACCCTAAAAAATATATTGTGCAATTTGTCCTGAGTACGCTGATACCCCATATGTGGGGGTAAACCACTATTTGGGCGCATGGCAGAGCTCGGAAGGGAAGCAGCGCCATTTGACGTTTTTGGCTGGAATTGAGATCGGACACCATGTCGCGTTAGGAAAGCCCCTGATGTACCAAAACAGTAGAAACCCCCCACAAATGACACCATTTTGGAAACAAGACCCCCCAAGGAACTTATCTAGATGTGTGCTGAGCACTTTGAACCCCCCAGTGCTTCACTGAAGTTTATAACGTCCGGGCGTGAAAATAAAAAAATCTTATTTTTTCCACAAACATCATCTTTTAGTCCCCATTTTTTTTATTTTCCCAAGGGTAACAGGAGAAATTGGACCCCAAAAGTTGTTGTGCAATTTGTCCTGAGTACGCTGACACCCCATATGTGGGAGAAAACTACTGTATGGGGACACGTCGGGGCTCGGAAGGGAAGTAGTGACGTTTTGGAATGCAGACTTTGATGGAATGGTCTGCGGGTGTCATGTTGCCTTTGGAGAGCCCCTAATGTACCTAAACAGTGGAAACCCCCCACAAATGATCCCATTTTGGAAACTAGACCCCCTGAGGAACTTATCTAGATGTGTGGTGAGCACTTTGAACCCCCAAGGGCTTCACAGAAGTTTATAATGCCCAGGCATGAAAATAAAAAAATCGTATTTTTTCCACAAACATGATCAATTAGTCCCCAATTTTTTATTTTCCCAAGGGTAACAGGAGAAATTGGACCCCAAAAGTTGTTGTCCAATTTGTCCTGAGTACGATGATACCTCATATGTGGGAGAAAACTACTGTATGGGCACACATCAGGGCTCAGAAGGGAAGTAGTGACGTTTTGGAATTCAGACTTTGATGGCATGGTCTGCGGGTGTCATGTTGCTTTTGGAGAGCCCCTGATGTACCTAAACAGTGGAAACCCCCAACAAGTGACCCCATTTTGGAAACTAGACCCCCTAATGAACTTATCTAGATGTGTGGTGAGCACTTTGACCCCCCAGTGCTTCACAGAAGTTTATAACGACCGGGCGTGAAAATAAAAATATCGTATTTTTTCAACAAACATCATCTTTTAGTCCCCATTTTTTTATTTTCCCAAGGGTAACAGGAGAAATTGGACCCCAAAAGTTGTTGTCCAATTTGTCCTGAGTACGCTGATACCTCATATGTGGGAGAAAACTACTGTATGGGTACACGTCGGGGCTCGGAAGGGAAGTAGTGACGTTTTGGAATGCAGACTTTGATGGATTGGTCTGCGGGTGTCATGTGCGTTTGGAGAGCCCCTGATGTACCTAAACTATTGAAACTCCCCACAAGTGACCCCATTTTGGAAACTAGACCCCCCACGGAGCTTATCTAGATGTGTGGAGAGCACTTTGAACCCCCAAGTGCTTCACAGAAGTTTATAACGCCTGGGCGTGAAAATAAAAAAAACATTTTTTTCCGCAAAATTATATTTTTGCCCCCAATTTTTTATTTTCCTAAGGGTAACAGGAGAAATTGGACCCCAAAATTTGTTTTGTAATTTGTCCTGAGTAGGCTGATACCCTACATGTGGGGGTAAAACACTGTTTGGGCGCATGGCAGAGCTTGGAAGGGAAGGAGCACCATTTGACTTTTTCAACGCAGAATTGGCTGGAATTGAGATCAGACGCCATGTTGCCTTTGGAGAGCACCTGATGTGCCCAAACAGTGGAAACCCCCCAATTATAGCTCCAACCCTAACCTCAACACACCCCTAAACCTAATCTGAGCCCTAGCCCTAACCCTAGCCCTAACCCTAGCCCTACCCTAACCCTAACCCTAGCCCTAACCCTAACCCTAGCCCTAACCCTAACCCTAGCCCCAACCCTAACCCTACCCTAACCCTAGCGGGAAAATGGAAATAAATACATTTTCTTTTAGTTTTATTATTTTTCCCTAACTAAGGGGGTGATAACGGGGGGTTTGATTTACGATTTATGGCGGTTTTTATGCTTGGCGGCTGTCGCACGCTAAAAGACGCTTTTTATTGTAAAAATAGTTTTTGCATCACCACATATTGTGAGCTATAATTTTTCCATATTTTGACCCACCAAGTCATGTGAGGTCTTATTTTTTGCGGGACGAGTTGACGTTTTTATTGATACCATTTTCGGGCACGTGACATTTTTTGATCGCTTTTTATTTCGATTTTTGGGACGCAGAATGAACAAAAACCAGCATTTCATGAATTTCTTTTGGGGGGTGCGTTTACACCGTTTCGCGTGCGGTAAAATTGATAAAGCGTTTTTATTCTTCGGGTCAGTACGGTTACAGCAATACCTCATTTAGGTCTTTTTTTATGTTTTGTCGGTTTTTTGCAATGAAAACAATTTTATATAAAAAATAATTATTTTTGTATCGCTTTATTCTGCAAGCTATAACTTTTTTACTTTTTTGTGGATGATGCTGTATGGCGGCTCGTTTTTTGCAGGACAAGATGACGTTTTCAGTGGTAACATGGATATTTATATGCGTCTTTTTGATCGTGCGTTATTGCACTTTTCGTTCGGTGGTATGATAATAAATCATTATTTTTTGCTTCGTTTTTTATTTTTATTTTTTAAGGGGTTCGCTAAAGGGGTTAACTAATGGGACAGTTTTATAGGGCAGGTCATTACAGACGCGGCGATACCAAATATGTGTACTTTTATTGTTTTTGGTTTTTTTTATTTTGAAAAAATGGATTTATTGGGGAATATTTTTTTTTTTTTTTACTAATTTATTTAGCGATTTTTTTTTAAAATTATTTTATAACACTTTATTTATTTATTTTTTTTTACTTTATTACCTTGTCCCAGGTGGGACATCACTGTCCTGTGACAGATCGCTGATCTATCACATCACAGATCACTGTGACAGATCAGCGATCTGTCACAGGCACTGCTGCAGACTTCCTCATGCCTGCGCTTTGCAGGCAGTGAGGAAGTCAGCTCCCTGCAGGCCCCCGTCGCCATCTTGGATCCGGGGGCCTGTAGGGAAAGAGCCCCCCGCAGCAGCGCTGCACATTGCGCTGCCGTGGGGGGCTCAGGGAAGCACAGAGGGAGCCCCCTCCCTGCCGATGCTTCCCTTTAACCCCCGGTACACCGCGATCGCGTTTGATCGCGGTGTGCAAGGGGATAACGTGTCGGGGGCGGTCCGTGACCGCCCCTGACACATTGTGCCGGGTGTCAGCTATGATAATTAGCTAACACCCGGCCGCGATCAGCGGCGCTCACCACGTGGGCGCCGCTGATCGCTGGGACGTAATATTCCGTCCATGGTAGTTAGGTCCAGGGTCACATGGACGGAATATTACGTCCTTTGTAGGTAAGGGGTTAAAAGACACTCAAAAGACTGAACAGTAAGTTGTTTAGACATAGAAATGAAAAAAAGAAAAGATGTTGAGTGCAAATACCCAAAAACTTTTCATAAACAAATTTTTTAACCTGTATCCTGCTTTTGGATTTTTAATGAAGATTTCTCAATAAAGATTCTATTTTTAAGTAAGAAGATGTGCTGGAATATTTGGATCTTTCCAAAAACTTTTCATATATTTAAGATAACTACTGGCTGACTTACTATCTATCACTTGTGACCCTTGCCATACAAATGAGTGTTCAAAGAGAGAGGAGAAAGCTGGTACCAAATGAGGCATGTCTGGCAATAATTTATTTCCCCTGAAAACAAAGAGATCGGGTGCCAAATTCTAACTTCTAAATCCTTCTCTCCCCCAAACACATCAGTTAGTTGTCTGGTTCTGCTAATATGAGCCAATTGTCATCAAATTGTGTCAAGAGGCAAATAATGGCAGACATTCATTACAATAGTTAAAGGATTATTTCCAAAATAATCAAATTATTCATTATTCACAGGATAGAGGATGACTTGCTGAAAGCTGGATTTCTGAACGGAATCAATCCCTAGATTGGCCTTGTACATTGTCTATGGAACTGAGAGAAATAGCCAAGTACAGCACTAGGTAGCCCCGTAGACAATTAATACAACAGAGATTGCACATGTGCACTTCCAACTTTGTTTGGGATGAGGTTGTAGAGTTACATTTTCACATTTCCATAATGCCTATTAAAGGACTGCTATGGGTCCGATTGCTACTCTGATACCCAAAGGATAGTGTCATGATCCAGGATGGGGTTTGTCTTTGGCCCGACCAGGTCAGACAGGGGTTAATAGTTTCTGCCTCTCTCTGGCAGAGGGCGGCTATTTAATGCTTACTTGACCTAGGTCCGGTGTGAGTTATACTCCTGCCCTCGGCTGAGTTAGTTGACCTCGTGCGTACGTGTTTGATAACTTGTTGCTTGTTTGGTTTTGATCCAGTTCTGTCCCTGTTATGAGTTCTGCCTGTCCCTCTAGTACTGCGCTACCTCTCTTTGTATGACCCTTTGCCTGTGACTTGACTATTCTCTGCTCGTCCCTCTGGTACCGCACAGCCTCTCCGTGTACGAACCCTCGCTTGTCTGACCTGCGTTTTCCTCTGCTCTACAACAGTTTCCCTGCAGTAGGTACTTACATCATCTGCAGCAGTAGGACCCTAAGCCCCGCCCCCTGCAGTCACATGATTGTAGGTCCTGGGACTCACTATTTTCAGTGCCTGTCTGCTTGAACCATCACTACAGTTTTGGACCCCGCGCTTTCCCATAGTGTGGGTAAGTCACCCTGCTCTGTGTGGCAGTTTGCCGACGCTGACAGGGTCCTGACATTAGAGTTCTGATATTATAACTGACCTTTACCATTTTTTTTCTCCGCTCCCCTTCTCCTGTGTGTGTGATGGATCCTATGCACACTCTTTCTGAGCAGGTAAAGCACCAGACTCAAATGTCTCAGAAACTCCTGGGAGAACAACTAGCCCTGGCTCAGTCTCAGCAGCTGATCGCTGACACTGTGCAGGGGGTGTTATCATCGGGGGCTCGGGATGTTACATTAGTATCCCCTGAGTCTCCGGTTAAGTTACCGGATACCTTTTCTGGAGATAAAAAGGAATTCAAAGTTTTCAAGGAGGGCTGTAAGCTTTTTTTTTTCATTGAGACCACACTCTTCTGGGGATGAAAGTCAGAGAGTGGGGGTCATTATGTCTCTGTTAAGGGGAGCCCCCCAGGCTTGGACTTTCTCCTTTCCGACCACTGCCCCTGAGCGTATGACTGTGGATGCATTTTTTGAGGCCCTGGGGCATATTTATGATGAGCCTGATCGGATGCGTATGGCTGAGGACATGGTGATGAGTGTGTGCCAGGGGAAGCACTCAGCCGAGTGGTTTTGCTCAGAGTTCAGATGCTGGGCTGCTGAGGTCTGCTGGAATGATGCCACCCTCCGGGGCTTGCTCCGTAGAGGCCTGTCTGAACATCTGAAAGATGCCTTGGCTCTCCACCCTCTGCCTGATTCCCTGGAGGAGGCTATGACACAGGCCGTCCGAATGGATCGCAGGCAACGGGCGAGGGGAGTGATGCAGATTGAGACCCCGTTATTCTCCCAAGGAAGGGGAGCCAGTCCTACATTGGAAACCATGGAGATGGGAACCATCGACCTCAAGGAGAAAGAAAGGAGACAACAGCGCTTGGGAAAATGCTGTTTTCACTATGGCGATTCTGGACATTGGAAAAAGGATTGCCCCTCCTGTCCACTGACCAACAAGTGACTGAGCCCGGGTGATTGTCGTGGAGGTCACCCAGGCTCTCAGGTACCTTTTTCTCCATTTTCAAAAATGTTGTTGCAAGTGGAACTTTGTTTTGGGAGTGTCTCCACTTCCACTTCTGCCTTCGTGGATTGTGGATCGTCGTTTAACTTTATTGACTCTGATTTGGTGTCCAGGTGTAAGTTAGGGACAGTTAGGCTAGAGACTCCTATCAATGTTGTTGCCATTGACCAAACACCACTGGCTAAGAATGACATCATAGTTCTTACAAAGGAGTTTCTCCTTAAAGTGAGTTCCTTGCACCAGGAACGTATTTCATGCTTTGTTATGGACAACCTGCCTGCGGGATTGGTGTTGGGGTTCCCCTGGTTACAATTACATAATCCTGTGATTAATTGGGAATCTCGGGACATTGTTAAATGGGGTCCCTATTGTTCTGAAAAATGTCTTGCTACTGTGTCTGTGTCGTCCGTTGGTCTGGAAGGTATTCCGAAGTACCTAAAAGACTATATGGAAGTTTTCTCGACAAAGAGGCTGATGTTTTACCACCACACCGCCCATTTGATTGTGCCATTGACCTGGTTTCAGGTGCTAAATTGCCCAAGGCCCGCTTGTATAACCTTTCGGGTCCCGAGCGGGCTGCTATGAAGGAATATATTTCCGAGAGTCTCCGTAAGGGACACATTCGTCCTTCAGTCTCTCCCGTGGTGGCGGAGTTCTTTTTCGTAAAGAAAAAAGACGGTGGTTTGCGCCCATGCCTCAATTTTCGAGAGTTAAATAAGATAACTGTGAGAAATACGTATCCCCTCCCACTTATTCCTGATTTGTACAACCAGTTGTCCAGAGCTAAGTGGTTTTCGAAATTAGATCTATGGGGAGCGTATAACCTTATCCGAGTCTGGGAAGGAGATGAGTGGAAAACTGCTTTTCTCACCACTGAAGGGTTGTTTGAAAATTTGGTCATGCCTTTCGGTCTGACCAATGTTCCAGCGGTCTTCCAAAATTTCATTAATCACGTGTTCTCTTATTTTATTGGACGTTTTATGGTTGTGTATTTGGATGACATACTGATCTACTCAATTGATAAACAGGCTCACATTGGTCATATTCGGGCAGCTCTCCAAAGGCTTCGGGAGAACTGTCTCTTTGCTAAACTAGAGAAATGTTTATTTTTTGTTCAGGAACTGTCTTTTCTGGGATTCATTGTGTCTGCTGAGGGGTATCGCATGGATCCTAATAAGGTGCAGGCCATTGTCGATTGGGTTCAACTTTGTGATTTGAAGGCTCTGCAGCGTTTCCTAGGATTCGCCAATTATTATCGCAAATTTATAAGGGGGTTCTCACAGGTGGTTAAACCTCTCACAGACATGACTCAAAAGGGGGCCGATATCAAGAATTGGTCAGCCGCAGCGATAGCGGCGTTTCAGTTTTTTAAAAAATGTTTCATGTCTGCTCCGGTTCTTATTCAACCGGACCCGTCTGAACCATTTATTGTTGAGGAGGACGCCTCAGAGGTGGGGGTGGGGGTGGTATTGTCCCAGGGGCCCGCCACTTTGACTAATTTGAGACCCTGCACCTTTATCTTGAAGAAATTCTCCCCTGCAGAGATAAACTATGATGTTGGGAATCGAGAACTTCTGGCCGTGAAGTTGGCATTTTTTGGAGGGTGCTGTCCATCCTATAACCGTAATTACGGACCACAAGAACCTAGCTTACATTGAGTCAGCTAAAAGGTTGACTCCTAGACAGGCTAGATGGTCACTTTTTTTCACCGATTCCACTTCTCTAACACTTTTCGGCCAGGATACAAAAATATCAGAGCTGATGCCTTGTCACGCAGTCTAGATCCGGTGTCCCTCCCCGAACCTCCATCCTCCATTCTTCAGCCCGGGGTGATGGTGGCAGGCATTTCTAATATGTTGGAACGGGAGATTCGGGAAGCCCAGCCTCTTGCACCTCCGGCTAAGCCGGTGGATAAACTTTTCGTACCAGCTCAATTTCGTCTAAAGGTCCTCCGAGAGTTCCACGACTCAGTTTTGGGTGGACATCCGGGGATCTTGGATACCCAGAAGGCCATCGCTAGAATATTCTGGTGGTCTTCTTTAGCCTCTGATGTTGGGGAATATGTGTCTGCTTGTGATGTTTGTGCCCGTGCAAAAACCCCCCATAACCGGCCGGCCGGGGAATTGGTACCACTGCCAATTCCTGAGAGACCATGGACTCATTTGTCCATGGATTTCATCACCAACCTTCCCCCCTCCAAGGGTAATACCGTTGTTTGGGTTGTGGTGGACAGGTTTAGTAAGCAGGCACATTTTGTACCCTTGGCGGCTCTACCTAATGCGGAAACGTTGTCCAGATTGATGTTGAGCATGTGGTGCGGTTGCATGGGGTACCCTTGAATGTGGTGTCTGATAGGGGAGTACAATTTGTTTCCAGATTTTGGAGGGCATTTTGTAAGAGGTTGGGTATTGGTCTGTCCTTTTCATCCGCTTACCATCCAGAGACTAATGGGCAGACTGAGCGGACCAATCAGTCTCTGGAGCAAATTCTGCGTTGCTTGACCTCAGCCCGACAGGATGATTGGTGTACTGCATTACTTTTGGCCGAGTTTGTGTTTAACAACCGCATTAACCAGTCTCCAGGCACATCTCCCTTTTTCTGCAACTATGGGTTTCATCCACATTTTGGAGAGTTTTCCCGTTTGGACTCTGAGTGTCCTAGGGCGGATGAGACTATCCAGGGGTTGTTGGTGGTATGTCGAGAGGTCCAGAGTAACATTACGAAGGCCCAGGATAAATATAAGTTTTTGCAGACAAAAAACGGTCCGTGGGGCCAGTGTTCCAGTTTGGGGATAAGGTATGGTTATCTACCAAGAATATAAGGCTCAAGGTCCCCTCTGTGAAGCTTGGTTCTAAATTTATTGGACCCTATGAAATTACCGAAGCGGTTAACCCGGTGGCTTTTCGGTTGCATCTCCCGCCATCTCCATGGATCCCCAATGCTTTCCATAGGGCCCTTTTGAAACCTGCGGGGTCCTGTGGGGAGGGATCATCGTCTTTCCCGCCACCGGTTTTGGTAGACGGGCAGTCTGAGTACGAGGTGGAACGAATTGTTAACTCTAGGTTGGTCCGTCGTGCCCTTCAATATCTTGTACATTGGAAAGGCTACGGTCCTGAAGACCGGTCGTGGGTTCCTGCTCGATCGGTTCATGGGGATCGGTTGGTCCTGGCCTTTCACGCCAAGTATCCTGAGAGACCCGGGGGTCCAGTGGCCCCCTGTTGAGAGGAGGGTACTGTCATGATCCAGGATGTGGTTTGTCTTTGGCCTGTCCTGGTCAGACAGGGGTTAATTGTTTCTGCCTCTCTCTGGCAGAGGGCAGCTATTTAATGCTCACTTGACCTAGGTCCGGTGTCAGTTATACTCCTGCCCTCGGCTGAGTTAGTTGACCTCTTGCGTACGTGTGCCTTGTGCTTGATAACTTGTTGCTTGTTTGGTTTTGATCTGGTTCTGTCCCTGTTACGAGTTCTGCCTGTCCCTCTTGTACTGCACTACCTCTCTGTGTATGACCCTCTGCCTGTGACTTGATTATTCTCTGCTCGTCCCTCTGGTACCGCACAACCTCTCCGTGTACGAACCCTCGCTTGTCTGACCTGCGTTTTCGTCTCCTCTACAACAATTTCCCTGCAGTAGGTACTTACATCATCTGCAGCAGTAGGATGCTAAACCCCGCCCCCTGCAGTCACATGATCGTAGGTCCTGGGACTAGGGATGGGCGAGTCTACTCGCTAGGACTCGTTACTCGGCGAATAGTAAGGGACTCGCTGGACTCGTTACTCGGCGAGTCTCCCAGTGATTACTCGCACAGTAACGAGTCCAATGCAAGTCAATGGCAATCCTAGTTTTGTCAGAGTTTTTTTTTCTCACTCGCTAGACTCGCTATATCACATCGCTGTCAACAGCGAGTCTGAGCGAGTCTGAGCAAGTCTGAGCGAGTCTACGATTCCGAGTCCTGTATACTGGATTCGGGACTCGCTTAATCAGAATCTGTTATGTTCCTACAAGTTTCCAAGACAGCCTATGTCAACACACAGCGATTGTGAGCGAGTCTGAGCGAGTCTACGAATCCCGAGTCCTGTATACTGGATTCGGGACTCGCAAATATAGAATCTGTTATGTTCCAACAAAGCTTCCGAGACAGCCTAGCGTGTTAGGTCAGAAAACTTTTTTAGATGGACAAGCATGTTAGCCAATCATATTCAGTAATGTTGGTTGTGGCAGGACTATGATTGGCTTCTGTCTATCGTGATGCCTATGTCATGTATGAGAGGCGAGGCTGTATATAAGCCTTTTCCACCGCCATTTCCTCTACATTCCTGAGAGATCTGAGATAGAGCAGGGTGAGGTAGATGCTTGAGCAGATCATAGGGATTGTCAGTTAGTGTAGGGAAACTTCAAGATTCCTTATATTAAACCCAAACAGCTCTTCTGAGAGCTACCAGGAGGACAGAGGAGTACTGTGTAGACTGTAGGCAGGCAGGGAGGATCAAGCCTTACAGTGCAGTGCACAGTGCAGGGACTAGTGTGCAGCTTCACTGCTAGGTGTCAGCACACACACTTACCCCGCCAGCAAGTGACGCCTACAGCACCACCTAACTCCATCTCGGTGACTGTGCATTTGTCAACAATGTCACAAAAACCACAATTTCCCAAAAAAGAGGTTGCAAAGGGACGAGGTCGTGGCCGTAGCAGTCGTGCCCAAGAAGGCACTGGTACAGGTAGACAGATGAGGATTGATAGAGCTACCTTTCTCCTGTCTAGAATTCCCAGTACTCAACAAAAACGTGTCTTGAGGCCGGAAGAGCATGACCAGATAACATCTTGGATGGCTGATAAGACCTCGACCACTGGTTCTGGCAGTACACAATCGTCCTTGCCAACACAGTCTTTGTTTGTAAATTGCACATTACTCGCTAAGACTCGCTTCCCCATTCATTAACATTGGACTCGCTAGACTCGCAACGAGTAGCGAGTCCCGGGCTCGTACTAGCTAGAGTCAAGCGATTCCGAGTAATTTAGGACTCGCCCATCACTACCTGGGACTCCTTACTATTTTCAGTGCCTGTCTGCTTGAACCATCACTACAGTATTGGACCCCGCGCTCTCCCGTACTGTGGGTAAGTCACCCTGCTCTGCGTGGCAGTTTGCCGACGCTGACAGGGTCCTGACATTAGAGTCCTGACATATAGGGGATTACTTGATTTTTTGGGTATAACCTAAACGTAAATTAATTGTATTTTTAATGTCACTATTTTGAGATCCTCAAGGTTCACGTAGTACTTTTCTTGTTTTCCCAAGTAATTTTGCATACAGCGGGGAAAAGAAGTATTTGATACACTGCCAATTTTGCAAGTTTTCCCACCTACAAAGAATGGAGAGATCTGTATTTTTTATTGTAGGTACACTTCAACTGTGAGAGACATAATTCTAAAAAAAATCCAAAAAAATCACAATGTATGATTTTTACATAATTAATTTGCATTTTATTGCATGAAATAAGTGCTTGATACAATAGAAAAATATAACTTAATAGTTGGTACAGAAACCTTTGTTTTCAATTACAGATCTCAGGCGCTTCCTGTAGTTCTTGACTTAGTTTACACACACTGCAGCAGGGATTTTGGTCCACTCCTCCATTCAGATCTTCTTCAGAAGTTTCAGGTTTTGGAGCTGTCACTAGGCAACATTGAATTTCAGCTCCCTCCAAAGATTTTCTATTGGGCTCAGGTCTGGAGACTGGCTAGGCCACTCCAGGACCTTGAAATGCTTCTTACAAAGCCACTCCTTAGTTTCCCTGGTTGTGTGTTTTGGGTCATTGTCATGTTGGAAGACTTAGCCATGACCCATATTCAATGATCTCACTGAGGGAAAGAAGTTGTCAGCCAAAATCTTGCGATACATGATCTCATCCATCCTCCCTTCAGTGCGGTGCAGTCATCCTGTCCCCTTTATAGAAAAGCACCCCCAAAGTATGATGTTTCCCCCACCATGCTTCACGGTTGGGATGGTGTTCTTGTGGTCATACTTATCCTTCTTCCTCCAATCATGGCGAGTGAAGTTGAAATCAAAAGTTCTATTTTGGTCTCATATGACCACATAACCTTCTTTCATGCCTTCTCTGGATCATCCAGATGGTCATTGGTGAACTTCAAATAGGCATGGACATGTGCTGCGTGAGCAGAGGGACCTTGCATGTTCTGCAGGATTTTAATCCATGACGGCGTAGTGTGTTACTAATGGTAATGATTGAGACTGTGGTCCCAGCTTTCTTCAGGTCATTGACCAGGTCCTCCTGTGTAGTTCCAGGTAGATTCCTGACCTTTGTCAGAATCATCCTTAACCCACGAGGTGTGATCTTGCATGGAGCCGCAGATCGAGGAAGATTACAAGTTATCTTGCGTTTCTTCCTTTTCTAATAATTGTGTCAACAGTTATTGCCTTCGAATCAAGCTGCTTGCCTACTGTCCTGTAACCCATCCCAGCCTTGTGCAGGTCTACAATTTTGTCCCTAGTGTCCTTAAACAGCTATTTGGTCTTGGCCATAGTGGAGAGATTGGAGTGTGATTGATGAAGTGTTCAAACAGGTGCAATTAATACAGGGAATGAGTGCAGAGTTGCTTCTTAAAGAAAAACTACAGACCTCTCCATTCTTTGTAGGTGGGAAAACTTGCAAAATCACTAGTGTATCAAATAATTATTTTCCCCACTGTATATGTAAAAATGTATCTGTCAAGCTATTAGGTGTAACCAGTATTAATTTATTATGTCTTTCCTATTCAAGCATTCAGGTAAATTATATGTTTTCTATTTTTGATGTCACTAAACTTTTCCTTAACTTTCACTTTAAAGAGAATGTATTTATACAGTCAGCTTGTGTCTCAAAGGCTGGAGCTTCAGTGGTAAAAATGAATATCCAGGCGCTTCTCACAAAATTAGAATATCATCAAAAAGTTAATTTATTTCAGTTCTTCAATGCAAAAAGTGAAGCTCATAGTCAAATGTTTATTTCTGTTAATGTTGATGATTATGGCTTACAGCCAATGAAAACCCAAAAGTCATTATCTCAGTAAATTAGAATAATTACCAAAAAACATCAGCAAAGGCTTCCTAAGGGTACCGTTACACCTAGCGACTCACCAGCGATCCCGACCAGCGATATGACGCAGTCAGGATCGCTGGTAAATCGCTGGGTGGTCGCTAGTGAGCTGCCACTCAGGCAGATCTCACTAGCGACATCGCTGGGGACGGGGATCGCTACTTACCTGTCAGACGCGGCGATCCTGCGTCCTCCCGCCCGGCTCCACGCGTCGCTCGTCGTCACAGCAGGAAGCGCCGCAGGAAGTGGACGACGAGAAATGATCCAGCAGCTTCTCGCGCGATCAGCGATAAGCAGCGGGGGAGCCGGTCGGAGGTAAGTATCACATGCAGCGATATCGCTAGTAATATCGCTATAACGTCACAAAATCGGTGACTTTACAGCGATATTGCTAGCGATATCGCAGTGTGTAACGGAGGCTTTAGAGTTTAAAAAGGTCCCTTAATCTGTTTCAGTAGGCTCCACAATCATGGGGAAGACTGCTGACTTGACAGATGTCCAGAAGGCAGTCGTTAACACACTCCACAAGGAGGGTAAGCCACAAAAGGTCATTGCTTAAGAAGCTGGCTGTTCACTGAGTGCTGTAACCAAGCATATTAATGGACAGTTGAGTGGAAGGAAAAAGTGTGGTAAAAAAAGGTGCACAAGCAACCGGGATAACTGCAACCTTGAAAGGATTGTTAAGAAAAGGCCATTCAAAAATTTGGGGGAGATTCACAAGGAGTGGACTGCTGCTGGAGCCATTGCATCAAGAGCCACCACACACAGACGTATCCAGGACATGGGCTACAAGTGTCGCATTCCTTGTGTCAAGCCACTCATGACCAATAGACAACGCCAGAAGCGTCTTACCTGGGCCAAGGAGAAAAAGAACTGGACTATTGCTCAGTGGTCCAAGGTGTTGTTTTCAGATTAAAGTAAATTTTGCATTTCATGTTGAAATCAAGGTCCCAGAGTCTGGAGGAAGAGAGGAGAGGCCACAATCCAAGCTGCTTGAGGCTAGTGTGAAGTTTCCACAATCAGTGATGGTTTGGGGAGCCATGTCATCTGCTGGTGTAGGTCCAATGTGTTTTATCAAGACAAAGTCAGCGCAGCTGTCTACCTGGAAATTTTAGAGAACTTCACGCTTCCCTCTGCCGAAAAGCTTTTTGGAGATGGAAATTTCATTCTCCAGCAGGACTTGGCACCTGTCCGCACGGCCAAAAGTACCAATACCTCGTTTAAAAACAACAGTATCACTGTGCTTGATTGGCCAGCAAACTCGCCTGACCTTAACCCCATAGAGAATCTATGGAGTATTGTCAAGAGGAAGATGAGAGATACTAGACCGAACAATGCAGACGAGCTGAATGCTGCTATCAAAGCAACCTGGGCTTCCATAACCCCTCAGCAGTGCCACAGGCTTATCGCCTCCAGGTCACGCCGCATTGATGCAGTAATTAGGGATGGGCGAATCTATTCGTTAGGACTCGTTACTCTGCGAGTAGTAGGGGACTCGCAGGAGTCGGTACTCTGCCAGTTTCCAAGCGATTACTCGCACAGTAACGAGTCCAATGCAAATGCTAGCGTTTTCCAAGCGATCTGTAGCATCGCTTGGAGAACTGATTGACAGGTTGGTCACACTCGTCAAACATAGTGTTTGACAAGTGTGACCAACTTTTTACTACTGAGGCTGCCTATGCAGCATCAGTAGTAAAAGATAAAATGTAAAAAAAATAAAAAATATTGTTATTCTTACCCTCCGACGTCCCGCGCAGCATACCCGCCTCTCCACGCATCCGTTCCCAGTAATCCTTTGCGAAAATGCGCGCGATGACGTCCGTTCTCGCGGGATCGCGATGTCTCGCGGTAATTCGCGATGACGTCACGCGAATGACCGTGAGACTTCGCGATCCCGCGAGAACGGACGCCATCGCGGGCATTTTCGCAAAGGACTACTGGGAACGGATGCGTGGAGAGGCGGGAAGGCTGCGCGGGATGTCGGAAGGTGAGAATAACAATATTTTTTATTTTTAAATTCTATTTTTTACAGGGATATGGTGCCCAAAGCCCGGAGGACAGTCTCCTCTCCTCCGGACCGTGGGTACCATCCGCAATTGTTCTGCTTACTTTCCGCATGGTGGGCACAGCCACATGCGGGAAGTAAGCGGAACAAAAAAAATGGCAGCACAGGAATCGCTGCAATACTCGCATCCCCATTCATTAACATTGGACTCGCTAGACTCGCAACGAGTAGCGAGTTTCCGAGTCGGACTCGTTAGAGTCTAGCGATTCCGAGTATTTCAGGATTCGCCCATCCCTAGCAGTAATTGATGAAAAAGGAGCCCCGACCAAGTATTGAGTGCATTTACTGAACATACATTTCAGTAGGCCAACATTTCAGATTTTAAAATCATTTTTTCAAGCTGATGTTACAAAGTATTCTAATTTACTGAGATAATGACTTTTGGGTTTTCATTGGCTGTAAGCCATAACCATCAACAGTAATAGAAATAAACACTTGAAATACACCAGTCTGTTTGTAATAACTCTATATAATATATGAGATAAAATTTTTGTATTGAAGAAATGGAATAAATTAACTTTTTTAAGATATTCCAATTTTGTGAGAAGGACCTGTACTATTGAATACTTTATATGATTTATTTTCTTGCTAGAATGGTATTGAGTGAAATATATTGGGTGGAATATCTTAGCCAGCAAGTAAACAATCAGTTCTTGAAGTTGATATCTTGAAGAAAGGAAAAATTGTCAAGGGTAAATATCTGAGTTTGACTAGGTCTTAATTGGGATGGCTAAATGATTGCGTTACGGGAAGCATCTCTCAGTCATGTGAGGTGTATTTGGAGTACATAAGGTCTTGTGGGGTGTTCACAATGCAGTGGAAAATACCGATTAACTGTAGTCCAAGGAAAAACAACTGGTAAACTAGAAACAGGGTCATTGGCACTAAGGTTCATTGCATTAAAGGTGTTAACTTGACTCTTAAAGATCCTATAAACATTAGACTAATGTCGGCTGAACTCGCTAATTTATACGAGTTTGGCTGATGGTCTAATGTGTAAGGAGGCGCCAGCCGACTGATAGTCTCTAGAGATGTCAACCGCACATGTCCGATTTTGGACATTGTTCAGCCTAAGATACGTCTCTGGTGGCTTTTGCATTGGAAATGTTACACAGGTACTAGGATGCAGTGACACAGAGGCACAGAGCAAGGGGTAACAGGGGAAAACAATTACTTGTTTAATAGGTACAGGGATAACCTCCTAGCACGGAGCAACAGAGAATAAACAAGATGAAAGGTGAAAGGGGAAATGTAACTCAAGATGGCAGTTTACAAATGTTAATTAAACTTAACATCACTCAAATATCTTTTTCTCTTCCTGGGTTGGATGGCTGACTGCCGGCTGAGCCTGGTGCTGAGTTCTTTTGGCTTCCCCGCCTAACAAGTCGGTCTCACTTCTGGCGGCATTAGACAGTTACCGGTCTGCCCCGGAGAGCCCATAGTCCATTATGTTGCAGCGTAGCATGGATTAATTCACCACGATCCTCCACTCGGCGTACGTTCCTTTGCACACCTAATGAGTTCTGAGAGTCCTTGCTGTACGAGGCCATAATCGCTGCCGTGCAGCCTATCTCTACCAGAGGCTCGGTGCCAATCCTCACTAACTCCTCTCTCTGGTGGGAAGCTCCTCTCTTTATCCACGCAAACCCTGTTATGTTTCCATGGCTCACCACACCACCTTTACACAGGTCAGGGGTCTGCTCCATCTTCAATCTCCTTCCACCCTGCAACAGTAGACTTGATCCCAGCAGTTCCGGACCCGGTGCCTTGTCAGCACCCACTGCCTGGTCTTCTCCTCTACAAGAACACAGGAATGCTTAGCCAGTGCGAGCCCTCATGTGAATGAGAGTGTCAGATGAGATGTCTGTCAGATGAACGATTGATCAAAGTATTGTTCAGCCAACAGCAATGTGTATGGCCCTTTGTAGTGCTGCTGCTGGCACCACTGCATGGTGTCTCCTTCTCCCTCCTTGCAGGGCAGCCGGTTTACTCATTGTCTTGGCCTTCGGTGCGGTTCCCTGAATGCTCCTGCTTCTTACTTCCTAGTCTGTATGCACACCACAGTTCCTGTCGGCTCGCCTAGTATGTGTGTCCGCGTACTGCCCTGATTTTAAAGAGTAAGATGGCCCCAGCTGACAGGTGGGAGGCATTTAGTTAATATGAACATCTGCTAGATGTCTTACAGCCAATAGCTGGGAGGCATATAGCATAAAAGGCACCCGCCTCAATTTGGAGGTGCTTGTGCAAACCCCATACTGTAGTTACTGTTAGGTGGTTTAGTGTGTGCAGCTGTATGTGGCCTAGTCATTTAATGTTTCTATTATCCAGGATCCCGTTAGTCCAGTATAGCTAGTCCTTTTTCCTGTGTTGGCTTCAGCGATGCCCATACCTCGAAACCAGATCAATGGTACCTGTACTGTTTCCTGAGACCAGTGTGTCTATCCTGTCCCTGTAGCCATCCTATCGGCACAGTCTGAACCTCTCCCTGTGGCCGTCCCATCTGCTATGCGGTGACTGCACAATCTGAACCTGTCCCAAGTAGCTGTCCTGCCTACACAGTCTGAACCCACCCCGATTGGCCGTCCTGTTTACACAGTCTGAACTTGTTCCAGTGGATGTCTTGCCCTGTCCAGGAGTCTGGGTTAATGGCTTTTAGACCCGTGGGGTCAGCTGCTACTGATGGACACCTCTCTGGAGTGGTACCTGGCAGCTACCTGCCGCACAAGCCTGACCTCAACATTAGAGGTTCCAGTGAACACCAAGGTAGCTGCTTCGTTATGCCCCTCCAGGGTAGGTTTGTGGCACAGTGGGTCCGCAAACCATGTTTGCCACCTTCGTGCATAACAGCCGGCCTAAGGTAATTTAAATCCCTCTCTGATCAATCATGGGATGTGCTGGAAAAAGAAGTCCGATTCATGGAGTTTAAATTTCATAGCTTAGAGGAGTTATTTGCTTAATGGATAGCACAGGAGACCCTCAGAAATCTTGTGAGACCATGTCTCGATGGGTCAGAGGTATTTTTCACGCACATTGCTTTATTGTTATAATTAATGTATATATACATTCACTGAATAATGGCCAGACTAATTGGATCTACTAGATATTGGAGAGGAGGAATTATTCACCAGCACATTGGCACAGAGAATGCATTTCTGTGAAGCAAACCCTGCAATACATGTCAGAAAACTGTGGTGTGTGAAGCGCCTGCATCAAGTTGCTATGGAGATTATTGTATTCTCACGGAATGCTGAAGCAGTATGACATGTGGAAATGCTTGGTAGCATCCTTTTCATTGCACAAAATAAAACAAAAGAAAACAGTGCTGGTAAATAACAGTCCTTGTTCCAAAAATGTGTACATCAGACATGCAAGACGTTCACAGGTATCCATGTAATCAGGAACAATGTAAGATGGAAATGTAGCAACTCTGTTTCTTTAAACCAAATATCCATCTTCTAACATCATGTTAGCACAGTCAAAAAAGACCAATGGTGAGTAAGGCACTGGAATGGAGGAAGGTGGATTTATCAGGTGGATGATGGACAATACCCAACCCCTTTGGTCCAATTAGTTCTGATCTTGGAAAACCCACAGCTTGATGTTTGTTTCAGGAACCACCTATTCTAACGCCTTTGGGAAACAGACGGTAGTGGGCAAAAGAGCACAAAAATTGGATTATTTCTGAAGTGGAAAAACAGATACAATAAGATTTCTGAAACACTATACTCATGGAGGGTCTCAGAATTTGGAGCAAGCAGAAGAAATTGCTGAAGCTTTTCATGTGAGGTGTCAAGCTGGTGGGGTAATCATGAGGGGATTATGTTTTTGGCCTGTCACTAGTGTGTCACGTCCCCCTGGAAGACCTGGAGTTAGATGGTCATGGTCATGTTGGTTAATGAATCGTAAATTTTCTTTAGAGATGGTGTGATTTGTGTCCCATGTTAAATGGATTTAGTTCCTCCTGGTGCTGAAGAGGTTAACGACCCTACCTATGCTGGTCAGAAACATGCAGCTCCATTTCAGTTGCTTCGGATCTGGTCATTGCCTCTTCCCATATAAACTGGAAAGATCTTGTTGTCCCTGCCAGTGAAAGATTCATCTTCCTGTGCTGTGTGTTAAAGCTAAGTGGTTGGAATAGAGTTGTTGTAGAGGTGTTCTGTGGGTTGCTGTAGTATGTGTGTGTTTTTAACTCCTGGCTCCAATTCCCTTTTAGTTTAGTCCTCTCTGTCCCTATCGTCCTCCCTATTGTTGGTTAATGCTTTTGTATGATAGAGGTTTTCTTTTATCCCTATTTTGTCTTTGTGTCTTGTTTACATTACATTTCTGTCCTATGCCTCATGGGGTGGGAGAGGGGACAGATCAGGGTTTAACAGGAGCATAGTAAGGTTGGAGACTCGGGCCTCTCTAGCTTCAAGAGTAACCTCAGGACAGATATAGTTAGGGTCCCAGTTGCAGGGACAGCTTGAGGCCACCCTTCCTTACCGAAGACATAACATGATAGGCACACCTCGGTTCATTTAATATCTGTACTTTTGGATGAAAACCTACAGAATATATCTAAAAATGGCTTCAAAATATACAGTTGTGGCCAAAAGTATTGACACCCCTGCAATTTTGTCAGATAGTACTCAGTTTCTTCCTGAAAATGATTGCAATCACACATTCTTTGGTATTATTATCTTCATTTAATTTGTCTTAAATGAAAAAACACAAGAGAATGAAGCAAAAAGCAAAACATTGATCATTTCACACAAAACTCCAAAAATGGGCCAGACAAAAGTATTGGCACCCTCAGCCTAATACTTGGTTGCACAACCTTTAGCCAAAATAACTGCGACCAACCGCTTCGAGTGACCATCAATGAGTTTCTTACAATGCTCTGCTGGAATTTTAGACCATTCTTCTTTGGCAAACTGCTCCAGATCCCTGATAGTAGAAGGGTGCCTTCTCCAAACTGCCATTTTTAGATCTCTCCACAGGTGTTCTATGGGATTCAGGTCTGGACTCATTGCTGGCCACCTTAGAAGTCTCCAGTGCTTTCTCTTAAACCATTTTCTAGTGCTTTTTGAAGTGTGTTTGGGGTCATTGTCCTGCTGGAAGACCCATGACCTCTGAGGGAGACCCAGCTTTCTCACACTGGACCCTACATTATGCTGAAAATTTTTTTGGTAGTCTTCAGACTTCATAATGCCATGCAGACGGTCAAGCAGTCCAGTGCCAGAGGCAGTAAAGCAACCCCAAAACATCAGGGAACCTCCGCCATGTTTGACTGTAGGGGCCATGCTTTTTTCTTTGAATGCCTCTTTTTTTCTCCTGTAAACTCTATGTTGATGCCTTTGCCCAAAAAGCTCTACTTTTGTCTCATCTGACCAGAGAACATTCTTCCAAAACGTTTTAGGCTTTTTCAGGTAAGCTTTGGCAAACTCCAGGCTGGCTTTTTTATGTCTCGGGGTAAGAAGTGGGGTCTTCCTGGGTCTCCTACCATACAGTCCCTTTTCATTCAGATGCCGACGGATAGTACGGGTTGACACTGTTGTACCCTCGGACTGCAGGGCAGCTTGAACTTGTTTGGATGTTAGTCGAGGTTCTTTATCCAACATCCGCACAATCTTGCGTTGAAATCTCTTGTCAATTTTTCTTTTCCGTCCACATCTAGGGAGGTTAGCCACAGTGCCATGGGCTTTAAACTTCTTGATGACACTGCGCACGGTAGGCACAGGAACATTCAGGTCTTTGGAGATGGACTTGTAGCCTTGAGATTGCTCATGCTTCCTCACAATTTGGTTTCTCAAGTCCTCAGACAGTTCTTTGGTCTTCTTTCTTTTCTCCATGCTCAATGTAGTACACACAAGGACACAGGACAGAGGTTGAGTCAATTTTAATCCATGTCAACTGGCTGCAAGTGTGATTTAGTTATTGCCAACACCTGTTAGGTGCCACAGGTAAGTTACAGGTGCTGTTAATTACACAAATTAGAGAAGCATCACATGATTTTTCGAACAGTGCCAATACTTTTGTCCTCCCTCTTTTTTATGTTTGGTGTGGAATTATATCCAATTTGGCTTTAGGACAATTCTTTTTGTGTTTTTTCATTTAAGACAAATTAAATGATGATAATAATACCAAAGAATTTGTGTTTGCAATCATTTTCAGGAAGAAACTGAGTATTATTTGACAAAATTGAAAGGGTGTCAATACTTTTGGCCACAACTGTGTCAATTGATATATTGTTACAGGGTGACTTTCCTAAACATGGCAAATTATTTCTAATATATAGGTTCCATTCTGCAATAGCACATTGGCTCCACTAACAGAAGTAGATATGCAGGGAAAAAAAAGTGCTTAGATGATAAAATAGTAATTCAAAGAAAATTCTTAGACTTAATAATGAAATTATAACTGAAACTATAACTATAACTGAAACTAGCATTATATTCAGATACCCAATTATATGCTTTAATAAGTATGCAAAAAGTGACTGCAAAGTGCAAAAAGATTGTTAGCTACATATAATATGCTGCATACTGTGGCATAAATGGCTATATCTCCCTCTTAAGCATATAATAGGGGAGCCCTTCCTGATGCATCCATATAAGAGACCACGCAAGGGCAAAACATAAAAAACAGTAAACATAGTAAGACTGGATCAAACAAACCACATCACCTCAGATGTTTGCGCCAGACGTGCGTTTCGCCATTGCTTCATCAAGGGACATAATTGTACGTTTGGACAGTAGGGCTTCTTAGCGTTTGTTTACACACACTAGACGATGTGCAGCACTAAACTTCCACTGTTCAGCGATTTGTCAACTAATTGCTTAGTTATATAGGCAGACCGTGTTACACTATCTGTAATATATTGTTCAATGCGCATAGGCTGCTATTGTTCTCGGCAGCACAAATCCTGTTTACACAGGATGATACACTACCAAATCTTAGCCTTATAGAACATTTCTAGGGTGAAACAGAAGGGGCTATTCAGATCACATCAGTACCTCCATCTAATTTGCGGCAACTGAAAAAGACACTATTCTGTTCATATTGGTCAATGGTCCTGTAGAAAGATTTCAACACCTAGTAAGCAGTGGCGTAACTAAAAAGTTATGGGCCCCGGTGCAAACTTTCAAATGGGCCCCCCATGCAAAAATACATGCACATCTCTGCTCCGTAAACCTCGTACACACACGGCTCCGCTCCGTACACCTCGTACACGCGGCTCTGCTCTGCACACCTCGTACACACGCGGCTCTGCTCCGTACACCTCGTACACACGCGGCTCTTTTCCGTACACCTCGTACACACACACGGCTCTGCTCCGCACACCTCGTACACATGCAGCTCTGCTCCGTACACCTCGTACACACGCGGCTCTGTTCCACGCACCTTATACACAATACACACGCGGCTCTGCTCCGCACACCTCGTACACACGCGGCTCTGCTCCGTATACCTCGTACACACACACGGCCCTGCTCCATACACCTCGTACACATGCAGCTCTGCTCCGCACACCTCGTACACATGCGGCTCCGCTCTGTACACCTTGTACACACACTTGGCTCTGCTCCGTACACCTCGTACACACACGGCTCCGCTCCGTACACCTCGTACACACACGGCTCCGCTCCGTACACCTTGTACACACATGGCTCTGCTCAGTCCACCTCATACACACACGGCTCTGCTCCATCCAAAATTGTGCATACACAGCTCTGCTACATCCACACTGTAAACCCCTACTGACCCCACACATAAACTTACCCTCATCCAGCACCATGACGACCAGCACAGCAGAGTCCTGCATACATTGAGGCGCCTGATCAGGTGACCCCTGACTCCTCCCCTCCTGTGACATCATCACATGTCCTGTGCGCACATTAGAGAACAGCCTAGCGACGTCATTGCAGGCTGTGGGGGAGCTGCGGTGGGTCTCTGGGAGGGCGAGGATGGGGTGCATGGGGGGGGGCGTGGCGGGATAAATAGACTCCCGGGCGGGGGGGCGTCAAAAACAGGACTGTCCCGTGAGAATAAGGAAGGTTGGGAGATGACCTGCCGGGCCCCTGGCTCCCCCCGGGCCCGGTCACAGTGGCGACTGCTGTGACCGTGATAGTTACGCCCCTGCTAGTAAGATATATGGCATGACAACGTGCAGTGGTTATGAAGAACAAAGGAGGTCGAACCCATGACAAGATAGGTTTCTAATAAAATGAATATATATATTGGCATTTCCTCTATAGCTAATATCCAGCACACACAGTTACTTCCCAGGAGAGGTCTGTTCTTTTATCTAAATCCTGATACATTGATTGATGTGACAAAATAAATATTTCTATTTCTGGTATTATAATTTTCAAAGGTAACACATGATTTCCTCTTAATAAAATCACAATGTTTTCATTTTGTATTTTATGACTTGAACCATTTGTTGATTTGACACAGCCGGTCGCTTTTCTACTATAAAAGAAGCATCTTCATCTTCGCCCTGTCTCTGTGGTGTTTCACTTACCATCTGCCTTTGTGCATTAGTAATTATGTCCAGGCGAATGAAATCCAGCAGGAACTCTGACGTAGCTGGTTAGACCTTCTGTTACTAAACTGAGAACCTTAACTAATTTGCTATACGCCGTTAAATAAAAAGATAGAATTGGTTACATGACCAAATAAGAAGGCAAACATTCCGTAAAGTCATATAAAAATTCACTTGCCCCAGACAAAACATCCATTGTGCATCCACAGGTCCGTATACATTTATTGGTACATCTATGGTCTGTATGCACTTTTCATTAATACTTCTATGATTCTCATACACTTTATAACGGCTGGTAGTTACTGGTTTACTTGATTGATTACATCAGTATTTGAGTGTTTATGTAATATTGTTTACAAGCTTCTATTTCTTGGGATTGTGTCCATGTTGTTGTAGTGATGAGTTGTTTGGCTATTTGGTGGGTTGTTAGGCTGTTTGGTGCAGCACCGTTGCTCTGCCGTCCTGCACATATGGTCTCGCTGCTGACGGGATGAGGTGGGCAGTAGTATAGAATAGCTCCTGAGCTACTCTGCCTGGCCAGGAGTCTTTCCAAAAAAATGAATGAAGCTGGAGAAACGTTGCTGGAATTAGAAGCTAGCGCTCATGCACACTCTTGATTTTCTAGCTGTACTCAGAGCAAACTTGTAGGCAGCAAATACCCTTGTACGCCAACTGCACCAAGACAAGCAATGTGATGGTGTGATATGGTGTGCGGGGTATCATTCTGTCTATGTTCATATTTTTACTGAGTTTAGGAGTTTTGTCTTGTTGCTCTGTATCATTTTGTGTACTCCCAGTCTGGCCTAGAGTCTTAATTACCTTACAAAAGGTCCGATAATTGAATTAGCTCAGTTACCATCTGCAGCCTGAATGTGTCCATGCCTCTCGATGAACCCTTGCTAATATTTCCTTACTGTCCATTCATGACCTCTCTGCTCTCCAAGTGCTGCACATCACCTGGTGAAGTGCCTTGATCTCTGAAGAACCGTTCCCAGGTCTGGAGGTCTGAAAACCATCCAACCTGTCTGCCTACCCCTGGATACAAAGAGGGGGCCAGACAGACCAGTAAGATAGATCCTTTGGGGTATGCTGATGCTAAGGCCAGCACCCCAAAGAGACATGGAGAAACTCTGATTACCCTGGAAAATACTTCTGGAGGAGCCCCTATATGGACAAGTATCTAAAGCTGCACTGCTATATCGATCTCTAAGCAGAGGATAGTGACTCTCATCTCCCGGAGCATTTATCCTGTTACTGGACTGTATCCGTGTTCCTGGATTATTCTATCCTCTGTGTAGTGGATTGTTTTATGGACCTTACGCATCATCATATTCTGAGAGCTGTAACCTTTTTATTTTTTTGCCTAGTGAGCCATATTAGGGCTTGTATTTTGCAGGACGGTTTCTCATTTGTACAATGCTTTTTTACACATGACTTTTTGATAGTTTTTTATTCACTTTTTTGTGAGTCAGTATGATGAAAAAGCGGCATTTTTGGCTTCTTTTTTATTATTATTTTTTTATGGAAACACCTAAATATATCCCTTATATAAAGCCGTGAAGCAAACATATATGAGAAAACCAACAACAAACCTTCACATAAGGCCATATCATATTAAAAATAATCTTTACTTAGAAAAAAACATAAAACAATAAAAACAAGGCAGGTGCCTCAAAGTACAGGAAAAAGAGGTGGGTATACGCAGGAAGCAACCCCCACAAGCAAATATATACTGCAGAAAATATGTGTATATATATATACGGTATATATATATATATATATATATATATCACCAAAATTGGTTTTATGCATTTATGCACATCAAAATAAAGCACTGTCCATCAAGATGGTATATACAAAAGAATTCACCTGTTGCGTGCACAACAGAGCACATAGTAGATTAAAATAATTAATTATAAGTGCATAAATTGCTGAAATAAAATGTAACAGTATATAAGAAAATGTGCCCTGAGATGCAAGGAACACATGAAAAACAATTGCATAGCAATAAGTCAGATATTAGCGCCAAAAAAACCAAAAAGGTATATGTTATTATTCATGAAGGTACACATAGTTACCTAAAGATCACTCCCGGGGAACCCACCATACCCGACGCTCATTTCGCTCTGCTTTTATTACTTTTTTATGGCCATACAGAATAAATAGAGTGCCAATTTTATAGAGCGACAATACCAATTATGTGTACTTTCTTTGTTTATTTTTGCTTTATCACAAACTCTGTGTGCCATTTTTTCGTTTTTTTTTTTTACTTTTTGACATTTTATTTCTCTTTTTTTTTACTTTTTTACTTAGTCCCACTGTGAGACATGAATAATATTTATTTTGACCACTGGTCTCATACACTGCAGTACTCGTGGAACTGTCAGTGTCTCACTGACTCAGCCTGTGTGTGAGACCTAGAGAGCTCCAGGAGTTGGACCCTCAGGACCGTGACGACGAACCTCCCTAGGGCGAGCTGGCCTGGTGTACCACCCCCTATACAGGGAGCGTTAGGGGCAGACCCAGGGGAGACTATCGCCGCGGAAGCTGATACCTGGGGACAACCGGAGGAAGATGCAGGCAGGGGATGTGCAGGCGATCAGACGGGGGATGGTGACAACCACAGGGGAGACAGCTGTAGCCGCGGAGATGGTGGTGGAGGACTAAGGAGGAGGCAGGAACGGGTAGCGGGTGAGACGCTGGAACAGGCAGGTGAAGGCAGGAATAGACAGGACCTGGAAGGGAACACAGGAGCGTAACTAATAGGGAAACTAGCGGGAAACCAGGAAAGGTACGAAGCGTCGAGACAGAAGGTACGCTGGAGAGCATGGACCCGATATCAGAACGTGAAACACAATTGATAATCAGGCAGGGAGGAGAGGGAGAGACTGCCTGATATAGTGCACGCTGGAGAACTTCCGGGTCAGGGTGCGGCAGCGTAATGGGACCAAGAGATAGGGCATCTAGTCTAGGGGGGCATGCGCCTGCATACCTGAGGAGGAGCCGAGGCCGGCCGCAGGACAGGAGAGGAGGCACTAGATGGACAGGCATCAGCAGAGGAGGCGGGCCGAGAGGACCGGAAGTGCCTGAGTGACGTGGAGGCACGGAAGGAAGCGGGGACCGCCGGCGCCATGACGACAGAAGACGCAGCAGAGGCAGACAGGGCGGCGCTGGCAGGGGCACGGCCAGGAAGAGCTGCGGCGGCGGTCAGAGCTGGAGCCGCCGACGCTGCAGGGAGAGCAGAAGCAGTGAGCGTGACAGGCACCAGGAGGAGGTGAGCGTGACAGGCGCCAGGGACGAGGTGAGCGTGACAGTACCCCCCTTACGCCCCCTCTTCTTAAGGCCGGAAAGGAATCTGGCTAGGATACGAGGAGCCTGAATGTTCTCCCGAGGCTCCCAAGATCTCTTTTCTCGGGACCGAAACCCTTCCAGTCAATTAAGAAGAGGGTCTTACCTCTGGATCTTTTCATTGCAAGAATGTCTTTAACTTCAAAGACATCTTGTGCGGACACAGGCGGGGGCGAGCGGCCAGTGGAAGGATGAAAGCGGTTAAGGATAACAGGCTTTAAGAGAGAGGCATGGAAGGAATTAGGAATCCTTAGCGAGGCGGGAAGTTTCAACTTGTAGGCCACATCATTGATACGAGCCAAGACCTCAAACGGACCAATATACCGAGGACCCAGTTTATACGAGGGTTGATTCAGGCGGACAAATTTCGAAGACAGCCATACTTTATCTCCGGGTTGGTACAGTGGAGAATCCAGGCATCTTTTATCGGCATGTCTCTTGATCCTGCCTTGAGCACGATCAAGCGCGGTTTTGGTCTCCTGCCAGACCCTGGAGAACTCCTCGGTCAGAAGATCGGCCGCTGGCAAAACTGAGACAGGAGGTACCGGCAGAGGAACACCTGTATGTTGGCCGTAGACAATAAAGAAGGGTGATTTGGAGGGGGACTCACTGGTATGGTTGTTGTAGGTGAATTCGGCCCACGGGAGTAGGCTGGACCAGTCGTTCTGATGGGCGTTGGAAAAATGCCGGAGATAAGTCACAAGGACTTGATTAGTACGTTCTGCCTGGCCATTGGTCTTGGGATGGTAGGAAGAGAAGAAGTCCAACGTTACTTCCATCATACGGCACAGGGCCCTCCAAAACCGCGTGGTGAACAGAACCCTTCTGTCAGAAATGATATGCTTGGGGAAGCTGTGAATCCGTAAAACATGGGTGACGAAGATCTTCGCCAATTCAGGTACGGAGGGTAAGCCTGGCAGAGCAATAAAATGGGCCATTTTGGAAAATCGATCCACCACGACCAAGATGACGGTGTGGCCCACAGACCGAGGCAGATCCGTTATAAAGTCCATTGCGACGTGCTGCCAGGGAGCCGAAGGAACCGGAAGCGGGTGTAATCATCCAGAGGGTAGGTGCCGAGGAACTTTGTTTCTGGCACACGATGGGCACGAGGCGATGAAACTTCGGACATCTTGAAGAAAAACGAGAGATGAGAAGAAGCGTTTTCTTGACTCCCACATGATCAGCCAGCTTGGAGGCATGACCCCAGCATAGCACTCGCTTCCTCTCGCTTTCTTGCACGAAGGTCTTACCCGGCGGTAACGAAGTCAAGCTAATTGGTGCGACCATGATGACTTTACTGGGGTCCGCAATGTGTGATGGCTCCTCTTCATTATCGGAGACCAGAAAGGACCTTGATAAAGCATCTGCTTTGAGATTCTTGTCACCGGGACGGAAATGCAGCTCAAAATCAAACCAGGCAAAGAATAGCGACCACCTAGCTTGCCTGGGATTAAGTCCTTGTGCTGACTGGATGTATGCCAGGTTCTTGTGGTCGGTGTAGATTTTAAAAGGATGTACAGCTTCTTCCAGAAGATACCTCCACTCCTCCAGGGCCAATTTGATAGTTTCTCTCTGCAGTGGAGAACATCTTGGAGAAGAAACTGCAGGTGAGCAGTCGACCGGAGGAAGATCTCTGGGAAAGAACCGCCCCGGCTCCGATGGCCGATGCATCTACCTCGAGGATAAAAGGCTTGTTGGCTTCGGGACGATGGAGTACAGGCGCTGTAGCGAAGACTTGTCTCAAGGTTAGAAAGGCGTCTTCAGCTTCCGGGGACCAGAGGTGAGGGTTTGCTCCCTTTCGGGTTAAGGCGGAGATAGGAGCGGTCAAAGTAGAAAAGTGTGAAATAAATTGCCCGTAATAATTGGCAAAACCAAGGAATCGTTGGATCGCCTTGATTCCCTGGGGACGCGGCCACTTGAGCACGGCGGGCACTTTTCCCGGGACCATACGTAGGCCAGAGTCTGAAATGATATAGCCCAAGAACAGTAGAGAGGACTTCTCGAAGGCGCACTTCTCGAGTTTGGCGTAAAGCCGATGCTCTCTTTGTCGTAGCAAGACTTGGCGGACGTCTTTTCTGTGGGTAGCCAGATCCGAGGAAAATACAAGGATATCGTCAAAGTACACCACCACACAGGAGTAGAGAAGGTCTCGAAACACATCATTGATGAACTCCTGGAACACTGCGGGAGCATTGCACAGGCCAAAGGGCATGACCAAATATTCATAGTGGCCATCTCGTGTATTGAAAGCGGTCTTCCACTCGTCCCCGGAACGAATGCGGATCAGATTATAAGCCCCTCGGAGATCCAATTTCGTGAAGACCCGTGCTCCCCATAGACGGTCGAATAGCTCCGGAATGAGAGGCAGTGGATATTTGTTTTTGATGGTGATATCATTGAGGTCCCAGTAATCAATGCAGGGAAGAAGGGATCCATCCTTCTTGACAAAAAAGAACCCTGCTCCTGCAGGCGAAGACGACTTGCGGATAAAGCCTCTGGCCAAGTTTTCTTGGATATATTCGTCATGGCCAGAGTCTCGGAGGGAGACAGAGGATAGATCCGACCACAAGGGGGAGTAGACCCTGGGACAAGATCGATTGGGCAATCATAGGGCTGATGCGGGGGTAGAACCTCCGCCTCCTTCTTGTTAAAGACGTCCGAAAAAGCCCAATAGGCCGAAGGTAAGTCTGTAGAGACTGAAGTGGGAGGCTTGGAGTTCTTCGGTTGGACGGAGGACAGACATCTGTCTTGACACGACTGTCCCCAACGCAGGATATCCCCGGATCGCCAGACAAAGACAGGCTCATGAGTTCTCAACCAGGGTAGCCCAAGAGGATGGTATGGGATAGTGCAGGCAGCACATAAAAGACTATTTTCTCCCGGTGTAAGGCTCCAATCTGAAGTTCCACTTCTTCAGTGACCTGAGTAACAGACATCCGCAAGGGTCGACCAAAGCAATCTGCCGACGAGTCTCCAGCGATCGAACTGGGATCCGAAGTCTCTTAACTGCCTCGAACTGAATAAGGTTGCCAGCTGCACCTGAATCAATGTAAGCCCACTCACAGGAGCGTTTGGAGCCTATGTGCAACAGAATGGAGAGAATCAAGGGTAGAGAGGAATCACAATTACCTAGGGAGGCCTCTCTTACCTGTCCTAGGCGGAGGCGTTTCCCGGGCGTAGGAGCGGAGGAAGTGGGATGCGCTCCCACAATAGAAGCAGAGCCTCTGTTCGACCCTCTTTCTCCGACGCTCCTCCACCGGTTTGACACGATCCACTTGCATGGGTTCCGGGGCAGGAACCACAGAAGACGACACTGGACGGGAGCGGGGCGGACTGCGAGCAGCTGAAAAAACGCGAGGTCTTCTCTCCCTAGCGGCCTCACGGGATCGCTCCTGAAATCGTAGGTCGATGCGAGTGGCCAGGGAGATCAAGTCCTCCAGGGAGGCTGGAGTATCACGTCCTGTTAACTCGTCCTTGACTCGACCAGAGAGTCCCCGCCAAAAGGCTCCTACAAGGCCTCATTGTTCCACCCCAACTCTGAGGACAGGGTACGAAACCGAATGGCGTACTGACCTACCGAGAGCGTGCCCTGGTGGAGATTAAACAGCGCCTCGGTAGTAGAGACCAAGCGACCTGGGTCATCGAACACCCTCCGAAAGGTGTCCAGAAAAATAGAAAGCTGGGAGACAATGGTGTCGTCTCGCTCCCAGAGAGGGTTTACCCAAGCTAGGGCTTCACCCTCCAAGTGAGACACAACAAAAGCTACCTTGGCCTGATCAGTAGGGTACTGCAGGGGAGACAGCTCAAAGTGTAGCTGACATTGATTTAGGAACCCTCTGCACAGTTTGGGATCACCGTCATACCATGGGGGTTTTGCCAAACGGGGTAGTGGGTGGGGGTTAGCCACCGGGGCTGGAGCAGAGGCCACGGTCTGGAGGGCCAGGAGACGGTTATCCACTGAGGCCATGTAGTTTAAAATATGGGCCTAGGGAAACTAGCGGGAAACCAGGAAAGGTACGAAGCGTAGAGACAGAAGGTACGCTGGAGAGCGTGGACCCGATATCAGAACGTGAAACACAATTGATAATCAGGCAGGGAGGAGAGGGAGAGACTGCCTGATATAGGGCACGCTGGAGAACTTCCGGGTCAGGGTGCGGCAGAGTAATGGGACCAAGAGATAGGGCGCCTAGTCTAGGGGGGCGTGTGCCTGCGCACCTGAGGAGGAGCCGAGGCCGGCCGCAGGACAGGAGAGGAGGCACTAGATGGACAGGCATCAGCAGAGGAGGCGGGCCGAGAGGACCGGAAATGCCTGAGTGACATGGAGGCACGGAAGGAAGCGGGGACTGCCGGCGCCATGACACACAGAAGACGCAGCAGAGGCAGACAGGCTGGTGGTGGCAGGGGCACTGCCATGAAGAGCTGCGGCGGCGGTCAGAGTTGGAGCCGCCGACGCTGCAGTGAGAGCAGAAGCAGTAAGCACGACAGGCGCCGGGGAGGAGGTGAGCGTGACACTGTGAGACCCAGCTTAAAGCTGGAACTCACAGGCCACTGTACCCTGGGATCATCACAACCATCGACATGCACGATTCTTATTGCCACGGTCCAGTGGTTACTAAGGGGGTCTTGTAACCCACTTGTAACTAAATAAATAACGCTGTCGTGATTTACAGAGGTATTTAAGGGGTTATTTGGCCTCGATCAGCTTCAAATCTGGCCAGGGCCGATAACGCAGGGTGCCAGCTGTGTCCACCCATGGGTATTGTGGCCGCTGGGTGGCACTAACTATTCCCGATTGTCATTTTAAAATGGCGATGAGGGAATAAGGCCACTTAACGACGTTAAGGGATTATCACAAATTTCTTACCAGCATGATGTAGGGGCATCAGAACTACAGCAAGCAGCTTGGTAAGTGACACATTGCTGTAATCAGGGTCTCTGTTTCTACATTCGGATTAGGTGACAAAAACCTGCTGATAGATCACCTTTAAGTTTTGTAGGTGTGCATGTGAATACCTAAATAGTGAGTTTGCCCTTTTGGTCTCCTAACTTAGCTCTAAGACCAGGAGCCATCTTCTGTGCTTCTGGAGGCTTTTAACAGTTTCAAATACCCTTAATGCTAATTTACCTGTAGTTATAATTCTGATTGTCTTCTGCCAGAACTGAGGAGCAGGGACTATAGGATTTACTACTCTAAAGGGGTTGTCTTGGGAAAATACATTTTCTACCTATTTGCATACTCATTGAACTCAGTAATAAAATAGTACATAGTAAGCTCCTATCTATCTATCTATCTATCTATCTATCTATCTATCTATCTATCTATATACATTAGCCAATCAGTGGCCAACTGTGACTATCGCAGCCAATCAGTGGCCAACACGTGACTGTCACAGCCAATCAGTGGCCAACATGTGACTGTTGCAGCCAATGAGTGGCTGCATTTGTTACGTGCCGTATTTTTCTGGCAAAGCTGTGCAGTGCGGAGCCATGATGAGAGTGGTATGGCACATGGCCACCGCGACCACTGATTAGCCACAAGTGCTGATTGTTTACAAAGAAAGACTGGCAGGACCACTGGGCCATCTGGGATGGGCATTTTTTGTTTTTACTGGACTTTTAAGTTTACAGTATCTACTAGTAAACGAAAAACTGTCATAAAAAGAAGAGTTTTATTCTTGAGTTATTCAATACTTTGTAAGATGCAAAAATCTTACAGCATAACTGAGAACCCCGGCCTGGGAAGCCTGGGAGAGTCTATCCTGTTTTCCTAAATGCAATTTCTCAAAAATGTATTAACCAGGCGGCTGCTTATGTCCACAGGGCCCAGGAGCACCAACGTCAGCAAAGCTAAATATAGCCACAGTGAGAATTCTTCTCCGCGCTCCATGCCTTGTTATCTACACCCGCTCGACTTTCCACTGAGCAGCCAGTTGGCTGAACCGGTGGGGTTGATGAGATAAGTATTGCCTCATCAAACTGTGTTCACATGTACAAGGAACAAGTAAATTGATTCGGAAAATCAAACATTATAATTCCTCTCCATAACTGGTGGGAACGGAATCAAATTTTATATAGTACATCTCTGTAGATATTAAATTATGCATCCATATTACTGTAGGGCAAATGATACATTATATATGGCAGAGTGCGAATTACAATAGGCTTGGAGCACTATAAGTCTACAATGACATTTAGTAAGTAATGGTAAAAAAAAAAATCTAGGGCAAGGGACCATTAATATCTAAGTGAACTTCTATGGTGATGTTTTCTGTGCTTAGACTTGTTAGTGTTCCAGACAAGCGTCCGAGTCGGTAATTTTGAGATGTGGTTCAATTACTGTACATTCCAAATGCATGGCATTTTGTTTGGAGACCCTTCAAACAGATGTCATGCAGAAAATAGTCTTGAATGTGGCATCCATAGAGATGGAGTGCCATATTAGTCAAGGATTTGATATCAACTCCATTGTGACGTGTCTCCTTGTGTTTCTCTAAAAACCACTGTGTCTTCTTGGCCTGAAATGTTGTCGAGCATGTGCATAATACATTAGGCCACCTAGCTACTCAGAATCCTCGACAGTCTGACTTACTGATCCCCCAACTCCACACCTCAAGAGCCACCAATAGATCATGTTTTCAGGATTGCCTTAAAATTGCCCAGGTGATGGAATTATCACCCATGCAATACCAAGGAGATCCTGAAAACATGATCCACTGGTGGCTCTTGAGGACTAAAGTTGTGGAACACTGCTCTGAACCAACTGATAAATGGACCTGGTCAGTCTAGCTAGAGAAGCAATTAGGAAACAGGACAGTCAATCAGTAATTCTGGTACCATATTTACAACCAAACCCACCACCACTGGTTATGTAATTTTGTGCCAGGTACTGTATTTAGTATACTATCTGATGTTCTTATATATTGGATAACTATTCTGTGCTTTATCCTGGCTGTTGAAAGCTGCTATTCTGAATTAAGTGATTATTCCCAAAAATCATATTGTGGTCTCAGTTTTCTGTACAGAATTAATCATGTGTGCAAATACTACTTATTTTAAAATCTGCACTGATTTGCAGCTACGTCACAACTTATGATGACACCCCAAGTCTTATTTTTACTCTCTGTTGCCACTGGATTCATCATCTAGTATTTCTAATATTGTCGGTCAAAGCATGTTCAGATGCACCTAATGACCCTGTGTAATAAAATATCTTCCAGCTGGGTTTTAGCACAGTTCAGCTCTGCTATGTTGATTATTCCACTGATACCAGCTGCATTTGTACCTAATGATCCTGTGTAATTCATAAAAAACAGAGGCACCTGTGTCTAAAAACACTTCCCCCAGATCCTTTCACGGTATCCTCATTGTCTTGACAGCCATGCTGTAGTACGGCTCAACTATGCTATGCCCATGTCTTTATGCATGGAGCGGAGAACATGAACATGCTCTCAGGATCTCCATGAACCTCCAATGAAATGTGAAGATTGCAAATAGTCATGAATATTGGTGAAATAGTGAGTCACAGTCACTACAGTAAAACAATCAGTGGTCACCTTATTCATATAAATTAAAATTATTCATGTTGAGATCCATCTATCTCTATCAGGAAGCACACAAGAGAGCAAGGGGACTGCAGCACTGAGGAGAAGCAGGGTGCTGTTGGAAAATGTAGCTATAGATGGTAGGAGATGGACTCCACATTCTGCTTTTGAAGCTGGATGCACAGAGTGGCAGATAAAGATGAAAAAGGGCACAAAGGTGTAAGACAAACTTCATTGGGCTTGTGCTATATGTTAACAATAGTCCTGCAGTTATTATGCTTTGTACAAAATATTGTTATTGTGGGAATAGCACTTTAACGTACTGACTCCATCTCTAGTTTTACTTTTGGACTATTTAACTATTTGTTTGCCTTATCTGCCTCTCCTATATTCTGACCTAGCCAACCCAACTTCCAGAGGCTTTTGCAATGTCTGACTGTAGACGCTCGTTTTGAGCTGATGAGACTATTATTATTACAACTCCCTGCCCGGGAAATACGCTAGATTTCCGCATGTGTAATTCCCACGTATTTCCCTCGTTTTAACTAGCGTTTTGCAAGTGTAATTATCTTGCAGAATGCTGGCGTTTTCCAAGCGATCTGTAGCATCGCTTGGAAAACTGATTGACAGGTTGGTCACACTCGTCATACATAGTGTTTGACTAGTGTGACCAACATTTTACTATTGAGGCTGCCTATGTAGCATCAGTAGTAAAAAGATATAAAGTTAAAAATAATTTTTAAAAAATGGTGTTTTTCTCACCTTCCGGCGTCCCACGCAGCGTTCACGATCCTCGCGACACTCTCATCAACTCCCGTTCCCAGTGATGCCTTGCGACAATGACCTTTGATGACGTACGGTCTCGCAAGACTGCTATGGTATTGCGAGACCGAGACTTCATCAAAGGTCATTGTCGCAATGCATCACTGGAACGGGAGTTGGCGGGAGCATCGCTGAGGCCTGGGGACGCTGCGAGGGATGCCAGAAGGTGAGAATATCACCATTTTAATTCTTTTTTTAACAGGGATATGGTTCCCAGAGCCTGGAGGAGAATTTCCTCTCCTCCAGACCCTGGGTACCATCCGCACATTTTCCGCTAACTTTGCGCATGGTGGTCATAGCCACGTGCGGAAAGTAAGCAGAACAATGCATTCCTATCGCAGGAATTCCACACAAAGAATTTACATGCTGCATATTTTTCCGCGATGCGATTCCGCCACGGAAAAATATGCAGCATTAGCGCAGCATGTGCAGAATGCCATAGAATTGCATGGGATGCTTTTTTTTTTCGTTTTCGTGGCAAAATCGCGCATTCAAAACGCCGCAAAAACGCAAAAAAAGTACGTGTGCACACAGCCTAATATAAGGGATGAGGCTTCTATAAAGTGTGTTCAAGGGTAGAAAAATCAGTGTTGCCAAATAATCCTGGATCCACTTGTATATTTTTCTGTATAATTTAATAATATGCGTCTCGAATTGTGCTGGTGGCCACACGATAGATTAAAAGTATTAACTGTTCATGTCTTCGTTTTACATTCTGCCAATTATCTTGCATACAGTCTGTGTATTGTTCATATACCTCTAATTATCATTCTTACTCCTAATGATATGTAATGATTCCTGGGTGGCTCGCCAAATAATTAGCATATCCATGGGAACCGTGGCGCCCAAATCTTGGCCAGCTATTTTAATTTTCGCAAGTAGTTAACGCATTCATTATTTTAGTTAGAATTGTAGCAGATATTGGTCATCCTATTTAGAAAAAAATATTTGTTGTGCCTTTGTTGTTCATTACTTATCATTAATGTAAATTGTGCATAAAAGTTGTGATAGATCAGTGTTTCCTCCTCGGTGATCATCGTTCCCTTCATTATAGTATATAAGTAGATTGTCCTCATTTACATTTTTCTTTTTAATATTATATACAGCCACTTTACTTGGAGCTGTTGACTTAGAACAACTTCTTCTATAGTCTTTCTAATTGCATATGGATGTCATAGTGGCTTCCCCTTGGAGCCATAGTGGAGAGGGACTTACAAAAGAGCCGCTCTTGCCTTAACAGACCCATTCATATATGAAATGGCTGGCCATTACTATTACCCTTGCATGCCCTCACATCCCAGTTCCTACAAATAGTAATAGTACCCTCTTTAAGGTAGTGTCACACTTAGAGATGCACCAGCGATCCCGACCAGCGATATGACGAGGTCAGGATCACTGGTGCATCGCTAAGTGGTCGCTAGTGAGCTGCCTCACAGGCAGATCTCACCAGCGACATCACAGGGGTCGGGGGTCGCTACTTACCTGTCACACTAGGCGATCCTGACGTCCTCCCGCCCGGCTCCACGCTCGTCGCTCTTCTCTACAGCAGGAAGCCCCAGCAGGAAGCTGACGACGAGAAACGGTCCTGGACGTTCTCGCGCGATCAGCGATAACCAGCGGGGGAGCGGGTCGGAGGTAAGTATCACACATAGTGATATCGCTAGCGATATCGCTATAACGTCACAAATACCAGTGACGTTATAGCGATATTGCTAGCGATATCGCTTAGTGTGACAGACCCTTTAGATGCTACACAGTATTAATCCATGCCCTCTTTGTTTATTCTAGACAGTAATTTTGCAACCTTTACATTAATAATGCCGTCTTTGTGTCCCTCACACAGTTAATGTTCTCTCACCCCACTGTGTCCCTTTAAAATAATATTCACTTTCTGCACCAAAACAGTATTAAAGGAGTTTTCCGCTACCTGGTCGACCCCTTTTTTAAATAGTTTAGTCCTTATTATAAAATAAAAACATCTTCTACTCAGTGTTACAAATATCAAAAAACTGACCGACACTTCCAAAGAGAAAAAGACAAGTGTAAACAGGTGCAAGCTAAGAGCGCCACTCTATTTAACTAACAACTTAAAGCTGTACTCTGAAACGCTATAATATGTAAACCTTGAATATATGAAATTGGAATTGAGTTACTGCTGTAGAAAACATTTAAAAAATGAAGGTACTTAGAGCACAAATTGGCCAATTCAGGTAAGCCCAACAGCCAGCGACAAGATTTACCCCTTTGTTGGGACCCTAAATCTAACATGATGACTCTTTGGGGCTAAAAGCCTACAATTATGTGGGCAGGTATGATCAAGCTCTATTTAAAAAAAAACCTTAGGCTGATGGGAGGAGTGTTTAGTCAGAGGGTGTGTGCTACAAATCTCAAAAAACGGAAAAAGGCAAGGGTGAACAGATGCACACTAAGAAAGCCACCATTTTAAACATGTTTTCAACAGCAGTAATGCAGTTCCACTTTCATATATTCAACATTTACATATGATAGTATTTCAGAGTATTTCAACTTTGTACTGCTAATAAGAAATATTACCAACTTTTTCCCCCTAAAATGACATAGATTAACTTTACCCTGATGGTATAGTCAGCAGCTTGTTTACTACCATACTAATATATTTCAATAAATAAATATCTATGTCAATTAATATAAACACATCTTCGTTTAGAAATAGCCACTGTACTGGCATATTATACAAAGTACTAAAGGCCAGCTATAAGAAATTGCTTCCTCAGAGGTGCAGAGGGACTCCCTGATGAAGCTATACATGCGAAACACATGTTAGGAGTCAAAGGCAGGTGAGAACTTTAGGAAAAAAATGGGCAAGATCTTGTTTGATCCCTGTTACTGTAACATTTATTGAGGTTTTATGTATCACATTTGCACTTTACAATGTTTACACCTGTTTACATTTATATGCTGCTGATCTCCGTTGCTTGGAGACATTGATAATATATTTATATTTTTGTGGTGCTTTGGACTACTATGTAACTAGCATGATCTGATTTAGCATATTGGAGCGCTTGCACTTTATATGCTTGTATTAGTTGTATGTAATATTATTACTAGTCTGTACATCTTACAATAAGGATTTATGCATTATCGTATGCTTATGGATAGAGTTAAGCGAATATGTTCGGAATCGGTCTCCGAATCTGAATTTGCCATATTCGTGCCATATTTGTACCCTATTCGTGCCGAATTTATGTTTGATGATCGTTTCTGAACATATTTGTTCATTTCTACTCCCACTGACTCCAATGACGTTCGGCTGTGTTCGGCGAATGATGCAAAACCAATATTCATCACCAATTGTAATCGGAACCGAATTTTGAAAACTCTACTGTACTTAGGCCTGTTTCACACATCAGTTTTTTTGTGTCAGTTAAAATCCGGCAAAATGGCGGAAAGCGGATCCGTTGTTAACTGATGTGGACGGATGCCACCGGACCGGTTTTTTGACGGATCCGCCGAATGAAGATTTTTAAAGGAACCGCTGCCCGGGAAGAGGAGAGAGAGAGAGAGAGAGAGATTTTTTTTCTGTCCGCCAGAAATGATTTCAGGGTTAAATTTCCTCCTGACTTC
This sequence comes from Dendrobates tinctorius, assembly GCF_039654945.1. Lineage (NCBI taxonomy): Eukaryota > Metazoa > Chordata > Amphibia > Anura > Dendrobatidae > Dendrobates > Dendrobates tinctorius. The sequence goes on along the minus strand of NW_027361738.1, from coordinate 64,704,762 downwards.
ATTCCTCCGGGCATGCGCTCTATAAAAATGCGGATCCTGCAGTACAAAAAATGTTACATGGTCCGTCCAGGCATCTCGGCGGATGCAAAAAAATTGACGGATCCGCAAAAAACGGATCCAACGGATGGCCATCCGTCAAGATCTGCCGGTAATGCAGGTCAATGGGGAAAAAACGGATCCGCCAAAAAAAATGGCGGATCCGTTTTTTTGCAAAAACGGCGGATTTTGACCGATGGTCAAAAACGGAAGTGTGAAACAGGCCTTATGGATACTGTATATGACAAATTTAAAATATCCTTGTTTGATATCATTGTTTGTGAAATGCTTGGATGTTCTTACAAATGTGTGTTTTTCTATTCAGTTCTCCTATGCCACTGTTTTGCTGGTAGTTACTTTCTAAATTTGTTTGAATTGATTATAAACAAATACGATAATTTTTACTTTGCGTTTTGACTCCTTCGGTCCTTTTGTTCTTTGAGCAGCATGTTTAACCCAGCTCAAGATTGTATTTAGCATTGACATCCTATCTTTAATATTGATCCTGGCAGCATTTTGGAGCCTAATATTACTGTAAATCTCAGACTCCTTCTTCCACATGGTAATCACTTGCAGAAGGCAATAGTCTGGCAATCCCCTTGCACCGTGCTGACGCCTTTAATTTGACAGCAGCGCACTGTCAGTGGATAGAGGGGGTGAGGCTGAGGACTTCCCTTACTGTCTTCTGTCCACTCACTCAAGTCGAGAGTCAGAAGAAGAGTCAAGGGAACGAAAAAGAGAAATGCCGTAGCTATTTTTTTTATAAAAATGAATCTATAAAATAATAATAATTATACATGGTAGAAGTGAGAAATTATATGTTTCTGCAAAACCTAGAAAATAATGCACAGTAACATGGTGAGGTACTACATATCCTCACCTACCATAAAAATAGGAAGAATAGGTCTCGGCAAAACCATTCATGAACAATTTCACACTTTGGCCTTCTGTAGTTCCTCCTGGACCACATCCATTATTTCTACATTATTTCACCCATGATAGGAGATTGGATCCTGAGATCAGGGGGCAGAAGCGCAGTTTTGCTCATTTCTGGACACCAGGCACATATTTGGGGTTGCGCCCCCAGCACAACCACCCACGGTGGGCAGTATTAGGCCAGAGTCACACTATCAAGAAATACGGATGAGTGCTATGCGCAAAAAAAAAAACGCATCGCGCTCGTCCCAATGTTAATCTATGGGGCAGCTCCCATCAGGAATTTCCAGTATGGCAGCACCAGAGCTCTCCTATGACATCCCAGATGTGTGCTAAGGCTGCAAAGATGATGCGATGAGTCATGAGGGAGGCGCTAGATGTTGCAAATGCGTCAGCTGGAAGATGTAGTTCTACTGGCAGCGGATTTTAATCTCACGTTAGCTGAAGTGGGTCACTAAACACTTCCCTCCTGTCCACAACAATTATCAATAGTGGGAGGTGGCACTTATGGAGATGGCATAGGACCACCAGGGGGCGCTCCTGTAGATGTGGTGTCTGGGTGCAGGTGTTAGAGCGCCCATGATGTTCGTGCAATTACAAGCAGCCGGACACACGTGTGAACTTGCAAATGTAACACTTTACTGAAGCAGAAAGCAGGGTAAAGTCTCTCTTAGGCTGGAGTCAGACACAATGTATAGAAATACGGTCCATATTTTACAGTCATAATACACAGAAATGTTCCCTGAACAGTGATCTGTATGTCATCCGTTGGCAAGGCGTGGCTGCATTTTTTGCGCATGTAAGCATCCGTATGACATTTGTATTGCATCCATATGCCGAGATTTTATCGCCGGCTTGCAAAATGGACATATAATGGATCCCAATGACAGGTTAGAACACAAACGGAAGTATAGATATAGACACATAGAATACATATATATATATACGTATACAGTACATGTCATTGAAACACATATATATATATATATATATATATATATATATATATACATTATAGATTTATATTTCATAGAGTTCTACATAGCATAACAGCCGCAAAACCAATTGTCAGCTTCTTTAAAATCATTACAAAACCCGACATGAAATCACACATGGTGTACATACAGTAAACCATTTAATTTCATTTATTTTTTTATATGTCTTTGACTAATAAGTAGATTAGGGTATCTGTGCAAAATTTTGGACATGTACGAGGTGTTAAATTAATAGGTAAATTTGTTGAAAAAAATTGCGTGGGCTCCCGCGGTAAATTCTCTGCCAGAGAGGGCAAGCCAGTGAATGAGGGCAGATATTAATAGCCTAGGGAGGGACCATTGTTTTTGCACCCCCCCGGTTAAAAAAAAATCTGCCCCCAGCCACCCTAGAAAAGGCACATCTATAAGATGTGCCTTTTCTGGCACTTAGCCTCTCTATTCCCATTGCATTTAGAAATGGCTCATGGGTTAATAAGAATGGGTTAATGTCTCCTTGCTATTGAAAGGTGACATTAAGCAGGGTTAATAATGGAGAGGTGTCAATAAGACACCTGTCTGTTATTAATCCTATAGTAGTAAAGGGTTAAAAAAGACACACACATTAATTAAAAAGTCTTTTAATGAAATAATCACACAAAGTTTTTGACAACGTATTATTCTGCTAATCCAAAAAATCCCTTGTCCTGTAAAAAAAAATAAAAAATAAAAACCCAACAATATACATACCTCTCCACCGTTCAGTCAGGTCTCCTGCTGCAATCCATCACAAGGGGTTTACTAGTTTGCAACAGGGACTGGTGCTAATGCTACTGAACCCACTGTAAACCACTGCAGAATGAATTAATTCATCTATGCGCAGGCGCCCCGGCTGACCGGAGATGAACTAATAAGCGTGGGAAAGTTCACCTCAGGTCAGCCGGGGACTCTGCGCAGCCTCACTGACTACCGCTGACGTCACTGAGACTGATGTCACATAACAACTGTATCACTCAGCAGCAGCAGCAGTAGACTGGGTACTAGGGTACCACAATGAGACAGAGGTGAGAGGAGCTAATGGAAAATGCTGCCTTCTGGGGAGAAAGAGAACTCAATGAGGGATGGGTGATGGAGAGATGAAGCAGAAAATGCTGCAAAGGAAAACTGCTGTAAAGCAGAGGTTCCCTGTAAGGACCAGAGCCCATTTTTCATGCAATTGTTGACCATACCACTATGTTTTTCCAGCATTACTTACTCAGAGAATCAAGGATCAGATATTTTGCCTGTAATGTAAAAGCCTCGGCACTCAGAGATGCAGGTAATATTCCTATTTATTAAAGCAGCTTTTGTCAGTACAGAAGAGGGCCAACGTTTCGGTGAACGGACCTTTTTCACGCCCAGTGAATGATAAGAGACAGGTTAGTGCTGCAGGAGTACTAATTCTCTGGCAGTGAAAAAGGTCCGTTGACCGAAACGTTGGCCCTCTTCTGTACAGGCACATTTATTAATGCTGCATTAATAAATAGGCATATTACCTGGATCTTTGAGCGCAGTGGCATTAATATTTGTCACGCTCGCGCCTTGGCTGAATGGCGCGAGCCGGGGGTTTGTGGCCCCACTGGACCACAAACCAGACTACCCTGGAAGGGGCATGACTACGACAGCTACCTCGGTCTTCACTGGAGCCTCTGATGGTGAGGTCAGGCTTGTGCGGCAGATAGCTGTCGGGTGCCACTCCAGGGTGGTGTCTGGCTGTGGCTGCTGGTCCCACTTGGGGACAAGTCACTTTGACAGAGGCTATAGACAGGAAGGCAGGTAGACACGACAGGCACGGCTGAAACACAGGGCAGGCAGGCACGGCTTGGAGACACAGGACAGGCGGGCACGGCTTGGAGACACAGGACAGGCGGGCACAGCTTAGAGACACAGGACAGGCGGGCACGGCTTGGAGACACAGGACAGGCGGGCACGGCTTGAAGACACAGGACAGGCGGGCACGGCTTGGAGACACAGGACAGGCGGGCACGGCTTGGAGACACAGGACAGGAGGGCACGGCTTGGAGACACAGGACAGGCGGGCACGGCTTGGAGACACAGGACAGGCGGGCATGGCTTGGAGACACAGGACAGGCGGGCACGGCTTGGAGACACAGGACAGATTGGCGTGGTATGAGAAGGAGCAGGTAGGGACCTGTTCACACAGCAGGTGTAGACAGGAGGGAGTGGTGTATGCTGGAACAGGATCTGGACCTGTTCACACAGGAGGTGCTGGTATGGATATAGGCAGGAAGGAGTGGAATATGAAGGAACAGGTTTGGACCTGTTCACACAGGAGGTGCAGGCAGGCAGAGCCGCTGGAGCGCGGAGCAGGCAGAGCCGCAGGAGTGCGGAGCAGGCAGAGCGGCTAGGGAGCCGTGCAGACAGAGCTGCGAGGGTGCAGATGCACAGATAAAGCTGCGAGGGTGCAGATGCACAGATAGAGCTGTGAGGGTGCAGATGCACAGATAAAGCTGCGAGGGTGCAGATGCACAGACAGGGAGGACACAAGGAAAGACACAGCAGAGAAGGAACCACAAACAAGGAGACTGACAGACAGAGGTAAGACTGAGTTCAGACAGAGACGCCGGGACAAAGACACAGGGACCTGGATATTCAGCCTCCTGGCAGGCGGACAAGGTACAAAGCAAGACAAAGAGTATTCCTACAGAGAAGGAGATAAACAGAACAGGGCTGGCTTCCTCAGCAGCAAGATACTAAGTGAGTATAGACATTGCACAGGCAAAGGTCAGTGGGTGTGGCGAAACTAAATAGTCAAGGGCTCTAGGCGATTGGTCAGGGACATATTACACAGGTGGCCTCTGACTGCATAAGAACCAGAGAGTTCTGGCGCCGCCCCCCTATACACACATAGCTTGGAAGCATAGAGCAGAGGCACAGAGCACAGGACTGGCAACAGACAGATTTCACAGCATGGCTTGAAGCAGAAAGTAAGTTGGTGTGCGGGGGAGGGGAGGCCATGCAGTGATGCCAGCAGGGTTGTTACAATATTACTTATATCTCCACTACCACTGAGCACCAAACATTTATCGCTAAGTGCCTGCCATATCTCCCTCAGGTAGTTTTCATGTCCCGGCATCATTAAAGTTCTAAGACTCAGATCAAAATGAAGCAAACAGGGGATCTAACAGGTGAAATCTAGCAGATCAAAGAACCGGCTGCTCACACCGCCTTGTCTATAAGGTTTACAGAATATGTCAGTTCATATGAAAAAAATATATATAAACAAGGAAAAAACGTATATATACAGTACTGTGCTAAAGTTTTAGACAAGTGTGGAAAAAAAATAGCTCTCACTGGTCCAAAAGGAGATGTTCTTCAGCACCAAAGGACGGCAGTTAAAACCTAGCCTTTAATCATAAAATGGTAAAAAAGGTAGAATATGCACAATTAAAAAAAAATAATGCTTATGCATTTCCGGTAGGGAAACCCTTGGACTACGTTCACACGTTCAGCATTTGGTTACTATTTGACATCAGTATTTGTAAAACAAAAGCAGGAGTGGGCGATAAATCCAGAAGTGGTGATGTGTTTCTATTATTCTTTTCTATTATTTGTTCCACTCCTGATTTTAGCTTAAAAAAACTGATGTAAAATACAGACCGAAAACTGAACGCGTGTACGTGGCCTTAATCCAAAGGGGTTTTCTACCTGAAATGTGTAAGCTTTATGTTTTTTTTTTAACATACACATTCTGCCAATTTTGTTATCCTATATGATCAAAATCAAAATCTTAGCGACCTTCCTTTGGTGCTGGAGAACATCCCCTTTTGGACGATTAAAATCTATTTGACCTGAAAGCAAGACCAATAAACATTCCGTGCACCACATCAAGACCGCAGATTACTTTGAAGTTTCATGTGAAACTTATCTCTAATATAGGAATGGTGAGCTGAATTGACACTTTTGGTATTTATTTTTTTTTGCAGAAAAAAAAAATGCAGCAAAGAATGATTTAAAAATTAGAAATGTTATTAATTTATTTTTTATCAATTAATCAATTGCAAAGTGAATGAACAAAAGATGATTCTGAATCAAATTAACCCCTTCACCCCCAAGGGTGGTTTGCACGTTCATGACCGGGCTAATTTTTACAATTCTGACCACTGTACCTTTATGAGGACATAACTCTGGAACGGTTCCATGGATCCCGGTGATTCTGACATTGTTTTCTTGTGACATATTGTACTTCATGTTAGTGGTAAAATTTCTTTCAAATAACTTGCGTTTATTTGTGAAAAAAACGGAAATTTGGCAAAAATTTTGAAAATTTCGCAATTTTCCAACTTTGAATTTTTATGCCCTTAAATCACAGAGATACGGCACACAAAAAACTTGATAACTAACATTTCCCACATGTTTACTTTACATCAGCACAATTTTGGAACCAAAATTTTTTTTTGTTAGGAAATTATCACATTTGAAGCCACTTTGAGGGGTCTATATGATAGAAAATACCCAAAAGTGACACCATTCTAAAAACTGCACCCATTAAGGTGCTCAAAACCACATTCAAGAAGTTTATTAACCCTTTAGGTGCGTCACAGGAATTTTTTTGAATATTTAAAAAAAAATGAACATCTAACTTTTTTTCACAAAAAAAATACTTCAGGTTCAATTTTTTTTATTTTACCAAGGGTAACAGGAGAAATTGGACTGCAAAAGTTATTGTGCAATTTGTCCTGAGTACGCTGATACCTTATTTGTGGGGGGAACGACTGTTTCGGCGCATGGCAGAGCTCAGAATAGAAGGAGCTCCGTTTGACTTTTTCAATGCAAAATTGGCTGGAATTCAGATCAGACGCCATGTCACGTTTGGAAAGTCCCTGATGTACCTAAACAGTGGAAACCCCCTACAATTGACCCCATTTTGGAAACTAGACCCCCCAAGGAACTTATCTAGATATGTGGTGAGAACTTTGAACCCACAAGGGCTTTACAGAAGTTTATAACGCCCGGGCGTGAAAATAACATACAGCCGTACAATTAAAAAATCATATTTTTTCCACAAAAATGATCTTTTCACCCTCAATTCTTATTTTCCCAAGGGTAACAGGACCCTAAAAGTTATTGTGCAATTTGTCCTGAGTACGCTGATACCCCACATGTGGGAGTAAACCACTATTTGGGAGCATGGCAGAGCTTGGAAGGGAAGCAGCGCCATTTGACGTTTTTGGCTGAAATTGAGATCGGACATCATGTCGCGATTGGAAAACCCCTGATGTACCAAAACAGTGGAAACCCCCCACAAATGACACCATTTTGGAAACTAGACCCCCTAAGGAACTTATCTAGATGTGTGGTGAGAACTTTGAACCCCCAAGGGCTTCACAGAAGTTTATAACATAAAGCCGTACAATTAAAAAATCATATTTTTTCCACAAAAATGATCTTTTCACCCTCAATTCTTATTTTTCCAAGGGTAACAGCACCCTAAAAGTTATTGTGCAATTTGTCCTGAGTACGCTGATACCCCACATGTGGGGGTAAACCACTATTTGGGCACATGGCAGAGCTCGGAAGGGAAGCTGCGCCATTTGACGTTTTTGGCTGGAATTGAGATCGGACACCATGTCGCGATTGGAAAACCCCTGATGTACCTAAACAGTGGAAACCCCCCACAAATGACACCATTTTGTAAACTAGACCCCCCAAGGAACTTATCTAGATGTGTGGTGAGCACTTTGAACCCCCCAGTGCTTCACAGAAGTTTATAACGCCCGGGCGTGAAAATAAAAAATTCGTATTTTTTCCACAAACATGATCTTTTAGTCACCATTTTTTTATTTTCCCAAGGGTAACAGGAGAAATTGGACCCCAAAAGTTGTTGTCCAATTTGTCCTGAGTATGCTGATACCCCATATGTGGGAGAAAACTACTGTATGGGCACACGTCGGGGCTCGGAAGGGAAGTAGTGACGTTTTGGAATGCAGACATTGATGGAATGGTCTGCGGGTGTCATGTTGCCTTTGGAGAGCCCCTAATGTACCTAAACAGTGGAAACCCCCCACAAATGACCCCATTTTGAAAACTAGACCCCCTAAGGAACTTATCTAGATGTGAGGTGAGCACTTTGAACCCCCAAGGGCTTCACAGAAGTTTATAATGCCCGGGCATGAAAATAAAAAAATCGTATTTTTTCCACAAACATGATCAATTAGGCCCCAATTTTTTTATTTTCCCAAGGGTAACAGGAGAAATTGAACCCCAAATGTTGTTGTCCAATTTGTCCTGAGTACGCTGACACCCCATATGTGGGAGAAAACTACTGTATGGACACACGTCAGGGCTCGGAAAGGAAGTAGTGACATTTTGGAATGCAGACATTGATGGAATGGTCTGTGGGTGTCATGTGCGTTTGGAGAGCCCCTGATGTACCTAAACTATTGAAACTCCCCACAAGTGACCCCATTTTGGACACTAGACCCCCCACAGAACTTATCTAGATGTGTGGTGAGCACTTTGAACCCCCAAGTGCTTCACAGAAGTTTATAACGCTCGGACGTGAAAATAAAAAAGTCATTTTTTTCCACAAAAATGATATTTTTGCACCCAATTTTTTATTTTCCTAAGGGTAACAGGAGAAATTGACCCAAAAATTGTTTTGCAATTTGTCCTGAGTAGGCTGATACCCTACATGTGGGGGTAAAACACTGTTTGGGTGCATGGCAGAGCTTGGAAGGGAAGAAGCACCATTTGACTTTTTCAACTCAGAATTGGCTGGAATTGAGATCAGACGCAATGTTGCATTTGGAGAGCCCCTGATGTGCCCAAACAGTGGAAACCCCCAATTCTAACTCCAACCCGAACCCCATCACACCCCTAACCCTAATCTCAGCCCTAACACAACCCTAGCCCTAACCCTAACCCTAGCCCTAGCCCTAACCCTAACCCTACCCCTAACCCTAGCCCTAATGGAAAAATGGAAATAAATACATTTTTTTTATTTTATTATTTTTCCCTAACTAAGGGGGTGATAACAAGGGGTTTGATTTACTATTTATGGCGGTTTTTATGTTTGGCGGCTGTCGCACGCTAAAAGACGCTTTTTATTGTAAAAATAGTTTTTGCATCACCACATATTGAGAGCTATAATTTTTCCGTATTTTGACCCACCAAGTCATGTGAGGTCTTATTTTTTGCGGGACTAGTTGACGTTTTTATTGGCACCATTTTCAGGCACGTGACATTTTTTGATCGCTTTTTATTCCGATTTTTGGGACGCAGAATGAACAAAAACCAGCGTTTCATGAATTTCTTTTGGGGGAGTGCGTTTACACCATTCCGCGTGCGGTAAAATTGATAAAGCGGTTTTATTCTTCGGGTCAGTACAGTTACAGCGATACCTCATTTAGGTCGTTTTTTATGTTTTGTCGGTTTTATGCAATGAAAACTATTTTATATAAAAAATAATTATTTTTTCATCGCTTTATTCTGCGAGCTATAACTTTTTTATTTTTTCACTGATGATGCTGTGTCGCAGCTCGTTTTTTGCGGAACAAGATGACGTTTTCAGCGGTACCATGGATATTTATATGCGTCTTTTTGATCGTGCGTTATTACACTTTTTGTTTGGCGGTATGATAATAAATCATTATTTTTTGCTTTGTTTTTTATTTTTATTTTTTAAGGGGTTCGCTAAAAGGATTAACTAATGGGACAGTTTTATAGGGCGGGTCGTTATGGATGCGGCAATACCTAATATGTGTACTTTTATTGTTTTGGGTTTTTTTTATTTCCAAAAAATGGATTTATTTGGGGGAATATTTTTTTTTTTTTCTAATTTATTTGGCGATTTTTTTAAAATTATTTTAACACTTTTTTTTATTTTTTTTTAACTTTATTAAATAGTCCCAGGTGGGACATCACTGTCCTGTGACAGATCGCTGATCTGTCACATCACAGATCACTGTGACAGATCAGCAATCTGTCACAGGCTTGGAAGAAGACTTCCTCTTGCCTGCGCTTTGCAGGCACTGAGGAAGCCAGCTTCCTGCAGGCCCCGAAGGCCCCCGTCGCCATCTTGGATTCGGGGGCCTGCAGGAAAGGAGCCCCCCGCAGCAGCGCTGCACATTGCGCTGCCGTGGGGGGCTCAAGGAAGCACGGAGGGAGCCCCCTCCCTGCCGATGCTTCCCTTTAACCCCCCGGTACACCGCGATCGTGTTTGATCGTGGTGTGCAAGGGGTTAACGTGTCGGGGGCGGTCCGTGACGCCCCTGACACATTGTGCCGGGTGTCAGCTGTGATAATCAGCTGACACCTGGCTGCGATCAGCGGCGCTCACCACCACCACGTGGGCGCCGCTGATCACGGTAGACATACTATCCCGTCCATGGGCATAGGGGCCCGGGTCCCATGGGTGGGATAGTACGTCGGATGTCAGAAAGAGGTTAATATACATTGGGAAGATTTTTGCTTTATTCAGTTCTCCTAAGTACTTTCACACCGGAACCCGGCAGGAGGTTGTTCCAAACATCTTGGAAAATTAACCACAGATCTTCTGTGGATGTCACTTGGGCAGATCCTTCTGTCTCTTCATGTAATCCTAGGCAAACTCGATGATATTGAGATCATCACTTCCAGGATTCCTTGATGTTCATTACGCTGTAGACATTTCTTAATGACATTGGCTGGATGTTTGGGTCGTTGTCCTGCGCAGAATAAATTTGAAGCAAATCAGACTCCTCCCTGATATTATTGTATGACGGATAAGTACCTGCCTGTATTTCTCAGCATTGAGGACACCATTAACCCTGGTCAAATCTTAACTCCATTTGCTGAAATAGAGCCGCAAACTTGCAATGACCCTTAATCATGCTACAATGTTCCTGCAGACATTCATTATTGTGCCATTCTCCAGCTCTTTAGTGAACAAACTACCTCATCTTACAGCCAAATATTTCATATTTTGACTCATCACTCTAGAGAACCGGCTGACATTTTTTCTGCATCGCATTTTCCTATGTTTTTGTGTATAGTTGAGTCACTTGGTCTTGTTTCCATGTGTAGAAGGTAGGCTTTTTGGCCTTGATTTCTAAATGAAGACCTCTTCTGGCCAGACTTCTCCAAACAGTAGAAACTAGTAGCTGGATCCCCGTGGTTTTTGCCAGTTCTGAGCTGATGGCACTGATGGACATCTTTCAGTTTTGAAAAATTAAGTAAAAATGTTGTGTCTTTCATCTGCTGCTGTAACTTTTCTTGCTCAACCAATGCGTCTACTTCAACAGTTCCCACTTCTTGGTGCTTTTTCAGCAGCACATCTTGAAACATAGTCTGCTGTGAAATCTTTGCCTTAGAAACCTTGCTGATGCAGTATAACTACCTTGTGTTTTGTTGCTGTGCTCAATCTTGACATGATTTATGACATGATACCGTCTTCTAGAACCGTACATTTGTAGTCAGGTTTAGCTGTTCCTTACCAAGCATTAAGCCTCCTTCACAATTGTTTCTGTTTCAGTTAATGGCTGTGTTTTAACCTACATCTGAAAATGATGATCATTATCAACTCTTTGGTATAATTGATCACTCAAACACCTGAGTAAAATCCCATATGTGCCAGTTTACCTAAAAGCATTGATGCTCTTTTTAAGACAATGGATGGTAACACCAAATATTGATTTAGATTTCTCTTTTGTTCCACCACTTTACATTTTTCCAAATTATAAAAATTGAACAATCAACACCTTTATTTTCAAAACCATTCATTGCAACATTTTTTCCACAGCTGCCTAAAGCTTTTGCTCAGTACTATATATATACACTGCTCAAAAAAATAAAGGGAACACATCCTAGATATCCTTGAATGTCAAATTCCAGTTGCAAATCTTTATTCATTACACATGTACTGCATTGAGAGCAATAAAACATAAAAATGATTATTGTAAATTAAAATTAATATCCCATGATGAAGTGTGATTGACTTGGAGTTACATTGTGTTGTTTGAGTGTTCCCTTTATTTTTTGAGCAGTATATATAGATAGATAGATATATTGATATATAGATATACATATATATAAATATACATATATCTCTTTATTCATTGTCTATACTCATGAAAAAAACTTACATATACACTGGAATTGGCATCAAGCCTTCTCCAGATTATCCTGTACAGTCAAACCCTTTACTATAAGACATACATACAATGAGTACAGAAAGTATTCAGACCCCTTTAAATTTTTCACTCTTTGTTTCATTGCAGCCATTAGGTAAATTCAATGACTGAAAAAAAACAGAAATGTAGAAATTTTTGCAAATTTATGAAGAAAATAAAAACTGACATATCACATGGTCAAAAGTATTCAGACCCTTTGCTCAGACACTCATATTTAAGTTACATGCTGTCCATTTCCTTGTGATCCTCCTTGAGATGATTCTACAACTTCAATGGAGTCCAGCTGTGTATAATTAAACTGAGAGGACTTGATTTGTAAAGGCACACACCTGTCTATGTAAGACCTCACAGCTCACAGTGCATGATGTCAGACCAAATGAGAATCATGAGGTCAAAGGAACTGGCCAAGGTGCTCAGAGACAGAATTGTGGTAAGGCACAGATCTGGCCAAGGTTTCAAAAGAATTTTTGCAGTACTCAAGGTTTCTAAGAGCACAGAGACCTCCATAATCCTTAACTGGAAGAAGTTTGGGACCACAAGAAGTCTTCCTAGACCCGGCCGTCCAGCCAAACAGAGCAATCGTGGGAGAAGAGTCTTGGTGACAGAGGAAAAGAAGAACCCCAAGATCACTGTGGCTGAGCCCCACAGATGCAGGAGGGAGATGGGAGAAAGTTCCACAAAGTAAACTATCACTGGAGCCCTCCACCAGTTGGGCCTTTATGACAGAGTGGCCCAACAGAAGCCTCTCCTCAGTGCAAGACAAATGAAAGCCTGCATTATGTTTGCTAAAAAACACATGAAGGACTCCCAGACTATGAGAAATAAGATTCCCTGGTCTGATGAGATGAAGATAGACCGTTTTGGTGATAATTGTAAGCGGTATGTGTGGAGAAATCCAAGCACTGCTCATCAACTGCCCAACAGTAAAACATGGTGATGGTATCATCATACTATGGGGGTGTTTTTCAGCTGCAGGGACAGGACGGTTGATTGCAATTGAAGGAAACAACATTCACCATCCAACCTGACAGAACTGGAGAGGATCTGCAAGGAAGAATGGCAGAGGATACCCATATCCAGGTGTGAAAAACTTGTTGCTAGGGATGAGCGAGTAGTGAAATACTCAGACTCGCTGTACTCGTTACGAGTACCTCCTAATACTCGGGTACTCGTAACGAGTAGCGAGTCCAATGTAAGTCTATGCGAAATGCGAGTATTGGGCTGTGTGGGACTGTGCCAGGCTGTGCTTGCCTGTGCTGGGCTGTGCGGGGACTGTGCTGGGCTTTGCGGGACTGTGCCAAGCTGTGCGGGACTGTGCCAAGCTGTGCGAGACTGTGCCAGGCTGTGCGGGACTGTGCTGGGCTGTGCGGGACTATGCTGGGCTGTGCGGGGACGGTGTGGGGACAGTGCCAGGCTGTGCGGGACTGTGCTGGTCTGTGCGGGACTGTGCTGGGCTGTGCGGGGATGGTGTGAGGACTGTGCCAGGCTGTGCGGTACTGTGCTGGGCTGTGTGGGACTGTGCTGGGCTGTGTGGGACTGTGCTGGGCTGTGCAGAACTGTGCGGGGACTGTGCGGGCACTGTGCGGGCACTGTGTCAGGCTGTGCGGGACTGTGCTGGGCTGTGCGGGACTGTGCTGGGCTGTGCGGGGATGGTGTGAGGACTGTGCCAGGCTGTGCGGGACTGTGCTGGGCTGTGCAGGACTGTGCTGGGCTGTGTGGGACTGTGCTGGGCTGTGCGGGGACTGTGCGGGGACTGTGCGGGGACTGTGTCAGGCTGTGCGGGACTGTGCTGGGCTGTGCGGGACTGTGCCAGGCTGTTCGAGTGTGGGAGAGATGGTCCCCATCGAGTGTCCGGGTCGGAACCAAGGGGACCGTCACCTGGGTTCCAGGGGAAGCTGTTTCCGGGGGATAGAGTTCAGGGACAGACCGTGGAGACTGACAGTTGGACTGGGGGAGGAGCCAATATAAAAGGGGCGGGGAACGTGAGTCACAGGGAGTCAGCAGAACAAGACAGAAGGAGCAGGAGATCGTGAGAGCGATTGAGAGCCAGAGCGACTCACCCGAGCCAGGAAGGAGGCTAGAGACAGGAGAGATACTTCCCCTGGACATCAGTGGGACGGCGCCAAGACAACCGTCCGAGAACCGCTGCCCCGCGACGACCAGTGGCCGTTGCCGCCTTGCTCCTGCCCGCGGCTGCGGCCTGCCCGCGGACCCCAGCGGCCGCTGCCACCTCACTCCAGCCCGCGCTGTGGCCTGTCTCCTGCCGCGCTGCTCTCACCCGTGGTTGCGGAAAGTCCAGTGCCGTCGGCGGCCACCACTGTCCCGCTCCGTTCCGCGGCAGGGGCCGAGCCTCTGTTTGCTGCGGATTCCCTGTCGCAGCTGTTAGCTGCGCAGGTGGCCTGCCCCTTGCCACCCCACATCACTGCCGCTTGCCCCAGTCTGGGGGCTGCGGCCCATCCGTCCAAGGACTCCGCCGGGGCCTGTGGTGCTCCAGTGTCATCAGAGCGCTGGAGCACTCGAAGACTTTGTCAACACTTCAGCAACTGGGCCCAGCGACTGCTACGTCGAAAGACCACGATCCCGAACGGCGAGGGACGTCTGGATGGCTAAGTTGACTATATAATTAAGGACCCGTAGTCGGCCATACTGCGGCCCTATAGTGACCGGCTATTGCCGGACGTAGTCGTGTTCTACTGTGTTTGTGTTTGCTTGTATAGAGCCCCTGCGAGGGCAACCCTTGTTACTCCTTTTTGTTGGTCAGGCTGTGACTGAGGATAGTTACCGCTAGGCCTATAAACGTTATTATAAAAAGCACCAAACCGTCTTGCGACTCGTCACTGCATCCTGCGTACCTGCAAGTACCACACGGGGACGGTGCCAGGCTGTGCGGGACAGTGCTGGGCTGTGCGGGGACTGTGCTGGGCTGTGCGGGACTGGGCTGGGCTGTGCGGCGACTATGCTGGGCTGTGCGGGGACTGTGCTGGGCTGTGCGGGACTGTGCTGGGCTGTGTGGGGACTGTGCTGGGCTGTGTGGGGACTGTGGTGGGCTGTGCGGGACTGTGGTGGGCTGTGCGGGACTGTGCTGGGCTGTGCGGGGACTGTGCTGGGCTGTGCCGAATATTGCGAGGCAAGTAGTGAAATACTCACCAGGATTCGAGTACCGCGAGTACTGCATTTCTCGCCGAGTACCGAATCCTAACGAGTATACTCGCTCATCCCTACTTGTTGCATCATTCCCAAGAAGACTCATGGCTGTACTAGCTCAAAATGGTGCTTCTACTCAATACTGAGCAAAGGGTCTGAATACTTATGACCATTTGATAGTTCAGTTTTTTGTTTTTTTTTACAAATTTTCAAAAATTTGTACATTTCTAGTGTTTTTCAGTCAAGATGGGGTGCAGAGTGTACATTAATGAGAAAAAATGAACTTTTTTGAATTTACCAAATGGCTGCAATGAAACAAAGAGTGAAAAATTTAAAGGGGTCTGAATACTTTCCGTACCCACTGCATGTAAGATATTGCTGACCTGCTGTTCCTTGAAGCAATTCCAAGTCTACATACATTACATTGCTTGTTTTCTTTATTCCAGTGTATACCAATTAAGGGCCTTGGATTTGTTCTCGGAGCCTACAAATGCATTTGCAAGCCTGGATTTTATCATCCTCCTGACATCTTTTCAGAGAATGGCTTTCAAAGTAAGTGCCTTTTGGTTGTGCAAGAAAAAAAAAATAGTGTCATTAATAATGCAGGACGCCTTTTTATCCTTGTCAGGGTTATACAGTAAATCCCCAGTGGTCTGCAACTTTATAATTATATAATCACTTAAATAGGTTTAGCCCATTGTTTTGTCATCTATTGTTCTCTGTGGGACCCTGAATATCTACTATTTTGGCCTATTTTGCATGCTATTAAATTAAAGGAATTATTAAAATAATATGTAATTTAGGGGGAAACATTTTTTTTTAAAGAGGGCACCAAATATTTTTTTATCAAAAAAGCTATGAATGGAAAATTTATCAAGACTGTTATTTCGTGCTCGTGTCTAGAACCAGAAACCCATTGGAGTAGGCAGATTTATTAAAAGATGCACTCCTCTTAAAAAATCTTTGGGCCTGATAATGACAGCTACTGACATAGATTTTAGTTACAAGGCTTTTGGCCTTATATTAAATTTGTGGGTATTTTTGCATAGTCCCACCCACTTTCAAACAAGTGCTATGGGAGGGTGCTAAAGAGCAAATAAGGTCCAAAATATCCATTGCTTCAAATGTTGTCACTTTTCCACACCAGGGTGTTTTCAAGGACTTTGATAAGTTAGCAGTATCAGATTGGTGGGGTAAGGGGGTTGACTTCCTGCACCTCCACCAACCATCTAGGTGAAACACTAGCAGGCACAGCTCGCTACACTTCATAGTGGCCATGCCTGGTACTGCAGCTCAATTCTAGTGTAAGTGCAATGCCCTGCCTAGGCAAAATATTCCATTTTAGTGCACCCATAGCACCCATCTCCCTAGGCGCTTGCCCTACTAGCCCCTGATGTAAGTGAGTGGACCAAGAGACACAGCATTGATCGTAGTACGTCTCTGCCTTGCGCACATACTGATGGTGATGTCTCATAAAATAGACTGCTTTCCATTAATGTGGCTACCATTAGAGACTCTGAAGGGCGAGTGATGTAATTATTTTTTTAAATACAGAAGAAGTCACAGTTTATAGTAAATCCCATGCATCAACAGTAACTTCTATAAAACTTGCATTATATGAACGAGCGCAGCAATGCTGCCGGTTTCCATAATGACAGTTCTTTAATGATCTTACTCAAAGAAGCGAGGCTCGTTCCTCCCATTGTTCTGTGGAGTTTATTAAAGGCTAATGGCAGCCCCATACTTATCACTTTTCCCACATTATGGTATTAATTACTAAAGCAGATCTAGAATAGCATTAAGCCACAGATAGCATAGTAATCCAATTAAAGAATTCAGATTCCAAACATTAATAGATATCATCTGAGAATCAGATCATAGCCCCATAATATACATGGATGAAATCATATATATTTGAATGCACCAGCCATACCTAGACGGGTGATCCTATACAAGCGCTGTTCATCGCCTCTCTGGGACAAGAGATCTGCCAGAAGAGAATGTTATAGGGGTTGTATATTGTGATTTTTTTTAAAGCCATTCACTCGAATAAATGCATGTAATTCCTCCTTTGTCCTGCAGAGGCCACTGTAGGAAAAATTTGCAGGTGTCCAAAAGGTTTCACAAGCAAAGATCAGATGATCGCTAGGCTGGCTTTCTTTAGGAAAAAGTCTTTAATCCAACCAGGATGTAATTTTTGTAGTCAGTAAAATGAATGTCTTTTTTTTTTTTTAAAGTAGACCTGTCACCAGATTGAAAGTGACCTGTTCTTGATATTGTTTTTTTAGAGCTGCCCCTAGTTTTTACAATCCACCATATGGGTCCAGAGATGCAAGATTTTTTTTAATTTAGTGCTAATTTACTTATATTGATAATGATAATCCTAGGCCTTTCACCAGTCTTTGTACATCCTGACGGACATGTGACCGCTAAAGCCAATCACTGACTGCAGCAATAACCGAAACATCACCGCTGCAGCCAATGATTGGCTGGAAAAGTCAAATATCTGTCCAAATGGAACAAAAGTTATAAAGACATACGTGGGTCAGATAATGCCGAAAAGATGTAGGGAATAATTATTAATTAAAAAATAACTTACTGGGGTTTTTCAAGTTTCTGATAAATTTGTCCCAGGAGATGTAACATGACATAAGAATGTATACTAACTGGTTAAAGAATATGGATATCTTTGGGGGAATTTTTTTTCAAATTAATAATAATAATTTTTATATAGCGCTAACATATTCCGCAGCGCTTTACAGTTTGCACACATTATCATCACTGTCCCCGATAGGGCTCAATCTAAATTCCCTATCAGTATGTCTTTGGAATGTGGGAGGAAACCGGAGCACCCGGAGGAAACCGACGCAAACACGGGGAGAACATACAAACTCCTTGCAGATGTTGTCCTTGGTGGGATTTGAACCCAGGACTCCAGCTAACCACTGAGCCACCGTGCTGCCATAATAATAATAATAAATAATAAAAATAAGAGTGAGAGTAGAATTAACAAAGAAAATGTGAAAGTTCTGTTACTCTTTATAATGTTGCCCTGATAGGTAGAAATATAATTTTTTGAAACATTTATTTGCTTTGAAACAATCAAATGTTTAGTTTTTTTTCCATTTATTCACTTTTGTAGATGTTTTTAATTAGTTAATGTCTTTTGCATATTATTTGCACTAATTTCTTTTCATCCCTATAGGGCAGAGTGAAGAGAACCAGTTTTCTAGAGTAGAAATATCTGAAGAGGAATATAAGTGTCTACCCTGCAGGGAAGATTGTTCATACTGTACGGCTGATGCACCCTGCTATGCGCAGGAGGACAAGTATCTGCGGATTGCTGTCATCTCGTTCCAGGCTTTCTGCATGCTGCTAAACTTCATAAGCATGCTTGTGGTCTATCATTTCCGTCGAGCAAAGGTAAACACCTCTCCTTGTTTTGATAGCGGCAGCTAGTGGCAGATATTCATTCGGCTAGATGGTTCCCAGATAGGATTTTTGGGGGGAGTTAATATATTTTACATGCAACAGTTTTTTTGCACAGTTTTCTAAATGTTTTTAGTGGATTATTTTGCATTATGTCGCATTGATTGCATTGTGAAACTTAGGACACCAAGTAATAAAAGAGTCAAGTCTCTTGTGAATGCATACATATTCATATCCTTCTAATCTCAAATTAGTTGGAGTCGTTACCTGCACAAGTTAATTTAACTTTAGTGATCAGTGTCAGGCAGCTGCTGCCAAGGCTAATAAAATAATGGCATGCATTAAAAGGGGCAGAGATGCTTAGACTGTGTGCACACGCTGCGGATTTTTCAGCGCGGATTTGAGAAAAACCGCAGGTAAATCCTGCAGGTATCTGCAGATTTTTTGCGGTTTTGCCTGCGGATTTCCCCTGCGGTTTGACACCTGTCATTGAGCAGGTGCCAAACCGCAGCGGAATCCGCACAAAGAAGTGACATGCTGCGGATTTGAAACCGCAGCAAATCCGCGCGGAAAAATCCGCAGCATGTGCACTGCGGTTTTCATTTTACATTGATTTTAATGGTACTGTACACCGCACCGCAGGACCAATACTGCTGCGGATCCGCAGCGTGTGCACACACCCTTAGGTTTTCGCTAAAGAAAAAATAAAGGTTGCCATACTGACAACAGGTTCGGCAAATTTTTCCAAAAATGGCAGATACTCCAATGGTCCTGAAAAGATATGCATAACACTCTGAGGTCTAATAGAAATGTATCCAACCACTTAAATGCAAACACAGCCTTAGTAGTTACCTCAGCATTAAAAAAAGATGATAATCGGGAAGTGACCAAAAGTCAATTTAATAACAGTTCACTGACAGACTTACATTTAAAAAAAACAACAAAAAAAACAAATGGACCAAGATGTATACCTCTCAGTGATTTTTGGTCAGGCAAACATTAAAGAACAATGATATAAATTGACGGTGTCGCTGTCAGAGGTAACTGAGATGAGTGATATGCCATATATTAACCATGTCGTGTAACAGTGACGGGAAAAAAAATCCAAGTGCGGTGAAATTGCAAAAAAAGTGCAATCCCACAATTGATTTTTGTTTGGCTTTTTTGCTCAGTTCACTAAATGCAAAAACTGACCTGCCATTATGATTCTCCGGGTTATTACGAGTTCATACACACCAAACATGTCTAAATTATGTTTTATCTAAGTGGTGAAAAAAAATTCCAAATTTGCTTAAAAAAATTAATTTTGCGCCATTTTCTGATACCCGTAGCGTCTCCATTTTTCGTGATCTCGGGTTGGGTGATAGCTTACTTCTTGTGTGCTGAGCTAATGTTTTTAATGATTCCATTTTTGTGCAGATACGATCTTTTGAGCGCTCGTTATTGCATTTTAATGCAATGTCGCGGCAACCAAAAAAACGTAATTCTGGCATTTTGATTTTTTTCTCCCTACGCCGTTCAGCAATCAGGTTAAACCTCTTTTTATTGATAGATCGGGCGATTCTGAACGCGGCAATACCAAATATGTCTATGTTTGATTTTATTTTATTGCTTTATTTTGAATGGGGCGAATGGGGGGTGATTTGAACTTTTATGTTGTTTTATTTTTTTTTCATATTTTTAAAAACATTTTTTTTTACTTTTGGCATGCTTCAATAGTCTCCATGGGAGGCTAGAAGCTGCCATAGCTTTATCGGCTCTGCCACATAGAGGCGATGCTCAGATCGCCTCTATGTAGCAGATTTACTGCATTGCTATGAGCGCTGACCACAGGGTGGCGCTCATAGCAATCAGGCATCAACAACCATAGAGGTCTCAAGGAGACCTCTGATTGTTATGCCAAGGAACCGATGACCCCCGATCACGTGACGGGGGTCACTGGTGAGCGCATTTCCAGCCGGATTGCCGGGAACGCTTGTTAAATGCCACTGCCAGAGTTTGACAGCAGCATTTAACTAGCTATTAGCTGCGGGCGGATCACGATTCTGCCCGTGGCTATTGCGGGCACATGTCAGCTGTTCAAAACAGCTGACATCCCGTCTTTGATGCGGGCTCACTGCTGGAGCCCACATTAAAGCGGGGTGCTACCATCGGACGTACTGTTCCGCCCGATGGCAGAAAGCATTATAATGTCTTCAGAAGTCATTTCGCCCCACTAATACACTTGTTGAAGACAAAGGAGGCCAATTACGATCTGTGCTTGGCAGTACTACTGCCTGGATGGCTGGTGCCAGTGGTGACGATAGTGCTTCTGTTGCTGCTAGTGGCTTTCACACTGTTAGCCATGGTATGGTATTTCATATTTATGTACCATACTCTAATAATCTTCTCCTAAGTTCATGTTTTTGCCAAATTTTTTCAATTCTCTACCTTTAGAAAACTTCCCAGAATCATATGTACTTACATGATACCATAACCAACATGCTTTGTGGTGGAGGTTGTGCTTTTTTTAGCGGTGTTTATTTTTTACCTTGTTTTTAATTAGCATTATACAGTATATAGAGCTTGGTTTCAGGTGCAAAGTCAATAATTTCAAGAAATTACTTAAATGCTAAGCATCGCAAGCCATAGCGAAACCTTAATAGTACATGCTAAAAAAGTAAATGAAAGTGAGAGACGTAAATGATAGAAATTTGAAAAAACTATTTGTCAAGACATGGGGCTGGAACTTGGGAGTGTAGAGGTTGCCATTTCTAATGGGCTCAAAGCCTCTGTGTATCATAAAAACATCAATATTAGGTGTAGGTCTTGTTGCAAATTTACATTGTGTCCGTAATATCCACAGGCGGAATTGCGATCCGCCCGTGTCTAATAGCTAGTTAAATGCGATTTACATTGGGGTCCAATATCAAGACGTTATGTCTGTAACAAAACACAATAAAAAATCTTTGAAAAACCCTGTCTAATTGGCTTCAGGTTCACTCCTCCACTCAGACACACATCCCTGCATTGCCTCTGGAGGCACCTTTAAAACTTCTGGAGGTGTTATCAGAGGACCTTGACCTGTACCATTGGAAGATA
This sequence comes from Dendrobates tinctorius, assembly GCF_039654945.1. NCBI lineage: Eukaryota > Metazoa > Chordata > Amphibia > Anura > Dendrobatidae > Dendrobates > Dendrobates tinctorius. The sequence continues at coordinate 64,682,994 of NW_027361738.1, read as the reverse complement.
GGCGGGATCACGGTATTAAGCGATATAGTTGAAGATCGCACTCTTTTACCTTTTGCCCAGTTGAAAAACAGGTTTGGCTTGACCTTTAAAGACCATTTCTCATATCTCCGAGTACAACACATTTTAAAGAAATATCTAAACTTCCCATATAGGGTTAATAGTGATATTATTAGGACCCTCTCATCTTCCTCATCCCTAGATATTGGGCTTGAGACCCCTTTATGATTCCTTGGGACATAAGAGCAGATTTGTAAAATCTATACCCTTCATATCTTGGGAAAAAGACCTTGGTAAAGCTATACCTGACAAGGACTGGTTAAGAGCAATTAAATTGGCAGGACGGACGTTTAGATGTGCGTCCCACTTTGATTCACACTTGAAGCTGATACTCCGCTGGTATTTTACTCCCGTGAAGCTCCATTCCATGTTTCCCAACACCTCACACCTATGTTGGCGAAACTGTAATCAGGTGGGGTCCTTATATCATATATTTTGGGATTGTCCACTTATAACTTCTTTGTGGGATCACGCCTTTAGACTTATTTCACTTGTAGTGGGACAGACCGTCCAGCCGACTCCCGAGGTGGCGCTCCTCCTCTTAAACATACATGCATTCCCCCGTGCTCTAGAGTGGTAATGACTCATATTGTGTTAACGACAAGACTCCTATTAGCTAAACAGTGGAAAAAAGATGTTATTCCTAAGAAAGAGGCCATAGCTCAAGTAGTTAATGCCACGTTTATTTTTGAAAAAATGGTAGCTCACAAAAATAACGCCTTACAGAAGTTCACCAGGGATTGGCAGGCTTGGGAAGCCACACAGTTAGCGAGTCACAGTTAAACCTGTCAAATAAAGGTTGGGGAAGGGCCCTGGGTGGGAGAGGGTTGAGATCGGAGCTCTTTGTTTATACTGCAATGGTTGCATAATTACACATTTATGTTACTTTGACCTGTGTTGTACATTTGTGCTAATGTTGTAATATAGTATTCTCAATCAAAACGAATTTAAAAAAAAAAAATCTTTGAAAAAGTCAAACCTTATTGAAGAACCTCCATGTTTGATACCAATTTCAAATTACCAAACTGCCATGAAGAATATGATACAATATTTTCCAAATAAATCCACCTACTGATATCAGACTGACAGATTAATATTAGCTCATGATATTCCTTTATCTGGAGATATCAGCCAAAAGTCACATAGCCTTTTATATGCTACTTAATATGAAATCTCTTGCATTTAATAACGTTGCGAGTCTGCATTCAGACTTTAAGCCTGGTTTCATTTATAATGTATCCCTAATATTACTTTGAGGCATCTGTTGAGTTCACTCTTTGTTAATTTAAGGAAAGAATTCAATCCACATTATATGAGATTTTATCCATTATGTAAATGTTATAGACTTTTAATGGCCTTCCCAAGCAGACAAAATCATTAGGAGGAACATACGACGTGAATGAATCCAAGGCGCATTTCCCACAGCAGAAGACGGACAGATTGTTTTCATCCAAGCGAAATACTCTTCCATTGGAATCACCCATATTCTCTTATTCTTCCCAGATTAAAATGACATGAACACTATCTATTGGGTCCATCGGAGGATTCTCCGTTCTTCCACAATCGACACAATTGATCCAGCAGAACACCACTGCTTTGGAACCAGTAATCATTTGTCCTTAGTTAGGCTACTTTCACATTAGCGTTTTTTAGCGCTGCGCTTCGTGCGCAAAAAAGAAACGCATGCAAAAAATGCATCATGCGTTTTGCATGCGTTTGCGTTTTTTAGGCACATGCGTTTTAACCAGTTTCTAGCCATGTTAACTCTTAAAATGCATGCGTTTTCAAACGCAGGAGCGCGCATGTCCATGCATGTCCATGCGCACGCCTCTGTTCTCATAGACTGTAATGCGTTATTTTGTTGCATTCCGTGCGCAAGCGTGCGCATGTGGTTTTTTTTGGACAGACCCAAAAATGCAACAGGTTGCGTCTGGCGCGCCTAGGCGCACACTACAAAAAAAATGCATGCGCACGAAAACGCATACGAACGGGTGCAAACGCTAGACCATGCCCCCCCCATGTTAAACATAGGTGCGCATGACACGTGCGCATGGACGCGCACGATGCGCTGCGCTAAAAAACGCTAATGTGAAACCAGCCTTAGAATGGATCGTGTGTTTGCAGTGATACAAAGGGTCACTCCTTTTGATAGGTCCTAAGAAACCCAATTGTTGCTGACGTGACATTGAATTTTAGGCCACATTTACAGCATATAATACATTTATAATATACGTTTTTAACATCTGATTTTTTTTTGTACTTTCTGTGTTGTACAATCATAGCTTAAAATATGAGATGATAAAACCAAGGGAAAAGTGATATTTAAAGGCAGTGTATAACTTAGAAACATTTTTATTGCGCTGCATGTATGTTTAGAACTTAAATAGATTTGGTGTTGATCTTTAGAGTTAGTGTGAAATACATAACAATGCAAGCTGCACAATCCCTTTCTGAGCACATTGTCAGACAAATCAGACTGCTCAAGCCTGTAGTCCCTCTCTGATTTCTCCTAAACATGATCTAAGTTCAAAATATATCTGATTTTTATTTAATTATGTATTTTTCGGAAATTGTGAGAGAGGAGCCGCAGGCTTGAACGATCGGTAAGCTGTCTGGCAGAATGTGCTCAGAACAGAATTGAGCAACCTGCATTGTGCTGTAATTACATGCAAGTTCTACATAACAAACAGTAGAATTATTTAATGGAATTCAACAGCAAATCTATTTCATTTCCTAAAATACATGCAATTTAATCAAAAAGGATTCAAAGGTTTACAAAGTCTTTAAGATAAAAAACCTACATGTTCTTTAGCCTTAATTGTAATCTTAAAGGGTTAGGCCTCTTTCACACATCCGTCTGTCACCATCAGTCAAAATCCGCCGTTTTGCAAAACAAAATGAATCCGCCATTTTTCTTGGCGGATCCGTTTTTTTCCCCATTGACTTGCATTATCAGCGGATCTTGACGGATTGTCATCCGCTGGATCCGTTTTTTTACGGATCCGCCAAAATTTTGGCGTCCGCAGACATGACAGGACGGACACTGAAATGTTTTTTTGCTGGCCGGATCCGCATTTGTACACTGCGCATGCCCGGAAGAATTGCTTCTGCCGGATATTTAACCCTAAATGCCAGGTCTGGCGGCTGAAAAAATTTCTCTCTCTCTCCTCTCTCTCTCTCCTTCTCTCTTTCCTTCTCTATCTCTCTCCTTCTCTCTCTCTCTCTCCTCCCCGGGCACGGGTTCCTTTAAATTTCTACCTTCAAAGCAACGGTCCGGTAGCACACGTTGCTTTCAAAACAGTTGCGGATCCGTGTCCCGCCATTTTCGCGGATTGCAACTGATGAAAAAAACATATGTGTGAAACAGGCCTCAGTCTCCTTTTAAAGAATATTGCTCAAAAGACTCAGGGAAAAAAATAACAAGAATCTATCACTGCCTCTTGCCAATTCTCTGGTCTTTTATTGATCAACTGCAGCAGTAACATCACATAAACATTACTATACCCAATCACTAAGCTCAATGGCCAATGCTGATTTAGACAGAATGGGTCACTGAGCTCAGAACCCATCCTGTATAAAGTTATTGATAGGATATGCCATAAAATGCCAGAGAAATAAGTTTTTGCTATTTAAAAAATGGGTCCTTGGAGTTCCCAAAGAAATTATTGAAGAGAGCGCTTCAGGCATGGCCTCCTCTTCATTGCTGACATCATGCGCTGGGGCCCCATTGTTGAGTTCAATGCAACTCCCAGTGATGAGACCCACATCTATCAGACATTTCACGCGTGTTCCATCTGCGTGCCATAAATGTCTTGTATCCTACGTTAACATTCCACATTCCCCCTTCAATCCAAACAGGACCACCATTACTTAGAGATTGACTATTTTTGTATGGTTGTCCTGAGGAACGAGTCAGTGGACTCTAAAACGCGTCAATAATAAACCTGTGATTTTATCTATTTATCTACTATAATTCATGTCATAAAACCAGAGAGTGCAGAAACACTTCCAATCCAGTTACTTTTATTTATATTCTATGTAAGCTGCTGCATCTGTTCTCTAGGCTCTTTAAGTGTTGTGTTTCACACAACCTCACAAGGTAGGCGGTTTTACCTTTCATTCATCTAACTTTTAACACCCTTTTTCGCACTAGCATTTCTTTACATTTCCTAGGAATAAGTGGATCTTTTGAAATTTGAATTCACCGACTGCCAAGTTTTCCACAAAAATTTGATGAATAAATTCACTTAACTGCATACTGAAAGCTTGTGCTTGCTCAGAAAATACATGTGGTGGAGAGGAGAAAGTATAACACAGACCATAAGGGCTTAGACTTTACAGGTGAGAGAGAGAAGACCCCACTGACCATAAGCACTTATATTCTACAAGAGAGAGAAAGGACTATGCTGACCATAAGAGCTTACACTCTACAGGAGAGAGAGGACCCTGCTGGCAATAAGAGCTTACACTCTACAGGAGAGAGAGGACCCCCTGACCATAAGCACTTATATTCTACAAGAGAGAGAAAGGACTATGCTGACCATAAGAGCTTACACTCTACAGGAGAGAGAGGACCCTGCTGACAATAAGAGCTTACACTCTACAGGAGAGAGAGCGAGGACCCCCTGACCATAAGAGCTTACACTCTACAGGAGAGAGAAAGGACTATGCTGACCATAAGAGCTTACACTCTACAGGAGAGAGAGGACCCTGCTGACAATAAGAGCTTACACTCTACAGGAGAGAGAGCGAGGACCCCCTGACCATAAGAGCTTACACTCTACAGGAGAGAGAAAGGACTATGCTGATCATAAGAGCTTACACTCTACAGGAGAGAGAGGACCCTGCTGGCAATAAGAGCTTACACTCTACAGGAGAGAGAGCGAGGACCCCCTGACCATAAGAGCTTACACTCTACAGGAGAGAGAAAGGACTATGCTGATCATAAGAGCTTACACTCTACAGGAGAGAGAGGACCCTGCTGACAATAAGAGCTTACACTCTACAGGAGAGAGAGCGAGGACCCCCTGACCATAAGAGCTTACACTCTACAGGAGAGAGAAAGGACTATGCTGATCATAAGAGCTTACACTCTACAGGAGAGAGAGGACCCTGCTGGCAATAAGAGCTTACACTCTACAGGAGAGAGAGCGAGGACCCCCTGACCATAAGAGCTTACACTCTACAGGAGAGAGAAAGGACTATGCTGATCATAAGAGCTTACACTCTACAGGAGAGAGAGGACCCTGCTGACAATAAGAGCTTACACTCTACAGGAGAGAGAGCGAGGACCCCCTGACCATAAGAGCTTACACTCTACAGGAGAGAGAAAGGACTATGCTGATCATAAGAGCTTACACTCTACAGGAGAGAGAGGACCCTGCTGGCAATAAGAGCTTACACTCTACAGGAGAGAGAGCGAGGACCCCCTGACCATAAGAGCTTACACTCTACAGGAGAGAGAGAGAACCCCCTGATCATAAGAGCTTACACTCTACAGGAGAGAGGACCACGCTGACCATAGGAGCTTACACTCTACAGGAGAGAGAGGACCCTGCTGACAATAAGAGCTTACACTCTACAGGAGAGAGAGAGGACCCTGCTGATCATAAGAGCTTAGGCCTCTTTCACACTTCCGTTTTTTTACAATCAGTCAAAATCCGCCAGGTTTTGAAAAAAACGGATCCGCAATTTTTTTTGCGGATCCGTTTTTTTCCCCATTGACTTCCATTATCGGTGGATTTTGACGGATTGCCGTCCGTTGCATCCGTTTTTGTGAGGATCCGCCATAATGTTGCTGTCCATTAACATCCTCAAAGATTTCCAAACGGAGCTTGCAACGTTTTTTTGGGCGGCGGATCCTCCAGACACTGATTTAACCCCAAATTCTGTCTGGGTGCCGGACAAAAAAAAATTCTCTCTCTCTCTCTCTCTCTCCTTCCCGGCCAGCAGTTCCTTTGAATTTCCTCATTTTGCGGATCCGTCAAAAAACGGATCCTGTGGCATCTGTTCACATCAGTTAAGAACGGATCCGCTTCTCCACCTTTTTGGAGGATTGTAACTGACACAAAAAACTGAAGTGTGAAAGAGGCCTTACACTCTACAGGAGAGAGAAAGGACTATGCTGATCATAAGAGCTTATACTCTACAGGAGAGAGAGGACCCTGCTGACCATAAGAGCTTATACTCTACAGGAGAGAGAAAGGACTATGCTGATCATAAGAGCTTATACTCTACAGGAGAGAGAAAGGACTATGCTGATCATAAGAGCTTATACTCTACAGGAGAGAGAGGACCCTGCTGACCATAAGAGCTTATACTCTACAGGAGAGAGAGGACCCTGCTGACCATAAGAGCTTATACTCTACAGGAGAGAGAAAGGACTATGCTGATCATAAGAGCTTACACTCTACAGGAGAGAGAGAGGACCCCGCTGACCATAGGAGCTTACACTCTACAGGAGAGAGAACCCTCTGACCATAAGAGCTTACACTCTACAGTAGAGAGGGAGGACCCCGCTGACCATAGGAGCTTACACTCTACAGGAGAGAGAACCCTCTGGCCATAAGAGCTTACACACTATGAGAACGAGAGATAGGACCATACTGACCATAAGAGCTTACATTCTGCAGAGGAGTGACTTACCCAGTGACTCTGGAGATGGAAAATGACTCTGCAGTACAAACTATGCTCCACTGGGCGCCACTGATCTATCCAGGTACTTCTTACTCCTGAGGAAGCTACGCTCAAGGTGGAGATACGCGTGCGGCCCTCCTCCCTAACATCATGCTGCTGACAGGTTGTAGTATTGCACTATTACTCTAATGGAGGTTTCTGTGCCTCTAACTGCTTGGGGTATCTTTCTTTGAAACCATTGTATTTTATATGGTTTTAACTTTTATTGCATTTGCCTGAAACCCTTTTTTGTTTCCATTTTTTTGCCTTTATTCCATGTTCAATCTACATGTGAGGTGTACATATTGCACTGAATTTTGCACAATATTGTTGGTTTACAAGAACAATCTTAGGTTTCATAGTCATTTTGGGTATTAGTATGCCAGAAATCAGTTTCCCCTGATGCAACCATTTCAGATCATTTATGTGCTCATTTGTTTAATGATGTCTACCTGCAGCTAGCACTTTGGAGGAGGTCACTGACTGATCTTACACGGACTGTCTAGTGGTTAATGTGTAGCCATTGTTTGCCTTTTTTAATGTTTTCATTCTGTATGTTGTTCATTTTGTGTTGCAACTTGTTTAGCATAATAAAGTTTATATTTTATTCATTATTGTGGGTGATCTTGACCAATCAGTACACACTACTTTCTTTTTTTGTTTTGTTCCCAATGATCTCATAAAGTGTGTGGGTAATGATCCCCAGTTCATTTGTTGTGCCCTCAAATATTTTTCATACAACTAGGTACTGACCACCACTGTACAAAGTATGATAATCCGTAAGATGTCATAGTTGGAGGGCATTATTATATAAACCCGCGTGTCAATGCAAAGTGACGTTAACCCACTCTCCGATGTTGCATCAGTGTGGGAAATGGTGTTGGGCAAGTTTTTTGTTTTTTTTTTTGCAAATCTCAAAGTGTTCTAATTAATTTGAAACCACGAATTTCAGGAAATTCAACTCAAACTTGATCCTCCGTGGATTGATCCGCTCATCTTTACAATTCTGTTTCATATTATGCACTTCCCCAGCTACATACAACACTTCCACTGTTTACATTTCTTAGCATAATCCAGAATATATTTACTCTTTCCTTGCCTCTATATTATTTTATCATGGCAAACCTCCATGACTCATGAATGCGCCAAACAGCAGATTTCTGAAATCTAAGGCCTGTTTCACACTTGCTTTTTTTTGCAGCGCGTTTTTCCCGCAAAAAAACGCATTGAAAAACGCATACAAAAGCATACAACTGCTGCGT